>NC_070585.1:15746744-16946744 GCF_027409825.1 Scomber japonicus | reverse complement strand
TTCAACATTTCATCTTTGTCTAAAATTAAATGCTTGAGGTAACAAGCTTGCATATGAATTCTTAGGGTTCAACTGATGTCAAGGTCTCTTCGATCAGGGCCTGCTGTGCTGTACCTGCTACCTATGAGAAGATATAAATGACTGTTGCTCACAATGATGCCATGAGGACATTATATTGTGTGTTAGTCATTTGTTGGCTCATACATATGCATGTACAAGTGGTGGGAGTAGGAACCATATGTAAATGTTAAATGTGTGTGCCAATTGGGCATCACAGATAACAGCATTAATTAATATACTGGAAAATCCAACCACATTTCGAAAAAAGTATACTTGGCTGCAGGAGGTGCAGGAGTCTGTTTGCACTTTGGGAGTTATTGGTTGCAGTGGTATATATATTCATGATGTGATGTGTTCAAGTGTAATCCCTATATGGTGATTCTCTTTTTAATATTGTTCGCATAAGCTTGTTAGGATGTGCTTTTCAAACATTAATGAGCTCCCGGGCTAGATGCAATGCATGTTTACCTGCTTACCCATACACTTTTAGAGTGTGCTCTTGTTAAATCGAGTTTCATTTTCCATTTACTAACAATCCATTTCCCTTGCAATGGGGAATATGTATACAGACATGGATGTAAACATGCAGTTATCTGGTCTGTGACATGCAATTAATCATGAGTTTTGTGGGGTAGTTCACTGGCCATTATAGGTACATCTTGCTGATCTTATTTTCACAGTTCCAATGTTGCAGAACACTGCTCAGTGTGCATTTGTCTGTCAGTGAGTCATTTTTTCCATGTTGATCTGCATTGTTTTGTTTGTTTGTATAAAAATATAGTTTTTATCTTCCAATAAACATGCCAATATTTTTGCCATTGTATTGCAGCAGTAGATTGACAGCTTAATTCCAAAAGTGTTAAAAGTAGAAAGATGGGATTGTTTTTAATGAAAACGTATAAGGGATTGAGCTCATCAGTGACAGATAGCTGCTGCAGGACTTGTAAACAGTCACATTTGTTACTGTGGAAGATTGTGATTAGATTCTTTTGCTCCCATATGTTGGCTGTCTCACTTATTTAGATGGTTTTCCAACTACTTCCCCTCAGTGATGTTGCTATGTTGAAACTGAAGCCATTTGTCTCTTGTCCATTCTCACCTAATATGTTTTTGAGTGGAAGGACTCCCACTCAAATACAGACTGACATGTCACTTTCTAAGGGGCTATTTATGTTTATTCTCCCATGGGAATGTTTGTACACTTTTACTTAATTAAATTTGGCTGCAGAAAGTTGTAAATAAGGAAGAGGAGAGAAAAGAAGAAAGGATAGGTTGTGAGCGGCAGTGAATCGTAAGTGTGTGATGAGCGCTAATGAAAAATAATTCCACCTGAAAATAAGATTGGATGGGAGACAAGACACTGCAAAAGCCTGTCTTATCCTCTCCCACTTTTGTCATTGTCGTTGTCCTCTCACAGTCTTCCTCCTATTATCATGAAGTCCTTCCATTTCTGTCTTCCTCTCTCTCTCTCTGTTTGAAGTCCAGAACCAGTTAATGGGCAAAGTAGAGGCAAGCAAGAGATGAGGGTTTCCTAATACTCCAGAATATGTTATTGTATTTATCAGGGCTGGAGACCAAATTTAATTAGCTATGAAGAAACCCCTTTCATTACTCTGTACAAATGCCTCCATTTTTTTTCTCTCTGAGCCACACTTCCTCCTTTCACATTGTTCAAAATCTTCTCTGTGTTTCTGGGGAATGTCATATACCCCTTTTCCACTTCTCCTAGTGCAAGAGCCAGTGCTCAGTTGGTGCTAATCCAAGCACTTCAAACCTGTTGCTTTTCCACCGGCAAAGAGCCACGCGATTACGTCACTGTATAACGTAGCCAGCGCGCGCCTTTGAAGCACTTCCATGATTCACCAGTGAGAGGCAGCAACGTGGCGCAAGGCATCTAGCCTGCCGGAAACGAAGACGGAGAAGAAGAAGACGACAGCTCTGGCAAAAAAATGATAAAAATAGTACTTTTAATCAACAAATCTTTAACCCTCTGTAAATGCCACGCTAGTCAGCTAATGAACGTTAACCCCGCTAGTCTGCTAATAAACGCTAACCCCGCTAGCCGGCTAATAAACGTTAGCCCCGCTAGCCGGCTAATAAACGTTAACCCCGCTAGCCGGCTAATAAACGTTAGCCCCGCCTCCAGTCCGCTGACGTAATCGGTTCTTGCTTTAGACCAGCAAAGAGTTGGTGCTTGCTCTGAGGCTCGGGGCTGGAGCTTTGGCGGTGGAAAAGTAAAGAACCAGTGCTTAGTCAGGCTCCGACTCCAAACCAGCACCAGCTCCAGCTCAGTGGAAAAGGGGTAATAGTTGAAATCTCCAGGAAAAGGTAACGACTGGACCTTTAATTTGCAATGGGAGCTTGTTTTCCTTTCTTTTCTAATATAACACACAATTATTAAAAATAATTGCAGCACATAATATCCTCTCAACAATATTAGTTTGAATCAGCCTTTTGAGCTTTTGCCCCATTGTGTAAACACTTCCAGTTTCCTGTACATTGTCGTAAACACTCATAAAGTCTGCAAACTTTGCACAAAGAATTAGACGCGGATGATGCATGTTGCTGGCCAGCTGCCCTGTGTATTTAAAACTAAATTGGCAGGTTGGGTAATTCCCATTGTACAAGAAAACATAATTCACAGACAATTCATAATTAAGATGAGATTACCTGGTACACACACACACACACACACACACACACTCGTCCTGTATCCAAATAAGATTGAAGTCTAAATTTCACAGATGCTTCCTTCTAGCCTTGCACTGAAATTATAAAGGTAATACACATCTGTTGGAAGTCTTGCAAATTGCAGTACATCTTATATGCCCCAGGGGCTGTTATGTAACATTAGAATTGGATAAATAACTTTTTTGTGTGGAGAGGCACAATGCAGAGGATTAGCTGTAGTATTAATTCCCTTTCTTGTCCCTATGTGGAACAAAACTGTGACAGTATGACCTTGACAAAAAGAAGACAAAAGAGGAAGTTGTAAAGTTTAATTCCCCAACTCAACAGGGGTAGTCTGAGTTAATTAAACTGTAGGTCTTATTTAACACAGTTTCAATAATTTATTAAGGTCATTATAGAGAGTGAGGAGGAGGACGAGAAGGAGGGGGCGTCCATTTTATCATCCAGAGAGTCATTTGTTGAGTCTTGTTCATTGCCTACAGTTAACAGCAAAGCCTACAGATTTAAATCAGAAAATGTGACATTTTGGGAAATATACTTTATTTTAATATTCAGATCACATTTACCATACATGGTATCAATCTTCCAAAGCAAATAAACATATTTTTCAAAATGTCAAAGTTTTCTTTTTACCAAGAACAACTCACATCCATGCTTTAGAGCTTTGTGGTGATGGATAACTAACATTGTTTTTGTTTTGTTTTTGGTTCACAAAATGAGAAAATCCACTGACTTTTTTTGAGACATTATTTGTAAGGATACATTTGTCTGCAAAATCACAGATACTGACAGATGAGTTGAATTAGTACAATATTGGTACTTGAATATTAAAAAAGAAATGACTAGTCTCAATTATTCATATAATTGAACCTTTTCAAACCTTTTAGCGGCAACCTAAATTTAAAAAAATGTCCTTAATAATTGAGCAGATATTTCACGAGGCTAAAACTTTAGCTGCATTGTTATTTTGATTAACACTGATATATTAATATTTTACAGTACTTGTATATGTATTTTCACAAACTATAAAATGTTTTTAGTGTTTTCTGGCTTTACTTTGGTGGTTTTCTACGGTTGGAGGAGTTTGTCTTCAATAATGTAGCACGGAGGATTAAATGATCTTCTCTGGACAAAGAAAGCCTGAATGTGTGTAAGTTCTTGTTCACACATTGTACATCTAAGAACTAAGCTTTTCTATTTTGAAATGTCAGAAGTTTGGCGCCCCACAGTGCCAACCTCTAAAGTCGTTATTGCTTGGCTATGCTTTTCTGTCAATCAATACAACCTTTGAAAATATCACATACTGTATTGTGTGTGTGTGTGTCTGTGGTAGTCTTGAGATAGATATGTTTTATAACTCACAACTATGTAGTTTTGCTCTCCATCCCCACTCTCTGATAGAATGTCACTTGTGCTGACTGTCTGAGGTGAGAAATGTAATCTGAAGGTCAGTTTGAGTTGAAAATGTGTGATTTGTCACTTGTCCATGGGAATAATGTAACATATTCCTGCCAATTTAGAGTGTGGAGGCTTTGTTTTGGTCCTATTAGTTTTTCTATTTGTATGAGAAAATAATCACAAGCGTTTAATTGAATTGTTTTCACTTCTTGCAGTGGACTTAATGATATTTTAGATGTTGTTTGGTTTAGCGTTTGTTTGTTTGTGTGTGTGTGTGTGTGTGTGTGTGTGTGTGTGTGTGTGTGTGTGTGTGTGTGTGTGTGTGTGTGTGTGTGTGTGTGTGTGTGTGTGTGTGTGTGTGTGTGAGAGAAAATTTCTGGTTGAATGGCAGCCATGTTGTCCAAAAATGTGCTAAGTAATAATTGGTTTGAGCAATAACTGTTTAGAGACCCTCAAACCAAATCTCACATATGCAGGGACTCACACACACCTGCCTGTCTTCTTTCTTCACTTGTTCCATTTGCAAATGAGGTGAAGTGTCACTGAAAGACCGTGATAAGAGACAGTAGGATGCATAAAGTGGAAATAAGGGAGACACACTAAGAGACCGAGAGAAACACAGAGAGTGAGACAATGTGAAACAGACAAGTGCCTGCTCTGTGCCTTGATAGATAAGCCTGGCAATTCTCAGGCAGCTCCTCACATCTCCTCTTATGCTTGATTGTGAGGACTGCATAACCTTTCAGGAACATCCCACTCATCCTCCCGCCTTCTCCAGCTTTTTTTTTTTTAGACTCCAATTTACTGAATCTTTCAACATACAGGAGAAGTATCTGGATTTAATTCTGCATGCCTTTGTGCTATTTCCAATCAGCTTTATTTCTTGCATTGAATCCTCTATAAATGCTCTAAACCAAATCACTAACAATGTGTGAGGGGATCTCATTGGCGAGAACCTTGGGGATACATAATGTGATTGTGGGAAGAAGGTAGAGGTGGTGGTGGGGTAATAGAGGGGCAAACCAAAGAAATGAGAAGAGATGAGTTTTTGTAGTTCATTACAGTGTAATTTTCTCCCATTAGTGAGTTGGCACAGTTTGTTCCTCCCCTGTTGCTGTAGATGAAAATCAGATCGAGTGAAATGAGCAGATCAACTGAGAAAAGAAAAATGGGGACGTGATTCCATCTGGGAAAACACCTCTACAATTACCTTTGAACAAAAAGTTTATTTACAGAGATTCACAAGATTAGAAGATATCAATATTCAATATCTTCTGCATCCTAATTCCCTTGTCTTTCACAAAAGAAGAAGTTTTGCTTGTTAAATTAGGCCTTGCAGCTCTATCTTCTTTTCCTTATTTCTCTGGTTTTCTTTTTCCTCTGCTCCTTTCTTTGTCCCTACTTTTACTCCCCCGACTCTGACTCAGCCAAAAGACTCCTGTAGATCACAGTATGTGTTGTCTGCAGGACGTAAGTCTCATATTCTTGGGTTGTCATTTTCTCCCTCTTTTCTCTCTCAGTCCCAGCCCTCCCTCTGTCTTGCGTCAGGGCTCAAATAGTCTGAAAGTGACTTCCAGCTATGGCAGGGTGCTGAGAGGTTGCTGCCTTATATTTAGACATATTCTTATAAAAGCACCATAATTCTATCCAAAACTTTAACATTTTCAGAAATTATGCCCCCAGATTTTGCAGTGCCAACGAAACCAGGGAAATGTGTTCCAAAGTGCCAAAAACAATGAATGAAGGCACTGAGAGAAGTTAACAAGACCATGATACACCATGAAGGCATCGCAGAAGAAGCTGGCACTGAATAAGGAAGAAAGTTCCTGTGATATCCTCAAAGTAACCAATAGGTTGAAAACGGAATTCTCTTTTTAAAAAAAAACACCGCTAGGAATAAAATCTATATTTACCTCTTAACTACCACTTAGGTTGTACATTTACTCAACGAACATTAGAAAGCTTTGGAAACAAATCAGTAATCCCATTGTTTTAAACATAATATCTAGTACAGTGTATAGGAAGTTTTTTTATCCAGCTTTAACCCTAATGTGTGATTTCATTTGTGGGCTAGGGATCAGATAATGTTGATGATTTGTACAATGGTGAGATTATGATGACATTTGAAGAAAAACTGAAGCAAAATGTGATGTCCTTAACAACACTTTAAAAAAAAAAGTTTATTTCTGCAGCCCAGAATCAGAAGTTAACTGGAGCCCTCCTGTGTACCCTTGTGGAAGCTATTTCTAATTAGTTGTATAAAAAAGGGCACATTTCTTTGTACAACATGCTGGTTTCTAGTTTTAATGAATCCTCTGTAGTCTGACTAAATGCATAGAGGGAACATACTGCAGGAGGTCTCCTTGGAAAAGTGGGCTGCTGTATGCTAAGAGGCCCAGACTCAAATGGTGAATACAAGGGTATGGATATTACAATTTAATTGGTTAATGTATACATATATACTGTAACTCCAGTAGATAGAATATGCTGGATGCAAATTTCACTCTGCACCTGAAATTGTTTATGCAATGCATCCAATCCAATTGACCAAATCTTCTGAAACAAAAAGAAAACACTTATCAACATATGCTTCCTCCATGCTAAGAGCCTTTTCGCTTCATCATGGAAAAATGTAAATAGGCCACACTTAGGTCAGTGGCTCGGGGAAATATCTTCCTGCATGTCAATGGAGAAAATAATTTATATTTGAAGGTTAAAAGGGAGACCTTTGATTCCATATGGGAACAATTCATTCTTTCTAAGGAAAATATAGATATGCCTGGAGGACAAGGAGCTGAGGAAAAAGGAAGTGTATAAGCAGGGAGGAGAATAACCTTTTTCTTTTTTCTTTATTTATTTTACTTTTGCCTTGTGCATTTTTTTACTTGTTTTAATTTATTTAGCTATTTGCCACATTAATGTCAATTATGTTTTTCAGTATTGTCCTCATGTCTGTCTATTTCTCTTACTATTGTTGAAAATCAGTAAGTACTAACCCTAACCCTCTTTAAACAGTCTAAAGGTTCACAGTGCCTTCTTATCCCTTTTGTACATGATGCCCTTCCTTTGTCCACTGCTGTCTTTTTCACCCTCTAAACTCTCTCCTTTCAGTCTTGAGGAGAATCAGGAGGAAAGGGAGAAAGGACATACTGCATGCCTCACAATGGAAGCTAGAGAAAGAGGGGAATGCAATTGAAAAAGGGGCAAAGGTAAGAGGGTTGAATGGATTGGAAGTATTTTTGGCTTTGTGTGTGTATATATAAGTGTGGAGAGGAAAGTCTTACCCCTATATATTGATGAGCACCTGGGTCCAATTACTTACACAAGCACCGTTTCCTGTTTGCCTGTGAGGCGAAAGACACACTCACACCTCTTTCTTTCTCTTTTTCTGCAAACAGGTATACAGTGCTGAGGAATAACCATGAAATTAAAACTGAATTCATTTTAATCTTTTGAGCAACTAATTTACATGTTTCTCACTGTCTGCTAAAAGCCACGTCTCCAAGTTTAATGTATTTAATGTCAAAGAAGTTGCATGTTTGAGAAATAACTGTCTTTTTAGGATTATGCAACACTTTCAAACTTCAATTGGTCTCAAATTTGTATCTGACTTTCAAGGCCTTTTTGTGGTGTTCTTTTGAAAACATGTCCTTTTTTGAGATACAGGACTGCCATCTAACAGCTGCAATTTGATAACTGGTGTCAGCTTCCTCTATTTTGCTCCTCTGGTGAACTTAAAGCGATGGTTCGGCGTAAATTCGACCTAGCGTCATATGCATCATGAGGTCTATCTAATCAACGTCTCAGCCCTTTTTTTTCATTTGGTCGCAAAATAATGGAGTTAGAGCCATCAGCCGAATGGGTTAGAGATGGCAAGATGTTTACAGCTATAGCAGTAGCAGCAGAGTAAAAGCCATCAGGTAAGTGTTTATTTTAATAAACTCCTGCTGTACTTTCCAATGCATCGATTTATGAGTAAAGACTCTATTTGTAAGTTTGATAACAATCCAGGGGTAATTTACGAGATACACTGGTGGTCCCGTTAGCGCCTGTAACCCATTCGGCTGATGGCTCTAACTCCATTATTTTGCGACCAAATGGAAAAAAAAGGGCTGAGGCGCTGATTAGATAGACCTCATGGTGCATATGACGCTAGGTCGAAATTACGCCGAGCCATCGCTTTTTCAGTATGTACACTTACTTACTACACACACACACACACACACACACACACACAGTCCTGTCCTGTTTAACGAGCAAGAACTCAGACCAAGCATCAACTTGGCAGGATAAACGATGTTGGTGTTTTCTAGGGGAGATGTTTACTTTGGTAAAACACATTGAACATTGTGTGGATATTTTGTTATCCTTGTCTCAGACAGGGGAGTCTTCATCATTAAATCGCACACTGTGGTCATATAGTGCACACAGTACAGGCCGTCATACATGCCTTCAGGTATATAGATTGAATTCTCCCTCTTATTCTGTCAGTCATAGCTTTCAAATGCTCTGCAACAGCACAGCTACCTTTATCCCTAAACCCTACACTTTATCTTGCCAGAGAAAGAATACAAAACATAAAACACTCCTCCTGCAGCTTTAATGTTCCAATCATTCTTTCTTTTTTCCTCTGCCTGCTATGACATTCCTCATATCTTCCACTGAGATACAGTTTTAAAAATGCTCATGATCAAAGTACACCAAGAATTGATTCATCTGTGTTTGTTTGCTGCTTGATATACATGATAAGAAACCTGAAAAGACTCGAAGTTAAAATGATCTCTAAGAAATTATTTCTAATATTTTTAACAGAAAAATGTTGTATGTGAAAACATGTGACCAACTGCAAAGATATGTTTGTCCAATGAGGATTGTTAAAGTATTTCCACTCACAGAGGATCACAGTTCTTCAATATACGACTAAAACAGGGTTTTTTACATGTCAACAGAAATAGATAATGTCACCAAATTGTTACACTATAGCTAAATACTACAGCTACAATCTCTCTATGCGGAGTATTGCACTGAGGCTGAGCAATCATGCTTGCGTCAGCTGATTGGCATCAGCCGCTTCATTCATGCTTCCCCATCAGTGACTCATATATCAGTGTTGATTCATCACATTCTTTGAGCGCTCCTTCAAACAGCAGCAGGCTTTTCCACCTGTGGCTATAAATACTCAATTGCGTCCTTCTGCATACACACTGACTTTGAAACCCTGTGTTAAAGCCACAAATGTTTTCTTTAACCTGAAATTCAAGCATCAAACTATAATTTTACATCGATGTACATGTATATTTACACTTGATTCTGTTTTGAGTTCTAACTTTTCCATCATATTTACTTAGTAAACATACAGAAAAAAAACATCCAATAAAATTCATTTTAAGTTTTTCAGTTTTCAAGTTTTCATGGTTGCTAGGAGCTGAGAAGCTGCTGCACTGCCGCGTGATGCTGTCGTCATTTAAGAGTTTTATATATGTGTGAAATCATAGCATAGGCCAGAGAAGTGCAGAAATGTTTAAATAAAATACAAGAAGAAGGATTTGATGACACTGGTGTTTGCATTAAATTGAGCAGTTAGGATGCTGCCATATTATAATACGTACAGTCAACTTTAAAAGATGTTAAAGGCCATCTAGTGTGAAGGTATGAATGTTAGTGGTTGTTTCTAACCACCTAATAGCTTATGCTAATGTTGCAGCCTATATAATCAACTGCAACTAACGTGATAACCAAATGCAACTGATAACCAATCAGTTAATGCATCCAGTGTTATATTGGTTACATTGTGAGGCATGTTAGGGGTGATTTTTAAAGGCAGATCAGTGGCAGTTTTTTGATTGGGTTTTGTGCCCACAATCCCCTGGTAGTTTAAGAATTTGTGATCTTTCTCTTTTCATAATATTTAATCTCTAGGAATGAATTCTTGATAATGTTAGCAAGGCGTGAAGCTCTTGTGTAGCGTAAAGATAAAAGATCTCTAATATAATCAGCCAATATACTCTATGGTCTCACTGTTTTCATGTACTATTTCATGTTGAAGCACAGGCCTTCATTCTCTTTTATTTAAATGTGTTGGGCTACTGGCATGATCATTAGCTGATACTGACAACCAATATTTCATCTCATTTAAATGCCTGGAGAAAACTAGGCGTCTCATTTGGATCTCAGCAGTCACTGCAACTTAGTTTCTCACTCTGGCAGGTAGGCAGTGGAGCGTTGGTTGATGTAGCTGAGCCACTAGTTCTGTTTATGTGTATGTGATGCTATTATTGAATTTGGCATGTCTATGGGGTCTCCTCCTGAGAATATTGGCCCTGCAGACTTGTATTATTGTATTGGTGTATTTAAATTTGTATGGCTATGAGCAGTAATTGCATCAAATGTGGTATGTGGTTGATTCATTTCCACTTTAAGCCTCTTTTTACAATTAAATGATTAAGGTTTGATTTGAGTGTGTATCCGTGTATGACTTTTCAGCTGATGCCTCAAGAGAATTGTTGGCATGCATGATTGAGAACTATAGTAATAGGATGGACCTGCTTTATATGCTAATTGAACAGCTTTAAATTTCTTGCTTCTAGCTTGCTACGATTAATAAGAATGTGAGTTTCAGCCTGTATAGCAGTCACATACAGCTAAGCATACAGGCTATACATATACAGTTGTGGATGAAAGCTTACCTGTGGCAATAAAACCATTTTCATTCGGTAATGAAATGAAGACCTCATCATTTCAATTTTAAGAAGGAACTTATTTAATTATGTTGAATGATTGCTTTTCATAAACTTGAATTTTGCTCTCAAGATGTTACTCCTCTAAACTGGCAAGAGAGCTGGAAACTGTCATAAATGATGATTCATGCAGTTCCCCAACAGGTGTGTGCTGTTTGTTTGCAGTACGCTGCAGTATATGCAGTATACTAGTTGGATGGGCTAGCAGTTGTTGTCCAGAATACAGTAAATATCAGAGAGCAGAGGGCAGTGACAGACTTGAGATTCATTGTTTCTGCTTGCTTTCATGCAGCAGTGACCGGCTTTTTACCTCAGGGCAAGCTGAGTATGACCTTTTATTAATTGTGAAAAACCCCCTTCAACTAAATGTAGCCCAAATTTTGAGCACAATGTCTACTTCACCTTAAAATCACCATAAGCTATACTATTATTGGTTCCTCAAACGAATTCAGCATAATGGAAAATCCAGAAGCCCCTGGTCAGCACAATCTTAGTGGATTTTATACAATTTCCTGGGAATCATCATGCAGTTATCTCTGTGTGAGGGAAAAAAATCATCTTTCACACAAAGACAACTCCACTTTTACAATTTCGTGTGTCCTAGATTTTTCTTATGTTTTCTTATGATTTGTATCTTATTACAATGATTGTATTTTTAGGATAATGTTATTATTTCTGTTTCTTTATATTATCAACTAATCCTATGTAGAGACATGAACCAACAATGGATATGACAAACAAACAAAAAGCCAAACAAAAACAAAAAACAAATTAGTAACACTTTTAGACAAAGTTATAAGCAGATCATGTTAATTAATGTACAGTACCCGTCAAAGTTTGGACACATTTTCTCATTCCAGAAAGCATGACTAAACTTTTGACTAGTACTGTATTTGTCAACAACTATAACTCCTCCAGTGGGCACCCATAAGTGGAGTATGAACAGATAATAAATGACAATATCATAAAACACATATACACATATTTATAATATGTATAACACATGTCACAGGACTAATGGAAAGACAATGCACAAATAATGTACATTGATTAACACTTTAAAATGCCCTTATATCTGCCAATAACTACATTATAGGGTGTTATAAACATTTATTAAATGTTAATATACTGCATATAAATGCTAAATAGAGAATAGATGGACAAATAGTACCACCGAAAAATGAATAGAAAGCATAAAGAATTAGGGTTCGAGTTCTATCATACAGTATACTTATATTCTTGTTTTTTCGGTATTTTCAATTGAACAATTTCAATAGCCTGTTGTATAGCTACTATTCTAACTGTTAGCTGTCATGGAAAAACACTCACTCCAGACAGCACAGCTTTGTGTCACTTTCATTTCGTTGTGAAGCAATTCAAAAAGGAAATCTAGCCAGCCACTTCATTCTCTCTAGACCTTTTTCAATTTAAGCCTCAGATTTCCCAAAGCTGTCAAAGCTGGGTGAGACTCAGATGAAAGGCTCTGGCAAAGAAACTTTAGGTGTAACAAGCCAGTGATAAGGCATGTGTGGGTTCACCATGAGGATAGAGGCAGATAGATTAATAAAGTAATTTACAGTTTAGAGAGAAGCCCTATGACACTGTAAGTGTTTATGTCACAGAGACACAGAAAACCTTGTGGGCCCTTTAGAAGTGGTAAAGTGATACACCAAATATATTTGTTTAGCATCAATTACTACACTGGCAGGACTGAAATTTAGTTTGTCCCTTCACTGCACAGCAAACCTGCTCGTTATAAAATACTTCAAGCGATGACAAGTGGCATGCACCAAATCATACATACAAACTCCAAACTATGAGGGATGTACAAATGGCAAAAAAAATAACTGAAGGAGGTGGTGGTCGTGTTAAGTCCATTTGGAGGCAGGTAGAGTTCATTGAAGAATACATTGGTGGAAAGAAGGAAAGAAGACGTTTTAAAGAACTTTACAGACAAGGTGGTGTGTGTATGAATTTGTGTGTAGGCTTCATATGTCTGGGCCCCGCGTGGGATTTGAATGAATTACTCGATCCATTTATTTTCCCGTACTCTGCATTGGCAGCCAGGGGAATAGACAGGCCCAACAACCATTTCTCTTAGGAATTACATTCATATTTTGCAAATACTAAGGGAAATGCCATACATCCTAGAATCTCTCTTTTTCAAAAGACATATTGTAAAAATGTTCAGATAGACATACAGTATCTGAAAAATGTTCACCATGTTTTTCATTTGTTTTCCATATGGTAGCGAATAGCATCAAAAAACATGATTAGGGGTTTATGTGTTTAGGTGGTAAAAATTATTTAAAAGAGTAAAGGGAGTACTTTGATACACCAGGTACCACAGATTTATCTAAAACATTTCCAAGTAATGTTGCTCATTTTGTCAACAACTCTTGTGAGATTTCAGAACAAGATGTCTGCCTGAGTGAGTACTGGTCAGACACAATGGCAAACAGTCCGAATTTTTATTTTGAAAGGGAAGAGAAGAACATGCTATTTCTCTGTGTGGTCCTTTCCATAATGTTGTCAGACACATGTTTTCAGTCGCAAAAACAAGAACTTTTAGGGGACGTACGTTGATGGATTACATCAAGTGCTTTCACTCAATACTGGACCAGTTTCAGAAACTGTTGCCCCAATTAGTCACTTAGACACAAAAGGATTGGAAAATAGAGTCCATGTTTAAAAATACAGAATTTTCCCTTTAAATATGCAGTAACATTTATATTGCCCAAGGCCTGCAAACAGACTTTGATGTGTAAATTGGATGAAGAAACATTTGAGTCATGTTAGTTGCACCATTATGTATTATTAGGCAAAAAAATCTCTTAGTTGAAGACAGGAAAAAATCATGGTCTTGATTAAATACTGAGAAAGTCAGTGCTTACCAAGTAAAGTGAAATGCTTTTTAAATCCATCTGCCTTCCCGACCACTACTCGCCACTTACTTCCTACTGGAATGAAATGTTGTCAATTAATGTAAATCACTTCTGCAAATGAATTGCATAGGGCAGTATACATATAGGAGGCAGGGGTGGGTTCCTTTTGGATCTGTTTTCCACAACGCTTCTCATAAACTGTGGCTTTATTGAAACACTTCATCAAACACATCATTACAAGCACATGATTGAACATAAGAGGGTATGTTTGTTATAGCATATGATTAAAATAAAAATACTTAATGAAAAATTAGTTAGTGTAAGTGGAACACAGTGATCAAATCAGTGAAGTTCAATGTATCAATTTCCATAGTGACTTGATATTTAAAGTTTAATTGAGGAAGTTTATTTTTATTTTCTGCCAGCTTAAGTTAAAGTTGTAATTGCATTGTCATAATAATTTAGAATTTAAGAGCAGTTGTGTTTTCTTATTGACTAGTCAGGTTTTGCATTTTCTGTCTGTCTTGTTGTGCAATCAGTATTGATTTGTATATTACATTTTCACTCAGTGACATTAGTACATAAGCTCTTACATTTAACTCAGGTGGTATGATTACTTAGTAGGAGGCCTCTCACTCAATGACTGTGATTTTAATCTTTTTCCCACATATTCATAAATACTGGGACATCCAGTGCTCCAGCTGTTTGGCTGAGGGAGCAGCTTCCCTGCAGTGTTGATCCTCCCAGCATAAGCCACTGGTGAGAATAATTGATGGCAGGTATTACTCCAGTGATTTGCTCTGCATGAAGGAATGAAACCACAGCTGCACAGCTCTTCCCTCTTCACGTAGCCTACTAGCTGAAGATTGTCAGCACTCTCAGCTGAAGAGTGCAAAAATCTGCATCAGTTACATTGTGAGAACATGCTCTAATTGTCAGCAAGTGATACATTATGCATATTAACTGTCTTGGATTCAGCACTTCAGCATTACATTGATTTTGATTGATCATTTGAATGCCTACTGATGTAAAAGTCTGAAATTATAGAACAATTCTTAAGAAGGAAATGCATCTTTATTGTTCCATTTAATGTCTCCATTCAACACATTTTGTTTGTCAGGAATGCATGATGTGGCTTAAAGAATGGAGACATACAACCAAATGGAGACAATTGTGAATATTTTATGGACCACATCTGTGCATATTTTGATTTATCAGTGGAATAATATCACTTGTCATTTTGGTCCTGTGGGGGCAGCATCTACTGGGCAGTACAAAGAAAATTCAAATTCACAGCAAGCATCAACAGCCAGTTTGTCTTTCAGGAAGCTTGATGACCGTTTCTTCCTTTGCCCTTTACCTAGACATTAAATGAATCAATCCATTCAATCATTGTTCCTCTTGTACACACAGTGCAAAACACATTTCAGCTGAATCAGAAACACTATCACTTTCCAAAATGACTTCTTAGTCATGTGTCAAGGTGGGAATATATTGAATGCATCAAACCAAGGAGAAAGGCACATGAATTAATTTTTTTTAATACATAAATGTGTAATTTTAGTAATGCTTATTAGTTCTTAAATAAATGTATGTTTCTGCTTGAAGCGTATTGACTACATTCCTGCAGTGAGCATATGCTCTATGGGAAATTGTGAATATGAGTGTTTTTATGTGTAAATTATAAATGACAATGACTGTACTCTCTATTGGGGATTGAAACAAATCATGCTATTAAAAATGTTTCTCACCGCAGCAGAAGTAGCTGTGAGTATGTTCACGTACAGTAATAACACGTAATATTTGCATGTATTTGAATACGTGCGTGTGTGCACATATAGTAATGACATGGGTGTGGGTCTGCAGTTCAGACACTATGTCCGACATCTGTAATGAAGGCCAGATGGCAAGAACCCCTCATTAAATGTTCTGTCACTAGTCATTCATCAAACAAGCAGACATAATAAAAGTTTTAAACACTTCAATACCTCTCCCGTTGCTCTGTACTAATGAAATATGCATAGAGTATGTATTGAGTCCAATATCTGCCTGCTACGACAATCTCAGCTGTGAAAGTTCTTACTGGTTGGAGTAGAGCAAGAGAGTGAAAGGATGAAGTAAACATACGGAGTACAACTAAAGCACAAATCTATAGGGAACCATCATGGTCATCTGCTGTCCTCTGAGAAGTGCTGAAGACCTGACACGTCATTGATCTAGTGACAAATAAAATTATCATGAGGTCGATGGAGGGTGTGAGTGATTGGCTTTCGTGCCCTTCCTTCTCTGACATATTAACAGCAATTGGCCTGTTGAAAAGTCAATAGGACAGGAAGCCATGTAACCCGTGACGGATGGAGCCATTGTACCACTTTCAGTCACATCTAATAACTCAGACATCTTGACCAGTGAGGTTTGATTTGGGCCAACAAATTCTGATCACTGTTTTTTTTTCAACTTTTGCCCCACAGAAAATATCTCTCAGCAAGAAATGTGTCCACTTCTGCAGATTTTGGTTAAGACTAATGTGTTGAAGTCAAAACCGATGGGCCAGCAAATTGAAAAGGTATGTTTTTGTTACTGTTAAATCATTTGAAAATGCCCTGTATTACTTATGCTTGGTAGGTGATGTTTTCAAAGCAATGGGACTGCTCTATTCGGGCTTTCCAAAAATCCTGAAAGCATCTTACCAATAATAAAACCTTTTCTTTTCTGTGACATATACAGTTTTTCTTATCCATACAGGCTATGAAAATATAGTAAATGCAAATATGAAATGAAACCTTCAATAATGTGGTTCTATGTTTTGTGCATCTTGAAAATGTGTGCCTCCATACCTGTTTTAGCTATACAAAATTAGTTGTGGGTGAGGCAACTTTTAACAGCAGAGAATGAAACGAGGACAGGGTGTGAAAAAGAGAGGGGCAGAGGCAAGGATGAAAGTAACTGACCAAAGACATTGGGATATTGGATGATTGATTCTTTTTCATCCTCTCCTCCTCTGTTGTCTCGCTCCCATTTGAACTGTGTGCAACCCTGCCTTCTAAAACGATTTTCACATTCAGCTAATTTGCATAATACATTTTGCAGGAGACATAATGGAGCACAGATTATCTTCAGAACAAGCATAACATTGTGATGTCTATACTGAACATACAGTATCTGCAAAATATTACCTGGCTAGTGATGTTTACACAACTCAAAGCACTCTGTTAAGGTTAAGGAAAGATTGTGATCTTGGTTAAGTGTTGAAAAAGTCAGTGCTGACTCAAAAAAAAAAGACAGGGCACCTTTATTATTTCAATATTTTACTACAACCACAATCAATTTTGTCTAAACCTTTAATCAAGTGTCTTTGTAAGCTTGATGTGTGGGAACCAGCTGTCCAGAGTCAAAGTTCTGTTGTGGTTTTTCTTTTTTCAAAAATTGTAGATTATGTAACTGTCAACTTATTTTGATGGCATTACTTGTTCAACAAAGTGTGAACATTTCATGAGCTTGAATGTATAAAACTATTATTTGTCTCTCTGTCATACAATAGCACATAGAGCTTATCTCAGGCACTATTCCACGAACAAGTTAGATAGATAGATAGATAGATAGATAGATAGATAGATAGATAGATAGATAGATAGATAGATAGATCCTTTATTGTCATTTTCACAAGTACAACAACATTTAAAGTGCTCACCAGTCAGTGCATCATTCATAAAGATTAAAAATTCAATTTACTAAAAATGTCTATTAGTTACTAAAATATAGGATAATCAATAAATACTATACATAAAAACAGCCCAAGTATACCCACATACACACACAAGGTTACGTCCTGTTATTGCACAGCCCTATTGCACATTCAGTGGTCAACTATATTAATTAGCAGCATTGAGTGTGGTTATAGTTGTAGGATAAAAGCTGTGTTTGAATCTGTTTGTCCTTGTTGTAACGATCTTTTGGGCTGTGTTGATGACCCTCTGGAGCGCTTTCCTCTGAGCCACTGTGTGCAGCTGGTGTACCATACATAGATGCAGTATGTTAGGATGCTCTTGATGGAGGCTCGGTAGAAGGACACCAGCAGTTTCTGTGTGATGTTGTTCTTCCTGACTATTCTCAGGAAGTAAAGTTTCTGCT
The DNA here is from genome assembly GCF_027409825.1 of Scomber japonicus. Lineage (NCBI taxonomy): Eukaryota > Metazoa > Chordata > Actinopteri > Scombriformes > Scombridae > Scomber > Scomber japonicus. The sequence continues at coordinate 16,928,842 of NC_070585.1, read as the reverse complement.
AGGCCTTTTTCAGCAGTTACATTTCTAACCCTAACTGTGGACTCTGTGTACACTTGTGAGTGCTTAAGCATATTCAACATAAGAAAATGGATACGTAACCAGTACAGCTTTACCTTGTGCTCTTAAATTTATGACTTCTCACTTTTCATTGTCTCTTATGATCTACTTAAACCCCAACATAGATCTACTATCAAAAAATGTAACTCAGGACACTCAACTTTAAAGCAGTGGGTCGTTCAAATGACATGATTTTTTGTTTTAAATGAACAGACCACTGTGGTCAGAATATCATTGGAAGAGGTCTGCTATCCTTCACATTGCTGAAAGAGAGGAAGACAGTTAGGGCTTGGTGACCCTGCTGCTGGGACAGCAGGGTTGCAGCTTCCCTCTTTAGGCAACACCATAATCAGCATAGGACTAAAAGAGTTGATAGCTCTTTTTGATGGACTTTTTGTTTGAATGCCATAGGTTAATTGAGGCAAATACCTGTGAAGGATGTTGAGCCAGGACTGTGGGCATGAAGGGAATTTTTATTTTACCTTTATTTAGTTTCCTCTAGAGTATGAGAGAGCTAGCAATACTGAAGAGGTACATCTGCTGTCTGCTGTCACAAGAAGATGAAATCATTTCAAAAGCTTGGTCAACAGACAGGATGGTCCTAGCTGCCTGAGGGGTTTATCATTCAGGTACAGGGTATTCTACCAGATGCTGTACATAGCTAACGGCGATGCCACAGACTGGGTAGTACACCGAGTTCCCTCCACTAAAAGCAGGGTCTGGAAATAGGAAGAAAGGCTTAAGGCTCCATAGGGAGAAGCTAAAGGGAATCAGAGATGGTCTCTGCAGATTTCACATCTAATTTATGGATGTATTCTTTCTTTAGGTGTACTGTCTCCTTGATAATTTATTGGGCTACACATTTTAATGTGTACAGTAAAATAAGTGTGTCTGTTTTTGAACTGTTTTTGGTTGGTGTTTAATATGACTCTATTTGCTTTTCACTGTTTTATTGAAAGGTGTTAATTCATTCAAATATTGTGATCAATCTTTGCACCTGTCTTTAACAAACTTGGAATATCTCAAACATTTTGAGCAGACGGGTAGTTAGGCCAGATAGGCCATTTTATCAGTATGGAAAGCACAGGTGTAAATTATCAAATGAATGCTGGCTGAAGTCCATTTAGCTGCTTCACTTTCAGGGTCCTGGTATTGTGCATACAGGCTCTTTGTTAATGTTATTAGTAACACCTGTGCTCTTCCTTGTATCAGAAATCAAAACAGCTGCTGTGAAAAAGGCCTATTTATGATGTACTGTAAGATACAGTATGTTACAAACATCTCCATATTGAGAGCTTGCTGTCTTTGTTCTGAAATGGACATTTTACACTGATCATAAAGGACAGAAAAGTGCTGCACCTTTCACTGTCAGTTGAAATTTTCAAGAATGTCACTTTTCAAAATCCCCCGCAAACAGTGATTTCACAGCTGGAGTTCTGTCTGTGGCAAACAACAGAAAACACCTACTGCGACACCAGTGATTGGGGTGAGGACAGGAAATTTTGAACCACAGGGAGACCCTACATTATTCAGCAGTGATTTACCATTTTGAGTGCATAAAAAAGTAATTTAGTTTTTTAATATCTTAATGTTCCTAAAGAAGTCTGACTGCAGTGGTTTAAGCAGAAAGATTAAAGGTGTGGTTCCAAGAACTGGAGGACTATGTAATTGTTACACTTGAAGGATTCATTTGCAAAAATAGATAAAAGCCATTCTTAAAATGAAAAAACAAACACCTGTTTGATTGATACTCTCTGGAGTGCATACACACACACAAAAAAAACATGATTTAGGATAATAAATCCAAGCACCTGCTTGATTGATACTTCCTGACGTGCGCACACAAAAAACCCCATTACTAAATCATGTTTTCTTGTGTGCCCTCCAGGTGTCAAACGGGTGTTTGTTTATATTCATTTTAAAATGGTTTTTATCTGTTTTTGCAAATGAACTCTTCACTTAATCACTAAAACACAGACTGGCTTTTGTGAACAGTGTCTTGTATATAGTGGCACGTTTAGTTATACACACACACACACACACACACACACACACACACACACACACACACACACACACACAATTTCTGACACTTGACTTTCAAATGTACAGTGGCACAGATTCCCATAATTCTACCTAATCTTTTCTGTAATGCCTGTAGGGTCAGACTTCAAATTGATGAAGTATGACCTTCAGCAGCAATGATGCATTACCTATTAGATGTTTCTTCCATTCAAGGTCCCTGTGTTCAACTGTGCAGAGCATATAGATCATCCAGTGTAAAAGCACAAGCCAGTGTTTACAGGAAGCTTACCAGAAGTGAACCCACAGTCTTAAGGAGTGGCCTGTATCAGTCATACAGTATCATTAAAACATTCAGCTTCATATCTGTAATTAATGCTGCGTGGCTGCTTCACTGGTTTTTCAATTCAATCTTAATATTCTTATGAAAACATGAAAATATTTAATAGGTCCCCTAGTTTCCTAATTTCTTAGGAAAGATGGTTGCTCTCATATCAAAACATTTTCTGGGAATTACTTGTCACCAAGGCATAAATACTGTTTCCTAGACTATAGTGACTAACAGGACAGCTGATATAAATGTAAAATATTTGTCTTACTCTGTGATTCAAAAATTGGAATATTTTTACATTAGAGATTTAATCATAAAGATTAGGCTATAAAGTCTATACATGATTTAATGATTTTTGACCAAGATATGTAGGGGAGACCGGGGTTGGTTGTCACAATGTGTGAGAGTGTCTTTGATGGTTAATTGCTTCTCGTTACAACAAGGTGTAAAAGTGAAAGGGATATCCATTTCAAGCCAAGACTTAAGCTTCCATTTAATATAGGAAGGATTATTGAAATAGGTTTTGATGATCAGCAACAGTAAAAAATGTGACAACCAACCCCAGTCTCCCTTACATTTTACAGTTAAAAAAGTTAACTTGTCAGTGCCTTGTAGTGGGAAAAAAAGTATATTATGTAGACTGTACACTGGTACAGTCATTAGTTTATGTGGTGTAACAAATGGTACAAATTGACCTCATATATATAGAAGAATAAGTGATTCAGAAGTTTAATTTGACAAAATTCAATAGTATAATATTGAGATCCACTATACCAGAGGTAAACACCGGTGACAACAGTTTGTCATTTGTGTTAATTAGATCTTTTATGACGTGTGTGCATGTGCAGAGTGCATAAATATATGGACAGATCAAAGAGGTGGGCTAGTACTGGTTATTGTCTGTGTGGGGGTGCAGAGTCTCCATCGTGACTAATAGGTCTCTGCCTCTAATTACAGGACAACACATACAGACACACACACAAACACACACACAAACACACACACACACACACACACACACACACACACAAAATAATATAATATATAATATATATAACAAAGTAAACATTCAAACATTGCATCTTCTTCCTTTTTCATATTTAAGCTCTGGATTTGGTGTTCAGGTGGGTCTAAACCCACCAAAGAGCAAAGACTCAATGTACCTGAAGATAAACATACCACTGAGATTACATGTAGGTTACTTTAAGTATTAATTGTTTGTTCTCTGAAGCAATAACAAGATTATGTCCGTACCAGTAATTGGCCAACAACCGGTGGGCATGTTAACCCCTTCACTCCCCGAGCCACCTCCACCTCTTTCAACTTGATTCTCTCTTCTTCTCTATTCCCTCACTGCCTGCTTTCCAAAACATGACTTCATAACGGCCTTATTTACACTACAGGCTTTCTTTGAAAAAAGTGGGTAGGCTACAAGGCGATTATGTGAGTCTCCAGAAAGAAAACGTTTTGTGGGTGCTTGCTTATTGAACAACTCAATGAAAAGTGCAAACATCAAACACAAAAAATGGAAGCTATTTTGGCTATTTTAAAATCGATACTGAAGGAGAAATTTTGTTGGTCATTTTGTAGTTCAATGCAATGTGTAAATTAAGCCACTTTGTGATGTTGCCAGTTCAGTTTCTACCATTTCATAAAGGGCTGGCTCCCTGTGCGCGCGCGCACTCTCGGTACTCCTTAATTAGAGCGCGCACTCTTATGTGAAGGTGGAGCTTGGCTCTTCGTTGATGCGCAGCTCAGAAGAAACTTGTGCGGTTTAAACTTTGGCAAATGTCGATGTATGTCTGACAGATAATAAAATAATGTAAAGTATATGCTGCTAACGACCTCTAGCAATGTCTGACGAGGGGGAAGAAAGCGACAGCGGCGAGAGAGCCCGTCTCTCGGAGTCTCCCTCCCCGCCTCTGTCTGACTGTCATCCCGAAGGATCCACTTCCTCTCCGCGGCCCCTGGACCTCTTCTCTTCCGCCTCTCCGTTACTGGGGGATATAGACCCACCTTACCTGGCTTCTCCGGAGTGCCTTCACCCGTCTCCAGAAAATCAGGAGCAAGGGGACTCCCCACACTCCACAACACCAAAGTTACGCCAGCGCACCGGGGACACCGGTTCTCCGTTTCGCTCGTGGCAGGATGTGCGTCTAGATGTGGTGTACGACCGCCACGATTACCCGTTTTCTAAATGGAGAGGACGAGGCGCAGGTAGTGCTGAGCGTTTTCAGCACCGCGGACAGAGAGTCCCCCGGGCTCCGGAGCTCTCTGACTCGGGAAACCACTACTCTGTTGAGCCCACAGACACCGAGATCAACTCAGAATCCCTGCAAGCGTGAGTCCTTTATTTTCAATCCCAACTTTTACTCATCAATCCAGAGACGTGATAAATAAGTTAAATGACCAGTTTCGCGGCCTTGAGTTTACATGTGCTTATTTACAAACTATGGCATTTTGGAGTTGTCTAATGCAAAGGGGACACTGGGCGATGGTTTAGAATTGGGGAACGTATTCTGTGGTTTGATCAAGAGCAACTAATCCACCTGTAAATGTCAACAAGTAAAGGATGGTTTTGGAGAGAGTAAAGCAGTCAGGGTCAGGGTTACTGACAACTATAATGAAATAAATTCAGCTTTATAAGTCCTTTATGGATTTCATAAACGGGACTCGACTGTGATAGATTGTTAATGGAGGAACATACATTCCACTGTACCTGTCCTTCTGTTGCAAGTTAGCATCTTGATTGGTTCTCTGGTGCATGAATACTTAAGGAGCAGTCAACAGGGATTGTGTGCGTACGTGTGTGTGTGTGTGTGTATGTGTTGAGTGTTAGCCTCAGTAAGAGAGAGACATAGGGGTAAGACCATGTGACACTGAGCTGGAGCAGAGTATGTGACACTGATCACATGCACAAACACTCATAAAACCCTGATTGGGAACCTCTCTGCCATCTTGCAAATTTATTCTGCTGTATAATTTCTCTCAACTTTCCTACACATGAGATAAGTACTCACAGGATCATTTATTGTATTTAGTCAAGTGCATCCATGTAGCAAGTATCCACAGGGATAAATGGGATATAGGGTGACAATTAATGGGTTTTTGTGCAGCAAAGCCAGTTGAGTTATATCTATCAGATACTGAGGATGGCAGGTTGTAGTGATTGGTCTTTGATGTTCTCTGGTCTACCTCTTTGATACACCAGTGTTCAGCATAAAAGGCCTTTAATGGAAAAGAAGCATGTATGCTTTCACTGGTGCCTGACCAGGCTAAATGTTGAAGCCTGTGTCTGTGTGTGTGTGTGTGTGTGTGTGTGTGTGTGTGTGTGTGTGTGTGTGTGTGTGTGTGTGTGTGTGTGTGTGAGAGAGAGAAAGAGAGGGTGAGAGAGGGTGAACATGCCTGTTTCTCATTACCAGGGAAATATGGTGAGCAACTCACCTTTGATCTCAAAAATTGGCAATTTACTGCTTGAAAGAGTGTCTAGTGTGTGTGTATTTTATAAAGACAGAGAAAGAGGGAGAGTATAGGTCTTGTCATATATTCTGTTCATGTCTGTGGACTGATAGAGTGCTAACTCATTAGTCAGTTTTGTAAATATTCCTCAAGAGTTGAAACTTCTTTCTTCTACCCATTATCCTCAAAGTGTAATTTCAAAGCTGATCTTCCCATACTCGCTTTTTCTATAGTTCACAGCTGAGTGACCTAACCTGGTTGATTGCTTTAACTGAATATAGATAACTTGTTGGATGAACATCTCAAAGCTAAGTTAAAAAAGAAGAGATTTTGATCAGTTTAAAATGGATGACAGTTTATCATTGAAAAGCTTACAAGAAGTTACAGCTCCTCAGTGTTTTCAGTATATGTATAAGCTACTGCTACTGCTATTTAGTTTACATATCCATTACATTTCAAACACTTTGGAGTAATACTTTACAGAATATGAGCAAATTCTACTTGTTCATATCCATTGACTGGTATGAAACGTGGCATTTTTAAGGGCCATATCAGTAGTTTTGCATGTTTCACTCCACTAAAGGTCACATGTAGATTACTGCTGACTGTCATCCCCAGCATGACATTTATTTTTAGAATGATTAATCATCCAAAGATATTGTCTTCTTGGCTTGACATCCGAAATACATGATAATAACTCTTATACTGTATAGTAGCAGCCAAGTATGAAGTTTCAAAAATGGTCTCACTCCAATGAAAACACATCAACACTGTGACTCAGAATGAACATGTACATTACAGTAAACTACAGTAGAACTCATTTATTTCTTTGATACTTATCAACAATAAACTTTATTAAAAGCCACTATGGTATAATCCAAATTCAATTTATTTTATTTTATATGAAAGACCAATGGCTTGAGAGCTAAATAAAGGAAGAATTTAGAGCAAGCTGCAGTGGTGTGTTGGAATTGACATCACCAGTAGCAGTGTTTCTCCCTTTTCTGACAGTTTTGTTGCTAATAGGAGAGGGAGCTGCTTGCTTGGAAAGGGGCTCTGCAGCAGCCTTTGAATTGGATGCAGCATCAGGACGAGAGCTATGTACACACAGTTAATCAAATGAAATGTGAAAAACTGAAACCACAGACCCTGCTGAGAATCAAAACCTAAATCTACAGCCTTTTGCAGCTTTTTGAAAAATTAACATTCTCATATCAGAAAGTTAAAATCATGCATCTTTACACTAGATGATTATATACATAATGAGTAATATGAGTGAAAGTAAACAAGTAGGCATTAAAACATGTAGCAAGCTAGAAAGGCAGGTGAATATTGCCCTTGAATTCAACAGATAGGCAGAATGATGTTTTTTAGTGGGATGGGATGAAATGTGCTGCATATGTTTAGGGAGTAAAGTGACCTTGGTTGCAACAATGGTAATGCATTAAATACTTTAGGATTGTACAGCTTTAAGAAGAGCACTATATGATGGAAGTGCGAATACAATCGCACACTGTAAGCAGACATGCATAAACAATCACTCCTTCACTCAGCCATTTTCTTCCCAATCATCCATTTATCTCCCTTTTCTACACACACACACACACTCACTTTCTCTCTATCTATCCATCTCCATTGTATCTGCCTCCTCCTCTCTGTGTGATTGTAATTCCATGCAGAAATGATGCAGGTAAATTCTATTACAGATCAGAATCACAAATAGTGAAAGATGGATGGAGAGGAAGACAGAGAAGGATGGAAAATAGTTATTCATTACCTGGCTAGGGTTATATAGCCATCTAGTTAGGGTTATCTAACTAAGGTTGGCTGGTAGGTAGACCATCCCCTCATGTAGCTATATGGAATCCTCCTATTGCTTATGTGTGTGTGTGTGTGTGTGTGTGTTTGTATAGGTGGAGGGTTGGATGAGAAATTATACCTTATAGCATAATGCATTGTGGTAATCAACTACAGAAACTATGACCCTAAAAGAGTCATAACAATAATGTTCACTGCATGGTATTGGTTTGGTTTGTATTGCATTTTACAGATGAGTTATGTTTTGTCCACATTCTGTATTAGGGTTGTCAAAAATATTGATACTCCGAAAAGTATCGATACTCAAACGGCGTATCCGGATACGATACTAATTTGCCACGGTATCGATACTACAGCGTGTGCGCACTCGACAGGTAGTGCAGCAGGTAAGACAGCATCCGACAGCCAGAGACACATTTCTGCTCTATAGTATGGCCAGTGCGGCTGCTGGAGGGCTAGACCAGCCAGTCTTCAAAATGGCAAAAGCTTTGTTTGAAAATATTTTGCATGCGAGGCAAACGAAGAAGGGAAACTGAAAGCCTGTGTGCAAACAATGTTTTAAAGCGTTGGCAACGAAGTCGAGCAGCACAACTAACTTGGCCAAACATCTGAAGGACTGACACCCTGGGCTTCATGATGAGTTCGGACAGGTTAGTAAAGCTCTCGTTCATCATTTAACTGAATGTATTAAACTTATTACTGATGTTAGTGTGGCCGGTGGCCCGCATTAATGTTGATTGTTTTGTGATTAGCTGTGGCTAGCACATTACTAGACCGCGCTAGCCACATTTAGCTTGCTGCTCAATTAATGTTGGTTGTTTTTTTTATTAGCCATTAGCCGCGGCTAGTAGCCTTTACTAGCTAACGTTACTCAAACGTGTTGTTTTCTCTTACAGTTGCAGAGTGAAGCAGAGAAAACTCTACTTGCAACTAAACAGAAGAAGCAAAAACAGCCAACTCTGCCACTTCTGTTTGACAAGCAGCGAAAATACGACCCCAAGACAGTCATTCATAGAGTAAAGTGCACTTTCTGAAGCCTTGTGTGCCTTAATAAATGTTCACTTTTCAATTTTTAAGTGTAGCTGAGAATACAGCATTTCAATTGTGTGATGTTCATTTTAACTGGTTGTTGTTACTGTTAAAATATTGTTCTAATTGTTGTATTGTGTGTTGTGTTACCTCAGACAACCTAACATGTTCTCATTGTTGCTATTTTTGTTCTTTGCAGTTTGCATTACCTCAGAAAACCAGCTTCTTTTTGCACTACCTCAGACAAGTGTTGTTTGCATATTTTTGCTATTGTTAATTTTAGATTTTTGGATTATTTGCAGACAACCTTAAAATATTGTTAAATTGTGTTATATTTGGGATATTTATTTTGCATTTATTTGCACAGTGCAAGTGAAAACAACGTGATTGTCTTGTTTTTTATTGTGTTTTTTTTTTCATTTTCTGATTATTTAACTAGCATCTGCGGTTTTGCTGAGAAAGCATGTTCCATGTTGAGATTGAAAAAGATTTTTTTGAGTTTTTCATGTTAATAAAAATATTTTTTATGCCTTTAAGTATTTGTCATTTTTTAACCCCGCAGTATTGAAAATGGTATCGAGTATCAAATATTTTCTTGGGTATCGCTATCGAGTTTGAAATGTTAGTATCGTGACAACCCTATTCTGTATGCATACTGATGGTGCTGATCTTGTCATATATGTGTTTGTCCAGTCGTGCACCATGTGTGTCCACATTTATATTCTTATGTTTGCTAATTTGTGTGTGTGTGTGTAAGACAGAGAGATATTCTATTCTCTACCATTGATTGGCAGCCTAAGGTACACACTGATTGTCTAAATCGAAAATCAAGAGCTACCGACCTTTTATACCCTTTAATCACAGACTGACAAGCATGGTTTGTCTCTGTTGCTCTCTTTCTCACACACATGCACACACACACACACACACACACACACACACTCACACACACACACTCCCACAATGTTCTTGTGGGATCTTTTCAGTTCTATATCTTTTTTATGCCCCCGGGGAATATTTCCACTGTAACCAGGTTTCCATTTTCACCTATTCTTTCATTGTCCACGGGAGGATCTGGGTGAGAGGGTGATAGCAGGGAATGGGGCAATATCAGGGCTGAATGACTGAAATGGAGGAGTCTGGCTGGCATGAGTGGGAAGGATTGGGTGGGCATGCAGGAAGGCATGGAAGGCTTGGAAGTTGTTGATGGGCAGATGGACAACTAGGAGGACAGGCAGACGAGTAATGATCATGGGACACAAGAGAAACAAGCTAGCATTAAAGACACAAGGAAAGAGAAGGGGATACACAAGATAATCCTCTGTTACCATAACTGTACAGCACCAGCCCTGGCTTGCTGCAGAATGTTTCCAACGGGGAATTCAACTGTGCTCCTTAAGTCCATAGCCCTCCTCGTTAACCAGGTACTGGTAGCCCCAACGTTAGAGGAGTATGACTAACTGCCAGATCGTTGATAATGTGGGGAGGTGGAGGGCCCACAACTGGAGGAGTCTAGGAGGCTAGTGGAGACAAGTTGTGTGAGACATGAAATCTGGGGCAAACCTTGATGCGAGGAGGAAGCCTAACAGTGGAGTTAATGATTAAGTGAATCTCATATGGACCAATATAATGAAGTAGTTTGCAAGGGGAGACCTCTTAAGGAAAGCCAAACTTTCTGACCTAGTTGGAATTTGGGGCTGGTGCCTGGTGCCAGTCAGCATTGTGTTGGTTGTGGTCAGTGGAGCAGAGCAAGGTGACACCGACATCCTTCCAGACCTCATGATCTGACCGGTAAGGGGCGGAGAAATCCAACTTGTGGCAGGTTTTTGCGTGGACACCAATTTTTATTGAAGGGGAGGGTCTGGATGAGAGACTAATGGCAGGGAATGGGAATCCATGGCCAGCAGCGATGAATCTAGGAAATGGAGGAGTGTTGGCTGTTGTTAGCAGTCCCTCTGAATGAGGGGCAGCTTTACAAGGAGGGATATCTTGAAGGTTTGGAAGTTGTTGATAAGCAGGAGGATAGGCAGTCAAGTAATGAGCCTGGGACACAAGAGAAACAAGTTAACATGAGAGGAAACTGAATCACTAGGTATGTAAAATAAGTAAGCCTTTAATTGTAGCTACCATTGTGGTTGAAATAACTATCTTCAACTTCAACTTTATTTGTATAGCACTTTACAACCTAAAGGGCTCTATTGCACACACTAAGGGAAAAAAAGGAAAATAAACAGTAGAGGAGAAGAGAAATCAGAATGATGATAAAATATAATACTGACAACGATATCAATAATAAAAGCAATTATAGTATAAGCACATGGTCACACAAAGCAAACGGCTAGCACAGTTAATAGCTATAGTAAAAGTATGTTTTAAGATGACTCTTGAGAGAATTCCACAGTTTTGGGGCAGCAATAGAGAAAAGCACTGTCCGCATAACACATTAGTTCTGGATCTGGCAAAGAGTGGGTGAAGAGCCTTGGTAGATATACTGCAAGCTGATGAACTGATAGGAGGCAGGTGGGCTGACTGGGAGAGGTGATGAGCCCAAAGAGAAAAGAGTTCAAGGTGAGCTGAGCAGGGAGCCAGGAGAATGAGAAAAAGGAATCCACACCCATGCCAACACACACATACCAAACAGGGGAGCACTAGGAACACAGTGAAGGGGAAGCAGAAGTAAACGCTAGGGGTTCTTCTGGGATCATAATAATATTTCATGCTTTGCTCTGCAACTCGCTCTCATGTAGCTTTAGGAAACATCAAGGCTTTGTTTTCCCAGTGTGTGGGTCAGAGTGTTGGGCTACACAGCAGATGTAGGGATTTTGACAGATCTGTGTGTTTCTAAAATACAATAGGAGTACAATAATCCAAATGAAATGTGTTATGCACTAAAAAGAATGATTACCAGGGGTTCTGTGCAAACTACTGCTAGTTATGTTCGACAGGTAACTTTGATTGATTGATTGATTTTTTTTTATTAACGTGTCTTGCACCAGAAGTGCCCAGCCCAAATGGGCTTACAAGACACTGAAACAAAAGAAGAAAAGAACACATAATAACAAATGAAAACCAGATAACGGGCATTATAACAACTAAACATATAGACCGTCCTGACGCTTTTTCCTTTGACGTTTTTTTAACTATTGATGAAGATTTTTATCTGCTGGGATGTGACACTGTGCCTCTAGAAATCATGTTCTATGTAGGAAGATAGATAAATAAAGACATACTGTGGGTAGTGTGTTGAAAAAGACAGATTCACCAGTGGCCCCAAGAGTCATTTTGGGTGACCACCACTGAATCATGGTATGAGCTTGTCATGCAAGAGCCAATTAAAGTGACAGCTTCATATGTCTCTTGCCAATCAGAGCTGTTGACCTGAGATGACCCTGTAATGATCTTTGACCCCAGTAGTGGTTCATTGATCAGGGCGAGGATAGCTCTATTACAGATGAATTGGTGGAGTTTTCTCTTAGGTCAGAGGACAAGTCTGTGTTAAGCACTGCTGATTGTGTTTGACCAGTCCCTGTCCATGAGTATGAATGACAGTAATGACTTTGTTTGCCTTGTTACACCATAGTCAGTTTGATTTAACTAATGATACTGGCTTGTTCTCTTGCCTCCATCATTTGCTCTCTTTCTGTCCAATTCCCTTTCCAACTGTTCATCATTCTTTCCTCTGAATGTCAAAGCTTTTCTCCTTTCTACCTACACCTTCATCATACTGCATTAATTCTTGTCATTATGGCCTAACATTTCCTCCTCTCTCTGCTGTCTACAGGGTGGAGGCCATGCATCGCCGGCACACTACATTGAGGGAGAAGGGGCGTCGCCAGGCAGTGAGAGGCCCAGCCTACATGTTCAATGAACGTGGCTCTCCCCTCACTGCAGAGGAGGAGCGTTTTCTGGATGCTGCTGAATACGGAAACATTCCTGTGGTCCGGAAAATGCTGGAAGAGTCTAAAACCCTCAACTTCAATTGTGTGGACTACATGGGCCAGAATGCATTGCAGCTGGCAGTGGGTAATGAGCACCTAGAAGTGACTGAGCTGCTGTTAAAGAAAGAAGGATTAGCGAGGATTGGAGATGGCCTTCTTTTGGCTATTTCCAAGGGTTATGTTCGCATCGTAGAAGCCATTCTCGGCCATCCTGCTTTTGGCGGGGGTCTCCGGCTGGCTTTGAGCTCTCTGGAGCAGGAGATGCGTGATGATGTCTTCTTTGCTTATGATGAGGATGGAACACGTTTCTCGCATGACGTCACACCCATCATCCTGGCTGCTCACTGCATGGAGTTCGAAATTGTCCACATCCTATTGTCCAAGGGAGCCCGCATTGAAAGGCCGCATGACTACTTTTGTAAGTGTTCAGAGTGCCTGGATAAACAGAAGAAAGACTCCTTCAGTCACTCACGCTCCAGGATGAATGCATATAAGGGCCTGGCTAGTGCAGCTTACTTGTCGCTCAGCAGTGAAGATCCTGTACTGACTGCCCTGGAGCTCAGCAACGAACTGGCAAGACTGGCCAACATCGAGACAGAATTTAAGGTGAGTTGATCTGTATCTCTCTTGACATTGTTTCCTTTTTGCTTGTTTATCGGCATTTTCTTTTTTTTGGCCCCTCACTTTCTTAAAACCAGCTCACACAAACAGCCTGTTTTCTATGGGTTGCCAAAGAGGTGATACAGTATGAGGGGAAAAAGAGTGATTGTCCCCTTCTGGAGAAACACACAGTTCATCTTTTTAAGGGTTAGGGTTAGGAAAGCCATTATATAAGAGTAAATGAGTGTATTTAATCTTTTTATATTATTATTGTTGTCACATTCTCATTATTTTTTTTCACAGTGCAGGCAGGATAGGTACAGTTTATATTGTTGAATGGAAATTTGAAGATCCATCTGTGCCAGTGTTTTAAACGATTCCTGCCAATGATACAGTTAAATCACTAGACTCTCATCTTGAATTTATTTCCCAGTGGACTCCCAGCTTTTTATTACTCGTATTACTTTATTACCTATGTAATCTGTCCTCAGGTTTTAATGAAATAAGAACTATAAAGCAGAACACTTTATTTTTTTTATGGAAAATATAAGAGATCTTTTATTGAGAGAAAGGATTGCATACTGCAGCCATACATTGTGTGTGTGTGTGTTGGAGAAAATGTAATTGCAAACTTGTGTAACAGAATGATGTTTGAGATTTCTGGATCTAAGGTTTCATAGCAGCCCCATACACAGCCACACATACCCACATAAATTTGAATCCAACCTGCTGTGCCAGCTGGGTTTGCAGACATCTGTCCTGAGGCAGGTTGATTGGCTTGGAGCCAGGGTAATGCATTCCCACTAAACTATGCTATGCAACAGGTTTGGGCAAGCTTTTAGGGCTGGTTGGAGGTGGAGAGGGACTTGATTCCCTTGCATTGTGCCAGCTGGTACACCTGACCTGAATCCGTTGCCTTGGGATATTAAGGCCACCACACTCTTTGACGAATGAGTCACACAGAGAAAGAGGGAGAACAACATGTGGATACAGTGTTGCTAACTGACCAGTAGGGCTAGCTGTTACAGTTGAAACTGTTATGACAATATGTTCTGTTGGTATGCAAAAGAACGTTGAAAAATTAAACTGGGGTGTTCTGGTAATAAGGATTCACACCTTGTAATAACTCTTTCCCTGTGTTTCCTGTCTCTCTATATTGTAATACTATGGAATAAAGGCAACAATGCCATACAACCTCTTTATAAGTTTAAAACAAAAAATTGTAATAACCAATTTTAAGTTACCGCATGCTTAAAATGACTAATTTAGACAACTTACCAAGACACCAATATACCAAGACTTACTGGATGGATTTGCACTGTGTTCAGGGTTTCCATTATCTTAGAGAGATACACAAGTACTTTGTCTACAGCGGTCCATGCTACTTTGTTTTATGTTCTTGGAGTGGTAATACATGTCTGAAATAAGTCAGAAATAGTCTCCCTTTGTCTTTGTGGCAAGCAAACATCTTAAAAGGATTAGGGTTGGGCTTGGGTGTGAAAAAAGCACACTTTTCTATATATCATCTTTTATGTTATTTGCTCATTGACATAAGGACTTATTAACTAGGCAGCTTCACTGTGTTTGTTCACTTTTAGGTTAGTCATATGCCTCATTTGCCTTCCGTTGTCCGCCCATGTGTGGCTGTTAATTTCTGTCTCTCCTTATTCATCCATTCCTCTGTCTTTCTGCCCATCTTTATGTTTGTCATTCAATTCCCCATCTCTTCAAAACTTAATGAGAAGGGCTCACCTGAGGGACCCCTGTTGTGTTGGAGCTCATCTGTCTCATTACCATCTCATTATCACCCCTCCATCTTCTCTCTTTAATGGTCTCCCTAGCCCTCCTCTATGTCATATTCTCATTATGTTCAAATATCAAATAATATTAAGACACCCATGCGGTAAATGGGGAAATCAAACAGGGGAAATACAAGTTAAGGCTTGGATTAAGGCATTATGTCAGTGAGAACAAAATGTGACATGCAAAAGATTGAAACACTACTTTATGTCATTGATGACACCTTTATAAAGCACTTTAAAAGCATAGCTCTTTCTTATGGAATATATTTGTATTTGTTTTCGACTCCTCTTTGGACCCAGCTCAGGAATTAAATCAACTTGCTTGATGTGCAGGGCCGCATGTCACATTGTTAAGATTTATAGGGTGTGTGTCAGCTGCTACAACCCACAGTTACCCATTACACCTTTTGCTGTGTACAGTTTGTTTGCAGAGACGTTTGTGTAAATCCTCGGAGAAGCATAATTCTGGTTTAAGGCCACCAAAATGCTTCTCTGTGGTTATGTAAGCTGACATGTCTGCTACTTCAAGACATAGTGGCAAATATTATTCAGTTTGGTTCAGGGTGATCTTGGTTTGGAGATCTTGGCCACTACTTTGGACAGATTGCTATTAAATTACACAAACATTGACTGCCCCCAAGAAGATAAACCCTTTATATTGATTAGCCCCTAACCGCCAAAGGGACACAATTTTTCATTTATCAGGCACATTGATTAATTAAATCTGCCTCAGCTGTATGCTATATATACTGTACATACTAAAATGCTAACACGATACAGGCTACATGTTTAATGTTACCATGTTAATGTGTCAGTTGTATGCATAGGATTAGAATATAGTGTGGGACACAGTTTATGTATCCACTTGCACTTACAGTAAATAAAGCATTCATACATGCGTTCACACAGTTGAGTGCCAACAGCTCTCACACAATAGCTCACAACCTGTCACAGTGTAGAGAAGAGAGTGCTGCTAGTGGTGCATGATAAATGTTTCTGAAAGGGCTGCTAAAGACACATCAGGACCTCCTGAGAAGCAGAATATTTATCTACAAACATCTTGCTCTCCAAGACAGCCCATCAATTTCTCATAAGAGCCTCTGGACACATACAGCTGCATTAACACACTTTCCAAATATCTTTGGGAGAGGCAGGGAGAGAGAAGTAAGGCAAAGGAGTGTGGTGTTTGTTTTTTTAATTAAATTTGACTTTGTTCTGTGTGGTGGCAGTTTTAGTTCAAGTTAATTTCTTAATAGTGGAAAGAATAGCAACAGATACAATGTGAGACAAACAGCCAGAGAGATAAAGTGAAAAGGAGCTGGACTGAGTGGATGGAAATGCAGTAATAGAAACTCTATCCCTCTTTTTCCCTTCTCCCTCCATCTTACATCTCCCTGTCTCCCTTCATGTTTGATGCTTGCCTCATGTCCCCCCTCAGTTCACTCATCTGTAACCATTCTCACTCTGCTTCACACTGCTCTGTCTCCATTTTCAATCTCACAACATCGTTCCCTTTCCTTTATCTCAGCCCCAGAGGCACAAACCACATGCTTTGAATTGTGATTGGAATTCCACATATATGTGTGTGTAATGGTGGGGCTCGCTTGTGTGTTCCTGATGTGTTTCTTGCAATGCAATTATCATTGATTAAGAAAGCAGTCTTGTGCAAATACTGCCCTGAAGCCTTTATATCAGGGTACAAGCAAATGTGAGATTGTTATTGATTTTTTTCACTTATAAATCTAAAGGAAAGACAAACCAAATGCTGTCTTTTCCTTCATGTCCCCAAAGAGCCAATATGCTGTCATTGCTTGATGTCCAGAATTTCCTTTTTGTTTTTGCAGATGGTGATGGGATTTTTTGCCTGATCAGGCAAATTCTAAAATATAAAGTGTTCAGTTTTTGGTTTTTAAAATTCCAAACTCTCTGACTCCAGAAAATGGATAACACTATTTCAAATTATCTTCCTCCAGAATATAAAAAAGGATGGTATGGTGATGAGAGAGGTGAGATGTTGGACTATCTAGGACATCGATGTTGACTGGAATATATTCTAATCCAGCTCTGAAAACATCAGCAAATTTATGGAAGCAGTGACAAGCAAAGTAGGTCAATTATATTATCCCTGCAGTGACTGTTCACACATATTCAAACCACAAAAACTGAACAAAACACTGCTGCTTACAACTCTAGACTCACTACCAGCGATATGGAGAAATATAACTCTAAAATACAAGATTGATGGTTACAGCTAATGGTAATCCAAATCAATCCAAACAAGGCTGAAATGAGTGTTGAACAAATCTGACATTGTCCACACACAAAGATCTTTTTCCCTGGTGCTGCCCTAAAAGAGACCATCACCAACTGGTATGGGAACTGCTCTGCTCATGATTGGAAAGCCCTACAGTCTAGAGTTGTACACCATAGTACAGTATACCATTGGATCTTTGCTTCCCACCCTGCAGGACACCAGAGGGTGCAGAACCAGATCTAGTAGGATTATCAAGGATCTTTTTCACTAGCTTGTACACCCGGGGAATTGCCTCTGTAGTCCAACATAGAGAAAAAAACATCTTCATATAGGCCATCAGGATAATGTGGAGCATCTGTCTCTGAGTGTGTATTTTAGTTTAAATGTGCATTATAGGGTTTCTTCCCAGAAGCAAGAAGGTTATTGTTATTGCATGAATGGATTGGTATTCTGTGTCCACATTCTCCTCTTCCTCCTTCTTCCTCTCAGGAGAAAGTGTGGTGTTTTTGTTAGACGCCCTTATTTATTTTTAATGCTTTGGGTCTTTCCAGTGGAGCAAATATCTTTCAAAAATGTACCTTTAAAAAAAAAATTCCAGGCATTTCTATTTGAGTTTTTGTGTGGAAAATTAAACTGCATAAAATCTAAGGGAGAGGAATGCACTAAATAAAATAAGTGTTTGAAATGTGTGTAACCAAAGGCAGAGTGAATACCCTCTTTCAGCTGTTGTCGAGTTTGTCTTTGTTGTACCTATGAAGATAAATAAGTCAAGTTGACTTCCTCCAATGTCATTTATATAGACATGCCTGCTCTCTGGTTTAAATGTAAAGCCAAAATATTCATCTAACGGATATTATTTTTCTAAGATGGAAAGGTCATGAACCAAATCACACTATCACCCTTTTAAATTCTTTTTACACCCAAGCTATATTATAATTGCAAATGGGAATAAATGTCTCATGACAGGTTGACATTTCTCGAGTCATTAAAAGAAGTGTCTGAGCTCAAGGATACAGGTGAGGATCTATATGGCACGCAGGCACAAAAGGCAGGGGAACCATTTTCAAGCATTTTATAGGCAATTTTTAAAAAAGACACAAAACTCTAAAGATGGCTGATTACGCTGTATGGAGCTTGACAAGTATTGATCCACAGCTTTGCACAGTATATTCAAGCAGCAAGAACTATGCAACAAGTACCATGAAGTTAACATGAGATGACATCACAAATAGACATCTGAAGGACCAGTAAGACCTTTAAAACAGTAAACACAAAAATAAAACTATAAACTAATAGAAAAAGACACAAGGCAGATAGCAAAGGGGGCAGTTGAAGGCACCGTCATGATTTAATGATCTCTTTTATGATGCTTGCATTCATACATCTGAAGAATGGCTCTTTGTCTACAACCAGTTGATGACATGACTGACTCAGAGTTTAGATTCTCTTTAAACTCAAACTTGTCTTTTCTCCTCCATGCTGCTCCCCTCGTTGCAGAATGACTACCGTAAGCTGTCCATGCAGTGTAAGGACTTTGTGGTGGGTGTGTTGGACCTTTGTCGGGACACAGAGGAAGTAGAGGCCATACTGAATGGTGACGTTGATCAGTGTCCTCCAAGCCCCTACAACCGACCCTGCCTCAGCCGTGTCATACTGGCCATCAAGTATGAAGTCAAGAAGGTAAGACGAACAAAAAATAAATAGATGTATTTTATTCACATTAGGCGAGTTCAAATGTCCAACCATCTATATTTATGGGATGACATTTTGTTAATCTTGGACCATCATACAACAATATACTGTAAATAACAATAACACAAAACAGCAGTGGTAAGTTGTTTGTTCAAACTGCATAAAGCAGGGAGTGGTTTGACATTTTTATAGTAAAGCAAAGAATACAGGTGAGGATAAGTGTACACAGTGTTCAACACTGACACCTGATAAGAGGATTCATGTTCTACCTGTCTCCTACCTGCAGTCAGTGTTAGACTCCTGCAGCCCACACGGCAATCTTTCCTAAATGTAACCATATCTTAAAGGATTTGCTTTCCTGCAGAGAGTGACAGTGTAACTAGAGCCAGTAGTTAATAAGCTTATGTTAGCAGCATTAGAATGGCAGCAGTTCAAAGTTATAAATCCACCTACCAACACAAATTGCTTCCTGGTTATAGGTTCATCTTTACTGGGCAGACATGAGATTGGTATTGATCTTGTGATCTAACTCAAGGTTAGAAAGAAAATAAGCCATTTTCCCCAATATATAAAACTACTCCTTTAATCATATTGATTTGGTGCTTGTGAAATAACTAAATTCAACCTGTCCTCATAAGTGAATAAATAATGTATCACATCACCATCCCCAGCATGTTTAGTTTATGATTGCTCTGTTATTTTGATTTATTATAATCCGCAGAAATTTTTAAATGTTGGATTGAAATCTCACTGCACAGATTGTGAAACCAATTTGCATATATTATGTGCCTTAATTTGATAGTATATCTTGAGGAGGATTAACAGAAACAGTTTAAAAGCACTTTCTTAACAAGTAACTTGTTTGTTTGTTTGTAATTAAGCCAGAATCTATATGAACCAGCTGCTTATATGTGACACGTGTATGTTTATGTATTTTCATGTGTGTGGCCTCAGAGGGCCTTATGTAAACAACAAATGCCAGGGAGCTTATCCCTACTGAGCAGAAGTGTTCTTACTAAATGTCAAACTAAATCCCTTTTCCCCCTGCCACTCCTATCACATACTATTTCTCTCTCTCTCTTTCTCTCTCTCTCCTTCATATACTGCATGCTTTCGCTAATCAGGTAAATCCCCAGTGCATGTTTGTGTGCGTGTAAATGCTGGTTTGTTAGTTTAATGGGCGTGTGTCTTTATGCGTGTGTTGGGCAGTAAACAGCCTGTTCGAGCCAGCATCCTGGAGAAGAGAGCGTGACCAATACTTGGGGAGCTAATTACACAGGAGGCAAGCAGAGAGGGAGAGAGGGATAAATTGCCATAGAAACCAGGTAGAGCATGACTGGTACACGTTGCTGGATGCAGGGAGGGGTCATGTCATGGGTCAGTGGCCTGATAGACTGGTCACTGGACACCAGTTGGAACAATGTTAACTACATTTATGGGTGTGGAAGGGATGTGCATGGTTGTGTGTTGTTTCCCTCTGACTGTAAAAATGACAGAGTGAGCATTTATACATTGTGTGTCTGCTTCAGTCAATTGATGGGAAGATATCAATCGCTCAGGTAAATGCTCCCTGAATGTCATGAGTGAGGTTGATTGGTGAAGGGGTGGAAATGATTGATGGAGGGAGAAAACAAAGACACTAAAGAAAACCAAGGAAGAGAGGTCAGTTTCATAGAGTTTGATTCTTACACTAGTTGATTGCCTACTGAGCATTGATTGCTCTGTTGTCCACATCCTTCCTCCAGCTGGAACAAAAACATCCATCGTCTCCAACCTCATCCCTTGTCTCCCATGCAGCTTTACCAGACCGATAGCAGCTTTCATTTACCGCTTCCTCTCTTAGAGTAAAGTCATCAACAGATGCTGAAATGCCAGGCAAGCCTTGTCTCATAAAGCAAACATGCTTCAGTAATGAACGTTAACACTCTCATTCACTCACGCTCATATGCACAGCCTGCTCTCTTTTGCATGCTGTATATTACATTGATTTTCTTACCTGCTTGTTGACATTTTTCCTTTAGAAATTAAGTCAAGTGACAGCCACAACTACAGACGTGTTGTGAATAACACAAAAGATCTGCTCTAAATAGAATATCAGCCTGCACACAGCTAGGAAAACAATACCTTGAATATTGCATAAGTGAAGCATCAGGAGCCCTTGACATTGAATACAGCATATTCTTAGACTACAGATTAATTTTACACTCTTGCATTAAAGTCATTCATAAAGAACATGAAAGTACCATATGTATATATATGATATTGGACCAAAAGACCAACAAAAATAAAATCGATGAGATAAAATATAGTCTGACAATGGGGAAATTTACAGTATTGAAGCAGCAAAGTGGACAATAAAAAAGCATCAGTAAAAAGAATTTAAAAAAAAAAAACATATTTAGTACACAAGCAAAAACAATCGTTATTAAAAATGTAGTAAATAATAATAGTAACATTATGTACAAAAGTAAATAAGTAATATTGATGTTGAGTGATATTATACCTGAGTTGAGATTGTTATTGCACAGGTCTAAAGTGAGAATGTACACAGTTTAACTGAAATAAATACCAGTCTGCTCTTTTTTTATTAATCTAGTGAAAGTAGAAATGCCATAAGTGTATTTAAATGTTTATTTAATGTGTTTAAAGCATACAATAACATTTTGTCAGATTTTTATTTTAAGTATTTTTTTCGATCTGGTCAGTATTGACCAAGAAAACTGTGACTCTGCTGTCAGCTTGTTAAATAAGTCACTTTCCTTTGTGATCACTGGGCTATTTAAGTGTTGCTGCTAGAGATATAGTGGCATGTTGTTTGGTAAATGTTCTGCTGCTGAGACCACTTCATGGTGGCAGAAATATCTCTGAATGTCTTCGGTTGACTAAAGCCTTATTGATGGCTGCTGATAATTGCTTCACTCTCATTCTTTTCTTCCCTTCTCATTATTTTGTTTTTTCTTTTTCCTTTCCTCGTCTCTTCTCTCTTTACTGTCTGTTTCTCTGATTTCTCTTGTTCCCCTCTCTGCAGTTTGTTGCCCATCCCAACTGTCAGCAGCAGCTGATGACTATCTGGTATGAGAACCTTCCTGGTCTGAGGCAGCAATCCGTCGGGGTGAAGTGCTGGACAGTGCTGGGTGTCACTGTCGGACTGCCCTTCTTGGCTATTGCCTACTGGATCATGCCGTGTAGTAAAGTACGAACACACAAGAGCACACACAACACACGCTTCTTTTCAAACTCCACTTTGTTTGCTATCTTCAACCTCTCTGCCATCACCTTTGACCAAAACCTGAGTGTCTTTCCTGTGTAGCCCTCAACACAAAAACACACATACACAATGTTAAAGACATTACTATGTGATATCACGTCACCGTTTTTTTTCCTCATCTGTTTTCATTTTTTTCATCAATGTTGTTCTGTTTATTATTTTCAGAACACTCTAAATGTCACTGTTGTAACAACACCACATTTCTAAAACCACACAAACAGCCAACTTTAATTCTCCAATGCCAATTACACAATTAGAAAAAATCAGTTGGATTGATGAGAACTGGAGAGTAGATCCCTGCCACAAGAGAAGGATATCTCAGGCTTTGAGTCTAAGCTATAGTTATAGTCCTAAACTGCACTGTAGGATCACCTGAGCTTTGATTGGATGTAAACATGCAAATCAACAGCCCTGTAACAGTACCAGCCCTGTAACAGTACACTATTGTGCCCTCATCAGAGTCAAGTGCATGCAAGATGTCAAAGTAACTGACTCTGTGTGTAGGTTTTTTAATGTGTCTTCCTTATTTGGTACAAAGTATGGTCCAACACTCTGTCCGCCAGGGTTTCTGAGCTTACTGGAAAGTGCTTACACACTGGACAAAAATACTTGGCAAGGCCCCAGAAGCTTAGATCATATTCTGTTTAGGTTACCTCTTGGGAAATACCTGACCATGCCAGCAATACTATGTATGTTGTTCTCTGTTGGTCAGTCATTGTCATTTGCCTCTTGCATGCATATGACCCGGGCCCGCATTAAATGTGTATTAAACAAATAACTCCTGATTTCACCTCATCTTTGCATCTTCAAGATCATCACAGAAACATCTGTTCTCACTGGGACAAAGTGACCGAACGACTTGTGCAGCTAAACACATCACAGGTTTTAGATCTGAAGAGCTCCAGATAATCATTATTTGATTATAGGGCCTTGAGGCACTCTGTCACATGAATTGTTATTACTCCATCAACCAAATTATAATCTGTAAAGTGACACAATATGACAGACCCCCCCCCACAACACACACACATACACACACACACACACACACACACACACACACACACACACAGGAGGTGGCTGAGGGGTTATGCAAATCTGCTCATCAACTTGGATAATCCTCTATGTTGTCATCATCAAGTGGTGTGTGTGCGTGTGTGTGTGTGTGTGTGTGTGTGTGTGTGTGTGTGTGTGTGTGTGTGTGTGTGTGTGTGTGTGTGTGTGTGTGTGTGTGTGTGTGTGTGTGTGTGTGTGTGTGTGTGTGCCAGATACCATATTGAGAGGTTGATGTTAGGTGTGACTGATAAATTAGTTAATTCGTATAAAGAGAGAGCGACTAAAATGTCAAGAGTGTGTGAAAGGATGGAGAGCAGTAATGCTAAGAGTGCGAATGTGAGAGAGACGTGGACTCAATTATGAGACACTAGCTGCCTCTAATTTAACAGTGTAACAGAAAAAAAACACCTGTGCAGGTTAATGTATGTGTGAGTGTGTGTTTTTGTGTGTGTCCACATGTTTGCACGTACATGTGTTTATGATTACATTTAATTATAAATCAACCAACCAATGAGCCTGTGTGTCACAGTCTGCCATTTTCTGACTCAGCTGAGAGAGCAGGCAAAGAGGTAGCAGCGAGTAAAAACAACAAATGAATAAAGGATGCAAGGCACCTTGTAATTTATTGTTATTATATAACAAGTGAGTTTTAAAGACCAGTTAAATAGACCTACTGAGGGAGGGGTATTAAAAATAAACCAATAATGCAGGGACAAAGATGATTTTTGTGTCAAAGATATACATAAAGACAGATTCCAGGATGCAAGTTGCAATAAGAAAACTTGATGTGTTTTGGTTGATTGTCATGTACCCACCTACACCTGCTCTTAATCATGCAATTTTATTCGGCTCATCTCATCAGTTGCTCATCTCTCACAGCTCATAACACTCACCAGCATCTATATTACTTTTATATAGTACTTGTTTTTCCCCCTGTGTTTAAATGCACAATGATATGTGTGAGGGAAGACCAATATAAATACCAAATACATGATACAGAAATTATTTTTTTTAATGTTGTGGTTTTGAGACACACCAGCAACCCTACTGGCACATAATAGAGGACTTTTATTTATGGTAATTACTCCAGCTATCACAATCAATTTGACAATGATCCACCGACATTTATAAATGCCACATGTTGCTCCCACACCCCCACATTAGCTTTTTTTTTTTCTTTAATTACTTTCCTGCAGTCTGTCATCCATTTAATTTGCTCTTATATCACTTTGCATGCAAGGTCTGATATCACTATTTGTGTTTTGTTCAAGAATATCCTCCTCTTGTATCTCTGCCCTTTTCTTCGTCTTTTTTTGTCATTTACTCTGTTGTCTCTTGGGGGATAAAAACCCAGGTCACTGCATGAAAAAAAGCCCAATCGATACTCACTGGGCAGGGTCACAATCCATTTATCATTGATGGAATGACTGGACATCATTAAATGGCCCCATGGTACCGTAACCTTTGTCACTATGGTTGCAAAAGTGTTATCCACTCCAAAATATTAGACTTAAAAGCAAAGCTTTTATGGGGGTAGAGTTGTTGCTGCAATTATAGTCAAATAAGAGGCTGATGAATTCATCTATATCTTCAAATGGAATAGTGGAACAGTGGAAAAGTGTGTACAGAAACTCTAAAATGTACACATTTGTAAGAGTCATCCCAAAATCTAACAATTTAAATGGTGTACAAAGAGTACAGTTTAATGATCACAAAAGTATGTGCTCATATTTACAATAGATACATATTTATTTTCAGGAGATTCCTTTCTGCACACATTGTACGTCAGACTTGATTGTCCCAGATGAAAAATGTTAGAAAATAACAGAGCACGCTGCAGCTCTATTCTGGCTTCGTGTGATTTCCATTTCACACCAAAAACCATTTTATTTTGTCTGCATGCACCAGCTGCCAGCAGCCACCATTTCGTTGGAAGAGAGAACGTCAGCTCTTGTCACCATCACACTGAAAAAATAGAAACCTATGGGGTTTGCAGTCCTCACACAGTAGTAGGTCTGATCTAGGATGACCATTTCATTTAAGCTGTGGGATGAAATGGATCAGCCTTTTCAACGCAGCTGCTGGGAGAAATGAAGGCAGGCAGAGCCATCCCAATGGCAGGAGGAGGTTTAGAGGAGGTTTTGCAGGGTTAAGATTCACTAGAAACCTCTTCCCACATGATTTAGTAGTGTGTGTGGCATGGGAACAGCTATTGGATCTAATGTGTTACGGTGCATGCAGAGAGTAGAGATATCCTGTGGGTAGTTAATATTGAACTCAGCAGGTTTAGAAAGTGGCAAATGTTGGGATCTCAAATATCTCTATGGGGATGAATGTGTGTGTGTGTGTGTGTGTGTGTGTGTGTGTGTGTGTTTGTGTTTGTTTCTGTGAGTGTCCCTCTGTGTGGTGGCATGTTTAAAGCTCCTTGTGCAGCACCACCTTGCACTACGTTATCCCCATATGGTGTATTTCTACAAACTCTGTCGATTGTTTGGCTGGTATTATGTTGCTGTGAAAGTGATCTTACCTAAGCTTACCAATGAATTCCAACAGCTGCTGTTTGTCTGCAACAATGGTTGGGTAGTGGTGCTTTTCTCCAAGGACCTAAATTTCAGAAACTCTGCAAAAAGCAGGAGTTACCTCAGGAAATAAAAACAGATGCTTTATTTGCTTGCAGCTTCACCTTTGTTTTTTGTCACTTTCACTTTTACATTATCAAAGATTCCTGTTATATCTTCAATCCTTCTACTTGTAGCTTGGTCAGATCCTGCGAAGCCCTTTCATGAAGTTTGTGGCTCACGCTGTCTCCTTCACCATCTTCCTGGGTCTGCTGGTTGTCAATGCCTCCGACCGTTTTGAGGGCGTCAAGAACCTGCCAAATGAGACCATCACAGACCACCCGCGACAGGTGTTCAGGGTCAAGACCACCCAGTTCTCCTGGACAGAGATGTTGATCATGAAATGGGTGCTGGGTGAGTCGACTTGTCTCACACACAGCACACAAATACTGTGGCAGTGTTTGGAAACCTGCTCAGCCACAGCCAGTTTATATGCAAATAAATGTATAATAGTCACTGTCAAGGCAGATTTTACATCATTTGATACACTACATTGCATTTTCATTTTAAGTCTAGTAGCTATGTTTGAAATTCCTAAAAGTGTATCATAAGAAAAACCTTGATGGCATGCAAGTGAGTCAAGGTTAAATATTTCCTAATGAATTTTCTTTTAACTTTTTATTCAAATCAATATGGATGCATATTAATAACATGCAGGCAGGAAGAGGTGGCAGTGTTTTATTTACATTGCCACCTCTATGCCACTTCTATACGTTTTGATGCTTAGTTTTTCCATAACAGATCTTCCCCTCAACCAGTGCAAGACTCAGTGAACCAATTTTGATATGAGGTAGAATTAAAGACTAATGCAGGACCATACCAACCAAGTGGATGAAGGCTAAGGTTATGGCAATACCACAAGTCATGCTCTTTTATCTTCCAAAGATCAAATACAAGTTGGATGCAGCATTAACCGTGGCCATGCTGAGTCCTAAGAATAAGCTGGAGGGAAATTTGGAGGTTGACCTGAGCAGTAGTGCTGAGGAAACATTAGAGGGAGGGACAGAGAGAAAGCAGTACAGGAAAGATGGGGGTGGATATGGATGAAAGCAAAAGGAGTTGTGGAGCATATGGCATACAACAAGACAGGCATGAACAGGGAGATAGAAGAAGGTGACAGAAAGACAAACTCAACAGATAAATACCCAAAGGCATTTACTGTCAGACCTCAGCTGCTTCCCATCTGCTGATTTTCTTCCTTTCATCAAGGTTCTAGACAAACACAAATAATACATTATATACATATTGCTCTATATTTTGCCTATTTGCTTGTAATGGCACCATTCTTTTTCAATGCACAATCATTTTTGATAGCAGGTGCTCATGTGATTGTGTGTCCATATAAATGAGTGTATGTGTGCAGTGAGTGGTGGTTTAGGTGGAATAGGGTCATTGTCATTCCAGCAGCATGCCCAGTAATTGTTATAGAGATGATACTGATCAGGACACATTTTTCAGTAACAGTAAGCAATTTTCTCCTTATTTTGGCTCCAAATAGAGAATGACGGAGTGATTGTGTTGGAGGAATTAGGATTTACACTGAGTGTGTGTGTCTGTGTGTGTGTGTTGTATCTTTGAGAGCCTCTTTATTTATGTATTTCCATTCATATTATTTCCTGTGTGTGTGTGTGTGTGTGTGTGTGTGTGTGTGTGTGTGTGTGTGTGTGTGTGTGTGTGTGTGTGTGTGTGTGTGTGTGTGTGTGTGTGTGTGTGCGTGCGTGTGCGTGCGTGTGTGTCTGTGTGTGTGTGTGTGTGTTGTCCTTTAGGAATGATATGGTCTGAATGTAAGGAGATCTGGAGCGATGGGCCCAGAGAGTACATCATGCACCTCTGGAATGTTCTTGACTTCGGCATGCTGTCCATCTTTGCGGCATCCTTCACAGCACGCTTCATGGCATTCCTCAAGGCTTCCAAAGCACAGCAGTATGTGGACATGCACGTACCAGATGAGGACCTCAGCAGTGCCTCGCTGCCTGATGAAGTAGCCTACTTCACATACGGTAAGCACTTACTCCAAAGATATGAAGCCAACTATTGTTTTTACCTTTACTGTGTTATTCCCTTTAATAAAAAGTGTATCTAGGAGTTCCATGTTTGTTTTGTATACACATTATTGTAGTGTTTTCTTTTCCAAAGACAAGTGCCACTGTTTTCTTTGTTCCTACAGCTATTGTGAATATCACTGTTCTACTACTCTCCCTCTACTATCTCATTATTCTGATGTTTAATTGGAAAATATTGCTTCTGCTGCACGAAATGTTAATCTGCCTTATGTCTCATCAATCAAAGAGTTTTTCCCAGAAGCGGCCAATTTGACAGCATATGATAAAATATAAAAGATTCCATCAGGTGCTTGAGTCATTGTTCTGCTGTTGGAGCAGCAAATCAGTTGTGTATGCATGTAAAATGTCATGAATAAATAACAAATAACAGCAGCTGAGACACTAAAAGACTGAAAAGTATCTGTCGTGAGAATAAAAATGTAATTGTCTTATGGACCAGTCAAAAGTTTAGACACACTTTTTCATTCAATTGAGTGTACTGTACATAGTTGTGCACACATCCTCCTGTTTATTACTTTTGTTTATTGTTTATGCTTCCCATTCTGTGCCTAAACACAAACACAGATATATATATCTGGACATACACCAGTTTAAGTGAATCCCATATACACATGATAAGTAAGAAAGCATAGATACACAGTATATGCAAGCAAGCATAGACTCCACAGACATAACAAACACAGTGAACAGTTGTTTGTACACTTAAAAATGTACAACATATTTAAGCTTAGAATAACAGGAGGAGAATATATGGTAGATTCAAAACCAAATTCCTTGAAAATATGCAGGTAGAATATAATACATTTCAGAAAAGCATCAAGATCCCACAACAGATAAACTTGTTTCAGACCGCAGGCTGCTGGACTGTACTCTACTGAGTGGCTTACTAATAGAACCTTCATCAGTGCTGTCATCTGGTGGTCTCACTCTGTCATGACACATCACTAAATAGATTAAGATGTACTGTATAATACTGCATTGTCAGTTATTATACCTTTTAAGCTGCTTTCCATATATCTACATGTCTACATTTAAAAGTACACGTCCTGTGTATGATATGTGTTATTCTTAGTCCTAGATAGTCACAAGTTAACATGGAAGTAGTAAAGTAGTCTGTATTTATTTATTTTCTTTTTCTTCTGTGTCTTTGGTCCTTGCTTTATTGATCTCCCTTGTATCTCATTTTTTAATCACACTCAATTATCCTTTGCCTCTGAATGTCTGACTGTGCCTCCCTGTTGTCCTTTGTCTCTGCCCTTACTTATCCTTGGACACACTATCCCTTCATCCCTTCTCTATGCTGTCTGCCAGTCTCATACTCGCTACTTTCCATCCTCCCTCTCCCTCTTCTCTCCAACTTTCCTTTTTCCATGCTCACTTAATCCATTTTCTTGCTGCACCTTTTCCCCCATCAAAGTACATATTCTAAAACACAAGATTATACCTATTAGGAACATTTCTTACAAAGACAGTGACCAAAAATTTGCTATATAAATACTCAGCAGTTATTTGAATAGCAGTAATGTAAGGCTGACGACTGTGTTCAGCTTCAAGCTATATGAATGAGTTTCCGTAAAATAAATTTATTGCATAGTGGAAACCATAGTAAACCAGCATTGGACCAGTTGTTTAAATTCCACAGAAGTAGCAGATTCCATTTCAATATTCATTCTGGAGCTACTTTATGTATGCATACCTGATGCATCAGATTTTATTCTGTCTGAATATGATACCTAGGTCGAATGTGAACCAGTTTCTTCAGAGACTAAACACAACAATCTCTGGTGTGGCCCTGCAGTACATTAACAGCTTATTCGGCCACTTGTCTTTT
The DNA here is from genome assembly GCF_027409825.1 of Scomber japonicus. Taxonomy (NCBI): domain Eukaryota; kingdom Metazoa; phylum Chordata; class Actinopteri; order Scombriformes; family Scombridae; genus Scomber; species Scomber japonicus. The sequence continues at coordinate 16,899,004 of NC_070585.1, read as the reverse complement.
TCTTTCTCCTCTTCCTCCAGCCAGGAACAAGTGGCGCCCGTCAGACCCCCAGATCATCTCAGAGGGGCTGTACGCCATCGCAGTGGTGCTGAGTTTCTCACGCATCGCCTACATCCTTCCAGCCAACGAGAGCTTCGGCCCACTGCAGATCTCGCTTGGACGCACAGTCAAAGATATCTTCAAGTTCATGGTCATCTTCATCATGGTGTTTGTGGCCTTCATGATTGGGATGTTCAACCTGTACTCTTACTACCTGGGAGCCAAGTACAATCCAGCCTTCACCACGTGAGTTATCCCTGGCTGCAAGACTGTTACAGTATGTTGTGTATAGGGCAAATGTGTGTGACTGTGACAGATCAGAGAATGGTAATATCTGAACATGTGTGAAGTATGTGTGTGATTATATCTACATTATGGGTCTGCATCATTCTCACAATGGCAAACAGTGTAGCAATAGTATATTTGGCCCTACACAGGTGATTTTATATTAGAATTGACTGCAAAAAATAAATTAAAAAGCATTAATGTCAAAAGCATCTAATATGAGTCCCATGGTAGTACTTTTGCTAGGCAATGCTGTAGAACAAGGAAATCCTCAAGGCATTTTAAACTGTCACATGTCCTCCTTAATGAGCCAGTTAGCTGGATTCATAATCCATGGAGCTTTATCAGTGGCAGAGATCAAACTTTAATCCCCCCTCAGGGCTAATACTGATGAACAGACTATTTGGTAAAATGAAATCAAGACAATGTTGAATGGGATGATTCACTCGCTAACATTTAAAACAAACAACAAAGTGGAGAATTGTGGTCAAATAAACTACCATTTTATTTCACACCATTAACAAAATTGTCAGTAAAGGAACTCTGCCATGTCTCACACAATGACCACTCTGACTAAAATTAAAAGTGAAGTGGAAGTTAGGTGTCAATTGTCAGTTAGGTGTGTCAGTGGTGAGATTCTTATTCAAGATAAAGGCTTCACTTAAGTTCAAGAAAAATCCATTAGTACTGGAATAATTTTGACGCCAAGTGTTTGATAAGAAATAACCTTTACATCGAGTCACGTGATGCAGGAAGTGGAGATGGTTGGTAGGTAAAGCTAATGTTAGCAACACATTGGACAACAATTACAAGCCCTCACCTCAGGCACCCGACTCCAGCTAAGCCAGAGCCACCCCCACTGACCAGATGGTCAAGTACATATCGAGCATCTATGCACTATTAAAGGAAACATCTAGACTCAAAATAGCAAGATCAATGCCATTCAATCAGCAAAAAGTGGATGACTTGGAGAACAGGGGTCGGTGAAATAACATGCTTGGTTCGATCCCCAGAAGACTGCAAGAGTCGGGATGAAGTAGCTTTCCTACATAACCTATCATATCATCTCCTGAATATTAACTTCTCCAAATTGACCATGTGCTAGCCAGAAGCAAACCTGATGGAACAAACTTGTTTCACCACTTTAAGCAAAAAAAAAACAACACACTGTTGAGTACAACCAGGCTATGAAGGCATGCAAGGAAGAGATTCTAGCAGCTGGTGATGTGCAAACAAATGACTCAACCGAGCATTGATGGAGTATTCGCTAATTGCACTCCATATTACAGGAAGAGTAAACGGTGGATGGAAGGTGAACCATCGGACACAACCCTGATGAAAATATGGAGGAACCACCAGTTTTACCTTTGACCCGGCAAGACAAATGCCGTTTTATTATACAACAATCCAAAAGCTTACCTTAAAAAGCTGTTAACAGACAGTGGAGCTCTATACAACAAACACTCTTCCTCCTGGTTAGCTAGATGATTTAAAATTGCAGTAATTTCTTCTGTGTTGTCCTCCTCGCTAACGTTGTGCTCGGATTCAAATTGGAAAGGCTGACAAGACATTTTTTCTCACTGTAGTGGGAAGACTGGGACCAAAGACCGCTGCAACCACTACCCAGAATGCATTGCGACATAGACAATAATGCTTACGAGTGAAAGGATTTTTTCCAATTTTATGAAAAATTGAGACACCAAGAGTTTTTTTTATGTAAATAGTAGTAATAGTAGTAATAGTAGTTGATAGTTCAACATTAGTCTAAGGCCTAAAAGTCTTAATAGTCGGGGACTTTTAAGATCTCCAGGGAAAACACTACTGTTGTGCTAATAATGTCACTAATATTACACTATAATGATGCTGCTGCTGCCACCTTGTGGCATAATTTATCTGTTGGTTTGTCTGTGCCAAGTACTGTCAGCTTTTTTTATTGTTCATGTACAAGCACTAACATTACCTATCACTAGAGAACTATTAATTCAAAATACCAGTAAAATTGTTAATCATAAAAAAAATTGACATGAGGTGGCTAATTATGAGCCAAACATATCAGCATGATGTTGTATTTTTATCAACTTAATTCTAAATAAATATGAATTTTTATTTATTTCATGATGCCATTCCATAACTATTTGGTTAAGTTTTCTGGAGGTACAAGACTTTGATTAATCATTTAATAAAAGACCAGGGTGATTGGGTAGATATCCACTCCATACTAGCCAAGAAGCAATCTCTTCCTAGCACGACTACAGAGAAAGATGGGAAGCAAAATCCAGAGTAATTTTTCTGGTTATAGTAGTCAGAGTTTGCCAAATCAAGAGGGACAGACTACTGTTGAACTGAAATTACAAAGTGGGTGACAACAACGCTCTGCATTTTAAATCCACTTTACCTGCTAGAAGACTGTGTTTAACTCAATTATCAGGGTCATCTGTCTCAAATGGTCAAGTGCACATTTCAGACTGAAGAGTCAGTTCGCACCAAACGACTGTAGCAGATAAAAACTACAATAGTTCTCCTTCAGTATTTCTTTCACATGGTTTTTAAACATTATCCATATCAGCAGCAAATCATGCAAAGTTTAGTTTGTCACTTTCAATGAAGTATCTTCATATACAATTGTTGTGGTATATAGTTACCTGCTTAAAGAGCAATCAACCAGTCCTGCAACACATCAATCTGAACCCCAAGGCTTCTGTCTTCTTCCCTCAATGTAGCTCATCCATATATCTGCCTACCCCTGAGTGACGGAGGGACTTTCACTGTCATTGTCTGGTTCATAGGAAAGTTATCCATCTTGAGCTGCTGCCAGAATCTTTCATTAAGTCTGTTTATCATCATCCATCGTGTCCATCCATCTGTAGTCTCTCTCTGTCTCTGTCACATATCATCCTTTATTTTGTCAAAGGAAGACAGATAACAATATACTATTTCTGCTCAATCTGAAGACGCAAAACATACTAACAAGTTGTTTCATAATAACGTTGTCACATGCTCTACTTGTCTCTTGTTTAGGCCCTCACTGCCTAGTTGCAAGCCTGGACTTGTAAAGGAATCAGAAATAACTAATCAGTTTGCAGAGTTTTGGTTACTGGTCATCATACCCTGTTATATAAATTGACAGGTTTAAAACCAATCTGTACATTTAGCTGTAGGAAACATGATATTCTTGGCTATGCTCAGTTGCGTCATTTACCTTCCAGGTTTTTAATGTCAGTACAATAATGATTATTATTATTATTATTATTACTATTATTATCAGTATTATTATCATTATAGTATTTTTCAAAATAAGTTACAAAGTGATTTACTTACAATTCTAAAAAGACAATAAGCACAGTTAATAAAATACTATGATAAATTACAACTAAAGATAATAAAACAAACAGTAAAATTAATAAAAAGCAAGTCTAAAATAGTGAGGTTTTATAAGTGACTTAAAAGAAGATAATATCTTAGCTTCCTTGATCTCGTCCGACAGGTCATTTCACAAATTAGGGATACAAACAGGAAAGCCCTGGTCACCTTTAGTTTTTTTTAGCATCTGAGGATCTCAGGTTGCACTCAGGTTCAGAGAAGGTCAGTTATATATTCTTGAGCTAAACCCTCTGCAAGCCTTAAAAGTGAGAAAAGGGAGAAAAAACCATGTGGGTGGGCACAGAGGAAATCAGGTGGGCCCAGCCCATTTAAAACTAATTGGGCCTGAAACACATAGTTATGTTAACCAAAATAGGCCATTACCACTACACTTGCCTGTACGGTATGTGCAACAGTTTAATCATACTGGCCTTTTATATGATTAAAGGTCATGTTACCACAAAGACAAATTTTAACAGCATCACATAGCTTGGCACGGCAGCCACATATTCACACACACACACAGCTGACAGATGCAACAGCATCATTAATCAAGTGTATAGATAGAGATACACTAGCACCAGCATGCTCAGTAATGTTAAAAATGACACCTGAACCTAGCCTGGCACAGCAGCCACATAAATTACACACATGCATGGACAAACACACACAAGCACACACATTGAAATTTATATTTATTCATAAAATCAGATGATTGATGATTTAACCATGCACTAGCTTTTTTTTTTCATCATGTCACACGCACACACCCGACACACAATAAACAACACTGTTGATGGTTCTGAAACAAAAGTGACGTCTCGTGTATCTTGTTTTTGCTATTTGTTTTATAGATAAATAAAGCTTTTAGACTAAAGCTATTTTAAACTAAAAATTATTTATACGTTGTAAGTTAAATGTGGTCTGAGGTTCATAAAATCTCAAATTAAGTATATATACATACGTTACATACGTTACTTAGCAGATAAACATTTTTACTGCATGATCATTTTGTGTTAATGAAACCAAACAGGTCAGACATGCAAACACTGAACTTCTATATGTACTGTATAAACCTTTTTCTAACGCAATAAGATATATTTGATATTGCTTAGGTTGTGGTTGGCACAGGAGGGTAGACATACAGTAATCTTTGTTACTTGACATTTGTAGAGGAGAAACTGGTGCAGGAGTAGTCTCTTCCTCGTTCAAATTTAAGCAAACAATTAAGATAACAGATAACAGATAAACCAACTCAAGAGCTTGCAAGTCTACTCCATTTCCTAGAGTAAAAGGAGAAAGAAATATAAAGATTAGATTTTTGTGACACCCTGATTTGGTTTATAGAGGAATAGTTAGTTGTTTTCTTTTTGTTTTTTTACCCTTTTTTTCACCATACAAAGCAGTTACATTAAACAACCATAAATATACTCTTGCAGTGTGTGCAGAATGCAACATTCTCATTGCTGTGTAGTTTACGGAGGATATAAGCCTCCTGGAGCTCTTTAGAAAGACTGATTCTCTGTTTAGCATGACAGCTAACTTTTGGAATACGGATAACTTCTATCAGAGAGAGCCGCAAGCATCATAGGCTAGCAACAGCCTTGACAACAACACATTAAATGATTGACACATACAAGTGGTGCATTGTTTATGTTTTTATACTGGCTTAGGTAATGAGTGGAATAAAACATAACAAATCTCTATGTAAGCACTAAAATTAGCCATTCAGTTATTGATATTTACAGTGTACATGTGGAGGTTGTTTAATCAATTGTGTCATTAGTGTCACAGAATAGATATAATTGTGTAGCATTGGCATTGAAGTGGTAACTGATATTGTGTTATTAATATGACAAAGTGGTGTAAAAGTGGTCAATAGTGAGGGCCCAAGAATGGATCCTGTGGAACTCCATATTTTACCTTTCTGAAAGATAACAACCGAGCCAATCTAAAATCAAACCTGAAATGCACGCCCTATTTTTAAGACGTTCAGTTAAAATATTATGATCCACAATGTCAAAATCTGCAGACAGATCCAACAGGAGTAAAATAGTGTAAGAGAGCATAGTTTAAAACTCTGTGCTATAGCCTGCCCTAAAAGAGACCATCACTGTTCGTGAAAGAAATAATCTCTATAATAGAACAGAACTGTATGATTAAACACAATAACAGTCAAATTACCTCAGAGCATTGCCACCACTTTGTTGTTTTTACTTGTTTTGGCAAACTGTGCAGTGATTGTGATTCAGTTTTCTTGGCAGTCCACTGTACCAGAGTACTTGCCTATTCATCTGTCTGCCTGCTGGTTCTTATCTGGTTATACACCTGTCTGAGCCCCTGCCTGCGCTTGGGTTTATATGTACACTTCATACAGGAGCATTTCTCTTTGTTTGGTCAGGAACTTGTAAAATCATTGCCACCCCTTTCAGGTCACGAAATTTCCTAGTTGTATAGGTGTGAAGTCAAATCAATTAAATTTTTTTTGCCCAATATGGCAAATCTCCAAATTTCCTCAAGGTGTTTTACAAACTGTACAACCCTCTATTATTGTACCCTCATTAAATAAAAGGAAAACAACTCTCCAAAAAAACCCACAAATGGAACATCAGAATGACAAAATTCTAGAAAGATTTCTACCATATATGAAGAATGTTATCAGGAGGATATCAAGCAACTGCTACCAAACAGATAGCAACTCTGTCACATGCATACAACTGATAAGCTACATAATTATAGATGGGGTCAAATACCAGTCAGAAAAAATATTATCTGTCTTTTATTGTATTGATTCCATGTCACATTTGTGCAGCCTCACTTAAATGCACAAGAGGATTCAACTGCCATTATCCTTATTTATTCCCATTAGCTGAGAGGTAATGTGTGGGTTAGGAACAATTACAAACTTAAACCTAATAAACATACACCCCAGAGAGAATCAATGATAATAAAAGGTGTGTGATTTGACTTATAGTGTGAGGACTCAACTTTTTCATGCTGCTTACCCTGTATCTCTGTGATATGCATATAGATTGGCCTCTGCAGAGCCACAGCTCGAGAGGCTGTGAGTTCTGCTTCGCTGACCACATGGAGCCAAAGATCCAGGCAATGAGATGAGCAGACAGACCTGAGACAGGTAGAAACAGTCTACAGATTTTAAATGGATAGTCAGCAAGACTGTGGTCACAGCCTGACGAAATGAAGACTGAACTATCGATAGACAAGTACAGAAAAGACCTCAGGCCCTGCACATGGAAGTGCCCTCTCATCACCATTACCCAGTCATTTCCATCACAAGTGTAGTATCCAACTCTGTACTTTGTCTCCTTATCATTGTCTCTGCTTTAGAGATCAGCATCAAGGCTGATTTAAGAGATCAGCATTACCACAGCCATGTTAAAAATAGAAACCTCTTATGCTCATCTTTACAACCTCTGATTTCTTGTCATTCTTTACTGGCAAGAAAATGTCTCTGAATTTATGCGTCGTAATGAGGCGCACTGATTTTCCTCTGACAATCTTTCAATTGCAGTGGGAGTTGCATAGATATGATTTTAGCATGGTGGAACGTCTTGAATACTGTTGCTGTTGTCACTCTTGCCACCAGGGGTCAGTCTGGCTTTAAGTCTCACCCTGTCACTGTAGTGTTTATCAGAGCAAATGCCTGGACTGAATTATACAGAAAGACAGTCAGACATTTATTTTTGTACTGTGTCTAATTATTTGTGGTGTAATCAGTGCTTTTGTTCAGTATTTCTTCTGTAAATATCTCATAGAATTTGCAGTCAATGCACTGTGATACATTTTTGTGTGTCTTTCAATTCACTTACTAGCTGTGACTGTGGCTTTTTTGCTGTGATTTTAATAGGCTGTGTGCATAGGCGAGTTTTTGAATTCTCAAAAGAACAATCCACTGTCTGTTACTTTTTCTCTCTCTCACCCAGCAATGAACATATGCCTACAAAAGAAGTGTGTGCATTCATGCTCACAGGTGTGTGTATGTGTGTGGGCTGTGTGACTTTAGCTATCTGACAACACATGTTTGATGGCGACCAGAAGAAAAGGTTGGTCTGATAGCCCTGATACAGGAAGATGAGGAGGGAGCCAGGTGGAGGTAGTAATGATACCCCAGGAGGGCCACTCAAGCTGGGGGATGGAGGGAGGAATGTAAGGGGAAGGAGGGTGGGGAAATGGTGTAGGAGTGTGTCGGATTATATCACTCTCTCGTATACTCACACTCACATAGATTAAAACTCACACACACATATACACACAAACGCACAGCTGGATAGGGCTTAATGAAGACTGAGCAGTAATAGCCACACATACCCAATCCCCAGAGGCACGAAGATTCAGACGGTTATCTGACTCACACGCTTTAAAAAACACACATACCACATTCTTGTCGTTGAGTGCCCACACAGTTATGTTCTATGTGCAAATATACTTAAGCAGAAAAACATACACATGCACATGCTCTCCCACACAGTTTATTTTTGCATAGTATAACAGGTGCTTAGGTGTTCAAACAAATCTGTATGTACAGTCTAACTCACACACATACGCTTATCAGGATTCTGATTTGGACAGAGCTGGTGGACAGTGGACTTGTCACAATGTTCTAGTCAGCCATGCATGACAACACTGCACAGAGAGAGAGAGAGAGAGAGAGAGAGAGAGAGAGAGAGAGAGAAAGAGAGAGAGGACAGTGGCTGTGAAGGCAGAAAAAAGGAGAGACTGATGAAAGGATATAATTTTAGAATAGTCAAAGGTTGAAGCTGTACATATTTTGGGGCAGAGTAAAAGAAAGTGACAGTGGATGTCAAAGACCTTCAAAAAATCATGATAATTATACTGACGTTGAAGTAAAAAAAAAAAAGTGAATAAATAAAGTGCAATCACAGGGACAGTAAACAGCGGTGGTGGAACGAAAGTAAAGACATAAAGTCCCTTGGAAAGAGGATACTGACAGAGGGAGATGGAGGGAATGAAGGATACAAAGTTAACTCCAGGGAGATATGCATATGCATAGGATGGTGTTTTTGGCTCAGCTGCTGTTCAGGTAGTGTGAGAGACCGGCCAGGAAGCAAAGACAAAGGAGGGGAAAAAAGGGATAGGGAATGAGAGAGAAAGAGAGAAGGTCAAGTAGACTGAGCAACAGTCAGAAGCACACAGATATTGATTGCAGACATTGTATCACTAACCATTTGAACGGTGCAGAGAATAACTTGTATAGTATGCACAGTGCACAGATTTTGTCTGCTGTTTTTTCTCCTAGCAGGTTATGATTATAATTTGTTCACTTAACTGCTATTTGTATACCATAATGTACTATGTTATATAATTGTCATGAAATATCTTTGGCAACATGGGCCTTCTTTACAAACCAGTGAAATCTGCATGTATTTGAATTAAACTGAAACACACAATGAGTGCTGAGACAGAAGGAGAAAAACGCAAGGTTTATCAGATTAAAGCCAAGGACAATAACATATAATGCAATGTAAAGGGATAGAGAAAAGGAGGGGATGGGTGTAATGAGAGAGAGAGAGCAGAGTAGACTGAATAAAAGATGTCATGAAATGCAGAGACTGGAATATGAAGTTGAAGCTGGAGTGAAGACTGAGATGAAGTATAGGGATGAAAAGGAAAAAACAAAGGAAGCTTGAAAGAATATAGAGTGACAGATAAAGTATGAACGTGGTGCTGAGATAGGGTTGGTTGTGACAGACAGAGGTGCAATCTGAAAGGAGAATAAAAGGTGACTGAGCTGAGACTGAAAGAGATGGTAAAGGCAGAGTCAGGGTGAGCAAATGAGAGAAATTATAAGGTCTGAAAGCTAGGCAAAGGTGTCATGTTCAGCCTTTACCAGTCAAGCGCATCTGAATGTCAAAATGAAGAGCGGAGACACAATTACAATTAAGGTGAGAGGGGCGGAAAGAAGGCAGACAAAACAGTGAGTAAAGTAATGCACTCATGCGGTGTGGCTTTTAAATGTCAGTGTCTTTCAATAAACGTTTCTATTATCATAACAAATTATATCAAGCATTCCATTTCACTGTTGGTAAGATGTAGTCTCTCTGAAATAACACTAAGACCATCATTTGACAATAAATCATTGTATTGAAATGTATTCCTATAGTTAAGCTCAAGGACACAGAGAAACACGTCACATCATGTGGTTGGAGAAATAATGCTATACTGTATATGAGTCCACTATATGAAAAAATAATTAACAACATTTCAACAACAGTTCATTTGGTAAATGACAAGTGCTGAGAAAAAGTAATTTCCTGCTGTTTTTCTGGAGGAACTGTGTCTGGCTGATAGCACACATAATAGTAGACAAAATCAGTCCCAACACATTGGTCTGTTCCTCACATCATGGAAATATAAAGACAAAGCACACTAACAGAGAGACAGAATAACAGACAGACAGTGAGGGAGCAGAAAGAAAATTGAAAAATAGTTGATGTTTGATTCACTATCAAAACACTCTTAATTGTTTGTCTTGTGGTGTTGTATTCCCCACTTAATAAGATTTTTCTCACAGCTTGCCTGAAGACACACACCAAAATAGACTCATTTTGCATTGCGCTTTTTTCACTCATTTTTTTTCATCCCACTGTCACAAGTACACACACAGTCCCAAAACACACACATCAATTTTTGTTCAGATCCCCTTTGCTTCTCCCTCTTTTTGTCTCTCTATGAAGCACAGACACACACATACGCACACACACACACGCACACACACACACACACACACACACAAACAAACACAAAAACACACACAGATAGGAAAGCAGGCGAGCATCTTTCAGCATTCATTAATTCATTTAAAGCAAAGGTGGGTAAAGCCCCCACCCCTACTGTTGCCATGGTGACAGCTCATTTCATGCAACAGATAAAAAGTTAAACTCTATTTAATATTTAAAGATGTTTCATCTATATTTGCCTGTCTGTGTGACTACTTGACTGTGTGAGAGAGGAGAAAATAAGGAGAGGAAAAAGAGAGGAGAGAGAGAGTGAGAAAGAGAAAGAGAGAGAGAGAGAGGGGAGAAATTTAATATCTTGCTAATGACTGAAGGGCAGAAACAGTGAGAGAGAGCAGCAGGCTGGACCAGTCGTTAACAAAGTCTACATTTACATTTGGTGATATTAAATATTGCAGCAGATTAAACAAACACAAGAATATATCAGAGGGAATAAAGAAAAAAACAACTATAAATCAAAAGAACAGATTGAGGGACATAAATGGCTATAAGCTGTTGGTAAGAAAGATGGAAGGAGCATTAGAGGTGGAGGGAGGGTGATTGGGAGAAAGATATTAGAGCAATGGCAATGGGAATATAATGAGAAAATGGGTGACTGAGATAGAGGAAACGAAATAGAGGCAGAGATGATACTGAGAGAGCGAGAGAGGAGCTAAGAGCGAAGACGACGATGGAGACGAACATTAAGTGAAGAGCAAGTGAGACTGAGAGCATGTCTCTGGGGGAAGAGGTTGATTTGGGCCTGTTGGTGATTGGGTTTGTACTTCTCCCACAGAGCTGATGTGACTCACTATGCTCCCACACAGACACACACCATGCTGTATGTATCATGAGTGTGTGTATGTGGTAGAAAGAAAGTGTGTAACAAGTGCAAGTGTCCTAGAGGTAAGGTGTGTGTGTGTGTGTGTGTGTGTGTGTGTGTGTGTGTGTGTGTGTGTGTGTGTGTGTGTGTGTGTGTGTGTGTGTGTGTGTGTGTGTGTGTGTTCATGAGAGGCCATCATGCTGGGTGCAGCCTATTGGGAGCTGCCACTCTTAATAAGAGATAATAACACACTGTCCATCTGATGCCTACTGTCCTTGCTGAGTCACTGCCAGTTGTACAATGCTGTTATAAAACACACATACACACACACACACATACACACACATACTAATCTCATACTAAGGTTGTTAAAAAAATCTTCCATCCTCTGAAGCATCGAGCTTCTCATCCATCTTAGTAACAGGCTCTTGCATAATGCACACATGACCTGTACCCTAGCTGACATGAGCAAAAGACAAATTTGAATTTATCAATGTTATTTAATCTTCAAGGATACATTTTAGATTTTGTATGACTGTAGTTTCTCCTTCAGAGGAATCTCACCCATATTCCAGTGCATTAAATAAACAAAAAGCAGGGGGATCGAAGCAAACTAAGCAGCCATGCATAAATATTTTGGAAGACTCTACTCTCGTGCATATGTCTATATCGATATTAGTATATAATGGATGGAAGTAGTGAGATGTAATATATGTTTCCATGTATATTCATACATGTTATAAGAAGGATGTCACTTCCTCTTCAAGCTTTACACAAAAAACACTATCTTCTGAGGTAAACAGGTAAACGGTGTATAATAGGCTGTCATGTGGTGAGTGTAGTAGTTGTGTATATGCATTTCTCCCTGACACTGTCTGATTTAATGGCACAATAATGTTATCTGGAACAAAGCCCGTCATCATTATCTACACTCATGGTTTGCTTTTGTACACTGGGAACATAAAATCTAAATTAAGCGAGCATTTCACACGGGTGGGACCGAGAACTGGAAGATGGAATAATTAGATTAAAAGAGATAATTGGGTAATAATCAAGATTAGACAATTGTCCTCTTTTTTTTTTTTTTTTTTTTTTTTTTAATTTGTTTCATATTTCAAAGCAGTATCAAAGAATTTTATCTTGCAAGAGAAGCTGGAGATAAGTGATGAGATATTATTTAACAAGAGATAGCTCAAAATAACAGGCTTTCAAGGCAAGTCCTCCGAAATCACCTTCCTCAGCTCTCCTGCACGATAGGCTGCCGGGTTATGTGTGATGTGAATAGTGAGTGAAAAGACGTTATTGTTGAAAACACCCTTCAGTCGCTCACAGCAATAGCTTGCCTGATTTCTTAGCTATCTGTCACAGCAACACAAAGAATACCATCTGAGAAGCACTATTAATGCTTGTGATAGTGTTTCTGTTTACATGTGCCTCCAGTGTTTGATGTCACTGTAATGTGTTGGTGCTTCAAAAAAGCTTGTGACAAAAAAAAAAAAAAAAGCCTCTGACTGATTTAAAAAAGCAATGTCAACCAAATTTCACTGGTTCAGAAATAAATGCCTTCAGGGTTACAAGTTGTCCCTGTATTATTTTCTGGTCAGAAGCAAATTCAAATGCTTTAATTAGCCTCCAAATGAAACACTTGTGTTGAATTAGTAGAATAAATTTGGGCTTTCCTGCACATAGTAATTTTTTTCCTGTAGTCTTGTTTTTCTTGGCAACAATTATTACATTATTATTACATTATTATTATTATTATGGGATACATTTTTGCTTTGGGTAATTGCTTTGTGTCTTATGCTCTTCAGCAAGGTCAGAGGTCAGGGGTCAAAGGTTGGCAGAGATTACAACAAAGAGAGAACAGCTTTGAGAAAACGTGCCAAGGCTTGTGAAATGTCTGAAATAATGTTGCTTAGTTTCATTTGACTTCTCTAGGAAAATGTTAACAGTCTTCTAACCCTTATTCATAAAACATAAAGATGCTTGCTTTCTTCTAAAATACTTGTTATTGAAGATAGACTAAAATGACTTACTGACCTATTTCAGTGTGTTTTCAGGTTGGTAAATATTACAAAGATAATGTGTTTGACAAAGTCAGAGCATATCCTTACATGTTCTGCTGAGTTAGAGAGAAAAGGTTAAAGAGTGTGTTTTGATTTCTTCCTGAAAGGTTAAAGCTGAAGTACTTTCTGTTTTCGTGTGCATAACAGAAAGGGGAAGAGTCTATGTCTACAATATATATGTTTGTGCCTCAGTATTTTTATGCATGTGAGAGTGTGTTTTTCTCTCTGTGCCTCCAACTAGCTCTCTGTGTGCCTATGAAACTGTGTGTCTTTGAAAGAAATCAGTTTGGAAGATACCCACAGCTCTAAACCAGGAGTCTACAGATCTTTCTCACCAAGCTTCCTCCTACCTCCAGACCCCTCCAGCTATCCAACCAGGCAGCCTTTTCCTCCCTACTGAGCCACCCTCCCCAGTCATCTCAAGCCCATGCTTGCCACTCATGGAATATTTAAAGACAGACATGTACCTGAATGTCAATGTTCGCAACTCTCACAGCCTTTTAATGTTTTAACTCATCTCCTCTTTTTCTTTGTCAATCCTGTAGCACACACACACACACTGGGTCAGAGTCAGAGAATCTGATCCCTCAGGCTAAACAGACTTTAACTCTGGACTTCAGCAGAAAGCACAGTACATTTTTTCAACTGAAATAACATTAGCAGGGCTTGATTTAATCATATCTAAATGCCAGGGTGAGGAAGGGCAAGTTGAGCTCCAGAAGTGTGCACATTTCAACCACTACCTCAACTCTCTGGTGTTTCTAAAATGAGTAGACTATAAAACTTGATTATAGTCTAATCAAACTGAAGAAAATAAATTTGACCACAATCAATTATCAATTTAAAAAGTTCATCAAGTTTTTAATGAGATTTCATGAACCCTAGTGTTGGAAGTGTTTCTTAATTCATCTTTTTTTTTATAGCAGTCAATAAATACTACATACACATACATTTTAAGGTGCAGCGTTTTTCAGATTGACTGCAGTGATGTGCCAGTATTTGTCTGTTGTGCAATGGTTGACAGAGTACTGTGCTACAACCTTAATGAGTTCTATAAACCAGATGATGCCTCAAATGCTGGAATAGATTCATTTTCTACTTTTTCAGTTTTGCAGAAGTCAAGCATGTTTTTACATATTTGTACAGTATGTGCAGTGCAATATGTGTGTATTTGCATATGTATGTGTGCGTGTTTGTGTGTGTGAGGAAAATTAGATAAAGTGTTCAATTTGGACATGACTTGTGTGTTTGTTTGTGTGTGTGTGTGTGTGTGTGTGTGTGTGTCTGTATGTGTTATTTCTTACAGCCCTGTTTTCTCTCTCTTTGCAGTGTGGAGGAGAGTTTCAAGACACTTTTCTGGTCGATATTTGGGCTGTCTGAAGTGATCTCAGTGGTGCTGAAGTATGACCATAAGTTCATAGAGAACATTGGCTACGTGCTGTATGGGGTCTACAATGTCACCATGGTGGTCGTCCTTCTCAACATGCTCATTGCCATGATCAACAGCTCATACCAGGAGATAGAGGTATAAAAATAAGATCATCTGTCATTACAAATGTTGTCAGTAAGGTTCAGTGTGTGATCACTTCTGCACCCGAAGGACAATTAGGTGAATTGAAAATGAATAAATGTGTCAAAGATCAATACAGTGGCAGCAGAACAAAATACATGATGCAAAAATAATTAATAACTAATAAATAATCACTGGAAAGTCCTCAAAAAGCTGAAATAAAACCAATAAAAGCAGCATTTTCATTATATTGATTTTTAAAAACATATTAAGAAACCTGAGAGTTCCTCTTTTTATGCTGTCAATTTGAGACATGATAGATTTGAGATTGCTCACTTTTTTTACATCATGGACAAAAAAAACACTGCTGAGAATAGTATATAATTATAGTAAATAGATAAACAACATCTTGTATAATTCTCTCTATACTAATGATCCACTCACTTATCCTCTAAAACAATCTAGTTTTCATCCAGTGTCATCCTCAAGTACAATTTTGGTTTATAACTAGATTCTTTCAAAACGAATGCATTCCCATCAGCTGCACTTTGTGTTTGTTATCTCTGCATCTCTGCCAGGCTGGAAGGAAATTGTGTGTGTGTGTGTGTGTGTGTGTGTGTGTGTGTGTGTGTGTGTGTGTGTGTGTGTGTATGTGTCTGCAGATAATCTCACATACTGGACCCATCAGCATCATTTCTTTGTTAATATGAGTGTATGCTTAAAGATCTTTCAAGGTTGCCGTGATTCACAATTGTTTTATAATGTGTTTTCTATGCATTTTCCATTGACTGCTGACTCCTCACTCTTCTTAACTGCCTGGTAGGGCCGCAAACAACTGCAGCAAAAAGGCCTTTCCATCTATTGGCCAGGTTAAAAACAAGTCTGCTTCCAGCCACATTTTGACCTTTGCTTTGTCGTACCCCAAAAACTGATATCCATAGATATGTCATTTAGAACAAAATGTTCTAAATGAATAACAATGTTTAAATTGAGAAGTTACTAATAAATAATCACTGGAAACCCAGGATGCTTGGTTACAATGCTATCACCCTATTCTATGCATCTTAAAGAAAACTGAGACTACAAATGCCCACAGACACTCTACTCAGTGTGCTCTTCTAGTTGCTACTGTAATTAGCTAAAGTTAGCATGCTAGCAAGCATTTAGCACCAGACCCTCATATGTCAGATGCACCCTTCTTCTCTTTGCCTCTGTAGGAGGATGCCGATGTGGAGTGGAAGTTTGCTCGAGCTAAGTTGTGGCTTTCTTACTTTGATGAGGGCCGTACCTTGCCTGCCCCCTTCAACCTAGTTCCCAGCCCAAAGTCTTTCTACTACCTGGTCCTCCGCATCAAGTCCTGCCTGATACGTCTGTGCAAGGCCAACAGCCGTCGCCACAACAACGAGCTGGAGTTGGGCATGCTCAACTTACAGGGCAAGGTATGTGTCCAGAAGTTCTTCATGCCTAATCTTGTAACAAATTATAATGACAAACTCAAGAAAAATGATGCATTTTAGGCTGAGTTTCCCTTTATCTCAGTTTTGTTATCTATTTTAAGTGCTTTGATGAGCCAGCAATTTCACACTTTACACTTTATTGACAACATAGTACTTGTTTTTCTTAACTCCCATTCCACCCTTTCTCAGACAACAGAAAATATTATGAAGTGACAGTTATGCATGAATAACTTTGCACAGCAATGATTGATTTAGCACTCTATTTGCTTATGTGAAGCTTTTCCTTTTTCATTTCTTTATAAAAGAAGTATGTTGCGATGGACAAAATAATTACTTTTAATCTGCACTTTCTATCTCGATATTTTTGTTTTCCAGGCTCCATCCAAACTAAATTACATTCCCATGTGGCTTTAGTTAACTAGTAATTGTTGAATTTGGAAAAGGGGCAAAGGACAAGCTAACTAATTACAACGAAAACAATCTGCAGCAGACTTGTTTGTATGCATCAGTCTGGCTTACAGTATCTGCTTCCAGTACCAATTACTTCAGTATATGTAATATACAAATGTGCTCAGATGGTCTTGTGGTTAAGACCCAGGAAATACATGATAGTCCCCATTGCAGGCCTGGGATGCAACTTCAGTTTCATTCATTTTCACCCTTTCTCCCTCTCAAGGATTGTCCATCTAAATAAAATCAGTGTAATGAAAAGAAATTGTTGCGTGAAAAAAATAGCATAGGCCATTTAACACAGAATCAATCTAAGCGCTAGCCTTGTCTGCTCCACTCTGACTCTGTCTGATTCCTCGGCTCAAATGTCTCACCTCAGCGCCTCGGCTAAGCTATTTGTCGGGCCATTGGATCTGCCTGCGTCTGCTCAAATGCTTGGGCAAGTTTTGGATAGGGACAAGATGGGTTACACCCTGCTGCCTCCATGACTTCCTAAAGTTCTATGCAGCCCTGACAGTTAACTGGAGAGCCAAGCAGGTGCAGCAAGTGATCAATAAATAAGCTCACACTTGACTACAGTACAGCCTCAAGAATTTTAAGCAAGATTTAGAGAAGACAACATGGTCATTGTGAGTCAGTAATTTTTTCCTCTCAACGTTTTTGGTCTGTCTCTCATATAGGACATCCAACCACTAAATTAAAGTTAATTATGTTGTGTATGTCAGTAGTTGGTGTTATAACAGTTACAGTTAATATATAATAATGACTGGATCACATATGGGTTAGAGAATTTGATTTGGCTATTGATAGTGGATGGACAGGAGATCATGAGAGAAACAGGAGGGTGTGACATGCAGTAAAGGTCCTCCAGCCGGGATTGGAACCAGGGTCCACTGCGTACGTGGTATGTGCTCTAACCACTTGACCACCTGCATGCCCAGTTTTGCCAGGTTTAAACTTTAAAGCTTCATCAGTTACTCTTCAGGTTGCTTCATATTTACTATTAACCTTTTTTACTGTTTCACTTTTATATCATTTGGTTATTATGTTTCGCTCCATCCAGGGCATCTCACCTTTAGTCCATATGGTATAAGGTAGCAGCTCATTGTATGTGTCCACACTTAAGTTAAAACTCCTTTTGACACTACAGTGTTGAAAAGACAGACAAGCTACAAAGCAAGGTCATGGACGTAGAAAGCATCTAAAAGTCAGTTAATAGAGATTCACTTTGGTCAAAGGATGTTGTCAACACTCTTGGCCCCCTCTTTGAAGATGGGGACACAGCTTTAAATGTCTGAGCACCTGATTCAAACACTAAGCCTTGCCATTCATTGTTGTTTCATTTTGGCAGTGTGTTGCCTCCTCTAATACCCTTTTCAAATACTTCTATTATGGAAGATCACTCAACCCTGAAATGTGACTTTAACACCAGACTGTTGTCTGAATCTTACTGTTGCAACAGGATGAACGCTTTAGGTCTTATCCACGACCAGGAGAAGAGTTCATGCCCAGAAAATCTAGGAAACACCCGACCAGATACCAGGTAAGACACAGGCAGAATCAGAAGCAAAGAGCGAAGAATGAAAAGAGCAAAGATGAAGAGAAACTAGAAGAGCCAGAGAGTGAGTGGATGGATGCAAAAGGAAAAATGAAATGAGATACAGGGAGACACATAGACATATAGTCTGAGGAATATAAAAGAAAACAAAAGGGCAGAGGAATAAAAGAAGAGAATGGGGTTGGCTGCAGTGTGATAAAGGATGGCAGGAAGAGAGATTGAGACAGACAAGGACGGGGATAAAGAAAGACTAATATCAGAGACAGAGGTAAAGAAGAGTGAAGGTTTCAATGAAAGGGCAATGAATTGTTTGAAAGTGTGTGTGTAGTGAGAGTGTTATTAAAATAGGTAGAGGTGGAGTTGCAATTGGAAAAAGAGAGCAACAGAAAAAGGATGAAAATGCCTCTAATGAGCAATTTGAGGCAGATGGAAAACAGGCGCTTGTTGAGTAAGCACTGAGGAGGGAAAAGATGCTATTTACTTCATTCAGTCCTTCACTTTTGCCCTGAGGCAAATCTAAGTCTCTTCACTGGTCCACTGTGCATTTATCTCAACGCCTCCAAGCACACAAACACACAAGCTTGTACAAACCAGGCATTGAGATATCACTTGATTAGACATTTGTATATGTGCTGAGTGTGCAGTGACAGTTATCGACCCACATCCAGAGTGCCTTCATACAGGGATTGACTACTTGAGCCGTGCTTGCAGCTACAGGATCAATACTCTCAACGTTTGAGACACACCACCTCAGAGACACTGCTGTTCTCTATTGCTGTCTGCATGATTTGTGTGTGTGTGTGTGTGAGAGAGAAAGAGAGGGAGAGAGAACTTTGTTTACTGGCTAAAAACACTGTGATATCAACTTGTCAGCTCCTCTCTATTTAATCCTCTTCTCTCCTCGTAGAAGATCATGAAGCGCCTGATTAAGCGGTATGTGCTAAAGGCCCAAGTGGATAGAGAAAACGATGAAGTCAATGAAGGTAAAATTTCCACTTCAGGAAGGTCCACTTTCATTGTGTGCTTATTTTATTAGGGCATATGTGTGCAATAAGTGTGAGATAAATTCCCTAAAATAAGATCATACTGGATGTCATTGGAAAGATAAACTGCACTATAAATCTTTATACACTCACACGTGTTCAGAATAGAAAACTTTCATGACCTTGTTGATCTATGCTCACGTGTATACCTGTCTGTATTTACGCATACTCACATGTTCTGATTGTTGTGTATTCAGTCAGTTGCTCTTTTGTGTTTGTGCGTGACTGTCTCATAGGCGAGCTGAAGGAGATCAAGCAAGACATTTCCAGCCTTCGTTATGAGCTCTTGGAGGAGAAATCCCAGGCTGCCGGTGAGCTGGCTCTGCTCATCCAGCAACTTAGCGACAAGTTTGGCAAGAACACCATCAGACATTGACAGGACATGCAAAAAGGGAAGGATTGGGAAGGAGGGAAGAAGATGGGAGTGCGAAAGTAGGTGAAATCAGGAGGAGGTGGGGGCAAAAACCAGGGGCAGGGTAGGTATTTTAAAGATGTCAATAGTGGGAGACGCAGAGAAAGCAGGAGAGCAGGAGAGGGGAAGCAGGATGTTGATACGATAGAAAAGCTAGAAAATGGAAGAAAGGCATATTTATGCAGAGAGAGAGAGAAAATGGATATAGAGCAAAATGTACCAACTCAAGGCAAAAAGTGTTTTGTATACACAATGAGCAATTAGGAAAGAATGTGAAAGAAAGCATGAGGTCAAAAGGTCAGAGGGGGTGTCAACTCAGTTCGGATGGTTTGTGTTAACAGTGGAATTCTAATTAAAGGTAACATCTTAAGGGAGTGAGAGAGGAGAGGAAGACTCAGACTTACAGGCTAAGTGTGAGATAGAGGGAGACATAGGAGGAGGAGAACACAAGCATCACGAGATATGAAGAAGCACCACAGGGCAGAAACACCACAGGGCGCTGAGGGCCTCCACTTCCTCTGCCAAGAGATATCAGTGCATCACCAACTTGGAGGAGAGGGAAACCCAGAGAAAAGATGACACAGAGAAGGCTGGAAGGAGAGGTGGGACAAGAGAGAAATATATCTGAAAGAAGCTTCCACCATTCACACCAGAGAGACTTGCTTTCCATGTGTGTTCTCTTTGTGATGACGAGCATAGTGATGCCTGTCAAGATACTGTACAACCCTTTACACCACAGGCAATCTAATTAATGCATTTCCATCCACAATGCACAACTTGTGATCAGGAGTGAGAGCGAATAAGAGAATAACTGGAAACAATGTTGGATGTATGCACTTGTTTAAAAGTCATTAAAGAAATTACATTACATTTTCATCCATACACGGTCAGGATATTTGTATAGCTACATGAAACACAGTAGTAGTGCAGCGCCGTGTGAACTGTGCAAAAGTGACAATAAAATTAGGCTACTTCAGACCTCATGCAGAATGATTTAATATACAATGTGCAACATGCTGCTAGGTTGTTATATGTATGGGCATTATAATAAAGACAGGACAATTTCACATAATCCATTATCACTTTAGGTCTTGTGCATATATGAACATCTTTGAGCCATTAAATGTATTGACATATAACCTAGATAACTGATATTATACTTTGCATCACCAAGTGGCTCTTTGTGACTTGCTTTCATATGTAGCAGCCAAAAAGCAAGATGTCCTCATGAAGTTCTCCTTACAGCTGTAAAATACAGGCGATCAGTGTTTATGAGAAGTACTGAGGTGCACTGTCATTACACATCATTTATGTTAATAAGATAAACAAACCAAATCATTGCATCATTAATCATCACACTGAAATTTCATCTTTCCAGACTGATATAGAAAATCAAGCTGTATTTGAATCCTTAAAGTTAGTTTTTAGAGTCATTGAGATTAAAAGCCAAAATGCACTAGTACAGTAGGTGTAGAAGGCCCCACATATCATGGCTCAGATACAGTTTATTAATTGATGATTTTTGGCTGGACTGCAACAGCTGGACCAAGCCTATAAATGCAAAAGTGACTGACTGAGTGATGATGGTTCATCACAGGTTGGCTAAATGCCGCCATTCCTGTATCCATTTCAAATGAAAAGCCTTCATTTCAAATGAAAAGCCCTCTGGCATGTATATATATATGGTCCAGCCATATACTATGTTTTCTCCTAGTCTTGTTTAGCTTTCAAACAAGGTTAACATGGCTGACTTTAGAGACAGAATTTAGTTTCAGATGCACAAATGTTGTTTAAATCAAGTTTTCATTTATACAAGTATTGGAACTTGCATCTTTATTTATTTGTATGTGTCATAGAATGAAAGAGCAGCTAACTATTGTCTGTGTGCAGAACCACACCAGTAATAAAAAGACTCCCAGAGAATATCTTATGATATCCAGAGATGATTCCCACATCAAAGATAAAATTACCTGAAATACTGTATTTTTAACTTGTACGCAAGAAATATTGATTAGTAAAATCTTGTACTGTATATTGTCATATTTTTGATCCTTGAATTAAACAGAGAAAGCTCTAAACTGGCTGGTACATCATTACAGTACTTTGTATGTCTGTGCTGATAAGTGATTAAATCTACTGAGTCTTAATATCAGTGTTCATTCCCACCACTAGCCCTCAAGTGAAAGCAGACATGCTCTGCAAACTGACAGAAAGCAATATGCACATGCACACAAATTCACTCATTCAGAATAAATGCTCTAAATACAAACCATTTCAGCAGCCTGAAGTACAAAATTGTCTAAATGTAAACTGACACAGAAACACACATCCATAGCACACAGTGCTGAATTCATGTACATACTTAGAGATCCTGTATTTCAGGTTCACATTTCTCTCAACATCTAAAAGTTCTTCACACAAACATCTTAACCAAGAAGTAGCTGACAACAACTGCTACAGTACATATTATAAACTCATGTCCAAAATCTACTAAAACTAACAAAACATTAAATACATGTTTAACAATCAGCAAAGGTTGTATCCCAACAAATTTAATTACTCATAATCTGGCCTAAGAAAAAACATACTATATTTGTATTGAATACATATTCAATATACAATACAAAAAAGCAGTCAAGAGGCTTGTGACCAATCAGTGATGTTAAATACTGCAAACTCCACTCTAATAGTTGGCTGCTGCCTGCTGGCTGACAGGATGAAACTTAGTCTGGAACAGAAGTTAAAGAAACAAAACATTAACTGAGATCCTTTTGATGCAACAGCTCCAAACCAACTTCACCAAGCATCCAGAGTGATAAGGAGTCATTACTTTAGAACACACAAAATACAAAATTCACACGACTGTAAAAGCATTACATAAAGTGAGTGCAGACTCGGCATACTGTACTTTAGAGTGCCACTG
Source organism: Scomber japonicus (assembly GCF_027409825.1). Lineage (NCBI taxonomy): Eukaryota > Metazoa > Chordata > Actinopteri > Scombriformes > Scombridae > Scomber > Scomber japonicus. The sequence continues at coordinate 16,876,323 of NC_070585.1, read as the reverse complement.
ACTTAAAAGGGTCTTGAAAGCTAAAAAAGTCCCTCTATAATAGAGTAGTTGGTTTTCCTGTGCATGTGTATGTGCAGCTCATGCAGTCGTATACCTGTGTTAGTTGACCTCGCTGACACACTTGTCTTGTCAGAGACATCCTGAACGCTGCCCTCTAAAGCAGAACTGTAAACACTCCACTCCAGCATATGTCCAGATGTTTATCAGACCATAGTTACTCCATACCATTAATTCACCACTCTCACCAAATGCTCTCTGCATTGTTTCAGGATGTCACTGAAAGACTTCCTTTTATTGTCTAGTCTACCGTTGCGCAAAGGCCAACGAACCCTGTAAAGCCGTCACTAAAACTTGCCTTAAATGGTCATCTTTTATACTAGATATGACATGGCTGAACAGAGTTGGGTGTCCTTGTTTTCACTGAGATCTCTATTTGGTTCAGACAACACTGGTTTATGCAGGAAGTGTCATTTCAAGGGCAGAAATATTTTGATTTAAAACTACTTTCCACTATTTTAAGTGTTGAAACCATAATAAGCAAGTTCCCACATGACAGGCAGGGTGTTTTTTGTTTGTTTGTTTGTTTGTTTTGTTTTATTTGGGGAATTTCAATACCTGCAATTGATGTAAAGCAAACTTTTTAACTGTAAAAACCTACACTCAAAATTTTATTTCAGATTTCCCAACAATGACCATATGATGCGCCAAAATTCACCAAAGTACAAACAGCACAAATTGGAGTCATCTGATTACAGTAAGCGAATTTGTAAAGTGTGTTATATATTTGTAGATAAAATGGTGCCTTAAAGCTTTAAACATGCTGGAAAAACTCTACAGTAATCACAATTACAAGCTTGGGTGCACTCAGTTGAGCATCCTTTCCCTTTTCCTGTCTGGTTTATAGCCTTTGTCACAATCTCTCTCTCTCTCTCTCTCTCTCTCTCTCTCTCTCTCTCTCTCTCTCTCTCTCTCTCTCTCTCTCTCTCTGTTCCCTCCACTCCTTTCCTTCCCATCATTCACCACTGCACTATGCAGACCAAATAAAGCAGAAATGCCAAAACAATGTCTCGGAAAAAAAGAAGACTTAATTCAAACCACAAAATGCTGTGCAGCGTGCACACATAAACAGCAGCCAAGACCCTGACTGGACTATCTCCATAGCAACAAAGTCAGTCTGAGGGAGATGTGCTTTTGGAAGTTCACAAGAAATTCTATTATCTGATTTCCGTGCTCTCCATCAATCTTTTGATATGAGTCTTAGCCTTTAGGGCGTTACTCAGTAATACACAGTCTGGCAGTGTGGGTGTGTATTTGTGTGTCTGATTGTGTTGGACATGTGTTTGTCTTAATCACAAGATAACATTTATGCGTTAGGTGTATTTGTTCGTGCTCGGTTGTGTGTGACCTGTGAGAATACTTTAGCCTGTGTGCTTACATAGTGGACTTTTAAGCGTGAGTGTGTGTGTGCGTGTGTGTGTGTGCGCGCTTGTGTGCGTGTGTGTGTTAGAACAACACAGTATAACTGACATCCCCTCTCTGGTGTAATTTGTCCCAGAGGCCCAAGGCAAGGAAATGTTTCCAGCCCTCCTTCGCTTCCTCTTCATCCTCCCTCTTTCTCCATCCCACCTCCTCCATCTGTCTTTCTCTGTTTCTGTCTCTCCTGGCAGAGCAGTGAGCGATATGACCCCCTGCCTCTAAAAGACAGGGATTCCAGGGATTTGGAGGAGAGATTAGACTCCCTCTCCAATGTGCCTCTTGCCTACTGCCTGGAAGCCCCCTCAGGAGACAAACATAGCAGCATCCTCACATATATAAAAATATGCTACTTGCTTGTATAAGCAAACACAGAAGCTTACGCTTCTTCTTATATTATTAGAAGCTTGAACACACACATACAGTAGGTGGGCTAAAACACCATCTCTTCCAGAAATAAACACACATTACACAGTAAGTGAGGCACAAATACTCACATATGCACCCTCACACACAAGACTGTGTCTGTCATAAACACTTACAATACAGTGAATGTTAATATGTTCATACACAAACAAACACAAGTTTATGCTCATATAATAACATTGTATTAACAGAGAAGCTGACTTTTACACATTCAGATGCACACTCACAGATGAGTGTGTGTCACTCATCATAGGTACAACCCTTACCTGTTGCATCAAACACCTCCTTAAGCCATCTCAGTCTCTCATCAAGAAAACTCTCTAGAGAGGATCTCATCAGGAAAAACCTCTTGAACAAACTAAAGCACTATTGTAGATCATAAAGCGGTCACAATGTAACAATCACAGCAATTTGTCACTAAATATAACCTTCATTTCAATCAGAAGAACATTCTAACCATTTTTTCTTATCTGAAACTGTAAAAAAGTTTAAACTTTTTTATGGGTCTCCATCATTGGTGAAATGTCAATATCTCATTCATGGAACAGTCAGAATGCTGATTGAGTGGTGAAAGAAGGGGCTATCAAGGGGCTATAAGAAGGCAAGACTTGTCAAGTGTTCACCAATTCTGTACAGCTGGAGTGCACTGGTTGAAGATGGATAGAGGGATTTATATGACAACTCCCTGACAAGCCTTCCAGGTGGCTCAACTGGGCCCAGAGGCACGTGAGCTGCCACACTGAGGTATGAGAGATGCAGCCATGATGCAGTCATGAGTGCACTCATAACTGCAACTGGAGCTCAAGAAACTGCACGCACACACAAGATATAATAATAGATATATTTCAACAAATATCTACTGTCAATGTTTGAGTTTCAGAATTTGAGAAATAACTGTACTCTCAGAGATAATTAAACTATTTAAATCCCTTGAGAATAGGCCTGTCTGATTGAGGCCAACTCCTGCCTGAACCACCTAAATTAAATTCTCTTCTTCATGCTCCAGTAAGATGTTATTTTTTGTCTAGAGTTGTAGAGTTAAAGGTTTATTTTCTTATTCTGAATTCTCTTAAATGAAGGACTTCTTTAGCTGCATGCTTTTCTGTCAGCAATGACCCTGACATAAATTGAATGATAATTGATTAATCTTTTGGAATAAATTCTAATTGAAACATTTACTTGTTTATTTATTCTTCTATATAGTAGACTGAAAATCTTTACATTGCTGACTGGTGATTGGGCCAAAATAACTTGGCCTGGGGTCTTGGCAAACACTTATAAAGAGTTCTCACCATCGTCTTACATACAGATTAATGGATAGTAGAAATAATAGTTAGCTGCAGCAGATAAGCAAAACATATAGTTTATGTCTGATACTGTCAAAAATGGTCTTGTTCCACAGACTCCAACTGAGAGCTTGTTTCGTCAAGTTAAAATGATGGTACAAAATATTAATGACGTGCAAAATATACTTTTTTTTTCTTGCTATTACAACTTCTGGATTTTACAGAAAACAATATAATTTTCTTGTAATCAATACATGTTTAAAACACAGAAGATGTACATTCAGCTGAAATGGGGCAGCATTTGCCTCACTGCCAAATCATTTTCACTTTTGACTCTGTACAGTAACTTCTACAGCATTTCCTGGACAAAAAAAAGAAATTTCCCATTCACTCTTTAAAACAGCTGCATGTGAATCTGAAAGGAAAATGACTGAGACATAGAGAGGAAGTTATGTTTATAACAATCCCAGTACTGTGTCTCGTAATATACAGCAACATTTCCCCTCAGTGTATTTATGTTCGTTCAACATAGCTTCCCTTTTATGGGCTAGCCATAGCTGTTGTAAGAACATTCATCTTCTGACTCACTTTGCCTTTCTTTCTCTTTGTTCTGCTTTGTGTTCGGTTCTGTTTTTACCTTGAACCTGTCACACTCACTCACCCTCAAGTGTGTGTTTTTTTTTTCTTCTCTGTCAATTTTCTCTGTATGACTGACCCCTATTAATGTTAATCTCCTGTTTTGGTCATGTTTATCTGCCTGTTTCCTCTTTCTGTCATTAGATTTATCGGGTATGAGCAATTACCTGTTTCTGTCTGTTTTTCTCTGTCACACCTTCCCCTCCTCACCCTGACTTATCTTACAGTTAATACACCAGAACTTCACACTGAATACACACACGTGCTAACACTGGCGCCATAGATGTTGGCTTTTAAGGGACACCCCCGTTCTGTTATTTCCCATTTGATCTTTCTCGTTCCCTCTTCCTCCTTTCCTCCTTCCCTCCTTCACTCCCCATCTTTTCTTCCACCCTCTCCATCCTTTATGTCTACTAATTTATGTCTACTGGACCAGGGACCCTCCCTGCACTAAGACACACAGACATTTACCCAGGGCAGTCCACTCCCCTCATTCCTAAAACCTCATTCACTGATCTTGAACACAACCTACCCAAAATTATTCACATTTGAAATGCAAATGAAGAAGGAAGGAAACAAATAATATAGCTACAGTACAGAGAGGATACCTGAAGCTCAGTTTCTCAGCTCCTCTCCTGATTTTTTTTTTCCTTTGTTTTTTACTGTCCTCAAGATCACACATTGAAATGCCTCAGGTGGTCTGTTACTGTCTGAATCTGCTTTGTTTGCTGCTCTTTCTTGTTAGATTATGTCAGTTTTACTGTGATTTCACAGTAGGCTTTGTAAAAATTGTTTCTTTTTATTTTCCTGTGTCAACATACTGCTGTATAATCTGCTATCATATATTATGTGTTTGTTTTAAAAGTTGTATGACAGCTCATATCCTCATTTTGAGGATCAATTAGTGTTTTTTTACTGTGTGAAAAAGTAAATGCTGCCCTTTTGATTCCTCCTCGAAATTAAAAAAAAACAGTATGTAGTGTTTTGGTAAGAGTATCAAGTGACTAATTGTGTAGTGTCTGATTTCTGCCAATTGGGGCGTTGGATGTGTTGGCAGGGAGAGATCCTATTTTGATGGCTGATTTTTCATTGGAGGTTAAAGAGGAAATAGTAAGAAGAAAAGGAGCACAGTTACAGAAAAGAGAGTGAAAGAAGGGGGACATTTGCTTGTCACATTTTTTGTTTGTTTAAGATTCTTGTTGGAAGTCAGTCAGACAGAGAGTGGGATTGTATTGACAAAAGAGATAATGGAGTCCTAGCTGCCTCCGTAGCCATTAGTGATCATATTGTCCGGGGTGTGTGTGTGTGTGTGTGTGTGTGTGTGTGTGTGTGTGCAAAATGCTAATCAGTGCTCTCATAATCTGTCTCTTCTGTGTGTTTTAGTCTTGAGAGTCTGTCTGGGGGTAACAATGTTATCAGATGGTGTGTGTGTTTTTGCATGTGTGCGTCTGTGTGAGTGCCTGTCTGTCTTAGCAGGCAAGAGGGGATGAAGTTATTGTTTAGAAATGTTGGCCATTTATGATTTTGGAGCTTTGGTAACATTGTTTTTATGAGCCAGCCTGCCAGTGGAAGCAGTGAAAGGCAGAGATTGCACATTATTTTGGGGTAGCTCCTGCCTGTGCAGCAAATGTTGGAAAGCAAGAAACAATATCACTTTTTCATGAAGCACAAATAAACAAAACTCAGCTCAGCAGACTCAAGAAATTTGTCTTAAAGGAATTAACTGTAACAGTTCAGTAAGGCACTGCTGTGAGTGCAGATTACCAACGCTATTGTTACTGCTCTTTACTTCATCGTCATTTGACATGGCGTAATATAAGACGACTGAAAATGAATGATGTGAAACAGGGGCAGAAGGCTTGGAGGAAAGATTTTCTAAACATTGATAATTTCCCTCCAGGAAAAAATGGAAAATAAGAATAATAAAATAACATTCACTAAGCATGAAAGACCCAATTCTCCAATTAGCTGTTAGCGCAGAAGAGTGTGGATCATTATGTTTCCCTGTTTTGTTTGTGTGTGTGTGTGTGTGTGTGTGTGTGTGTGTGTGTGTGTGTGTGTGTGTGTGTGTGTGTGTGTGTGTGTGTGTGTGTGTGTGTGTGTGTGTGTTAATGAAAGGGTGAGTAGTGTGCCTGGTTTGTGTTGGCTACACAGACATAATCCCTGTTGACTTTCATGGTACTGTACACCATTTGCTTTGGTTATATCTCATCAGCTTCTTAAGCTTCTTTTTAGTACTTCTCTGTCTCTTTTTTCCCTTCATGTAAAACAACATTATTAAACTCAGAAAAAGAATTTCAAAAACGTGTTCTTGTTTATATCCATTTTGGGCTCTCAGTGCTTCATGGATGAGTTGTCTTTTTTCTACCCCCTTTTTTATGGATAAGAAGGATTAAGAAACAGAGAGAGAGGAAGTGAGGGCGGTAGAAAGAGATAGAGAGAGAGAGAAAGGGAAGGAGGGAGGGATGGAGAGAAAATACATGAAGAGAGAAACAGACCACACAGCACAGAAATGGAAAAGACTTTAGAATTAGAATCGAAAAGATGACTCAAAAGATGTGTTTCTGTCTATGTGTGTATGAAAAACGTAAATGAACACATAGAAGGAGAAAGCTCATTGTTTTGTGTGACATGATGCCTGATAGAGTCAAGGAGGGTGGGGTGGGCTTTGATGGGTTGAGTAGTGTTGCTTTCGTCAAGGCCTCAACCCGGTTGAGGCCTTAACAAAGGCTGTAGCGGTGAAGAATTACAATCTACTATTCCTAATCAAAATTCCATTGTCGTGGCTTACAGCTAATGAGCTAAGCTTGATAACTGGCACAATTAGTCACAGCAAAGCGTCTGTCAACATATATGTCATGGTATATCACAATCGTTTTCACTCCCTTTCTAACCAACATCACCTGATGGTGTTGGGCGAGTTAGATCTGTTACGAACCTTGCAGTGGAGTTTTGCACATTCTGACAACACTTGACAGGCCTTCACACAGATTTTGATAAAATGGATCAGATTTCCTTTGTTTGTCTTTGGATTTGCCTTTGTGACTGTCTTGCATGTGTGTACTTGTGTGTATTTGTGTGAATGTATGATGGGGATGAAGATAGCAGCTAGCCTGCAGCAATGCAGGGAAAAAGTTCCACATCCAAAAAGCAATAATAAGCAGTAATCTCCATCACAATTACTGCTACCCCTCCACATTGATAAACAAGGCTTTAGGCTGTATTTACATTCCCTATGTGACCCTATATCCCCAAACCCTGGTCCTACTATAATCTTTCATGATCACATATAACTTTTATGTTGTATATTTTATTTGTAGGTAGCTGGCCTCAAACTTTTTATTGCCCGTGTTTAGCATCAAAATAATTTCCCAGGAGTGTTTGGGTAGTTGAGTGGTGAAAGCGCATGCCACATAATTGCAGTACCCCTGCTTTGAATCCAGCAAGGGACCTTTGCTGCAGGTCAATCCCCTCTCTCTAACTGTTTCCTGTCGGCCTATATGCCAATACTGCACTTACAAATAAATGCAAAAAATGCTCCAAAATATATCTTTAAAAAAACCAGTCTGGGGAAAGTTCACAGTATTTTTGCTGCACTGTGTGTCTGTGTGTCTGTGTGTGTGTGTGTGTGTGTGTGTGTGTGTGTGTGTGTGTGTGTGTGTGCGCGCCCCCTCTGTCCTTGCTCTATGCCTGCCTGCCAGCCATTCTGTTGTGACAGAACAGGTGCAGATGAATATGAAACAGAGCAGTAGCGCTTTTAGGGTCTGGCCCTTTGTATGTACGCTTATGTCTGAAGCATCATATAAGAGCAGTCTGACTTCTAGTCTCCATGTTTAGTATCTTCTTTTTAGTGTCAAGCAGCAATCACAGAGAACAGTTATGTTCCAATCAGACAGGACAAGCCATGTGATTTAGAGGAAGGATCAGTTTTGTTGGTCTTTAATATGAAGTCTTACCCAAAGTAAATGGACTGAGAATAGTGCTCTGGTATTCAAAACTTTAATGAGTCAGACAGTTAGACTACCTGGTTGACCTTTTCTAAAATTGAATCACCCATACAAGATCTTACACACACTCACCAATCTCACACCCTTTCCTGTTCTCTCATCACCCCAGTGTGAGACATTCCCCACATTGGCCCAGAAATGGCTCAGACTCAACATTCTCTCATCATTTGATAAGATGAGATAGATAGATAGATAGATAGATAGATAGATAGATAGATAGATAGATAGATAGATAGATATGGCTTGTTCTTGTGACTTTCATAAACAGATATCTGTCTTGTGACGTGCCTCCAGCGCCCTCCTTCCTCCCTCCTGATCTGCAACTCTCTCTCCCTCTCTCTCTCTCCCTCTCTCTCTCTCTCTCTCTTTCTCCTTCATTCGCTCCGTCATACACACGCAACCCAGGGCAAGGATGGAAGGCTGTTTGTGCTCCCAGTGTGCAGCATTTTTTGTCCTCTATTAATGTAATATTTTATTGGATTGATCATCCCGTGAGGGCAGGCCGTCGGTAACATCTAACTGACAGGTATATCGACCTTTTACTGAATAAAAGAACCAACAAAGAACTGGAAAAACTGGGGTTACGGCTTGACCTTCCTCTGCGCTCTGTACGCACAAGTAGGCTAAAGGCGATCTTATTTTGCTGCGCACCACCACTCACAAGAGGACGTGTGCGCAATGATCACCGTTGAACTCCACCACCTATGCCAGACTATAGAGTCATTTGGATAGCGCTACAGTTGCCGACGAAACCCTCACTGTGCTTAACCTCGCGCGTGGCAGGATGACTTGGAATTAAACACCAACAAGTGGAAACTGGCACTCTGTTCATTCACTGGCGCTCTGATCACTACTGGTATATGGATTTGGTCAGATCGTCTTAATGTGGTGACGGTGAGAGACATTCGGTTGATATCCCACCTAGTGACATATGGGCTGCGGGCGAAGATTTGAAGCTATCGACCAGCCGCTTCACCACAGCCCGTCCTCGGTGGGGCTAGAACGGACAGAGTCGGGGACACTGAGGAATGCGGAGCCGGGATTTTGTCTCTTCCAGCTCACCTGCGGAACTCTTCGCAGAGCACCCCAAAGTAAGTGATCCTAGTAATTACAACCCTGTGTCTCGGGTTTGTTTAACGCTGCTGTGAAATTCCACGAAGAGCAATATCACAAGGTCCCATGATATTTCTAGGAATCTGTGTGGACTTACAGTGACTCCAGCCTACTTTTTCATTAACACATATGGCATAACTGTGACATGGCACACTATGCGCAAAAAGTTTAGATATTCTACTGGATGGAGTTTATCAGTGACAAGGTATTATTGAGATTTTATTAGCCTATTCCTATCCTAAACGTTTTTTCTAATGTCACACAGAAATGGCTAATTTCTTTTTTGTCAGTGTTGTTGAAGCATAAATATGATAGGCCTATCCATATTGATGTAGTACACATATCCGTGTATATCCTATATATGTCGGCTTCAAAACCTTCTCCATGTCTTTTCACCTTTCCAGTCGACCTACGCAGCCGGCGAGCACGCAGGGCACCATGCTGAGACAGATCCTCCTGAACTCCACCGACACGCCGGACTTCGACTTGGTACTCATGGCCCAGTCGTCCACGCACGCCCCCGCCTCCCTAAACGCCTCCCACGGCGGCTCGGTAAGTGTGGCCGCACTCCTGAGACCCACCACGGGGCGGGGTGGAGGGCTCCGCGATGGAGAGCTCCACAAACCGGACCTGATCACCTACATAGTCATGTGCCTACTGCTCTTCCTGTTGGTGCTGCTCATTGTGTTCTTCATCAACTGCCAGCTCCGGAACTCTTTCTTCGCCTCCATGCCATATGACAGGTCGCTGAGAGAGGCCCGGACATCGTACAAGTAGGCTGGATCGCTGGGATTTATTGAGACTCTGGTGGGGTTAGGAACCTACTGGCCCCCCAAACTTCTGCTGCACGAACTGTATACATGAAGTTGTTGCCTTTAACATGTCTCTTGGACACATTCGATGGCCTAAATTGCCCAAAACCCCCAACGAAACCTCACATTGCAGATCAGGGCATAAAGTAACCTACGTAGGTTCTTTCACTTCCAGCCCAAAACAAGCACTTCAGAGCATTATGGTGCAATTTTATGGTGTTGGCCTACTGCAGATGGGAGGATGACAGAGGAAGTGAAACTCTTGATCAAATTAATGACTAACATATTTTCTGGAAATCAAAGAAGGAAATGTGAAAACATCCATCATCTCCCTTAATCCCACAGTGCACTTTGGAAACAAATTGTTCATTACTTGCAGTGAGCTTAAAGCGTCTATTGTTTAAGAAATTTGCCCTGGCACCTGCGAGTTTATGTCCAGATTCATAGTTTTCATTTTACACTGGCCTTGACAAGATGAATCTGTTTGTTTTTTTCTGTGGAAATGTGACCTAAGTAAACTTAGAATGGGTCTACAGTAGTTTGTATATAAGATATTTTGTATAACTGTAACTGAACTGTTTGTCTTGTGAAATAATGCCATCAGCACACATTTTCCACCCTTTTGTCCGTTGTAAAATGATTATTAAATGACAGACTGCAGGCCTCACATAAAGATATTCAAATACTCCCAAGCTGAAGTCTTTTCATCTATGCAACTGTTTATGAATGATGATGCTGCAGCTGCTGATGTGATGGGCCAACGTCCGTATGGGGCGTTTTTACGAGTGCCATAGGGCTGCCAGCGTTATCGCGCACTTTTACTTTTAATTAACCTCTCGTCTGCAATTTATAGCACCAATATCCCAAAGAGTGAAGACTTGAGGCTGAAGTATATGACGAGTCGTGAGCGATAAACCAAACTGTTGTCGGTTTCAGTGCCACCGGTGATGCGCAAATCCTCTCCAATCTTGTTGTTGGAAAACATCTCTCACATACCTAGACAGACAGATGAGCCTATCTTTGTAAAGAGAGAGAGAGAGAGAGAGAGAGAGAGAGAGAGAGAGAGAGAGAGAGAGACTATCTCTAGCAGTCATTGAATTCCAATGAACATTCATTCTGCACTGACAGCTGAACGCAGTGATTGTTGTCTGTGGAGCGTGATTAAAATATGTAGGTCTACCGGATTTGAAAGGCACTAAAACAAGACGTTGCAATCAAAGAACACAACACCATATCGACCAGCTAAATGACATTCAATAGGGTATGGGCTTTCTCGATTCAGTCATTTGCTGCATTTGACTTGTAGATAATTTCATGTAGCCTATTTTTTCTACAACTCTGTCAGTGCCAATTTTATTTTGAATGCATAGAAGTAGAGATTTAAAACATCGTAAGATACACTCCAGGTGCTCCCTATTAAACACTGGTACATTTATTTTGCTTGATAGGCATTAATTCCTGTGACACCGCAGCGTCTGTCATTTATATTGTTAACCGCTTGGTGGAGCACTAAGTCTGATGGTTTTCACAGTATGCTCACAGAACAAACTGACGAAGTAGACTCATTACACGCTAATCATGTTGACATATCACCTTTTAAAACCAAAAACACCTGCACAAAAAAAAGACAGATCTAAAGTAGGATCTTTGCATTGCAATTAAGGGGATTAGCCTACTAGTGGCGACTAATAGTTAATTATTTACATCTTCCATTTCACATATGTTAAAGTGGATTGCTTGTGCAGCATCTAGATAGGTGCAACCTTATATTTGCGAGAAGGGGTTTCTAGTCTGACTTTAAACACACCAGAGATTCAAATAGCCTATTTGTTGTATTTTTATAATATGGTTATACTGCCAACAGATAGACAGCAGTGGTGAAAAATAGAAGAGCAGTCTTAACCTGTACACATTCACACCACAGCTATAGGTCATGTGTAATAAACATGATGATTATAATAGGGTTAAAAAAGACTAAACAAGTACTGATTGAGTGCAGAACTGTAAAACTAACCTACTTACAATAGGAGGCCCACCGACTGTCACTTGAGTTAGTCTGTGACGTTACTCATTTATTAGGTGCTCAATTTATTATTATAATGATACAATTCTGACATAATGGGGTTTTACAGCATGTTGCTCTAAACACATCACGATGCCATGGAAACAGTCTATGGTTGGCTAATCTTTCTTGGTTTAAGCATTCTTTCTTTTTCCAGAATTTGGATAATTTCCATAGCATAAGTAAGAAGTTAAACTAGCTCTTATTTCCGCAGGGACCTGTGTTACCCTGTCACGGTGCTCTGAACATGACTGCACCCTCAGCTCTGTGCAGTGAGGGTATATTTCTCCGTTAAATCCTCTCAGGTGTAGCAGCAGAGAGGAGGCTCCTCCCCAGCCAGCTTTGACTGGCCTGTCAGAAGAACAGGAAGACTGCGCCTTAGCTAGAAACGGCAGTCACTTCCCCGACTGTCAGTTAGGGGTTAAAAAAAAGTTAACTAAACTTGTAGCAGACATGGAAACTAATTTGGGAGACACAGTCAAGCTACGTTTTCCCTAACACCAACTCGCCGTCCGTGTTGTAGCCGCTGAAACAACTTGTGGAATTGAGGAGAGGGTTTTTTTTTGTTCCCACGGAGACTTTACCTACTGAAGCCAGGCAAGCTAGCCTAGCTAAAGCTAACGTTAGCTACTTTCGGGAGTTACATTTCCCTTGTTTAAAGCTTCGGTCTGTGTTACATGTGGATACTGGTCTATACTGGTAATTAAAGTCGTCATTTATATGTTACAGGAGCAACAGGTTGTTTTATCTACTTGTTGCCCCGAAGACTTGTGGCTTTGCTTTGAATTTCCCTCCTTCAGTAATACCAACCGTAGCGAGGTGCTCGCACGGTGTGGTTGGCTTTTTACCAAATTATTAGCAACCTTGTGCTAGTTGTGGCTAGTTAGCCGGGACAGTAGCCAGGGCCCGAGAGTGGAATAATAGTTTCCTATTTCTATAGTAAAGAAACAACGTCAACGAGGAAACACTTGCTTTGCGATACACGTTTGAGTTCAGGGAGATCACCCGCCTCATGGTTTTATGTTGACACTCACTTAAAGGAAACGGAATAACTTATAAATATGGATCCAAACACGGGAAATTCTGCCTCAGCTGCTGGCCCCAAGAAGGACAAAAAATCAAAGAAGAACTATGAGGATGGAGATGGGAAAAAGAAATTTGTGAGTATAACAAGTACAGCTCTCTGCACTTTTGGTGTCAACTGTTGAGATCTGTTTAGTTAACATGCAGTGAACTCAAAAGTGTTGCACCAAACTTCACCGATGGTTACATTTCTTCTCATCTTTCAAGTGAAGCTATAAACCAAATAAGCTCCACCATACCTGTAATTACTTTCACCCTGTAAAGCTGTTCACCAGCTGTCAGCTGAGCCTGAGTTGTTGCCCTGCAGGATTCTTGATTCAGGTCAAGAGAAGTGTCATTATAAAGGGAAGTAACTCCAACTCTGAGGACTTGTACTATGCAATACACTTTAAGCTATTTTTTCTACAAATTGCAACACTTCAATACATGAATCAGAGGTCTCATTCTTTGTAAATCATATGAAAAGCTATACATTCAGTATAACTTTTACCTCCTAGACCAAGTTTATGATAGTGTTATTCTCATTTAGAGGTGGCTATGGCCCATTGACTTTTCTCAAGCCTACTTGATTATGATGACATCATGAGGTGTCAACATAGCTGGGTCAGCATGTGTCATCCAGCCTGTTGTTTAGATGGGAGCAGGGCAGTAGAAGTCACCAGTAGAGATGTTTTCATCAGGCAAGGCATACTGTTGCGTAACTTTACCCCTTGGCCATGTCTGGTAGCAGGTGAAAACTGATATTGGATACACTAAGACAAGGTAACCATAGAGGATAATACAGAAAACACATCTGGTCATCGAGTCCACCACACACACACACACACACACACACACACACACACACACACACACACACACACACACACACACACACACACACACACAATCAATCAAATGTAACTTTCAGCAACTTTTTAGACTAGAACAGTTTGTTCAAGCTTTTTGTTGAGAACTTTCTCATGTAAATAGTGCCACCTGGGCTCGCACCCAAAAGCAAGTTTGCCAGGCAGTAGGACTGGAAGCCGAATTTAGTTTTTGTTAGTGGTGTGGTGTGTTTTTATAGAAGAGCTGGTGCATTAGTATAGACAGTTAGTCCATACTAGCATACACTGTCCATACTTTACCTTAAATGTATACACTTATTTACTTATTTTTATTTTCAAAGATTAGATGGAGAAGTAGGTGGAAATAAAGACATTAATTGAGATGAATGGGTTACAGCTGCTGTACTGTTAATGTGCACACAGGCACAGGTTGTGGTAAGGCAATAAGTAAATATGAGTCATAGACGGAAACAAATTGTGAAATGTCCTGAGATAACTGTGTGTGTGTCTTTGCTTGAGCATGAGTCTGCCTGAAAGTGTGAGTGCATGTCTGTGTGTGTGCCCACCTTTTTAAAGTGAGGTGTGTCCTTGACTTGAGTGTACGCTAACTGAAACGTCAACCCACCCTGACAGAATATTCATTATGCAACACACACATAAGCCATGGTTAAAGTTCAGACAGAGGCTACGGGACGTACGACCATGTGTGGTGTAGACTTAATCTACAGCGTAACATCATCTTTATCTTCCTCAGTGACATAAGCTTATCCATGATCTCATCATCACTCGTCTCTGGCCTTTATTCAGACATGCCAGTGATAATGACTTGATTCGATATGTATGACTTAGTGACGTGTGTGTGGTGTCTTCAGTCAGCTCGGTGTTTGGTATTCCAACCCATAATCATTCTTGTGTGAATGTCTATCCATTGTGTTGTCTGCGACTGAATGAAGCAGTGTGGGTGGCTTATCCAGCTTTAGTCATTGTTGCTTTTTCTAGACACAGGAACAGTTTTTGGATGAATCCATGATTGGATGGATTAAGTATTTTTATACAGTATGTTGTTAGAATAATGTCCCTGACTGTCTTCAGCTGGGTTTAGGGATTAAGACAAATACTGTTGTTGTCTGAAACATGTAGAATTTGTCATTTTTCAAGTTCTTTAATAATAAAAATGAATTAGTGTATTTGTCACATTCTGTCCCATCATGTGTGTTGTAGCTTTATCACACAAAATAATGCATTGTGTTCTGTAGGTCTGTATTTGTGAGTCTGTGAGTGTGTCAGTTCTTTCACTGGCTGGTGTTTCGCATGTAACCTGTAGTTATGTCTCACAAGAATGCTTAACATGTCTCGCTGTGGTTTCAGGTACACCTGTAAATGAGCATGCTCCAAAAATTTAGTTTGAAGCCAAAAATCAGGTCATTTTAGCTTTTCGCCCTGATGCAGGCTTCTTTAGGCCCAGAGAGACACAAAGGATCAGCATCTCCGATTGCTGTTGACATAAACAGGTTGGCTCAACCCAGCAGCCAGGCTCAGTGTGGATTAGCCAGGGATCACTGCCCTGGACAGTTGTTGGGGATACAAGGTGAATTTGTAGATCACAGATTCTGGCTAGGACAGCTTGTTGAGTTTGGCAGGTTATCTTTTTTTTCATGTATTTTCTAGCAGAAGTTGACTTTTTCTGGCACTGATGAGGAATATAGGTTATCAAGGAAACTGAACTTGAGCATGTTCTTCTGGGGCCCCTGGGACATCCCTGCATTTCTCTCAGAGTTTTATCGATTATTTACTTGTTGTTGGGATTTCATATTGTCATCTCAATCAATTTGATATTCCCATGGGTTGAGATTGTGAGCCAGAATTTTTCACTTTCATGGAAACTGTGTCAATGGATGGCTTACAATACATAAAAATGCACTCAAAGTGACTGTAGGTAATCCTGATAATTGAAAGAAATGCTAATATCATCATACAGTATGTGACCTGTGGCTTCCAAGCAACATAACCAACATGTAAACACACTGCACTTTTTCCTGGAATTTGAACAAGACCAACCTGCTGTAGTGCTAAAGTAAATGCTAAACAGTAAACTCTTAAGCAAGTGTCTTCGCAGTGCATATTTTCTCTTTTGATTCCCAGTACGAAAATATTCAGACTTGCTCATGCATGCAATCTTAACCTACTAGTTTGATTACTTCAAGTTGTGTTAATAGCTATGTGCGCTGTAGTTGTGTTGATAGCGCCACCTTACATTTTTTATTACATAAATAACTAGTATATTGTGAATGTGGGCATACAACAAGAAAATGGAAATTGGAAATTTAAAAAATAGTTCCTTGTTTGAGCAGTTTGAGCAGTCTGAATTAAAGCTTTGACTTTTTGTGAAGTACCCAGAGACTCCCAGCTCTACACAGTGATAAATGACCGCATTGATTATTTGTACAACCAAAAAAAATCTATTAAATTATGGGGCAGTTGTTTTCCTCTGTGTCTGCTGATATGTGTGTGTTGAGATAAGTGTTCAACACAGGTGTTTTTATCATTGAAGGTCTGATTAATTGCAATGACAAGTGCACCTTCCCTCAAGTGTAAAGTCTGGTGCTGCATGTGCCTTTGTGCAGCAGCGCACCGACTTCCTGGGGGAACCACCTCAGCGAATGCTTAATTTAAGATAACGGCATGATTTAAACCAGTCACAACATAGTCTGACTCAAGTAGTGTGAGTCAAGTCGAGTAGTTAAAGAGTAGGTCCCTTTTGCCTTCTTTCTTTTTTTATGCATTTGTCTGTGCTATTCCTCCAACACACACACAATCATAGACATAGTATCCTGTTATCTACATCTCAGGGGAAGAAGAGCATACTGTGAGGTAGAGGATGGGATGACTGAGTACCAGCGTGAAAGTGGAGTGGTTAATGGACTGCTAGTGGTGGGGGCCTCTTGGCTCGGAGTGAACAGCATTTTAGAGAGCAGGGCTGAGCAAGGGAAAACAAGTGAACCGTCAATGAGCAGGGACTGGGGGAGGCAATGAAAGAGAGAGAGAGAGCGAGAGAGAGAGAGAGAGTGTGTGATAGAAAGCAAAAAGAAAGAGTGGGAAAGTAGCCAGAAAAGAGAAATGCAGATGAAGAGATTGAAGAAGGCAGGAAATATGCATGAGTGGGGTTGCAGTCAGCAAAAATGACAAGTTATAAGTGGGTACGGAAAGCTTAAATGACAGAGTTGATTGTAAAAATGGAGTTAAAGGGTGATTATGTATCCAATCACACAGAGAGTAGCAAACCTCTGCAGCATGGCCCTGTGTGGTTGAAACGTTCATGGATGTTGACCCCGTGGTCACACCCAGTCTGTGATTTAATTAATTTAATGGCAGGTGTTGTTTATGAATTGACAAAGATAGAAACTCCTGGTGAGATGTGGCTGGAAGTGCAGCATGAATGAAAATTTCAACCTACAATGAATAGCGCCACCTCTTGTGATTCAACGTGTATTTAACCTATAAACTGTTAACTTAATGAGATTAACATGAAGAGACATCTAGTTCATCCTCTAGTTAGACTCATGTCCTGCTCAGACACCAGTAATTAGATGGGATTAAAACACTGTTAGAATAATCCTCCATCACTGGGCATAATGATTAATGTATGATTGGTCTGTCCTTACTGTACTGTAAAGATGGAAAAGGAGCAGCTGTTGGCTCAGCTGAGGGCAGCGTTTGATTTGCTCTGAAGCCTGTTCTGACTGGATGTGAGTTGTGTAATAAAAGTGCCGGTGACCAATTTGTTGAGACAGGCACACAGAGGAATGCAGAGTCACTACACTGAAATACCATACACAGAATGGAAACTCGTCTCATTGGGTTGGTTGTTATGTAGTTTCTTTTTATGTAGCATAAAATACCTGATGGCTTCAAGTACAGTTGATATCAGTGGGACTGTCTAATAGTGGTCGCTCAAGTATGTTGCTTCAGGCAAAGAAAGGTTTTCATATGAGCAGTAATTATCTCTCCACCTCTGAACACGAGCAGAGCATTCCTGGGAAGGCTGTAATAAAATACCACTTTAAATAATATCACTTAGCGATGGGTCAGAACTACGTTACTGATAGCAACAGTATCAATCAATAAATCAGTCAAACTTCATTTATATAGCATTTTTCAAGTGCTTCACAGTTGATTTATAAGCTAATAATAAAACAGTGTTGACCAAGAACGTCAAAGAGAAGGAACAAGAAGAAGAAAAACAAAAGAAGAATTACAAAGAACAATTTAAGACCAATGTATGTGAAAAAAATGTAATAAATAGTTTTAAGATATATACTAAAAATCTAAAATAAAATAAAGTTATAAGAGAAACAGTGTAATGAAAGCTAGACTAAAAACTCGCTTAAAACAGTATTCAGTACAGCTGTGGGTAATTTGAAAGTCATTCATCCGTTTGTTTGTGTTATGTTGACTTTTTTTTGTTTGCCTAGTGTTAAAATTAACTTTTCTCCGTGTCAAGTCATCTGCACATGATGATGCACTCATTAGTGTTGCATGACCACATTGTTGTTGTGTTTACTCTCTCTCTGGAGTTAGTGTTGTGACAGTACGCAGGTTAAAAATGCTCTGAAAAAGGGGATCATTTTAACAAAGCGAACCTCTCCTACAACTTATGCTATGAACAGTTGTGTTCAACAGAGAAAAAGCTGACAAACTAAAAGTCAAAGTGTCATATATTTGCAGTGTTTTGGATTTTCACAGCAAAGCAGCTTGTCCTGTAGTCAGTGCACTTCCCTCCTGCCAGTGTTATTGTGTGACTCTAGAGCCCTCATTAAATTAAAGAGATAAAGGGTACACTGGTGCACCTAGTTATACATTTGAATTCCATGAAATTAAGGAAGTGTATTGATAAGAGTAATACTAAGTATCATTATAATAAGCAGTACCAGTATTGAATTTATTTATACCAGACCTAGTCAGACTGCTGGAGTATTTTATTAGCTTTGCTGAATGTTGGGATGCATTCATATGCATTATATGGATATAGAGCTCAATAACACCTCCCTATACATTTAGACAATATCAGGTATTTAATTCTACCAAATATTCCCATGTCGTTCAAATATATTACAATATATACAGTACCAGTCAAATGTTTGGACACACCTTCCTATTCTGTTGACTGAGTTCAGCCTTTGACTGGTCCTTTTATATGGATATGTAACAGGGTAAAATGACGTACTGTAAGATCTCTCCCACTCTTACTCACTGCAGTATATTCTCCTGTAAGCAACTGCCCTGACTGTCTGTCCAAACCACTGTGTAAACATTCTGCATGGTTGAAGACAAAGGTATTTTTGCTACTGCCATACTGTCACTTATTAAGCTAACTGATCAGACACGTTATATTTAGGCTGCTGTGCAAATGGTGACGTGAAGTCTTGTAGACAGAGGGCTTGACACTGGGTAGCTGCATGATCAGTGTGAGGGCTGAAGAGTCAGTCAACAGCTTTTCAACTCGCAGTAAAAATGCAGGGTCACACCTCTCCCATGTTCCTAGTCAGATGGTGCAGCTTACTGTTTTAGTGTTACTTATGCAAAAATAATTTAGTCCCGTCTGTGTTTGTTTAGAGTTTGCATGCTGCCATGCATGTGTTGTTTAGTGTGATACAGAGAGGCTGTAAAGGGAACAGAGCACTCTGTTTCTCTGCACGTCATTCTTTGTCACCCTTATTTCCTCTTACTATGAGAAGCACTTGCAACAAATGCCTGTTTGCAGATGTTGCTCTGAGCTATTCAATATTTGCCACCAGTCAGTTTTACCAGCACAGATGTATGCCAAAGGCCTTCACGAGGTCTGAAGTGTGTCAACAGGCTTGGTTTGTATATTCTTCTGGAAAATGTATAAAAATACGTACTTCAAACTACTCTGTACTCATAACTGTTCACTTATTTTTCACAAGCTCAATTTGTCAACTGTTAAATCTTACTTCTCCTTCTTGCTTTTTCTCGTTGCGAATGTGCACAAGTGCATGCATGCAAGCTCACACACACACACACTCACACACTCTCTCTCACACACACACACGCCCACACACACACATACACTCACACTCACTCAAACACACATACACACATACACACACACACACACACACACACACACACACACACACACACACACACACACACACACACACACACACACACACACACACACACACACACACACACGTTATATTATTTCACAAATTCTGAGGGCTGTGACAGGAAGTTGTGCAAAAATAGCGAACAGGATGCGTCCTTATTCTTCCCCATTATTGCTATTGCCTTATCACTCTCCCTCCCTTCTTTCCATCCATTGTGCTGGGAGGTACCATTGGGATAGTAAATATGTTTATGCACACACACACACACACACACACACACACACACACACACACACACACACACACACACACACACACACACACACTCCAATTTGGAGGCCTGGATGATGTTAAACCATAGAGCAAGGTTTTATCATTACAGCCTAATGGACAAGTTCGAAACATTCCAGAGACCGCAGAGGGCTAACACAGGCTAACTGTATTAAACTGTGTAATCAGGACAATGTTTCTGCTATTGGTTTTTCAAATGTAATTTTTCAAAACTTTGAGCATCACCAAGTTAGATTCCATTTACCTCCATTTTAATGGGGGTAGTGGAAATCAGAAAGCTCTGCTGTCTACCTCAAAACCTGATCAGATTAAATAGAAACTATGGTGGTGGTCTTCTGTGAGGAGAGGTAAAGGTAAAATCTATGTGAGCACTAATGATTAGTTAGGTCACCAAAAATCTCCTCAAAATCAAATGTTATTCTATCCATTCTGTTGAAATAAGTTACCAGTGTTAAAATTTCTACAAGAAGTATAGAGGTACAGCTAGTTATTTTTCTAAAAGTAGATGTAGGTGTGACATCCGATAATGTTCTGAAAAGACATGGAGTTACATTAATGACTGTCTCCACATACGAATAGTGGTGCGTACTTACACTCTGCCTTTTTAAGAGCAGTTCTCTTACAAGCAGTCAGCTGGATAGACAGACCTGTAGACTGATCCTCAAAGATATGAATGCTCTTAACCGTGCGTGTTACCTATGTTGTGTGTAGGGGGTTTTGGTAGGATTACAGCTCAGCGCTCCTCTGTGACTCTCCACAGTCTCCCCTTTGACAGATTACAGCTAATCTCAGACTGCTCTGTGTATGTCAACAGCACGACGGTAAACAGCATGCGCCTACCTGCTGCTCTCAAAGCCGAGTGTGTGGAGAACAGCAGTCTGTGCCCGTTACTCTTAAGGCTGTGTAGGCAATTTAGCTGCTGGACACACATGCACACCCTGCAGTGCCTTAGAGAGGAGTGTGTGAACTAAGTCATTACTTCAAATTATAATTACTGTGTCAGCCAATGTATAGCAACGACTTTAACACCCATGCACAGTCTCCAAACAAGTGGAGCAAACATGGAGCTGCATCAGGCCACAGGCAGTATCATCTACTATTTAATATGGACAAATCCCAAATACAGCTTAGTGATGTTTCAGTTTCTCTTTTTGACAGAAATGTGCAGCTTTGTACAGTTTTTTTTCATGTACATATTTTAATATTTTAGTGCACATTCCTCCATCATTTTGACAGATTTTACGTGTATCAACATTAGGTAAGAGGTATGAATGGAGGCTGGAAACGCTACTGGCACATGAACCTGTCAGCAGCACTGATGATGTACTGTAAGTCAAAGCTTCAGCCTAAACAAAAGTTAATGTCCTGTTTCAATGTATTCATGAAAACATTGTTTAGACAAAGTCACAGATTTCTGCCAGTGGAAATCACATGGAAAATGGGAATGAGTTGTTGAAATGTGGGTCCACGTAGTGATTTTGTTTTTATCCCCCCTTTTTTACACAGTCTTTGTTTTATAGTCCACACCACTGGTTCGTATTTAAACATTGGCTTGTATTAAAGTGGAAGTATGTAACTCTGACACCAAGCGTTTAGAAATGGTACTGTGGCCCACGTGTGTGATCGGTCTAATCAGCGGCAACACAGAGTTATAAGGATGCTTTGCTCTCACACGCACTGCATTTATAGTCAGGCGCTGTCACTCTCTAGTGCGCGCTCTTACTCGTTCTCTCCAGATTCCGGGAGAATACGTCTCATTTGCGGTCGTCATGGAGATGCTATCAATATGCGGGAGACTCCCGGAACTTCCGGGAGTGTTGGGATGTCTGCACAGTGTCAGTTGACTGGCTAATGTGTATGTTATTATTACTCATTGTTGAACGTAACCGCTGTGAAACAATCAGAAAATAACGTGTTATTGATCTGATTCACCGGCTTCTTACTGTCACCGCTCCCTCCCTCTTCATCCACTCTACCTCACTCCACCACAGTTAACACAACATCGTCTTGTAGCCGCTCTCTGACGGAGCAACTCTGTCCTCCAGTCAGTGTTTTGAACTTTTAGAAATAACAGGGAAGCGGAATAAAGTTTAGTATCCCCACATTGAACAGACTGTCTGAGAGCAGAGGAGAGCGTCACACACACACACACACACACACACACACACACACACACACACACACACACACACACACACACACACACACACACACACACACACACACACACACACACACACACAGTGAGCTGCTCCTTTCCTTCGTATCAACAGGTGCAGCTGAGTGCTTTATTACAGAGACAGCAGTGTAGAGTTGTCTCTACGCCGCTGTAGCCGTCTCCAGCCGTCTCCATATGTTTCAAAGGCATCTCCTATACATACCCTTGTTTTGGTTCTCAAATTGTCACAACGTATTTGAGAGTCATAACAAGGCTTTTTTGGTTTTGTAAGATCAGACATTATCTGCAATGTTCCTAGCTGCAGCTCAGTGGCAACTGGCAACCTGGATGTTGAAATGCTAATGACTTTGTGATTGATAGATGGGTGGTGGGTGGCATTTCAGGTCAAAACACAGAATGACAGCATAAACATTACTTGTGGGCTGCCACTTAGCTTTTCAAATGTGAATATTCTGGCTGGACTACTGCTGTCAGTGATATCAGTGTTTGAAATTAACATGATTCCTTAATGTCTGGTGACATATTAGGGCCATTTTAGGATTACTTGGAATATATTTCTTACATACGGCTACTTTAATATTAATTAGCTAAATATCAGTAAGTATTAGTATCTAAGGGGGGCGGTAGAACGAATTGGAGGTCAGATAGCGGTGAAAGTTTGAGATTTGTATACATTGAACTTGTGTATGTGTGTGAGGAATGTGGTTACATACTTTGCTGATAGATGCTGCACTCTGTCTGTAGACAGTATGAGTAGATGGAGGAGTTTAAATGTGCTTTGTAGCAGCGTTAACACTTCTAAGAACTCCAGTCGTTATTCAAAATTACTCTGAAGGCCTTACACCCTAACACTAGAGGGTTTTTTTTAACCTCTATTAAAATGACTGTCACAAGGACAAAGTAGACTGAGTCTCATAAAGTGTGAAGTCATGAAACAAATCAGCCTGCAATAGTAGTAAGCTTGTTTTGAGGTGTTGCAGCACTGGCAGTGAATCAGTAGGAAAATATATCGGTGCAAAGCAGAAATTGTACTTGCAGACAACATAAAAATGGTGGAGACATATCCCACAAGTGCCACAAATCAGAGACTTAACGAGAAAGTGCACCCAGTCTAATAATCTTGATAACAAACATTTTAGATTTTGTGGTGACATTTCAGGAGATGTATACAGTTTGGTGTTGCAGTTATGGCAAGACAATGCCTGCAAAGTGACTGCCATTGTTATCTTTGAATCTATAAATGGCAAATAGAAAATTATTTATGAATATGAAACGTCATGTTATTTCATCAATGAGTTCTGCGTTTTGGCAGTATCAACTCCTGGCTCGATGCCACTTGTGAATGGCACAGATAATGGCCTATTTTAAGTTCCATTGTTGTTGGTGATGATGTGTAAAGGCCAATTCGTGGTTGGTGCATCCGCTTGGCAGCAAGAGTTCCAAAATTTGACTACACGGACTGAACACACCACAAACAACTGCGGAGGAAAAGCAAACTGGAAGTATTGACAGAGCTTTGCTGTAACAAAGCTGCTTGTAAAACAAATGTCCACTGTAATATTTCAGGGAGATGGAGATGAGTTCCACTGTAATATTTCAGGGAGATGGAGATGAGTTCCACTGTAATATTTTAGTGCTTCTTTAGTTTTTTCCTGACCCGTATAAACATAGACCCTCCTCTTCTCTTCCTCCTCTCGCCCTCAAAGGGTATAATTGACCTGTGTTCTATTAGTGTTGGTGACTCAGACTTACTTCCTTTAAATATCACTTACTGTTTCTGTGAAACCCATTCATCAAATCCCACTCCTCTCCAAATTATAGGCTTAGTCTTAGTCTTGTGTTATTTAATCTGCCCCCTCCCCATTGTTTCTTACTCACAGCTGTGTGTGGTTGTTGGTGTTTGTGATGCTTTCGTCACTGTGTTGTTATGTTTGTGCATGTGTGTTATCTGTTTGTTTGACTCGCTTTGTTTTTCCCTACCAAGCATTCCTTTATATTTAGTTTATATTAATTTATTAGTTATTAGTTACACAAGTACAGTTTGATCATCCAGGGCTCCCTAAAGTAAAAGTCCTGTTCATGTTCTTCATAAACAACATTTTGTCCAATTACAAGGCTTGCACTGGCATAAAAACGGTACAAAACCTTTTAACCGCAAGTTGTGTATGTCACTGATGGTGGAGTGAAGTAAGATATGACACTTTTAGAAAATAATTAGTTTCAGCCCTTAGTTGACAGGTTCAGAACCCGTTGTCATGCACTGCACAGAAAATGAATCTACATCCTGCCTGTTGTCATGGTACTGGTTGTTAAGGGAACTAATTAAATATGGTCTGTTTAGTAACAAAATGGATGATAGACAGAGGAATGAAACCTAATATACATTTGATCTTTCTTCCTACAACATATTTTGTGATGCTTCATCTGGAACCACACACAATGTAAATGTCTGTTGAAATGCCTCGAATGAGATGTGATGTGCTTTGGAGGTAGTTTTTCAGATCGGAGGCTACATGACAGAAACATCACTGTGCAATTCACAAGCCAGTGAGACTTGGAAGACTTACCAGTAGCACAGACATTGTTCAGTTTATTGCGACATGTGATTGGCCCACTATCACAGCAACCCATACAGTCTGTGATGATAATACTTAATTGTACAGTTTTGTAGAATTATTTAATAAATATTTCAACAATTTGCACCCTTTCAAAATGTATTTGTGTAAAAATCAATTGGATGGGGACGAGTGGTGGTATTTTGTAAGGGTACTGGTATCATAATTTTTTAAATGATACCAAAAACCTAACTCCATTACAAAAAAATGCCACCAGAATAATTTGAAATATGGTATAAAATTGACTTTTTCACATTGCAGTTTTAACTAATACCCAAATATGTTCCACATATTATTCTGTAAATGTAATTAAGAACTTATTTAAGTTTGATTTATAATTATTTTCCACAATGGAAATATTTGTGGTATGCTGTGATGTGTATGTAAAATGTAAATTTTCATAGATCACGAATGAAATTGTGAAAGGTGTTGCATAGCTGGCTTCAGGTTTTGGGGTTTGGAGATTTCCTCACACATTGCTCACTTTCAGCTTGCTTTACAATTTAATCTCTTTTATTATTGGTTCAAGTTGCTTTTAATTACTGAATTAATTCAACTTGAATTCATCAATAAATTATAACAAGGCCCCCAATGTCCTTTTTATAGGGCACAGTGGAAATGCATACAATTGGGTCATGCAACAGCACACCATGGTTATAGCACGCTGTATACAATTTGTGGAACTGAGAGAGGTGATATTTTTAGTTCAATCAGAAAGCTGTTATTTCTCCTAAGGACACAACAGCTGGTTTGGGACATTAATTAACTGATTGACATTTTATTGATTGAATATCAGGGTTTGTTCTGTCAGAATCAGAAGACAACAGGGAGGCGTACAAAGAGACAGACAGGGCAACAGTGGCCTCCCTTGTTTTTAAATGCAGGTGGGTGGGGGCTGGTTGGCTTTTGTTTTCTCCATTAATAACAGTAAAGCAAGGACAAGGAGCAGTCATGCAGAAAACGTGCCCCACTTGGACGGACGTAGAATCATAATGCTTCTCACACAGTCAGTCAGTGTACTCAAATGCACCTTGAGTCAGTTGGTCAGTGAGGCGTGTAGTTGCTATAAAAAAGTATAGCTTAGAGATCAGATGTGAAATAATTGGAAGAAGTCCAATTTTACATGGGAAGTGAGTGAAGACTCTGATCTCTGACGGTCTGTCCTCACAGCGTTGGTAAATAAATTGTTTGCTAGTTTGGGAGTCTTTTTTTTTGCCGTTTTGTTTGTGTTTGATTTTGTCACAGGTTGCTTGGATCATGAAGAGTTTTATCTTTTCAGGGTGTCAGAGGATGTCACAACCTTAATTATTTGAGTTTGAATATGTCAGTAAAGCAAGGCTCTTCAGCTCAGGGCAAAGTTAGCTGTTAAATGTGAGGGAGAGTTTTTTTTTCCTTGGAAAACCGTTTATCAAACCTTTTTGTATGTGTCATATGTTAAGGCTGTTTAGTAATTTCCTGCTGAGCCTGCATGAATAGAAAACTTTTCACTTGTGTCTGGGTGTGCCTGTACAAGCGCTGCTTCCCCCTCTGCTACATCAGTACACTCAGTTTGTAGCCATGGAAACACTGTAAGCAATAAGCAATATTATCTTGGTGTGGTCAACGTGATGAGTCACATATACGGGTGCACACACACACACACACACACACACACACACACACACACTGCACTGTATCACCACAACCATCTTTTTGTCTAAGTAACGTTCAGAGGTGAGTGTTTTTTGAGTATTTTTGAACATTTCTCCCACACTTTCATCACCCTGATCCATCTTCACCTTCTCCACCTCAACTGTCCTCTGCATACATTCATGTCACCAACACACCCTTCTCACTCACTGATAATCCTCTTCCCCACCCAACTCTATTTCCCAGACCCATCCACACAGTATTAATATCCAGAAATATTACAACTCTAACGCTACAGGTTACACTTTACAAATAACAGAACACAGACATAATTGAGTGCAGTAACTCCACAACCATCTGGGCAGACAGGCCATTTTCTCTCTCTTTCTATAAATACTCCATGCAGTCATAAGACCAAAGTAGTTTCAAGCTCTAGTCTATACAATGAATGTGTGGGACAAAAGTTTTTATGTATGGTGATAGCAGCACAACACACCACAAAAGTCCCTTGCTAATTACTGGCTGGAACATGTGATATATTTTAGTACTGGACAATGAATGTTTATGTGTGAACTGAACCTACAGGCAAGTCTGAGTCACAGTTAAAATCATCCAGATCTACTACACTAATTGACCAGGCTTGACATGAATTCCTGCCTGGCGATTACTGATAAGTGAATCATGTTAATAAAACAAATATTCATTAATCATTCACTCGATTCATTTTAACATAGTGCTTCAGTGCTGCGGGGATAGTGTACCATCCAGTGGCTGTAATCCTTGTTTGATTTTTATAAATGGGAATGCACCCAACCCTATTATTGATATATCATGGTAGACCATAGATCAGTCTGTGCTTGCAGTACAGTTTTGTTATTTCATACTATTATTGTAAACTCCTGTTTGTTTAATTAATAAAAAGATGCTGTCTGCTAAATATATTTAGACCTATGGTAAAACAATAGAAGATAAAGCAGGATATAAGATTGACATAAAACAATAATGGAAGGATGTTATTCACTTAACTGATAAATGTAACCCTAAGGTAAATGGTGAGGCATGTCACATCCTTGTCAGAAAAATCAGCCTTTTCCATATTGTGCAGCAATGTTATTAATCTAGTGTGTCTCAGTTTTGACAGAAATGTGGATGCTTCACTCATTTGCATGTAAAAGTGGCCACTCTGCTTTCTGCCAGTTTGCATTTACTGTACATAGTTTTCATTCTTGTTCTTCTCACTCTCAGGACCTACCTACTTAAATATGTGATAAGGACAGATAAGGACAGGTACGCACACATCAACAACACAATGTGATTGGCTTATTATTATCACTGTCACAAGCCAGATGCATCTACTGATTTATGTTCTCCTCAGCTTTCTGGTCGTGGATACAGACAGAGAAACAGAGCCCATTGCCTGTTCTCCTTTATTTTTGCTGCTGCCTTCACAGCTGTGTAATTATGCCCCCTTTGTAACAGTAGCATTGTAAAGAGCTTGGCATAGTGGCACTGCAGGGACTTTGTTCTCCTGGACAGAAAACTGTGAAGCAGTAATCATTGCATTGATCTTCATTTCTTATTTTTGTAAATGTGCCCTCTTGTGCAACTGTGAAATTCCTTTTGCAGTTTGAATTTTTGAGTGCACCTTATTTAAAGAAAAAGTATTGTAGTATATTTACGTCATATCTGCAGATAGCCGGCTTGCTAGCATTAGCTATCCTGTCAGATAGGGACGAGCTGAATGAAGTAGAAGCTGCACACTTTTCAATCAGTTCTTGTTGCTTCACCTCTTGTGAACAGTTAATTCAAACCGAGATCTCTGATCAGTTTATAGTCTTTTTCTATCTGTCCTGATTGTTACGGTCAAAAGGAAGGACCTGTGTGAAAAATAAGTGACTGTACTTGCATTTCTGTTCTTATGTTGCTGATCTGTCCGTCGTCTAGTCTCTCTCCCCCTTTGTGTGTATCCAATAAAATAGTGCCACAGATTCCTCTGCCACAGTCAGTCTGCAGTCATAAATCATTTGCAATGTGTATTTTTATGAATGTACAATCCCTTTTAACATATTTTGTGTGTCTAAACAGGAATCCCTTAAAATACATATTGCATGAGACCAAATATGCAATTTTTGACAAAGCCGCTTTTCTTCCATTTCACAGGTGCCAAACATCAGTGCGGCCCTTTCCTAAAAATGTACACAGGGAAAAATTGATTCTTAGATCCATCATGGTCGATTCTGCATCGATTTGCAAAAGTAAAAAATGTATATTACAAATGTTATTTAATAACGTGATGTTGATGGAAAGAAAAAGGTGGAACTTAAATGCGAGGGCACTGCAACAACCGGACCGTCTACAGCACGCACATGCTAGAGTTAATCTTCACAGAAGGCAGCAGTCCCAAGCTTTTTTTTTGATTTATTGACTAAATAGTTACCTTTTGAGAGATAAACGTGAAGTATATTGTGAAATTTCTACACTTAACACCTCCTCGCTGACCAACACACACTGCAGCATGAAACAACGTACTCATTTTACATCAAGATGCGCCAATAATCAATATATTATCACATTGTAGCCCACTGAAATGAAGTTGTATCGTCAGGTTCCTAGAGATCAACACTGCTACTGTAGCGCCTCAACAAGGGCAGCAAATCCATAGTGAATATCCCTTTTAGTTTTGTTCTTTGGTACATGTCTATGTTAAAACATGGGCACTAGGTAAAAGTGGTTTACCTCGGTAAGATGTTGATAGACTGATGTTCACGCAGACTATAGAACAAGCGGGCCTGTCAAATGGACCATTTCGTCTAATCAGTCACAATGGGCTGATTAGATGAATCAGCTCGTTTAGATAACAGCCTGTGTTCGGGGAGCCGTCGGAATTGTAATTGTGGAGTTTTATGAGTTTAGCTATGGGTCAGAATTAGAGTGAAACCTTCGGAGCTCTACCAGAGGGAGCTCTCATCATTGAAGTTTTGATTTGATCATTTGGCCAATGAAATGTCCCAAAATAGTGAAAAATGCCCATCATAATCCCAGGAGATGTCTTCAAATTGCCAACACTCCCAAAACCAAAACTACTCAGTTTATGATAGAGCAAACAAACAAAAAAAACATAATACATAATAAACTGTTCATTATCAAATGTGAGAATCTGGACCAATGGGAAGGATTCTTTCTTTATCCAAATAATGTTGATTGAATTTTCTCTCAAACCACTGTTTTTAAATCAGTGTTCATTTACGGTGAGTATACATATTATATCAATACTGCTACTCTTATTGATACTCATGGGTCTTTTTTGAAAAGGATCATAACTTCTTTATATAACAATATTGTTTCTGGGGTAACAACAGCAATGTTGCATAGTGACATCGTGTTTATAAAGTAATCTCTCCTTAGGAACACATCTAAAATCTCAATAAAAGAAAATAGAGATGCAACCATCAGTACACTGGTGTGATATTAAGCCAATGCTGACCCTATAAAGCAGGATAGTTATTGGCGTGATGTGACGATACCCATTAAAAACTCTTTCTTTGAATCATAAAAATGTAGTATTTCTGCTTTTAGTCACGTTCATTTTGTCAGGGTGGGTTTTTATTGCCTCAACAATCCTCAGTCTCATGTTACCTCTCACAAAAATGATTCTACAAAGTTAAATGCAGTGAAGTATACAGATATATAATTTTGGAAAATAAAATACTGTTGTTTGGCTTGAACTCTGTATCAGGAGAGAAAAAGTTGGAGGAGTGCATCCCGAGACATAAAACAGACACTAACAACAGACGGACAATAACACTGTATAATGTAGTAGTAACACAATGGCCTATTCTGTCTGAATATTTGACCATTCAGATGCCATGACTAACATCTAACAATATGTCAATGGAGCTTTTGTTTTCTGTTGTAATGCTTAATAATGTAATACTTCCGTTCATTGCACTGAATTATTACATTATTTCATACACAATGTTGCTTTCATTGCCATATTATGATTTACTTTGTGTTTTTTAATATTGTAGTTTTGAAGCCATATCACCCGACAATATACATATACAATATACATTCTACTAATTCTTCAGTTGTTTCTGAATAACTTTCATGGGTCCATTCAGTTGACAGTCATGGCTCCTACACTGTACTGAATGCATGCTGGCAAACTCTTAACTGTACTTGTGGGTTGAAAAAACGGAAGTAAACGGTTTGTTTAATTCAAGAGTGGGTTTTGTCTCTTCCTCCTCCGTCTACCTCTATCGCTTTATTACTGAGACACTTGTTCTCAATTTCCCGTGTGATCACCCAGAATCCACTGTGCTTGTCAGCTGTGTATTTCCGTTTTGTAAGTCGAATAGCACCACATTTGTGTGTGTGTTCTGTGCTCCCTGTGATGACAGGGACCTATTTCTCTCTATCTTTCTTACTTCCTCTTCTCTACCTCTTATTCTCCTGCTACACAAGCATATCCAATTAACTTGTCCACCTGTGACAGTTTTACTAAAGGTACATCCCACCATTACTGTAGTTGTACAAATGTTCCTTACCAGAGGCACAGAAAGACTTAATAACTTTACCAAGGTGGTTATAAAATCTTCACAGTAAAGGTTTCTAAAAATACTACCAAATGCCTTTCATTTGGTGTTTATTTTTTAGGGCCAGCTCTTAACATCATGTGGATTTTGGTTTAAATCCTAATTAAATACAATTTGAAAGCAGCAGGCCTTGTGATTGGGGGGGAAAAAGAACAGAAATAAAACAGAAAAACTAATGGAACAAAAGCCTGCAAACGTTGCTTTCTCAGCGGCTGAGTGTGCGAAACCAGCAAACATTTTAATTTAGAGCTGAGAGACTATAAGTAAAATTTGGATGACCAAGAGAAATGTCAGGGTCATAATCACAGCCAGAAATAAGTGAATTACACTAGAACTGAAGAGAAAAGCATGGAACATATGAAGGTAGATTCCAAAGTCACAAAGTATATTGCGGGGCAGATTGTGTCTCTTTAACTTTTGAAAAGGTATCATGATGTTGGTCACAATACTACATGAATTATTGAATGTGTGGATGAATTATTACTATAAACAGACTTTATGACACTTGCTAGCCTAGCAACATTACCAACCATCTTCCTCATACAATGTAATTATCACTTATTAGGTTTTGGCCTTGGTGCCCTACATTTTGACTGTGATGTTGTAATAAATGTGTCAAAGGCCAAAGTTACATTGCCCTAAACATGACTTCATTCCAGGCCTGGATTTTTTTCTACAAGCTGAGCCAAACCTAGAGATGCTCATAAATGTCTCATCAGGCTTTTTCTAATAACAAGAGAAGGAAAATATTTGTGAATATCACTGCATTTAGTCTGTTTGTGTGTCCCTAAATGGAAAAATGATCTGATATATATCAGTGGGTAGGATGTTTTCTTTTTCTAGAGTAATCCTTCCTGGGTCCCTGTTGACATAGCAAACCACTGTTCATTGTACCATTTGCAGTCCTTTGACAAATACATGGAAAATGGCTTGACAGGTGAAATGCATCCCTTCTCCTTTTGTGATGAAAATAATTGAATCAAAATGTAATATTATATATACCTCATAGAAGTTGCCAAGGCATGCTTTTACTTAAACAGTGGTACTGCTGACAATAGGTCTGCAATAGATACATTATTATGTATATCCTGACACCTAGTGGCCAAAACATACAAGTGCATATCAGGTGTACTGTAATTGTGCCACAATATATTTTTCTCTTCTGAAAATATATTGATACTTTTCTGCCTCACCTTTTACATCTGATGACTGCTGATTTGTTACTAATAGGCCACACCTGTAATTACTGCCTTCTAGATGTCTTACTTTATAGATGTGTATGAGTGATTTGACCTGAGTTATAACATATATTTGTTTACAGTGTGTTTCCCTCTATCCTGCTGTCAATCTCCTGAGTTTCCTGTAATTGGACCTGCCATAATTGATTTCTGTCTAATAGATTCTTTCTTTTTCTTTCCCTCCATCTGCCTCCCTTCTTGTCACCGCTTTTTCCTGCCGTCTGTTCGTTTTTTTTCTCCTTACCCTTTCGTGCCAATTTTCTCCTTTTCATCTCTTCATCCTCTTTAGAAACTCAAACGGCTGATTCCTGATGAGGTAGGTTTGTTACTGCTTGTCACTGTCACCTATTTGCTTAACTCATCCATCTGTGATTGCGGTCTTTGATCAAAACTAACTCACCATTATCCATTTAGTGCCATGTCACCGTCTGTCACTGTCACAAAAATCTAATCCACCATAACTCACATATTGTTCAGTAACTGTTTTGTTGTCTGCTGCACTCACGTTGGATGTGCATGCTTTGAAGATGCACACTGACAACATGAAATGCTTGGCATGTAAACTAGTGATACCTTTATGTGCCTGCATTGACAGGAGAATGCAAAACTGGTACTTACTGACAGATTATTATTCATGAATAATGAGGAAGGAACTCACTATTTCAATGTGCCAACATTACATGTACCCCCAAAGCTGATGTTCTTCAGTGCTTTTCATTTTGAAGTAAATTATATAAACACTCAGTGCAAGTATTGGCTATTTACACACAAAGTCACTAAAACCAGAGGGAAGGATATTCCCCCATTTGTTAGTCTTTTGTTCTGCCCTTCCATGTTTTAACTGCATGTTGACCCTAATCATCTTCTCACATTGTTGAAAGGTTTCTACTGTTATGTAAAGTATCTAAAAAATTAGAGAAATGATTACCTATTTCATTATTGTTTTATTATTTATCATTGGCATTATGACAGTAGGCCCATTCTCAGAGTGTGAGTTGATTAGGGATTGCTACCTCATTTTGTGGCCTTACAGTGATGGTAATTTGTGCAGCTTTTCTTCCCGAACTCTTTCCTCTAATTTGTGTCGTGTTGCCTGCAAATCCAGTTCGAGCGTCTCACCAGCATGAGGAAAAAGGACAAGGAGAAGCCTGGGCCTATTCCAGGTCATCGTCACTCTTCAGCCGCCGCTTATGAAATGACTGGTCAGACTGCCATGCTGCATGACCACTCTGATGAATATGTCCTGGAACTCTTCGAACAGATGCTGGTGAGAGAGTTTGTGTTTATGTTGAGTGTATGAAAGACGAAACATTTTGGCAATGACCTACTCATTATCTATCCTGAATGTCCATGACATCTGTGATTTATTCCACTCAAAAATAATGAACCTCTCAATAATTAAATGTGTAATATTTTTTACAATTAATTTTGATTGTGTAATTTAATGTAATTGAAAAATGTGTTCTTATCTTGATACTTAAAATAGGTATGCTCTGGCAAAAAAGGTGTAAAACTACTACCACTACCTTAAAGCATAAAGGACAAATCTCTTGAGAAACATAATCTGCATTGTTTGAAATCCAATATTGGAAGTTCTTCTAAGAAATGTAGTTTCAATCCATTGAATTCCCTCATTATCTTAACACATCAAAAGCACCAGTGAGCATCTGTAATAATTGTCTATTAGCATTTCACTTAGTGTTATATCTTCCTTGCTTCCAATTTAGGAGGTGCTAGTTTATTGACTAAATATAGTTATTAAAACATATCAATAGACATTGTATTTTAGACTGTAATTCCTGTTAAATCTACAGAATTTTTATCATGCTGTCTCCTTGTATCAAAATACTTTGTTTATTCATCAACCCTACCACTCCCCACCCCCAACGTCTTTCTCTAGGTGGATATGAACCTGAACGAGCAGAAGCAGCAGCCTCTAAGGGACAAGGACATTATGATCAAACGAGAGATGGTCTCCCAGTACCTGCACACATCTAAAGCGGTTAGTACCAAAATAAATGTTGCTAATACAGTGTGCTGCTTAAATGAATTTACAGACAAGGCCCCATTTCTACCTGGTATTAACATGTGATTTGTAACAGGATACATTATTTGGATAATGACATCCTATCCATGATCCTTTGTATTTACGTGTAGTTACTCAGGTCAATTGTGTGTGTTTCTAAAAATGTATTCACTGTTGAAATGTAGATAAATTATTATCTCCATCTAACTCTGTAGTAGTCAGGTCAAGAATATTTCAAAAGTAGCAGGTCTAATATGATCAAATGAGTTGATGGTGAGTAGCTCAAAATATCTACATAACCAAACACAGCTGGTTGCTAGCACAGTCAATAGAACTGTAAAACAAACCCATTTAGAGAAAATAATACACACAGTACCATTATTTCTGCAATTCAGAATTTCAAATTAGGCTTGACTGTTGCCCCTGGTCCCCTGCTGTAGTGCTTTCTTGCGGAAATAACACCAATTATAACCTGTGAGAGGACAAATATAAATGAAGAATGCAAACTGAATTTGTGTTTGTGTGCCCACTGTGTCTATTTGTTTTTGTTCATTAGGGCCAAAACCAGAAGATGAGCACCAGGTCAGCCATGAGCTACATCCAGGATTTAAAGTCAGAATGCCGAGACGCACAGCTGCTGCTGGACTGTCTAGAATCTCTACGAGTCTCTCTCAATAACAACCCTGTCAGGTAATACACACGTGTACTTACACGCAGATGCAATGCCTATGAACTGAAAAGGTAAAACCAAACACGTAAATACAGGAATGGCTTCAGAATAACAATATCAAAATGTGAAAATGCAAAAAAAAAAAAAAAAGAAAAGCACCAATAATGTGGTCTTGATCACTTCCAGTTGGGTGCAGAACTTTGGAGATGAGGGCCTGGCTCTTCTGTTGAACCTGCTTAGAAGACTACAAGAGGAGAAAGACGAGTACCCGTAAGACAGTTAAACAACAAAATAGGCAGCTGTGCATTTGAGCAATGTGTTTGTAATGTGTTTCGTTGTCTGTCTTCCTCCAACTAGAATGATGGGTGTGAAATGTCAACATGAGATCATTCGCTGTCTTAAAGCCTTTATGAATAACAAGGTAAGACCCTTTAGTGTTTCATTACTTCCATTCAATTACTTCCTGCATCAGTCACAAGTTCTTTTTCTGGAGATATTTAAGTTTCATTGGTATTGTAGTTTTTAAAATAAAATAAATATACTTTAATAGAAGATTCATCAGAAAAGAATAGAATGTATTTCCAAGTAATAGAAGCAGTATTAGAAAATCATTGGGTCCTTTTCTGTTGTGGTTGTAGTGGAGTCCTCCACTAGAGGGCATAGTGAAGTCACTGTGTTCAGTACATTGAATGCAGTCACATTGAGCCTTTGAATATGTAGTCTGATGTTGTGTCTAACCCTTGGTAGTCAGCATAAACCCCTTGAAAATATATCAAATGTCTGAAGTACTCATCATTAATTTGTTGTTGATGATACAGTGCTTATCAGAGACTACATCCTATCAGTATCATAAAAGCTACCAAGGTACAGGTACAGAAAAATAAATTTGTGAAAGAAATGGTATTAAAGGTTTTAGAGGTAAAAGCTCATTTATCAGATAATTCAAATACTGTCTCACTCATAGAATAGAATAAAACACAACACACATTGAAAATGTAAATTTGAAGAATGTAAAGGGAAGTCACTATTAAGTTTATTAGTTACAGTTCAGTATTGATGTCCTAATGAATGATGGCTGAGCAGTTCTTCTGCTTTTGCCTTAATGTATATTGTCCGGTAGTATTAATGTGCACTATAGATAATGGCAAAAGGAGGCAGTGATTTGATTTGATAATGAATCTAAGGGGTTGTAAAAGTGAGAACTCTTGTTTCCAACATGGTCCCTGGTGAGTGTATGTTTTATTTGAACAAAGTTAGACTTGTTCTTGTGGTGAACAGCCCTGACATTCCCTGCCCTAGGGTTTTAAAAGACTTTACCTCATTTTGATTTCCCTCCTCCTTCCTCCTCTCTCTCCCCTTTAGTATGGTCTAAAATCCATGCTGGAGTCTGAAGACGGGATTCCTCTGCTGGTCAGAGCCATCAACCCAAGGGTGCCTCATATGATGGTGGATGCTGTCAAACTGCTCTCTGCCATCTGCATTTTGGAACACCCAGAGAACCTGTAAGCATTATTGACAGGTTGACACTGTTTGAACATATGTAACTTATGGCTTTGGACAGCCAACTCTTCCCCACAGTTAATAAAGCAACAGAATGTACTTTTTATTTCTGTATACTATTTATTCATAACAAATGCTCCATTAATCATTTTCATGTAATTGCATACAATAAAATGTGATATGAAGGACATAACTGTCTTTATAACTGTGTTTCACAGTCATGAGCGTGTTTTGGAGTCCATCACAGAGGAGGCGGAGAAAAAGGAGATTGAGAGGTTTCAGCCTCTTCTGTCTGGCATGAACACTCACAATATTGCTCTTAAGGTACACCCACACAGATGCACATACAATTTCAACATTATAAATCCCCGTGTGTGTGTTTTCGTTCGACACATGACCCCAAATTCATTGCTTCCGATAGGCAGCACTCCTTGATATATTCTGCTGTGTAAAAGACTAACTCAGATTACATTTGTCATCTAACCAATTAGTCTATATTGTGAAGCTGACTTGATGATGTTTTTTTGGCAGGGTGGCTGCATGCAGCTAATTAATGCCTTAATCAGCCGAGGAGAGGAGTTGGACTTCAGGGTCCATATTCGCTCTGAACTGCTAAGAATTGGACTCAGAGAGCTGCTGACGGTACAGAAAACTCTCTCTTGATCTCTCTGTCAAAGTGACTGTCCATCAAGACACATTTGCACAGCTTTATTCTTGATGCCTCGATCATGCTGACTGTCTAACACATTCATGCTGAAAAAAAAAGAATTATCTCAACTGTACAAACTAAAAAAATGTTTTGATTGTCACATTCTTTCTGCCATTCTCCCCCTTGTATTTTCATTCCTCCGCCTGTACCCCATCCTTCTCCCTGCAGGAGGTGCGGAACATAGAAAACGAGGAGCTGAGGGTGCAACTCATGGTTTTTGATGAGCAGGCCGAAGACGACTCTGAGGACCTCAAAGCACGTCTCGATGACATTCGCATTGAGATGGAATATCCTTCTACTTGGCAATTTGTCCCTCAGTAGAAATAATCAGGGTCTATATTTTGACCTTGAAAATACAAAGAGGATTAGTATGACAAAATCTATACATCTGATTATGACATAACTTTGAATGTTTGAGAATGTGTTTTCATTGTTAAATTGCTTCACTAGTTTGATGAGTGATACAAAAAACCTTCACTTTCTGTGTTTTCCAGAAGAAGAAATGTGTATGACAGGCAGATGGTATATAGAATTATATTCACTTATTCTTTGCATTATAAAAATGAGTCTGAAATTTACACTTGTATGATCAGCCTGAACACTTGCATATCTGACCACCTTGTGAAACCCTTGGGACAACTGGACCTGACTTGAGTACATTTCATGCAGTTATAGTCAATCTTAATAGAACCTGTATATCTATAATGGCTGACTTTAATTAGACACAGATACTGTCCAAATTTAAAGCGAAGGCTGCAAGAACATTGTTTCATTGTTTCTTGATGGGCAGGTTTTTGATATAATTAAATTTCATTAACTGTAACAATGTACCTTTGAAATTATGCAGGAGGAATTTCACCAGCACCTGTACATTTTTCTTGCTGCTTTAACATGCAGTTACAGTTTTCAACACCAGGTGTCTCCTGGACTTCCACCATGCAGCACCTGCTGCCTGCACATACAGATGGGTGACAAATTAAGGGAAAAACCTAAATAAATGATTGGAGAAACCTAATGAATGCAGATTATTCCATGAAGGTGCACTGCATGGTACAGTTAAATACAGTTAAGTAATTAACATCCAATCGTGCTCTGAGGAATGTATAACAATGCCGAGCAGGCTCAGTTGATCCTGATTTTTGTATCAAGATGTCAAGAGGGAAAGCGCTAAGTGACTTTGAAAGAGGGTTCATTGTTGGAGAATGGATTGCGGGAGCTTCAGTCACAAAGACTACTCAACTGGCTGATGTTTCAATAAGAACAGTGACTAAAGTGACATCTGCATTTAGATGTATGGGAAAGACATCATTAAACACCTATGGGAGATTTTGGACTAATATGTTAGACAGTGCTCAATGCCACCATCATCAAAACACCAAATGAGGGAATATCTTTAGGAAGCATGGTGTTCATTCCTCCAGTAGAGTTCAGATACTGTAGAATAAAGGAAAAGGTACATTGAAGGTGTTCTGGCAGCACGTGATGGCCCAACACCTTACTGAGACACATTATGTTTTTCCTTTACTTTGTCACTCGTCTGTATAATAAAAGCACAGAGAAAATGTAAGAAAGTTTGAAGACATAAACATGCTTGTCAGATAGACCTGATTTTGGCCTCATATTTGATCAGCATTTGTGACATGTACTACAGGCCTGACTTTTGTCTTTAAACTTCTGTTGTAAAGTATGCAGCAAACAGTGATTATTGAAAATTGTATTGTATAAGAATTTAGGGTTAGGGTTAGTTAGTTTTGAGCACCTATCTTCATTGCGTAAATTGTGCCTTAACTGGTTTTCCTTCAATGATGTGAAGGAGGTGTTTGAGATACTAGTCAACACAGCCAAGGACTCCAAGGCTGAAGGCTACTTTCTGTCCCTGATGCAGCACCTCCTGCTGATTCGTAATGATTATTTGGCCAGGTAGTGCACATACACACTCACACATATCAACACTCTCTCAGTCATACTCCAGCCCACAAACATGAAGACACATATTTGTATATTACAGCTGAAATGTTGATATAATCTTGTTTATAAGAGACTAGATATTGTATAATCAGGTATTTATTTATTACTACTGTTCTGTCATTATGATGGAGTCATACAATTGTCTCTAGTGGGCAGACACTTTATGGATAAAGTCAGATTTTAACTCTTAATTGGTCGCCCATGGCTGATTTTAGAATTGGGCTGCATTTCATGTGCAGTTTAAGCGGCTGCTGTAACAAGATCTTTTATACTCCGTGGTGAGCTTGTTAATGAAATTGGATTAGTATTTTACATGTTGCGGTGAAATGGTCGACTTGACTGAGACTGCTGTGATATTAAGTTGAACTTCACAGTACAATAGACAGATCATAGTTTTAAAATAAATGAAAAATACAATGAATGCCTCTGTTTGATCATAATATCACTTCAGACTTTACTTAACTAGCAACACACCCTGGCTGTCTGTGATTTTTTTTTACACAAGATATAGGCAGGCATATAATAAATCACAATAATGACAATCAACAGAGAAAAGCTACATGTTGCAACAATGTTAAGATGGTGGAGTATTTTATGGAATTGAAATTATGAGGCAGAAATCCTTATTACAGAAGTAAATAGGCTGCATGACTACTAAAATGCGTCACTTTTCTTGCCAAGAACCAGTAGTTAATCAATCAATCAATCTTTATTTATATAGCACCAAATCACAACAAAAGTCATTTCATTTCAATATTGTTACAATATCGATGAGAGTAATATCAAAAAAATAATGAAAATTGATTTTGTCAATCAACTGTCAATTTGATGGTCATATGTCCATATCATATACATAGGATGTGTGAAACTACCACTAGCAATTTGTTTTACAGTGCCTATGCATTCCTATAAATTATGCTAAAATAACCAAGACCAAAGGAGAACTTAAGAAAGAATAGTTTCCCCTCTCTTTTCATTCACACCTCTCTCCCCTCAGTCCTTTTTTCCATTTACTATTTGTTTTCTAGAGCACTATTCCAAAGCTGTGAAATTAATACATGCAAAGAAGTCCAATTCCATTTTAATAGAAATGAGCGCCATCACCTCTTATCACCAGCAATATGCTAATGTCTCTCCCTGTGTCTTTCAAAGCTCTTCGGGGTTTAGCTGTGGAAACAGCGGAGAAAGGAAGAGAGAAGGATTAAATGACAAGACGGGTAGCATAATATTGAGGACAAGGCAAGAGTTGTCCGGCATATGTATATGCACATTTGCATACACATGTCATTTCCCACTCAATACAAATAGAGGAATGCCTTGTTTAACTTGATATCACAGAAAGCAAGCAAAACACACAGAAAAGTGCATACATGCACATGTGTGGGTTAAGTTAGATGTGTTGGTCCAGTGTTTCTTTGATGGTATCAGAAAGGTAGGAAATTGTGGTTATTTTTAACACTGGGTTTGTGAAGTAAATGGTTTGGATGGAAGAGGCAGTTCTGGCCCAATCAAATAGCTCCAGCTGAAGACATTTACATTCCCCTCCCTCTGTTCTATCTTTCCTTCTCTCCTATCCTCCATCCAGGTGAGATGGTGGAGCACAATAGAGGTCTGTAATAGACTCCACAGACAGACAGGAAGTGAGGGTAGGAGGGAGAGCTTGTAGAGTGGCAAAAAATACAGCTTGGTAATTACACAGATGAAAAGAAATGGGAGGTGGAGGGTGAGACAATAATGAATAAGAAATTGAGACTTGAGGTAAATTGCTAGGTAGAGAGTGAGGGAGAGGCGTACAGCGTATGGGAGGCTTAGCATTTGTGTGGGAAAGAATGAAAGAGTACCTGCTGCTTCACTGTTTTTTCATTCTTGGCCTTCACTGCGTTTCAATCTCGAATGGAAATGGAGACCTAGTAATTTGCCAGAATACTTAACTGTCGACATTCAAAACGTGAATATGAATACTCAGTAGTGTAAATATTGCATAGACTGTACAGAGATTAATAGATGACGTTTAAAAATATAGTATCTGTATATGTATTTTTTATTGAGAATGTCTACAGCCATAGTCCTACACCACTTTCCTTTCTCTACCTGAAGTCATAATTCTGTGTTTTAGAGTATTGGAAAGTGTAATATTAAATTTGTAGACATACTTAAATGTATCTCCCTTTAACTCAGTTTTCCAAAATGACACTAGATGTCTCTCTCGCTCCACGGATAAATCTAAGCTTTAGGAAAAAAAAACAAAAACCTTGAAGCATACTGAAGGAGTGGAATAAGTGTTAGACAAAGGCAGAGTGACTAAGAAAGACAGGGGAAGGGGGGAGACAGAATAAATAAAGTATTGAGTTTGACTCTGGCAGCATCTAATGGGGTCAGGGAATAAGACACCTCCAAAATTGAGTGTCTATGTGAAATTGGCTTGATCAGACACAAGGTGCTGGACATACACCAACACACTCTTACGAGTTGCACACAATCAATCTTTGTGACAAGAAACTCAAACTGTCGTGCTCACACAGACAGCCAATCTCAGTTGCAGACAAAGACAAAGTGACAAAGCATGTGTGTTCACACATTCGTCTGAACAAATGTAGCTCCTTGCTCTCTGTCAATCCCATTCTCTGCTCACAGATTTCTTGTAATGTAGACTAGCCAGTGTTGTCAAACATTAATTAATTGATAATTGTCATTGTGGACACAGTATGCAAAGTATGTTGCAGAGAGTTTATTGTTACCCTTCTTCCATCCTTCTCTCATAATCTTCCCCTGATCTCTCTCCATTTTCTTCTCTCACTCTTGTAATGAATCTGTCTGTAAATCTGTCACTCCCTCCTTCCCACAGGCCTCAGTACTACAAGTTGATAGACGAGTGTATCGCTCAGATCGTGCTTCACAAGAATGGGGCAGACCCAGACTTCAAGTGCCGTAACCTCAACTTCAACATTGAAGGCTTAATAGGTGAGTGAAAATAACACATAGGGACATGTTTTCCCATGTATCTCTCTCACTATAAACACTGTATGTTTATGCTGCAGTGATTAAATTGACTTTTTGGGTTGGTGGGCATTTAGGGTAAGGGTTACAGTGTATATACATGCATATACACTCAAGCATGAAAGAACAAATTGTCACACAATTCACAGAAAGAAAACAGTGCTGCCCAGTGCATCTGTTCAAATTCAACTATATTTCACTTTTGACCTTCTTCACTCCAATCAATGACACAATTTGTGTGTTGCTGCCAGTGATTATATCCCTGTGCTGTGCTATTTAATTTTAATTTGGTCATGGATGTATATCTGTGTGTGCAGCAGCCCAAAAACACCACAGGATGGAGCCAGAGAGGGAGTGTGTATCCGTGTGGCCTGAGCTGTGCTACAGGTTTTACACTGATAGGTTGATGCTATAAAATGAACTTTATCAAGGCGATTAAAGCTTTATCAAAGTTGGCAATCCCAGAGTCTGCTTTCACAATATAGCAAGTGAAATGAATTTGTCCCCTCCCAATATTTAATCCCTGACACAAGTTCCTGCGAGCAGGGCACAGAATTCCTATCAAGTGTAGAAGTGCCTTGATCATGCTTACTGATGTCTTATGATGGTTACGGACCCAAACTAACACCCAGACGTTTCTATGGCTAAGAAAGTATTGTGGTAACCACTAACTCATGTCATTTCCTGTCCCTCTATTGAATACACACATGAAATGGTAACATTTTGGTGCCTACTGCTATATATGTATGTGGATTTGATGAACCTGAGTGACAGTTCTAAATGTTGATTAGAAAACACCTGCGGACTATAGTAAACTAAACCAGAGCAGAGTGAAGGTGCAGGCCATGTCTCAAGAGTTCAATACTCCCTTATGGCAGGTCTCCGTTGCTCACCGCAGGAGGCTCTAATTGCACTGCTTCTAAATGCGTCCTGACACACACACAGGCTGGCTGGCTGGCCTCCTTTAAGGCTGCCAGAGTTATTATCGGTGGAAAGCAGCCCAATTCTGCCCTGCATGCATTATTTAGTGTTTTTCTTTGAACTCTGAAATTCAGCACAGTTTTTTTCCCCCACATTCTGTCTCCCTTAGTGCTCTCTATTCGAAGTTTGTCCCATTTTGCCTCACCACCATGACAGAAGAACCCCCTCTCCCCTCCATTACACATCCAATAACCATGTAAACTCATACACAAATGCACACTCTGAAATTATATGTGGCTTTTCACATTATTGTGAAGTTCTTTCATCCGGTAAAACCTTCTCTTCTCACAAAATAGATTTCTCATTTTGCTCTGCCTTACTTACTGGCTTATCTAGATATACAGAATCTTTCGTAATTCCAACTCCTTTTATCCAATAGCCATATTTTCATTGCAACTGAAGACTTACACTTTATCTCTTCATGATCTGTATGCTTCACTTTCTATATGTTTATGTAATATC
Source organism: Scomber japonicus (assembly GCF_027409825.1). NCBI lineage: Eukaryota > Metazoa > Chordata > Actinopteri > Scombriformes > Scombridae > Scomber > Scomber japonicus. The sequence continues at coordinate 16,832,607 of NC_070585.1, read as the reverse complement.
TTCATTTTCAGTTTTAGCTATTCACAGTCCTTCTTTCTCTGCTTTCTTATCTGTTTGATCCCCCTCCTGGGCATCATGATTAGCTGTCTTTGATCTAGTGACTTTGTGGCATTCATCTTCATGCTAATTAGCTCTTTTACTGCACATGCTTGGTAAGCCCTTGGGCACTGAACCACCTGTAGATCGCGCAATTAGGTTGTAAAAGTACCCTGTTGGTCAGTATGTGTCCTTCTCACCCTGTCCTCTGCCAAGCAGAACCACTGATAATGGATTACTCTAAGACTGTTATATGGTCTTTCTTTTATTTTTGCAGTCTTTTTGAAATAGTGTATAATGTAGACTTGAAAAAGGAAAGTCAGTGTGCCCACACCTGTCACACATACACATAGTCACAAAAAGGTGTATGTGCTGGAGACTTAAAATATAATGATGTGTAGAAGCAGAATGCAACAGATAGTTTCTATTGTATTGAAATGCCTCCACAATCATCTCACGGATCTTGACTTTGAGAGGTGTGACAAGGGAAATATAGGGAGACAATTGGACACTGGTTCAGTGTTCGCATCTGTTTGTAAATGTATGCGTGTGCACAGCAGGCGTCAGACTGAAGGGTGCGATGTCTTAATGGCTAGATGTGTGCAGGTGCGTTGTCTGAAACCCTTATCTTATCCTCCATCTCTTTCTCTTCATTCCCAGACAACATGGTGGACCAGACCAAGGTGCAAAAAAGTGAAGTCAAGGCCACTGAGCTGGAGAAGAAGGTGAAATACACACAAATGTGTTCACAAATTATAAAGGCACACCCACAACAATAGCATGCCATACATGGCATGTTACATGTCCGCTGAGAAGCATACAGCAATTACAATTATATATGCACAAAAGAAAATGATATATATATTTTTTTAATTCTGTGTGACCAGTATCTGGCTGACATGAGATAACAAATGAGAAAAAAAGAGGAACAGAGGGTGACTAGGAGAATGAGCGTACATATGTCTGACAGCCACCCAAGAGACAAATACTCTTAAAGGCTAGCAAAAAATACACCAAATACACAAACATTCACACAAGTGGGTAAATGCCTTGATTGCAGTGTTCTGCCACCCTGATGTTTCTGTCCCAGTGACAGGATAATTGCAAAGAGGGAGCTGAAAGTAGCCTTCACACAGACTCGCATAAGGACACACATTCACACGTGGGATCATATCCTTGGTTGGCACGCACATACACACAAGCGCACATTACATGTACACGCTTAGATTCGTTTTCGTTGACCACACAGACATCATGGTGCTAGTTGTGTATGATGGGGTAATTGCAGGCAGTCTCTTTGGCAGGAATTAGGGATGAGGCTGTCAGGACGTTGACAGCGAGAGTAAGGGATCTGCTGTCTGCAAATTAAACAGCCATGTGTGTCTGTGTGCTCATGTGTTCATCTATTAAAATACTCTTACCCTGTTTCTCAAGTTTCCTTAAAGAAAAATCCTTGAAAATGTCTGAAAGTGAGATAATTAAAAATTGGGGGTAAAATGTTTCTCTGTCTCTTTTTTTTATGGCCATGAAGGCTTTTAAATGAAAGTGAGAAGTGAGCTCATACAAGTGCAATGAAGCATCCTAACTCAATAATTGACACTAATTTGCAGTGTAAATTATACAATGAAACTGAAAGCACTAGATGGCATGAAATGGCTTCTACGGGTCTTTGTGATATAGAAAACTGCTGCAGCTTCAAGAGGGAGGCTAAAAGCTTGTTCACACACTTTGCTTCCATATTTCATGGGATAGTCTTAGTGTTGTTGTAGGTTTAGGATTGATATTTTCTTTGTGGTTTTCAACATTATTTTACTTCTCCTTAATATCCTTCTGTATGTGAATTGTTTATAAATAATTTGACCTGTGAGGGCTTTGAGATCAGTCTCTGTCCCGTGCTGCTGCCCAGTTGTTTTTGTCAACTGGGCAGTTGTCAGCAAAACTGTATCTATAATTGATTCATTTTACACTTCCTTTATTATATAAAGAATGCTTTCTTGCTACAAAATCCTGAAAAGGGGATCATGTTTTTTTCTGCTAGTTTAGTCTCACATTACATTTGTCAAGCACAAAATAAGATAGATTATTATTAATCAGTAATTCATGTTTTTTATATTTTATTTGTAGGGTCTAAAATATAAACATGTCTTTCATGTGTCATCACTGTGATATAACTGCAGGGATTGTTTGATTTAACGTAATTAGATTTTATTTGCAAACTCATTCTGTATATCCTATCAATAAGCTCAATATTCTTAACAGAAAAAACCTGGAACACCACCCTTACATCAATGGAGCTGAATCTGTACAATTTGGTTTCTTTGATAAGACCCTTTGAGCTTGACCACCACATAATGTAAACATCAGCAAAAAGTCTGCTTTTTAGTTTTCACGATGTTCTAACTCTTATGTCTGTCCCTCTTTGTGTCCCTTAACATATGCATTAGCTGGATTCAGAGTTGACAGCGCGCCATGAGTTGCAGGTGGAGCTGAAGAAACTGGAGAGTGACTATGAGCAGAAGCTGCAGGAGCTGAGCCAAGAAAAGGAACAGCTGGCCTCTTCTAAGCAGGAGCGAGAAAACGAGAACCAGGGACTACAACAACAGCTTAGCACTCTGCAACAGCAGGTACACACAAACACTTACCCACCTGTCTGTGTATGCTTCAGTGCCGTTTTATTTCAGAAAACTCCAAATTTAACCAGAATTTTTTTGCACCTTTTTAGTATATTAATGTGTGTAAAATGAGTTGAATCCATAATCACACTTCCAGAAATCTTTATGTCAAGTTGACCAGCTCAAACAATCCATTTATTCAATCACTGCTTCATACTGTGGTCAATATGAGAGAACCAAATCATTAGAACATAATTAAATAAAGATCGACTCAGATAATTTAGTCAGCTTTGTTTAATGGCCTGGAAACACACACTTACAAAACAGAAACTTCTGTTAAGCTGCAAGAAGTAAACTGTTTTGGGGCTTAGAGAAATTCGATATTGCACAAGTCTAAACACCAAAAGTTGTCCAACATCTATGAACACCCACACAAATACAGAATCCCCCTGGCCTTAAATGATTTACCCAACTGCTAGCATGGGATGAAAAGAGGGGGGGGGGGGGGGGGGGGATTGTGAAAAGAAGCCAAATCCTTAAGAGATAAAGGAACTCGATGAAAACATGGAAAGTGGGGGAACGGGAGTATAAAGAGTGACTAAAGGGAGAAGAAAGAAGAAGAAAGGGAAAGGATGCAGAAGGGACAGAAACATTTTTTAAGGCCAAGATACACACATAGGTTGTGCGTGTGTGTGTGTGTATGCGTGCTAGTGTGTCTACACACATACAGTAGGGAGGCAAAGATTAAGATTGTTTACCTGTCAGTGTCCTGCTGCCACACCAGCTGGACTGTGCCTCATAGTGACACCCAAACACAAACACACCAAGTGACCCAGAACCATCTTCCACTGTGTATGTGTGCTCATAGCCACATGAAGACGTGTGTGTGTGTGTTTGTGAGAAAGGGAGGGAGGGAGTGAGTGTCTGTCTGTCAGTTAGGGAACCTTACAATTTCCAAAATGAGCTTTATCCAAACTGGCTGATGCCAGCAGAGTCATCTTCTCACCAAACAAAAGCACAAACACACAAACACATATACACACACACATATACACACAGACTTCAAATGCACTGACATGCACATATGCACACACAGTTGTCCAAAGCATCTACAGTATCAACAGCCAGGCATCAAACAGGCTTCTCATACTTAGATGGCTCACTTTCTCTGTGTTTGAGGCACTGCCCATCGAAGATTTCCTCACATGTAGAGATCTCTCATTGTCCCTCTGTGTGATGCTGTGCCCAACTCTTCATCTGCTGCCGCACTAAGAAAGCTTGCCTCGGAGGCCCTTTATGCCTGTTACTGTCTTCTTTTCAGAGTTTGATGAAACAACGCATTTGCTTTGCTTCATACAGACACTTTTTTACACACGTACTGAATATGCAGATAATTTGCACTTTATACACATACAGTTAATTAATTTCACTATTACATGTATTTAAACTTAAAGATGGTATATTCCCATTCAAACACCGATCTTAGCCCAGGATTAGCTGACAAAAATGTAATGGTTTGGTCTATTTTCTCAAGAATTGTCGCCTCACTGATATAAATAGTGAAATCAATATTTCAGTGTTGAAATAAAAAATATATATCACACTATCTCCTAATTTAGAAGTTTGTCCTGCTCTTGAAAACTTTGTTTTTATTTTTTAATTCCTCTGTGGACTTAATTCTCCCTGCTATGTTTTTCTCTGTGCGCCCTGTGCTTCATTCTCTCCCCATCTCTCCCAAAACTCAATCCTGCCCAAGCTTTAATCCCCTCTCTGTCATTTTCCCCCCTCTTTTGTTCTGCCTTTTTTCTCTCAAATCTAATCACTCTGTTGGCAATGCTCTTTATTGGAAATGGAGGAAATTGCCAAAAATAATGTGAATTTGTGGAATAAACAATATACCGTTGATAATATAGTGAATTACTGCACATGGTTTGAAAATATACAGTCCAGTTGTAGATGGAGCAGTATTTATTATAACATGCCATCCCTTCCCTGCAGATTGAAAAGCTGTCTAAAGATCTGGAAGAAGCCAAGACCAAAGTCATCACAGTTACTGTTCCTGTGCCAACACCTGGCGTGGCCCCTCCACCACCACCACCACCACCTCCTCCTCCTCCTCTTCCTGGCCAGAATGCTGGTGTGCCCCTTCCACCCCCACCTCCACCCCTACCAGGCCATGCATGCATGACCTTGCCCCAACCCCCGCCGCCTCCTCCTTTACCGGGACAGGCCAATATTCCCCCTCCTCCTCCTCCGCCTCCTTTACCAGGCATGCCAGGACCTCCACCGCCTCCGCCCCTACCTGGCATGCCAGGACCGCCACCCCCTCCACCCTTACCTGGGATGGGACCTCCACCACCACCACCTCTGCCTGGGTGCCCTGGTATTCCTCCTCCACCACCTGGCCCAGGCATGCCTCCACCTCCACCATTTGGCATGGGAGGCTGGGGTGCACCTGCACCACCTCAGCTGCCTTTTGGCCTCCAGCCTAAGAAAGAATACAAGCCAGAGGTCCAGCTGAAAAGAGCCAACTGGAGCAAGGTTAGTCCTGAGAAAAAACTGCCAATATATTACCAGTATTCAAAGAGCTTTCAATTAGTTATATGTCTGGTGATGTAAAAAAAAAAAAAATCCTGCATTGCTTATTCACATTTATGGCCTACATTCATTCATTTCTGGAATTTTACCTAACTAACCATTTGCCTTTTTGGAAGAACACACATATAGATTCTTCGCTTTATTGATAAATAGCCTATATCTAATTAGGTCATCTTACACTTTATGCCACTGGCATTTCATTTATTAGGCCCAGGTCAGCTCTTGAAATGTTCTAACTTGTGTTCTGGCAGTATTTTATATCAAGAAGCACAAAGCCGTTTGTTGTCTTTCTGAGAATTTATTGAGTCATCTGCAGACGGAATCCTTGCTGTCTCAAGATGGCATGAATGAGCCCAGAGCAGAGGAAATTGTTAGATTATATACAATACATTATTTTGTGAAAGGATGACCTTGTTCTACCATCAGAACAATGTAAACACAATAGTCACATCATAATATGTGTACAATCAGGTCAGCAGATTATGACACCTAATCATATGACATAGTTACGAAGAAGATGAATAATAAGAATTCCCATTACACTTGCATATGAAAAACTACTATCAATTAAAATAAGCTGTGTTTTCTTATTTTTCTGATAATCTACAATGTAATAACCCTTTCCATTAATGGATCTAATCTGCAAGTGTCGATTTTTGAATCTGTCTTGATGCCCAAATTATGATATTGTTGAAAATGTGGCAATTGTCAGCTGACTGTATTTCAGCTCCTGGGGCATAATGCTTGAGTCACATTAGGGAGGGATTTTATAGTGAATAATTCCAATGTAATTCCAAGTTTCTGTGTTTTACAATACAATTAGGAATAGCTAGGGAGTTAGGGAGTGCTTTGTGTGTGCAGGAGTGTGAAATAAATGTGAGATGGAGCTTTAGCGGTGACAGGTTTCCCGTCAATCCTTAAAAAGTCTTAAATAAGGTCAGAAAATTTAAGGTCAGAAAATATCATAAAAAGTCATATTTTTAATTAGGGTATGTCTTAAATTTTACCGTAATGCCTAGTTTGGTGTTTTTTTGGTGTTTACAGATTTAATGGACTGTTAAAGTGAATGAAAAGTTGAGAACTTTTGAGCAAGCTAACGTGTGTCTCAATGGGGAGAACCTGTGAGAACGACCACACAGTTCATTACATTTACCATTGATTTTATTATTTGACGTAACCTTACATATGACTATATGGAGATGCAAAAATATCCCCATTAATATTGTCAAGCTGATTTCAACCGTAAAGCTCAGCAATTTCAAATTTTCTCTGTCAAGGTCTTAAACGGTCTTAAAAAGCATTAAATTTGATTTCCAAAAGGGACTCTGAGTCGGATTCTGACCTAAAGTGACGCGCATGCACACGTGTATCTCATGACTATGTGATTCATGTTCTTCTCCTCCCTCTCTCATCTGTGATGGTTAAAACATCAAAACGGCCCTCTGTCTTTCTTTAGCCTAAAGCTACTGTTTAATGGCTTCAGCAGACTTCATCAGCATTTAGTTTAGCTCTCTCTCTCTCTCTCTCTCTCTCTCTCTCTCTCTCACTCTCACTCTCACTCTCACTCTCACTCTCACTCTGTCTCTCCCTCTCTCTGGCTGGTGAGAGTGTTTGACGAGGATGTCACAGAAATTGCTTTTTAATAAGCCTTCTTCTTTTAACTGCGCCACTGAAAGATAATTAAATTGCAGCTAGAAAGGACAGTATTCTTTTGTAATTTAAATTAACTTTTTTTTCTGGCTTGGTCTCATCCTCCTTTTGGCGTGCTCTCTTGCTTTCTTTCTTTCTTGCTCCTTCAGCTCATCCCCATATCACATTTCCTTTCCCTACACTCTGTCTTTTCTACCCTACGCCCCTTCCCTGAGGCTTTGTCCATAATGAAAGGCCTGATATCTGTAAATTTACTACCACTGCGTTCTCACTCGCTCTCTGTTTCACTTTTTCTCTTTCTCTTTTCTCTTGATTAGAACACTTGGAAAGTGAAGGCAAAGAATACAAAGTTAATTGCGACTTGTGACCAGAATAGAGACACTGAGACAAAGGCAGGGATATAGAAAGGGGACCCAAGTAAAAATGAAGAAAGAAGAGGGGGAGAAATAAAGTAGAACCCTCTGTCTTGCATTTGTGTATTTGAAGCTCTGAAGCCCAGGCTGCTTTGTGGTAGAGACAATGTGCAAAGATTAGAGAAAATTACTTGTTTCCTCCTCTTCCTCTTTGTGCCTTCCTTCCTTCCTTCATCCTCCTCTCCCCCTTATACTACCATTCTCTTGCCTCTTCATTTTACAGCCTCACTGTTTCTTTTGTTCTGTCCCCTTCTTTATCTGCTCATCTCATTGTTTGCCAGGTGCATAGATGACCATTTTTGGAAAGTGGAGTCGATTTGATGATGTGTTTCTCTAAAAGATACAAAACATCTTTTCTCTTCTTCATTTGTTCCCCCTCTGTCTCTCTCTCTCTCTCTCTCTCTCTCTCTCTCTCTCTATCTCTCTCTCTCTCTTGTTGCACATACTTTTCTTTTTTAGATCGGACCTGAAGACCTCTCTGAGAAGAGTTTCTGGACCAAGGCAAAAGAGGACAAATATGAAAACAATGAGCTCTTTGCCAAACTCACCTTGACCTTCTCCTCACAGACAAAGAGTGAGTGTGTGGCTTGTGTATTTTTACTATGTGCTGTTATCATTTGTGTTTCACAGTAATGAACAATGTCTTTCTCGGCTTCTCTCCTCTCCCTCCCTGACTCCATGTCCCTTTCAACCCTCTTGTTCTGCCTCCATCAGCTAGTAAAGGTAAGAATGTCACACATGCACACATCCATTTAATTCTTTTTTCACAGGTCTTCCCAAGCCTTTCTCACCCTTCTCTTCCTCCATTTGGAGGGCACACCGCACATTTACATTATTCAGCAACACTGTGTCAAAACAGCATCTCACACGAGTTCATGAATAAACCACCCACACCTGTGTCTGCGTATGGGTTCATCTTCTCAATGTGCCCATGACTTGTTGTGCAGAGATCTCACTACCAGATTAGATGAATTGGGACTTGGGGACAGAGGGAAAGATGGACAAAAGGAGGGGTGTTGAGGGAGGTATAAGGAGAAGGTCACTGATGTCCTTTGACTAGCCACCTGCTGTCCTGGCACAAAGCGCTGACACACAGACGTACGATTACACACGCACACCTGTCCACTCCTATCACCTTGTCCCAGTGTCACTGAGCCTTCTGCTCTAACTCCTCCATATTCATATCATAAGCAGGACACCAGGAACTCACAGACAGTGTGTGTGGGTGTGTATATAATTCCATCTGACCTTCAGATTCAGTCTCAGTGTGTAAACACACACAAACTCTTGCTCGTGTCATATACATAAACAAAAGTGTGCAAGCACACATGGCTGATGCTAGCTGTTGATGTCAGTTAAATGTCAGTGTTGGCAGCTGTCCCATCCACATTCACCTGTATGGCAAGTCCTAACGTCCGCCTGTCACTCCTTAATTTGACCCCCCCCCCCAACCCCCTTAGCCTGCACACCCACTCCTCCCCTTTTTATTGGCTAAGACAGCCGTCTGTTCCAGTTGATGTCTAATAACCTTTTCTGCGAGCTGACTGTAAAGACACCGTGGCCTTTTCATAGCCCCACACCTGTCTGTTTGCCTGCGTGTGTGTGTGTGTGTGTGTGTGTGTGTGTGTGTGTGTGTGTGTGCGTGTGTGTGTACCTTTTCCAATGTATGTGAGAGATTGATAGCAAGAAAGAGAGAGAGGCCAGGTCCCGTTTGTGTTTGCTGGTTTCCTGTGCGTGTTTTGAATCTGTTTAAGTTTAATAGTTTAGTAATAAAACGTTCTTTGGAACAGAATTGGGATTTCACTGAGTTCTTGTTTAAGCATCTTATGTTCCTTTCTGTGCTTGTGAGTGCACATGTGATTTAATCCATATATGTTTGTGTGTCTGTGCTCGTGCAAGCACACACAGCTCAATAAGCAACTTGCTATGGCTATGTAGACTGACCTTTCACCTCTTGGCCAAACTTCTCTTGCTTAAACACACCACTCAAGGCCTAATACATTTCTTCTGACCACCATCCTTCTCCTTCACCTCTGGGAGCCCAGCTTCACTCTTCTTCATCCTCATGTTCCTTTTCCTCCTCCTCTTGCGCCTCCCATTCCTTGTTACCCAGCAAAAGCAGATAGACACCACACTAAGCCGCTTCTGACCCTTTCTGACCCTTCCTCCTCTTCTCCATCAGCTGCCCAGCCCCGCAGCAGGGTTGCATGCACGCACACACCCACACAGTCAACAGACATGCAGGGGGGTAGTGTGCCCAGGGTAGGGTCAGGGGTGTTGACCTCCTGAGGCTCGGTGGAAGGGCAGAGAGATAATGGTGGGAGACACGTCCTCTGGCTGCACATGGCTGTCATGACACAGTTCAACACTTTGACACACACAAATACACAAATAGTATATTTTTATTCTTTGCTCTTTATCTCTGTAATTACTTCCATTCTCTGCCATTAAAAATGTATATCACTAATTATGTATCTATCTTTATCTATACTCTCTATCATTGACAGCAAGGTCAAGTCCATTTTTGTCAAGCTCAGTCTAGTTGTGCTACATGCTCCTGTTTCTCTCCAGGAGTTAACTACACAAATAAGCTGGTCAAATAGCAGAAATGATAATTGAAATCTTAATTTTTTGTATTAGATTTAGACAATAACTCTTTTGTCATGTAAGATGTAAAAACAGATCTTGTTACAGTAAACATCCTCCTAAACTTGGACAGATGTTCATGTGTTTGTGTAATAATCAGCTACAATCTATAGTAAATGTTTCATGAAGAATTTCCTAAATATTTTCAAAGTTATGTGGCGTTTCATTTTTCATATGTATTTTGTAGTGGCACATCTGATTTTATTAATCTGCCGGTAACTTTACACACACAGATTATCTCCTTCTGCTGGATAAGACAGTTCTTCAGCTTACATGGCTACATATTTTCAACAGTGGTTCTTAAATCAGGCAAGAATATAACACATTCAGGCCACCGTTGGATTAAAAACTCCACCTTACTTCAGTCCTTGGTCTAGTCTTTTCACCTTTCTCCTCTCAAACTACTTAACTTGCCTCACAAACAACCAAAGGATCCAAGGTAACTTTTAGAAGCACTGTGCTGCTGAACATCTTACACAGGATGGGGATACAAAACTAAGCTGTCAACACTGGAAATAAGAAATATGTATTTTATAGTCAGTCAGTGAACTGCATTAGGTTTGACTTATTGAGAAGGCAAACTGTCAAGGTTTATAGAAGGTGCTGTACCTCAAGGAGCTGTCTCTCTGTGGTTCAGTGTATCCATTTGTGTGGTATTGATAAACCATATTTTCCCAAGTGAAGCATTTCAAGGTTGAAAGTATGTTTGAAGTGGAGTTACCTAAATATGACCTTTTTGAAAGTATGGTTCAGGCTAACTCCTTAATGTCAGCTGCCAGTAGTAGCTTCAATTATATATTTTTGAGATATTTTAGTATTCAAGAATGTGTTAGAGTATATTCTTAATGTCCTGAGGTTTGTTGTAAAACAGAGCTTTTGAAAGTGGTTGAACTGATGCCCAGTCTGAGATAATAGCAGACTGTTACACTGTACATCTGTACAGCTAGATATGATATAAACCTATTTTAAGATCCATCCAGAGCATTCACAATAATTTATTAGGGTGCAACTTGCCAAATTTCACTGCAGTATTTGTAGTAGAGAAATCATGGTACTATACATCTTGTCTCTGTCGGAAATTCTAAAAAAGATGTGTGGAAAAGGCTCTTCTTATTTTTTGCTGTACTTTTTGAGTGTAAGGGCTTATACCCAGAGGCCTGGTGTGACTATTTGTAATTGTAAACAGCCTAGTTGTTTAGATGAGCAAGTATTTGTGGCTGTAAAGCGGTTAGTGTAGTGTATAATGTTTCAGGCGGAAAGCTTATCTCTGCATTTTCCCTTAAGCTACTGGCTCTTAATTCCTCTCTTTGATGTGCTTGGGTCAGTTTTCTATTTTATAGTATTTGTTTTTCTTCTCTGTTTAATGATATGACAATAGCAAAAATAATAATACTAATAATAATGACAATAATGATGATGAAGATGATAGTGGTTGAACAGACGGAGGAAGAAAGGAATCCCTTTTCATATATAGTCCATTTTTTCTAGTAAGTTTTGCACAGTGGAGCACAGTCACAGGGCTAGACTTTGTACACTGCTCATCATATATGGGTTTTATACATTATATCTTGAACTGTCCTTTTTCACCTTTTCCAACTGTTTGATAGCAGGTGCCTTTTGAAGTTGGCACCTCAGATAGCCCAATTAGCAAAAGAGAGAGAGTGAGAGATGGAGAAAGGAGGAGGTGGATGAAAAAAGGGAGAGTGAGCAGAGGGAAAGGCTGGGCTTGGGGGAGCGGTGGTGATTAATTTGATTCGGGAGAGAAAAGGAGAGAAAAGGGCCAGGAGCATATACGATTATTAATCCTCATAATGGGAGGATCATTTTCATATCCCAATTCTCTAGCCTGTACACCCTTCCCTCTTCTCAGTCTCAATCGCTGTGTTTCTGTGGTTTGTTGAAGTATGGCGACCTAATTTCTCTTTTTTGGTGGAGGATCCCAACCCAGAAGAGGAGCTCTGTGATCACTGCATGACATACCCACACATGCTTTAGCAACTTCCATTGTCAAATTACCTTCCTATATAACACAGACAAGCTTATTGCATACGAATGCATGTTTGTCAGTGCAAGGGTTTTTGTATGGTGGTGTACTGTATGTGCTCAAGAGAGTGGGTGGGTAAGCTCAGGCACATTTACAAACCAATTATAATAAGCCTTTTGATCAGCTTGTGTTCTGAAGAAATCAATTTCCTTCTCTGTAGGTACTGTATGTGTGTGCGTATATGTATGTGTATTTGTGTTGCTGAATTTCCTTTAAGGGTCTGTTTTATTCACTTTTTACCTTTTTAATGGGCGACCAATCAGCAAGAAAGTGGCCTACTCTGTGCATGTGTGTGTTTGTGCACCCTTGCTTGTGGCCTCTCTGGGGTCGTAGACCAATCAGTTAAAGGTATGAGAGAAGTCATATATTAACAGTACAAGACCAAGAGGCATTGAGAATTATGGTGCAGTGTTGTTGATTAGGTCATTACATATTCTGCTGAACAGAATTCATAACATTTGGTGTTTTTATATATTTATTTATTTTTTCTAATGGTACACAAGTTCAAGACCATTGTCAAAGAAAAAGTTCACTGCTAATGATACTTCCTCCCTGCTAGCACTGTTTATTTAAAGTTCAACAGACTCATTGCAGGACTACAGAAATGTCAGCTATGAGACTTTATGAAATATTGTCACCATACTTTTACGATTTACCCTTTGGTCAGTCACAATGCACAGTTCTTAGACCAGAGGTTCTCTTTTTCACATCAAAGACTGCTAAACAAATAAGAGTTTTGCTTTTTAGATGTTTTATCACAGAAAGTGTATGAAACCCATGACCAGAGTAGTCATGCATTGTCATTGTGTTAGTTATTGATGTAGTTACAGGGAGAATGGGGAAATGGGAAAATTATTCCACTTTTTGCTGGGGAACCCCTGCAACCCCCCTAAGGACCCCTGGGGGTCCCTGAACCCCACTTTGAGAACAACTGTCTCAGGCAATATATCATGTGAGAAAATAGTGCCATTCTTGGTTTCTTCTGATTCTTTACCTGATGGCCTCGCAGTAGCTGCTACAGATTTGACAGGTCTGAAAAATGACTGGCAAGTTTTTGTTGAAAATAACTACAGGTGAGAAAATGGAAGACCCTGCTTTTCACTACTCTTTCTTACCTCTCTCCCATTTCCTCCACCCTTTCCATCCCAGCTTCATAATCTCCACCACAACCCACTTCCAGAGGATGTTTGTTTTTCCACTGTTGGTTCCCCTCTAGGTCATAGCCAAGAAAGATTTGTGAGTTGCTGTGTGTGTGTGTTTGTGTGTCTGTGTGTTCATTTATGCATATGATTGTTTATAATTAGGGAGAGTTTTAGATAACAGTTTGTGGGTTGTGTAGACAGTCTCCTGAGACTGTTTAAAATATGGACTAATAAAGCACTTAAATGACTAAATGAGGAATGGGGACACTTTATGAAGCCATAACAGTGTTTGTGTACGCTTGTGTGATTGTTCTAAATTAGCATTGGCTTTGAAAAGCTTGTGTAATGTGTTTTTAAGTTTTCTATCTGTGTGTGTATGTGTGTGTCTGCGTGTTTGTACTTGTATATTCCACAGTAGAGGCCTTGTTAATAAATCATGCAGTATTCAGGCTGTGGCTGCAGAAAGAGAAGCAGGTTAATGCAAGGGTCACTAATGCTGTAGAAAGAGCTGGGAAAAATATCACATTCTGCATTCTTTCTATTCTCTTTTATTCTTTACATATCTGGATCTAGCCATTTCTCTACTTATATCTCTAATTCCCCCTTTTTCTCCACACCTTTTTACCACCAACAAATGACCACACCACTAGATAACAATGGGTCTGTGGACAGTGGTGACACATAAATCAATGTATACAGCATCTATAGCAACTGGCTTTTCAATATGCAGGTATAGCTTGTAAATGGAAGGTTTGATGTTTACAGGTTGTGTTTTGTGTTGTGTGTTTGTGCATACATTTAAGTGTTTATGTGTACTAGTGCTTACGTTTAAATCCTAACTATACCTCTTAAGCCCTGAACAGTAGCGGTGCATTAGGTTGGCTTTGCCTGCTCTATAAGCTTCGGTGTGTATTCTCAGCGCCGCAATAGCAAGCGTTCCCTCATTCACCATCTCTTTATGGTTGAGGAACAGCCACAAAACGCCGCTCATTCATCAGGCCTTATCAGGTTCAAACACATCTGTGTGTGCTCGTACTGGCTCTCACTGCCAACTGCAACAGCTCACTCACATGCACAAATGGAAGTATACACTTATGCATACACATGTAAGCGCACACACGCGCACTTTTGTCCCACTCATTCTCTTCATTCCATCCCTCCCTCCTTCCATCCCTCGTTATATCTCTCTCTCTCTCTCCTCTGTTTTACATGCAAATGAGCTAAGGGTACTCATGCCGGAGCATTACCGCTGTGTGTGCCTAATCTCCTTGCTGCCTTTTCTCTTTCCTGGAGATTATCCTGTTTTTAAACGGAATAGGCCTTCTTCGCTTCACTCGGCTCCTCTCCCAGCCAGCCAGTCGGTCAGCCAGCCAGCCAGCCAGCGTTCCAATCTCTCATCCCAACACCATTACCATTTAAATGTTCCCAATGATATGACAGCTGAGCAGGGGCTGAGAGCAGCTCTGTGTGTGTATGTATGTGCACAAGTGTACGTTTGTAATCTTTGTGAGTATGTGTGTTTAATTGAGGGATTGGCTGATAAGCTGAAAAGCTTGTTACAGATGCTAAGTATCCCCAGTGTTTGTGATTCCGTCTCTTTTCACCCAGGCCAAGAGGGAAAAAAATCATGAAGAGAGATAGTAGGATGTAGGGATGAAGGGATATATGTATGCACACCTACACTCCTTCCACCCACTCCTTTCCTGTTTTGCTCCTCTTGGTCACAGCAGCACACTCTCTTTCCTCCTCCTCTCTTTTTCTTATGTATGTAAGCTTGGTGTGTGTGTGTGTGTGTGTGCGTGTGCGTGTGTGTGTACTCGTGCGTGTGTGCATGTCTGTGTCAGGTGTATGAAAGCAGAAGTTCTTTTAATTTTGATATTGATGGTGTTGGGTAGGAAGGGAAGCCACTGAGGTGGTATCTATGATTAGAAGGCATGTTAATCTTGAGTAAAAAGAGAGATAAAGAGAAGAGAAGTAATAGCCAAAAGTGCAGATTGACTGTGGCTGCCTGCAACTGACTTAACGTTTATTTTTTTGCCATATTAGCTACCTATCCCCGAGGGCAGTGACACACACACACACACACACACACACACACAAACGAAAGCACGTACAGACACATAGACACACACACAGGAGACTTAGCCCACTTTGATGTCACTGATAACACACATAAAAAAATGGAGCGGCAAAGAGCAACAACTTCAAAGATGTATTTGACAAGATAGGAGCATTAACCCCCATCTCCCTTCCTCCCTTTCCTCTTCCTCTTCTCTCTCCTGATTTCCTCATCTCTCTTCTCTTATCTCTGTCTGATAAAGGGGTTCTAATGAAAAGAGACAATG
The DNA here is from genome assembly GCF_027409825.1 of Scomber japonicus. Classification (NCBI taxonomy): domain Eukaryota; kingdom Metazoa; phylum Chordata; class Actinopteri; order Scombriformes; family Scombridae; genus Scomber; species Scomber japonicus. The sequence goes on along the minus strand of NC_070585.1, from coordinate 16,817,121 downwards.
AACGAGGGATGGAACCAGAAAAATGATGGAGGAGTAGGAGGGGGAGGGGTAGTGAAGATAAAGCAAGATGTAAAATGAGAAGAGGAAAGATAGATGGTAGCAACAGAGGCATTTTAAAGTGTCCTTTAAAGTCCAGAGCTCCTATCTCAGTCGAATTGTTTAACAGTAGCCTTGAGCTGCTACTGGTGCGGTGTTAGCTAGCTAGTGAATTATTAGGGTGGTGTTATATCTTCCCCATTATGCTGATGGCTCAGGCCATGTCTTCAGGGCTCTCACACAACCACACATATTGAAGCTATCCATTTCAACCAAGCTTGTACCAACTTTCTTAAAGTATATATTATCTTGTTTTTTCTACATAGGTGTGCACACACACTTTTGTGCTTGGCCATGGTGTTCTGTATGTGAGCTGCGTGTGTTGTAACCTGCCCAGCTTTTATTGCCAGTGGTGTAACTTGGCCCATGGTCTCTAGCTGTGGAGGCTATGTGTAATATGGATAACCCAGTGGCATTTACACCAGACACTGATGGCATTTACAAGGCCTGGTGGGCCAGTCCGTGCTCCACTTTCTGACCTTAATCTGCTACAAGTAACCATGTTATGGTGTGTGCCTGCACCGAAATGTATGTGTCATGGATGTGTTGGCACAAGAAGAGGTTAGACTTGTGTACATTTTTAATTTTTTAATTTAATTTTTTTTACAGTTTACATGAGTACAATTATGATGTGTGTTTATACTATGTGGTCAATTACAGTTGGTTTGCTCCTATGTCTTTGTGCTCATAGTTTATCCTGTTTGTATGTGTGTATTTGCATGCAGAAGCCCTTTCTCCATTACTCAGTATCTGCATGTGTCGTGTTCTGTGAGACGTGGGTTCTGCTTTGCCCTGCAGGCACCTTAATTTTTCACCATGCTGTGTGCTACACTACACTTCACTGCATGAAAGTGTACGTCTACACCCTCTCCTGCTCTCTCTTCCTCTCCCTCTCTATTCATCTAACCCCACCCCCACCCCCACCCCCGTCCTCATACTCCCCCACCACAACCACCACCACCTCCTCTTTGCCACACACGCACGCACGCGCCTAATCAAAGCAAGGAGCTCTGTAGATTAGCACTTGAGAAAACTCCCTAAAGACATTCCTTCATTTTGACCATATTCAGGTACTCCCCCACCCCACCCCTCCTCACCTTCTCCCTTCCAGCTTTGAATTTTTAACCTCCCCACTGAATAAGAGATGTGGCCATCCTCATGGGGAAAGGGAAGTTGGAGGGAGGGCAAGGAATGAAGGAAGGGAGAAGGCGGAGGAGGCAGAAGGGAAAAGGTTGTCCCTAAACACGCTTTCACATTTATCCCCTAAAAACCCCACTCTGTATGCTCAATAATGCATGGCCATCTCTCAATCCCCATCCTCTTCCCCCTTCCACTCATTCCGTTCTTCCTTCATCTCCTTCATCTTCCACCGGTTGGTTCCCCAAGCTCTCATCACTCCACCCAGCAGATTAACTGCAGGGTGAAACTGAGACTGGCAAAGCAGGGTGATGGTAGCAGGGCATCAGGGAGTAACAGTGAAACAAAGAGAGAGAGAGAGAGAGAAAGCAGATGAGTCATTTGTCATTGTGTGAATGGACTTATTACTTTTAAGTATTGATCTGAGTGAGTGAGTTTTGGAGTTGTACCATTTCAGAGGGGCCACAGAGCTTGACTGGGCCTGGAAATTGAGTCCAACTTCGCCTGAACTCCTTCTCCCAAATACTAGCTTAACTTGAACAAAGCCTGTGGAGTGACCAAAACCAGAAGGGATTCTCTAATCATTTCTCAGCAGTGTTTTGACCATATTCTGAGGCTAAATCAGCTCTGCCTGTTCTTGTTTCATTGTGGCATGAATATGAAATAGCAGGGTAAGGTATAGTATACTCTCAATATGCAGTGAAAGCAAATGTAGTCAGAAAGAGGACATGAAGCTGTGCCATTTAAATTCAAATACAGTTAAATTACACCATACATTACAAGATATGAGATACATTAATGTCCTTTATGTTGTATGTTATGCATGTGTAGTGTTCCTGTCTTTAGTTTAGTGTTTATTGTAGTAAGTAATTTGTCTGCTAGAACTGATATACTGTAGATGTGCAGTGAGCCTTTCACAGCTTGTTGTGCATGCACATGGCATCAGCAGCAACTCTCTTCTGTTTGGGTGAATGGAGCGGTACGCCAGAGACTTCTAAAGATCTCTCCAAGAATGTTTTTTTCAAGTCTGTTATGGAAAGTTTTTGAAGAACCCAGAGAGTTTGAGCTTTCAAAGTTTCATGTTGATTTTTTTCTCTGAAGTTTTCCCTCCTCACTGTTTTCTTTGTTTACAGCCTCAAAGAAGGTAGTGGTTAAATACTGCAAAAGCAACAGATCCTAATAGTATTGCAAATGATAGCAATAATAATAAAATAACGATAAAAACAAGTATTTGCAGATCTTGAACATTGATCTTAATTAAAGTGGTGTATTCTCTCTTTATTAAAACTACATTTTAATAAAGACCAACATCTGTTTACATGCAAGTTTTTGAGGATATGCAGGCCTGTAATGTGTTCTGGGTAGTTCAACAAACATGCTGCTTTCCCTTTCTCCCAAGCTTTGAGGAAATATGGGTAGCATTTGATGGAGCAATGCAGCTTTTATGAGAGAATGCTACTAAAAACATAGTTATTTGCGGGCTCACCAGGTAGTTGGCTAACGCAGGCAAGATAAAAAGCTTGCCAACACTGTGGGGAAATGCACATTTTTGTGAGCTGGATTTATGATAGCAAGTGTGCTGCTTGGTTGAAGCCAGTTGAATGAAACAAACATGAAGGCCACTGTTTGCCAGAAAAAAACAAAAATGATACAATGACGGGTTCACACCTGCGTTCTGCGTCTGCTATCAGAAAAAACTCTACATTTACGCATTTTTCAATATTATGGTAAATTATGAAGGTTTTAAACTTTATTTTTCTTTATTTTGTTTATTTATTAAATTCAGCAGTAGATTACAATAATATAAAATTCTGACACCTGCAGGTACCTTTTTTAGAAAATAAGCAGAAGAGATTATTATCAAAGCTACAGATGGACGGAGACTAATCTTGGTTCAGTAGATGAGAAGATGGATGGCGTTATTGAGGGTAGAGTGAAGGAGAGGCAGAGAATGAATGAGGCTCGGCGAAGGACGAATGGAGGCAGAAGTGATTTGTGTACGATTGAAGGGAGCGGTGAGGAAAGGAATGACAAATGATCAAGAAATGAAGAGACATGAAGCAACTAGAGTGATTGAAGAGAAGGAGATTAAGGTGAGGTAAAATGAGTTAAGTCAGTTCTGAGAGCGTGACAGTGAGAAAAGTGAACTGAAAGATTTGGACACAGAGTCCAGTTGTTCAAGTTGGTCATTGTGACGTGCTGGATGCTGCGAGAGCTGATTATAGCTGAATTCTTTGCAGGAGAGATGACGCTGCTGCTTTTAACAAAAGGTGACTTGATCGAGATGTGTGTCCTACATACGGTTTCCTCTGTCAGTAAACATTATGCGAGAGAACAGGCGGGATGGACAGAGACCTTTCTTCTCTGCCTTTTAAACTTTCACTTCTTCTCAGTGGCATTCTTCCTCTCAGCTTTTCCTCTCTGATGGGCAAACCACGTCACAGCAAGCATCTTAATTCCTCACTCTTCTCACAATGTTTGGCTCTCCACTGAATCTCTCCTCTTCCCTGTTTCTGTTCTCCAAATAGGTTATTTGGGTCTTGGTACTTAACTGTACACAGTTAGCGGTCAGTCAGCACATACACACTATGCCACTGGGCCTCCTTAGAGATTGTCTGCTTAATACTGCATAGCACTTAGAGGCATCAACAAGCCCCGTGGTGCTCCACTGAGGCGTAGAACGCATGAAAGCATGCTAATTCCCCCCCAACTCACTCCATCTATGCCTTTGTGACCCCCCCCCTTCCATCCATCCATCACACTACTTCCCCTTTCTGCCCCCCACCCCTTTATCTTCTCTGTAGACAGAGCATAGTTTAATGAGCACAGATAACACAGACTGTACACACAATAACACAGTAAAATATGTTACTTGAGACTTTTTGAGCAAATTGTGCTCTCTGTAGTTACGTATCATGTGCGTACTAAAGGTGCTCAAGTTCACCTTTTTGTTCTTAATTGCATGATGAGATTTCATCAGTGACAACATGAACATGAATATAGCTAACAGCTTATGAAAATGTGCTCTCCACTACCTAAACAATACACTAACACAGATACAGTAACATCAAGTGGTTGGACCATTTAAAGGAGCTGGTTACGATAGGTCAACAGTTCTACATTGGGTTATTGTTTGAAGCAGCAACAATGTGGTAAACGTTAGTGTTTAGGTACATGACATTATCAAATAACTAACATTAAAGTCATGATGTTCAGAAAACAGTGGAAATCCACTACAGTTAAATTAGATTAGATTTTTTCCCCCTGATACTTTAAAGTCAAAACTGGGAAGAACAATGGGAAGTGTGGGCAGAGAGGGAGTGATCTGTGACAAAGGTTCCTGCATAGCGTACTGTATACACTGTACGCCACGCAACTCTAGGGTCAGTACCCCCTTATTTGCACAGTATGCTGCAATCACCACTACATCCACTTAGGTGTCAAAAACTGTACATTCCCTATTTGCGAGACCATACACATAATATTAATCAAACAGAGTCTACTCCTACTGAAATATAGCCTTTCCAAGTCTGTCACAAAAGAATTCAAGAAGTGAACAGAAATGAACGCCATATTCTATAAAACATACTCCTCAGCTCATCTACAAAGTGCAATAGAACATAAAACGAATTCATTAGTATTTGTGTCTGTGGAGCCCTCTAGTTTTGTTTCAGACTGCAGTGTAATGCAGAATACATCACATGGGACAGTTTGTGTGGCAGCTTTTAAACCAGGACAAGTGTGTGTGTCAGGGGACCTGCGTCTGTTAATGTGAGTAAGCACATATCCCCCAAGAGTCCTCACTTAAAATGTGTAAAGTAATGCTAAGAGTTCTTGCTAAGAGTTCTTGCCACTCGCCACAATAATTCATAAGTATTTTAGAGTCCCTGGATCACAGGTCTAGGGACTCTTAACTCTCTTTAGACTCTTTGCGCATTTGTGTATGTGTGTATGCGTGTGTTTGTACCAGAGACATTGTGTGTGTGTGTGTGTGTGTGTGTGTGTGTGTGTTAGAGAGTGTAAGTGAACGAGTGAGTTTGTGTCATAGGAGACCTCAGAGTCTGTCAGCTTCATTTCCCAACATCATGTAACTGAGGACAGGCTGGCCTTTTGAGACTGTCAGCTGAAAAACAGCAAAGTGACATTAGACACACACACACACACACACACACACACACACACACACACACACACACACACACACACACACACACACACACACACACACACACACACAGAGTCATCAGGGCAAAGGGTGGAATCCTAGCCTTGTCATGCTCCGTACCATAATCCAGTTTAGAAGGATTAATTAGGAATTAAGGAGTGTAATGTTATCGGTGCGTGATCCGTTCACATGCGTGCACGCCCGTGCACATACAGCTCTCTGTTGGAGTGTGTATATAGGGCAAGGATTATTCAGAATTTTTAAAAAAAGAAAAGTAATTTTTATGTTTTTCTGACTTTATTACTTTTTCATTCAGTTTTTCTCTTTTTACTTCCTTTCTGCCCTCTCTCCCTCCTACTCTGTGTCTTACTTATTACCCTCTCCTACTCTTCATCCATCCTCACACTCTCTTTCCCTGCAACTTCCTTCCCCCATATGTTCTAGGAGCATCCATAAAATTACTTTTTCAGTCTTCCCCTTGCCCTTGTTTTCTGTTTCTCTTTTCTGCTTTCTGTGCCGCCATTATCCTGTCTTTTAAAGTCCAGTGTAGGCTTTCATTCTGTGCTTTCATCCCTCCAGCCGTGCTTTGTCAAAGAGAGAAAGAGTGTGAGAGATTTCTATAGCTCGGCTACTCTTTCAAGAAGACTACGGCATTCAGGTGTGCCTCTCTGGATGTCCATTTTGGGTCTGGCTCCCCATTTTTCATAGTTTTTCTTTATTTCTGTGGTGAAGAGTGCGACTGGGGAGCCGCACTACTTACAATTGCTGGACTCAAGTTTCAGCCCCTTTGCTGTATGAAGCAGCTCTGCTTTTAGACAAGACTTGAGTGGCTTACCTTTGTCCTTGAGACGATGCTTTCAGTCCTCCTGCTTTTTCACTCCTTCACCAATTTAGCTGCTCATTTGTGGTTGTGTGTGCACTTCTATGTCCATACTCTGTTTGTGCTTTATCTTACACAACAATTCTAAAGGTAGGTTGATAGATGAAAGGCAATAAGTGGGAGGGTGAATGAGAAATGGAGACGGAGTAAAAACAGGAAAAAATACGATGAGGTTGTTTGTCTTCATGTTTTTCTTAGACTGTAATTTTGTGTGTGTGCTTGCCTGCCAGACTCAGTTAGGTGTGTGTTGATACTTCCTTAGGCAGACAGTAATGATATTGTTTTTATTAATGCCTAATTAAATTTTTAGCGTGTGGCTGCTGGAGCTCTTAGTGCTTTTATAACTCTGTGCCTCTATCAGTCGCCAGCCCTCTTAACACACAACTACAAAATGCTGCATCTGTAATGCAGCGCACAGACTGGATTTGATGATGTACGTGAAGTCGACAAATTTTCTTTATTTTTCTATTTTAGAGAGCAGGAGATGCGGCTAGTGCATGATGGATATGGTACAGCGAGTTGATGGACCGTTCGCCATATCTGTATTTACGTAAACACAATTTGACACAACTGTAACACCCTTGACTCATGAGACTTTGTAGTCTTGGCAGTGCGGATCAAATATGAATTGAGATTCTGTTTCTGGCCTCAAATGTGTTTATAAACATATTTTAGTTTACTGTTTAGCTGTAAAATGAAAAAGTTTTTGACTGGGTCGCCAAAACCAAGCACCACCCAACTTGCAGTACATCACCCACCATGTCAAACCACCAGCCGGAGCATTTAGTGGTCTGGCGAGTCCAGATGTGTCCTCACTGGAGGCGGTTTGCACACTGCATAACTCTCCTTCTGTCAGTTTCTTCCATAATGAGCCACAAACATTCAAACAATCAAAACACACAATAATAGACTTGGTATTTTTCATCCTGTGACCACTGTGCTCACCCTTATCCATCCATCTCTCTTTTCATGCCTCTGGTTTATGCTCTCTCTCCTGGTCTCCTTTCTTCACCTGCCTTCTACACCCTCCTTCCATTTTCTTTCTCACTGTCTGCCACCCTCCCTCTCTCTTGTTCCCTCTGGCACTACTAGCAGCACTCTGTCTCTGTCAGGTGTGTGCGAGATAGCCTTCACGCCATTGACTTGGAAGAGATGGGCTTTTGAAGCCTCGGCCCGTATTCGGCTGGTTTCTTAACTCCTCTCTTTCCAACCAATAAGCAGGTAGTCACTGTTCCAGTCGCTCCCTGTAGATTTGATTGAAAGTTATTAGACATTTAATAGATCATACTGAATGCCCTGCATGTTTTACGCCTCTGCAAATCATGTACCATAAATTGTTGCCACCATCCATTTTCAGTGTTTGTTCTAATGTTCAACAACTGTTTTCCTACCTTCTCACAATCTATTTGTTCCTGCTCATTTCAGCAGGGTATTTAAAGATGGTTTATTTAAGTAATCCATCAGCATACTGAGGTTTTTATTTTTGCACAAGCTATCTTTTTGTAATAATGCTGGTGTAAAATGGCTGGAGAGTTGGCTACTATATAATAATATATTCATGACATATCAGAGGTTGTCAGAAAATCAAACCCCTGAGCCACACAACAGGATGAGGATAATGTAAGGATAGTTTGAGTTAATGTGAGTTAGAGAGCTTCCCCCCAGCACACAAACACATCGCATTTGTAGTTTCCTGACAGTTCTAGTGATGACAATAATGTAACTTTGTCAAAGAAGAAAAACACTGACGTGGTGGTGGCTATGATTGGTACCTCAAGCAAGTTTAAAATCTCTCATCCCTTAGCAGAAAAACCTTGGTATACTGTCAGCTAATCCATTTCTGTTTGTTGGTAAACTGTTTCATATTAACACATGCAACCAACAGATCAACCATGGGCTTTTCATTGGTGTTTTTGGCCACCTGATGTGCATAGGTTCAAAATTGGCTCTCCCCCTTTTAGCCTTTAGCGTCTTACTCTAAATAGAAATATATGGGTCTTTTTTAGCTGGTCAGATGATTGACTTTCTTCAGACATTCATTATCTTTAGCCCCCCACTATTTTGCACTGAGCAGGTAGCAAACAATTGGCTTGTGTGAGCTTGTTAGATGAAAGAGAAGAATCAGTGAGCGCTATTAGGACACAAAGATACAAACTGATGAACCACAGCAATGATCTAAAGGCTGAACAGAGATGTCATTTTTTAATTCTCCGTAGGATCAGTACAACTAGCAACGCTTTTATATTACAGGGAATCATCTGATTCAATGTTAATGTCAAAAATATCGTGCAAAGAAGATTTAAAGGGTAAAACATGCAACTCCACTTATATGAGTGTTCAAGTATCAGAACACAAATTGCTTGCCTGACATCAAGATATGTTTAATTAAAATGCATTATTATTAACAAGTAGTTAATCATGAAACAAGTTAATATTCATGATAAATATTTGAACATCTCAGCTGTTTCTATGTATTAGACATATTATAAAATCAGGTTTAAAGTTCACAATTGTCAGCTTGTTACAGTGGCTGTTTGGTTTGGTTTTGAGATTGTTTGTCTGTTTGTGTGAGAGAAAGAGGAGAGAGACAGAGAGAGACAGAGAGTAACAAGGCCAGCTCTGCCTCCAGGCTGTTTGGCCCCAAACTCTCATCAGCCTGCTGGTGCTGAAACAGAGAACCTTCTGCCCCTTGCCACCATGCAACAACACACACACACTCACACACTCAGCACTACAAAGACATGCACACACAAAGAAACCAGCATGCATTCGCAACATACACAATCAAAGTTTGTGACAAAATCATCTTCCCCATCTCTCGCTGTCATCCATACTTGTTTTATCAGTGCATCCCATCTCCTTTTATCCATCTCCCTAATCTGTCTATGCCTCTATCAGACACTTTCTATTCCCATATCTTGCCTCTGAGACGAGCTCTCTTTTCTAACTCCTCCACTCCCTTCATCCTTATCTTGTTTCCTCGCAGCCCCATACATACACCAGCTTTAGGTTACTTTGAGAATGTTTCTTGTCCCCTCTACCTCCTTTTCCATTTCTCTCTCTCTCCCTTTCTCTCTCTCCCTCTCTCTCTCCCTCTCTCTCTCACTCTCTCTGTAACACCCCCACCCTCATCTTTCTTCTCGCCATGTCTCCCTCTCCTCCCTCTCTTCTCAGCGGTGGTTTTAATGCATTATGAAAATGGACTGGGGCTATGAAAGCGAAACAGGACAAGTTTGGCTGTTTAATGTGACTCCTTTCACTCCTCATCTGCCTCATTGGCAGCCTGCGTTTGTGTGCGAGTGTGTGTTCATGCTGTTGTGCTTTTTGTGTGCGTATTGGTATGCATGTACACGCCACACGGGCACACACACACAAATGCACTTTCTTTGGCAGTTTTTTTTTTTCTTCCGCTGGAAAGCTCAGTGTGAGTGTGTGACCAACACTGTGTTCGTCAGTTGGTCTTCACACATGTAGTGACACGTTCCTGCTCTTTAACTGAACTTCTCTTAACGGACACATGCACACACTTTGGGCAAGCATTAAACTGCATGAATAATAGAATAGGCAGGCAGACAGCATGGAACACATGTTTCACCGAGACGTGTGTTAATGGAAAAGAGTGTTAGGGCATGGATAGAAGGAAGAAGGAAGCTGGGGAAGGGTGTTTATGAGACAGAGTAAGTTCTACCCTACAGGGTAGTGTGACCTGGATCTAAGTCCCCCCATTTCCATCTCTCTCACTCTTTCTCTCACATTTATCTCTATCTCTCCTTCACTCCCTACAATATTCCCACTTTGTTAATTTGTGTGAAGTTAAGCCTCTTCATCTCTTGAGAGAGGGAGATCATCCTGTGGAGAGATGGAGGCAGATTAGCTGATTGGATAGATAGAAATGAGCCGATGTTAGACGCAGAGTGGGAGGAATATAACTGAAGAAAGACAGAGAGAGGAAGAATCTTTGTGATTATCGATTATTGAAACTAAGGCCAACTGGTGACAATACTGTAATTTTTAGGCAGCTGGTATGTGGTAACTATTACGTCAAAGGTGCAACATTCATCTCCACTCAGTGCTCTATAGCACCAGCATCTCAGACCAGAACAAAACAAATGCGTACCTTGTTTGCTCAAAGTTTATAATAAAGCAGCTGTTGAACCGACAGCTCACGAAAGTCAGATCAATCTGTCAATCTAAACAGTGCTGATCAAGTATGGCCTGCATTGTCCATTTCTCGCCTCAAATGTTTTCATTAACATATTTTAGCGTACTGTTTAGCTTATAATATGATAAAGTGTGTGACCCAGCCACCATGTTGAAAACAGATGCAGGAGGACACGGAGGGACTCACATACACTAACCTGCACGTGCGGCCAGATCAGCTATCAAGACAAAGAACAGAGAGGCTCAGATCACAATACTGCACCCTTTGTAAGGTGGAGAATATGTGGGTCTGATGAGGTCACTGAGCCAGCTCATACCTAAAGTCAACTTGGAGTATTTGAATAGAGTTGATGAAGCTGATTGTGTTTGAGCTAGAAGTTTAATGAACTTTTACAGTGCTACTTGAGAGAATAGTAGCATTGATTTAAAATAGCCTCAGTCTCTTCTTTTCATTTCTTTTTTTTTTTCTCCCTTCCCAGCCTCCCCCTTTGTGACTCTCTGGCACCTCCTCTCTCTCTCTCTCTCTCTCTCTCTCTCTCTCTCTCTCTCTCTCTCTCTCTCTCTCTCTCTCTCTCTCTCTCTCTCTCTCTCTCTCTCTCTCTCTCTCTCTCTCTCTCTCTCTCTCTCTCTCTCTCTCTCTCTCTCTCTCTCTCTCTCTCTCTCTCTCTCTCTCTCTCTCTCTCTCTCTCTCTCTCTCTGATGAGAGTCTGTGTATGTCTGTGTGTGTGGCTGGCAGTGGATATTCTGAGCGCAGGCGGTGTATGTGTGCATCAGGGTTTAATTGCGGTGTGCATAGAAACGAGTGTAATTAGCCAGCGCTCGCTTCCCTGCCGCCCGGCTAACAACCGGCATCCCCTCTGTGCTTGCTCTTTCTCTCTCTGCCTTTCTTCTTTGTCTCCCTCCCTCTCTCTCTCTTGTCTCATGCCTGTTGCCACAACGACAAGCCCCACTCCACCATTGTTCCCCGCTGTTCTCCAAGAACAAAGGAGGAGGCTATTAGCTCCCTGAGAGAGGAGTGGTGGAAATGGAGGAGAGGGATAGAAAAGAGAGAAGGAGAGTATTGCTGTGAGGGTGGGATGATGAGATGAGAGTGCGAGAGAGAATTGGCGTGCAGTGAGGGATGGATGGATGGAGACAAAGAGGTAGAATAAGAAGGGGACCAACCGTTTGGGAGGTTTTAACAGAGGAGGAGGAGGAAGAAGAAGGGAAGGAGAGGCTGGAGAAAGAACATGTGAACAAGACTTTGAGAGAATTAGAGGACAGACAGATTAGAGGAGGAGAAAGGCTTGTGGGCCAGCAGAGAAAGCTCTTTTTTTCCCTTCTCCAGGGACAAAAAGTGATATTGAACAAGTTATTTAATTTAATACAGAGAAACATACTTAGCCTTTGAACAGAATTTCATCCCATCTACCTTTTCTCTTTATAGTTTTTCTCTCCTTGCCTTATCCCTCCCATTTTTTGCCCTTTCTCAGTCTATTACAACCAGAATTCGAGTCTTTTACGTGTGCGGATGCAAGTGTACGCACTTTGTAGTTTTTACACATTTATTGGTTGTGTGTCCTTGTTCTCCTTGCTTGCATGTGTATATGTATGCGTGCACTCTTTGTGAGGGTCATTAGTAGCGAGTGTAGGCGGATAATGCGCTGTCTGCAATGCTGGCCATCTGAATGTTAACAGATTGTAACGCAGGACAGAAAGTGAATTTGGTTTCCTGAAGAAAATGGAGCAAATTACACTTTTATAGCTCTCTGCCACTATCCTTTGCTCCCGCCATTACTCACTGGGTGTAGAGAGAGAGAGAGAGAGAGAGAGAGAGAGAGAGAGAGATGAGGGGAGAAAAAAAAACGAGAGAACAAGTGATTGGGAAGATGTCCTTACAAAGGAAGACGGTTAAAACTGTGGTTTATGAGGAAATGCAGGGACACCTTTTTAAGTAGTTGATAACCTCTTTCTAGTCTTGACCTTCTTATAGAGATACAGCTCAGGGATGAACGTCTGCTATTATCCAAAGGGACATTCAGATAATTGTCAATATTTCCATAATTGTCAAGATTTCCATCCCCTCTCATTCACACATGTAATCCTTCATGTACAATCCAAATCTGTACATGTACTGAACAGTGATTATATTTGATGCACCTCATATTTACAGTTCTTAATTTTAAATGAAAGTAGGCTTTATAATATATCAGTACAGTTACAAGGAAAATGTGGATGCCACGGATCTTCCCACATTTCCATTTCTAATGGTGATGTAATGGCATGCAATGCCACATGAATTTCTGTCATCTGAATTTATCACATCATTCTTTATAGCTTACAAGGATGAATAGAACAGCAGATGCATTCTGTATACATACCGGTGAGCATACTCAAATCTTCTAGCACGACTGAAACTATTTCAGTCAGGCTAGAATTAAACTTCTCAACACTTAAACACAAACCTATCATGTCTTTTGAGCATTTGTAGCTAAAGCCCGAAAATATATTTTTAATTGATTTAGATATTATTAAACTAAACTCATTATTTCTTACATTTACCTGTGTAATCATTTTCTCTCTGCCATGTGTGAAAACCTCCAAAATATATTTTGTTTGTTTTTTGTTTTGCTTTTTTATTAACAATTTTTAAAGGTACCCCTGTGATTTTTCTGACTTTCTGGAGAGCTATTTTTTCAATGAGCATGTCTCTGATTTATTTGCCTTGTTCACATACACAAGGTTGGCATGGGTGATGCGATACACTGTACCGCCAATGGTTTCACACTATTCCAGTTATCTACAGGTGGCTGTAACGTGCCAAAAATGTGAACAATGCAGGATTTAAATAAATGTAAAAATTGGCTTTGTAAATGTAAACACTTTTGTTAGACCTCAAGGACACACACAGTGTATTTTGGTGAGTAGCACTCAATGTAAACATAAGTCATTAGTTCACCAGAAAACTCCACAGGACACCTTTAACATGAAGAAACAAACACAACACCCTTGGAATACATAGGTTAATATATTGACGAAAAATGCAACTTCTCTCATTAAGCGTATCGTCAAAGTAAAATATCATCATGACATTTCAGTGTTTATTTGTGAAAGCTACATATGTTGTCAGTCTCCTCTAATAGTGACACATTTCTGGCATGTAATCACTAATGATGACTGACAACCATTAAATGATATTGATAGATCTTCACTACAACAGCTTGAGCTTCATAGTTTAGCAGCACAATCTGCCTTACAGCTCAGAATCCTGGAGGTCTTAATTAAGTTGAAAGTATTATATGCTTAAAAAATTAATTGGGATGGTGTCACAATTTCTCGTTATTCACCACCTGTTTGTCTTTTGCATTCGACTAGAGTTTGATTTTTTCTTTGTGCCAGCTTGTGGAATTTGTGTTAAGTCATAAAATTTGCATGATGGTTTTCATTTCAACTGGCAAGATCCACTGTGGCCATCTGAAAAGAGAAGCGTGAGCACAAACAATCAAATGCTGTACATACGTAGCAAAAAGATGTTAGTAGAGCAGGTCAAAAGAAAGAATGAACAGAAAACATGTCTCTCTCTGACTCCTTGTTTTCTGCTCTACTGCAAGAGATGGCATACAGTAGTAATTGCTAATACATGGCCAACTCTTCTTTATGGGAATCATTATAACAGTTTATCTTTAATCAGATTAATAATCAGATTGTCAGGCTGAAACTTCATGTTGTGCAGCATCCCACTGTAGTGGAATTTGTGATTTTTTGCCTTTAGCTCTACCCAGTTGACCTAAGGTTAGCTTTAATGAACTGTTTAACTCATTAAAGTTTAATTTCCTTTTAAGATTCACAACGATCATGTTCCTCATAACATAATGCATATATTATCTAATTAACTAGCTTTTGTCTGGCTTAATGAGACAGATGGATGTTTAAATTTTCAAGACTGTGACCGCAGTTCAGTCACCTTAATCATAGAATTGTAGATGAGATATAGATGTGATATATCACTTTCAGTTTTCTAGGTTTATTGGTTGATTAACTGCCTTGTTCTTAAAGCTCAACATTTTGAAATGTTATTACAAACATAATTTTGCTTTTCTGTTGTTTTCAGGTGTGGATTGTGAGAAAAGTATCCTTAAAATGATATAAACAGAGAATCTGTATTTAGTGTTCTTGTCACTTTAGTTTTCATCAATCTGTCTATAATGATTTGGAGGGGAAAAAAGGAAATGCATTTTAGAAGTGATGTTCCCTTTAATTGAAAAAATGAGTTACATCTGCTGGTCTGCATCTTCCCCTTGTTTTCTGCACTGTATCTCTGCTGGAAAAACACTGAAGCACTAGTACTGAACAGCTAAAGCAGACAGCTGCATTGTGAGAGTGTTCAGCTCCCGTCTCACCATGAAGTCGTGATGAAGTAACATAGGAGAGAGAGAAAGAGATGGCGTTTGATTTGGGAATTAAAGCAGAGCTTAGCTAGAGTGAAACAGCAGTCAAGGTTGGCTCAAGGGCAACATTTCCCAGCCAGGCAGTGAATGTGTGCACAGACACACATATATACACTCTCAAATGAGGATTCACCCGCCCGACCTGACGGCTCTGTTTCCCTTCAGTGGGATATGGGGAATATCTTTCCTGGCGATGTGCTGCTTCTTAGCATCAGAAAGATTGTATTCCTTCCTCCTGAAGGGAGCAGTGATGGGGTAGTGTCTCCATCACTCCTACCCCACCTGTCTCATCTGAATGTTTCTCTTCCCCTCTTTTCCCCTCCTCCCTCTTTCTCTGTCTTGCTCTCTCTCTCTCCCTCCATCTGCTTCCCCTCCCTGAGCTGACATTTGCTGTCAGGAAGCCTTATTTTGTTCTTCAGATTTCTGATTAGGATTCTCTTGCTTTCTCGTCATCTTTGTCCCTGTCCCTGTCTTGTCTTTCTCCCCTCCTCTATCCCTCCCTCTGGCCCTCCCCCACAAACAACTCAGTCCAATAATGTTCCCTTTCCTCCCTTTTCTCTCACTTTTTTTGTTGTTTCTTTGCAGCATTCAATTCAGCATAATCCAATTCATTCTATGTCTCCCTATCCCATCTTTCATTACACTCTCTTATCTCTCTGTCTCACTCTTGTGTTTTTAAAGGTCAGTTTTCCATTTCTTTTTGTGTGTGTGTGTGTGTGTGTGTGTGTGCGCGCGCGTTTCTCCCTCCCACTTTTTTTTCCTGTCACCATAAAGTTCTTGCTGCAGTCGCTCCAAGGACTCTGTGTCTCTGGCTTTTAATTATACTCCGTAGGCCTTTGTCCCTGTAGAAACATGCACACATGCGAATTTATGCACCCGCCCACATGGATGGAGCGGTAGGTAGGCAGGTTCAGCTGTGACTGTCCTGTTAATTCATAGATATTGTATATTCTTCAAACATTTAGGTATGTATGTTAGAACTTTGTACCCCTCATTATTTCACTGCTGACTATCAGGCTATGATTGTGTGTTGATATTTCATCCATGCTGGGGTCCACTAAAGTAGCAGGAGTTCATCATGCAACTGGACAGCAAAGGAGACAGGAGAGGGTAGTCATGGTGATAATAATCCCTTGAGGGTATACCCCCCCCCCTCATTTACTCTCTCCACAAGTCTGCATCCTGTCAACTCTCTGTATTTCTCTCTTTTTCTCATCACATTTTGCTGTCTTTGTCTCTACGATCCCTCTCTTTCTCTGCCTGTCACACACTGCTCAGTGTTTGTTTCTCAATCTTCATCTCTTTCTCTGGCTTTTTTCCTTTTACTCTTAATGTCTTCTTTTGTTCCCATCTTTCTTCTTGTTTCTCTGTCTCTCTCCTTTCCTCCGTCCCTTTGGTCCTCACCTCTTGTCCAGCCATTGAGGGAGAGAGAAGCAGAGGAACGAAAGGAATGCTAATTTTATCACCACAGCGACGGAGTGCAGGAGGAGAGAGAAAAAGAGAGAGAGAGAGAAAATGTCACTCGTTTGAGGAAATGAGTTGGCCGTTGCACTGTGTATGTGTGTGCGTAAGCGTCTCAACAGGAAAGATAAGGGTGACAGTCTGAGTGACATTTCATGTATTTTTACTCCACTTTTCTTTGCTCCCCTGCTGAGTAATGATATATATGTATATATAGGTGTGCCTTTTTGTGTGCAGGGGGCAAATGCTAATGAATGTACGTGTGTGCCTCTGTTTTTTTTGTTTTTTTTCCCTATCCAGTATAAGAACTGTTTTCTACCTTGTCTTTGTTTTTCAAGTCAATCATCTGTCTCTCTCACTTTTTCTTCATTCCTCTGCTCTCTCTCTTCACCCCTCACTCATGTTGGAAATGTAATCACGTTCGGGGGGCTGCGGTGAGGGGAAGAGAGGGAACATGGTGGGAGGAAAGAGGGGTGGGAGGGGGGGCTGGGAGAGTTTGAAGCGAACGTGGGGAACAGGAAGAAAAAGGCATTTGTATGTGTACCCAATTACCACTCCAGCCAGCCCAAAGTCACCTTCGCAGAGAACGGACGCACGCACTCTCAAAATAGCTACTTCCATCCCGCCTCCTCTGGGTGTGTATGTGTGGGTACAGTGGTGATGAGGTAGACTGAATAATATCATGGCCTTCCTCTTGTCCGTCAGCTCAGCGGCTTATAATGTGTGTGTCGTCCCTGTGTGTAATTGTAGTTTTGTGTGTGAGTGTGCATGTGTGTCCTGCATCTGATTGCACTAGCTGATTGAGTCCTAACCCTGCAGATTTCAACCCAGGTCCTCAGCCACTGATTAGGTGTTGTTTAGTGTAGAAGAAGAAAAAAGTGTAAGTGTGTGTGTGTGTGTGTGTGTGTGTAGACTTTGAGTTGTAGACCCTCAGATTGAAGACAGAGTAAGGGCATTTTGGCTCTTTCTTAGTTTGTTCAAGAGGTAAATTTAAGATTTGGACTTGATTTTATGGTTAATGTTCGAATTGGGTTTCGATTATTGTTTGAGGGTATGGAGATTGGTCATGCATGTGGTGCTGATGATTAAGTTTAGCGCAGAGGCTTATAGGAAATGTGAGTCCTTACAAGTAAAGCAATGCCAATGTCTCTGTGTGTGTGTCCTTGTTAACTGTGGCCTCGTTCCGCCTTACTTCTTAATTAAGAGACCGTAGGCCTCCCAGCACTCCCTGCTTTCCCACACTCCACCGGGGCAGAAAGGACAGGAACAGAAAGGGAGAGAGAGAGAATCAGGAAAGCAAGGAGAAGAAAGAATGGACAGAAAAATGAAAAAGCCATGTGTCAAAAAGTATTGAACAGAAATAGTGATAGATTTAGAAAGGAACAGAAAAGAAGGATTGCTTATGCAGGAGTGAGAAGCTGGAGCTGATGGGTGAGAAAGCAATAGAAAGTGTGGATTGAGAAAGAGGGTTATTGTAGACTGATAGGACATGAGGACCATACACATTCTCCATTTCCCCTGCTGAATTGATGTCACTCATTTCCGTAATCATCTATACATCAGATGTGTGTGCATGTGTGTGGTTTTCATCGGTAATCTGTTCCATCTTATTCTTTACTTTCCATCTGTATAGGATCTTTCGCTCCGTCGCTCCCCATCTCCTGCTATCACATCTGACTGACTCCTCTGGAATGAGCATGTGTGTGCGGTTGTGTGTGTGCGCATATCTGTGGTTAGATACATGCCTTTATATCCTTGTATCCCTCTCTGGCTATCTCTGCCATTCTCTCCCTCGCTTGTCAGTGTGTGGTGAGTGGTGAGATAGTGGGTTAAATTTTAATGGTGCTGCCATCTCTCAGTAGCTTCTGAAAGAGGGCCAATGCAGACTGACACACTCACTGAGCCGTGAGAAGAGACAAGATAGAGAGAGGAGCGATAGCTCGCTAGACATACACACACATGCTGGGTCACAAGTCCACAGCACAAACAACAGGTAGAATAAAGAAAAAACACAGTCTTGTGTTACAGTGTTTTTGGAGAATTATATTGACTTGGTGTCAAACCTTAAAGGCAAATTCTGTTATTTTACAACCTATGTGTATATCTGTAGCAGCACTTGTTGAGATTCTTGACATTTTAAGTTTAAATAATAAAAGAAAGACCACATCCATGTCTGCCTCCAGGTTGAACGTGGATGATCTCTATATTACATTCATTTTGCAGACTATTTTGTCCAAATACATTAGCACAGGAGAGGATATAAGCAATGAATCCTAAAATATTGATTGTTTTCCCGGCTGGGCCACTCTCACTATCAGTCATTTTTAGTTACAGATGATCCACAAAATCTCCACCCACGTGGTACCTCTAGGAATACGTTGGGTGAGGACGGAGGCTGGTCTCTAGTTGGCATTATGCGTGTATGAATCTGTGAACTCAATCACACGCACACACCCACACACACACACAGTCACTCACGCAAACACGTGACAGACTCTGAGCCATATTGTGTTGTTCCTTGATTGTTTTCATTCTCCTAGCCTCACATAGCTGTCTGATTGGCAACACATCCCCTGATGGCTCTCTAAGCACATGGTGGGATTAGGTGTGTACTTGTGTGAATGTGTGTATTTGTTTGTGCCTTTATGTGCAGTGCATGTGTGTGTGTCTTTTTGTCTAGCCTAAACCACAGTCAATTCCTGAGAGAGGCCAGCAGACAGATGTTCTAGGAGAGGATTTGCACGTCTGTCTCTCTGTTTAAATATCTATTTCTCTTGTTTAGTTTATTTTGTTGGTTGGGGCTTTTTTTCCTCATTTGGGGATGGGGTGAGACTGATTTCCTAAACTGGAACCCCTGCAGCCCCCCAGTGGATCTTTGATGAGAGAGACTTTTCCACAAGGTTCCCACGCAGGAGTGGAGGTTGCCAGATCATAGTTGTCATCCCCCTCCAGCTACTGAGTTTTACTATGATCCAGTGTTATTGATGTAGCTCAAACACCTGCAGTAGTTTTCCCAAAGCATTTACAACAAAGAGAAAGGTTCACATACACAAATGCAAAGAAGTGTTCACAGTGCAATATGGATTTCAGGATCTGAATCCTTGTGGTTCTTTTATGTTTGAAAGTACTAAATAGAATACAGTAAACTTCAGTTCAAGCAGGAAACTGTATATTGGGGGGAAGCAGGCATTCTCGCCTCTCATCCTTTTTGCTCCAGTCTCTCCCAAACAATACTGCCTCTCCTCACGAATGTTCTACTTGTCTAGTTGCTCATCCCCTTTGTCTCTCCTCAAGTATTGCTCTATAAATATAAGAGATATATATATATACATATACATATATATATATATATATATATATATTCCTCCTCTTCTCTCTACTTGGTCATGTTAACATGTTGTCTGAAAAAGAAAATTCCATAGTGACAAGCACCAGAAAACAGCCCAATCTTTTTGCCTCCAGACAGATACACTTTCTCAAGTGTGTGTGTGTGTGTGTGTCCTGCGAGCGATGGCTGACATTAGAAAAGGCAAAATTCCCTCCTTCTCTCCATCCCCCTCAGTGTCTGTGGGCCTCGCTCAAGGGGTAATTAGACCTAGCAGAGCTGGCCCTTGTCCTCCCCTTTGCCACATATGCGTGTATGTGTATACGTGTGTGTTTGTGCATGTGTGCCAATCTTTCCACCACGCAGTCAAGTCACAATTGCTAATCAGGCCTGCAAGCATTGCCTGAAGAGACCAAGAAAAGGAGAAAGGAGGGGGGAAAGAACTGGGGAAGTAGGGAGCAAATGAGTGAGTGCTTTCCTTTGTCCTCATCACTGAAGCAGAGATAAAGACGAATGAAGGGATGGATGGTTGGAGACGAGAGGACAGAAACCCAGGGATTAACAGAGGATGAGTGTGTGCTCCAGTCCTGCGATGAGCTTTTAACTGTCCTCCATGGCATGACACCGTGTAGACCTCCATTTTTCTCTGTCCTCCTTTCATCTATTTTGCTTTGCATAAGTCAGAACTGCTTGTATTCATAAAGTGCCTCTCCATCACTTACTCATGCTCTTTTTTTACACTCTCCCTTTTACTTGCTCCTTCTTGCTCCCACTCGCTCTCTGTCTGCTATCTTTCCATGAGGTAATAATGAATATTTGAGGGCTGACAGGAGTGCAGTACCTAATCCTTTTTGCCCAGGGCAAAATGTGCCTCATGGGGTCCATGTGTGTTAGAGTTCATCTAACTTTTTAATTGAGATAGAAACCCAATTTATAAGTTTTCATTTCTACCTCTGTGCTCATGTAAATGAGACTTTCTGCATGGTTGTGCATATGTCATAGGAGCAGTTAGGATGGACAGTCTACCTGACAAGACGGAAAATGCCAGCACATTTGGCCGACAGCTGGCACTGTACAATCACACAACCTGAGCCGAAGCATCTTACAGGCTGAAGTGTTCATGAGCAAGACCTTGAATCCATACTAAGAACATCTGTTTAGTGGTGAGCCCCCCTGTTGTGTCAAGGCAAGGTGGGGGTGCAGTGAGAATGATCAAGTTATTAGCTGTTCTTAAAGCCCACTCTTATAGGCTGTATTCAAATATGAGAGGTTGTCTGACCTTCACAGATATCTGTCTGTAAGAACGCTAATGTCATCGGTCAGTCTCATACACACAAACTGTCTCTGCAAATGTCACCACATGCCCTCCACAGCACAAGGAACGGTGATCAGGGTTGATTATTACCCAGTATAACAGTGATCGAGGCAGTCAGATGTTGTAATTCACTATCCTCCCCGTAGAGGGAGCACTACACTGTGAAGGCCAGTGCAGCGTCAAGGACATCCACTCTGTGAATAACAAACACCAAAGCACCACACAGACTACCAGAGTACCACAGTAAAAGTACTTACACGCTCACTTCCTCAATGAGTCACTCAGTTAGTCAGACACACACAAACACACACACACACACACACACACACACACACACACACACACACACACAGCAAGTTCATGAGGTTTGACAATGAACCTTTCAGTTTTCATGTTGTCTCCAATACTCTATTCACAGCTCAGGTGTTGTGAATGGCTCAAGGTCACATGCTTGTCATCTTTGTCCTTTAAACTAACTTCTCCCTATCTCTCTCCTCTTTATATGCTCTCTCATCATCTCATCTTTTCACACCTTTATTTGCTCTTACTCCTTTTGATTTGATTTCCCCTTCTCCTTTACACTCTGTAGCTCTCCTTCACTCCCTCTATCTCTCCTCCTTGTAATTAGCTAGTGTAATTGCTGTAGTAAATCTTTTCTGCTGTCCCAAGGAGACTGGCTGATATAGGACTGATTTAATAAGCACACCATAGCAGCTCACCTCTCCTTGTGTGTGTGTGTGTGTGTGTGTGACTGTGTGTGTGTGTTGGGGGGAGGTCTGTCTGTGTCCTCTGTTATTTGCTATGGGGATTTATGGGCTGTTTGTGTGGTTTCAGCAAGTGCGAATCCGAGTTCAAGGTAGTGCTGTGTCGGTGTGTCAACTGTAATGCACCTTATCAGCAATGCAGCCAGCATTCTCCGTCTGTGTGTGTGTGTGTGTGTGTGCGTGTCTCATCAGTGATGCCGTTACATGCCGTGTGTGCGTCATCGCTGAAGACCTTCATGGCCAGAAGAGCAGAGAGAGGTCAGAATGGCCCTGAGAGAACAACACTGACACACACTCTCTCTCTCTCTCTCTCTCTCTCTCTCTCTCTCTCTCTCTCTCTCTCTCTCTCTCTCTCTCTCTCTCTCTCTCTCTCTCTCTCTCTCTCTCTCTCTCTCTCTCTCTCTCTCTCTCTCTCTCTCTCTCTCTCTCTCTCTCTCTCTCTCTCTCTCTCACTCACTCACTCACTCACTCACTCACTCACTCACTCACTCACTCACTCACTCACTCACTCACTCACTCTCACACACACACACACACACTTTTAAACCTGTGTCCCCTCTGTCCCCACCCCAAACATTTGCACACATGCTTTCCACTTCCATCTCCTCCACTGTCACATATAAATATACAAGCAGTATGCACTTTGTGTCCCTCTCTGACACACACACACACACACACACACACACCCTGAATGGTGAGTGAGATGGAGTGTGAAGGTAATAAACAGTGTATCCAGGTGTAGGAGTTTTGCCAGCCATACACCCTCTAGCAGCAGTACACATGTTTCACCAATGGAGGGCACTGTGGCTCCACCATAAACAGTCACCTCACTGAAGGAGCCACACTTTTTGCCTCCTGCAGTCACCACCTTTAGATAAAATCCATGTACATTTTGTACTTTATTAAGAGCCAGAGTAAAAACAAAGTTAGTGATTTGTGAGTATTGTAATGTGATTGTGTGTGTCTCTCATCCAAAAGTAAACAAAAGGATAGCCCCATAATCCAAATTCAAAATACCAGTTTACAGTCTGCTTTTCTTTTCAAATTAATTGTCAGACCATTGAATACATGGACTAAAACTTTACAAATCAAATATACTAGTAATTCATTCCTTTTAAATAGGAGCACAAGATACCATTTTGCTCAAATTAAAAAAACAAAGGCAGTTCTTTGTTGTTAATTTTAAATTGAATAAATAAAATATGTATAGAAGATATATAGACATGTAATTTTACTTCCTGTAAGAACATTTAATGAGAATCATATTTTTCATGTTCTTACTAACAGGTGTGAGAATTAAAATAATTTATTAAAAACTTCTCATGGAAAACAATATTTCAGAAATGTGGTGCTCTTAAGTGTTAATGAGAGCAAGTCTGATGATCTGATGGCAGAGCCAAACTGAATTCTTAGAAATGTGATTTTCTAGGTATGATAAGTAAAAATATTGGATTGTTTTTTATGTTTCTAAAGCAAATATAGTATGATAATATCCAACTTGGGTCATTGGAAAAATCAAAGCTGCAGTTACACTGTTAATGCACCAGGGGTGCGCAAGTGAGCACAGTCCTAGCCCCTCCCACAAGTCCTCCCCCTGCATCCTGGCCCTCCCACATCCTGCCTCCATCCCCCCTCCTCTCTGCCCCACCCTGCCATCTGGTCCTTTTCACACAATCACGCACGCACTCACATACACACTCACATACACACTCACATACACACTCACATACACACAGTCAGGAATCTTTTCTCCCTGTTTCCTTTCACAGAGAAAAACAGGATGAAGGGGCTCTTTCAGATCCGAGGTTACCGTGGAAACTCCCTTATTCTTCTTCTGTCAAACACACTTACATCGTAACACACACACGCACACACACACATTCTTTTGTATTCAGAGTGACAGAATGTTGGATATTTAAAGTTTAAAGGGACGAAAGCTACAGCTGTTCCTCTGTCTGCCATAGTTTTGGCCTTCTGTTAACTTTAGACAAAGAACTTTATGCCTCCTCTCGTTCCCTCACTTCTTTCTTTCATTTCCTTTTAAGTGCTGATACATTCCTAAAGTAATTTTGGTAAAATCAAAAATCATAAGATGTTCTACTTCCCTGAGATGTATTTAGTCTTAAAGTTAAAAGTTGGCAAAAGATGTGTTTGTGTCTCTGTGTGGTTCTTTCTCTTGAGCAACTTCAGCAACTTTTTTCCAAATAACTGCTCACCACACAGATATTGATGTTGAAACTTTAAACCCCCTCCTCCGTTCCAGTTTAGACAATCTCCAGCCCTGGAATGCTGTCTGGAAAAAAGTTAGTTTGAAGTTATATAAAGTTAATGTTATTCTTTTCTCCTATCTTGCCACCAGAGGGCCTGTGAAAAACACAGTGATGCCACAGATATACAATGGAGTACATCATCTGAAAGCTTTTAGTGGGTTAAAAATAAACTGCAGTGTTCCACAAACAGGGAGTGGTGATGAGAGGATGAATAGACTGCATGTAAAGACTAGAAAAGAAAAGGGCGATGTTTTCTAGGTGGACCTGAAACTCTTTGAGTCTGAGCAATAGTTCAGAGTAGTCAGGGATGAAAGGGTACTGTACATTTTTTCTTCCTTTTTTTGTTTGTCTTTCTTTCTCTGTTCTTACTTTTTGTTCTTTTTCTTTCTTTCAGTGTGTTAACTTTTTCCTTTTTTTCACTCCAAGCCTGGCTACCCATCACCTTCTCCACCACACATTTTCTCCTTTTAAGGAGTGAGGGAATGAGAGGAAGGGAATAAAAGAAGGGGGGGGGGGATGAAGGACACACTCAGGTCTGCTGACTGATAAACAGACTCCTCTTTGTGCAGATAGACACACACACAGACACACACCAACACACACACATAGTTACATATTGACAGAGACCTCTGCATGACTTGGCTCCTCATGATTCTGTTTACCCCATCGCCCCCTCCTCCCCCTCTCCCATCTCTGCTTTTTCCTTTCCACTTAATGAAAAACAGAAGTCTGAAATGGAAGAATTTATTTTTTCTTTCATGACACAAATACATGCGTTTGTGCACGCACACACACACACACACACACACACACACACACATACACACACAGACATACCCCCCTTTTTTCATCATCTCTCAGTGCCAAGCAGCTGTAGGGAGGCTAAATACGAGGGGGAGGTGTTTCAGGGAAAGAGAAGAGTGTGTGTGTGTGTGTGTGTGTGTGTGTGTGTGTGTGTGTGAGAGTAGGGGTGGTAGTGATTTGTTTTCAGAAAGGGGGCCTTCTTTGTGTGACGGTATAACAAAAAGGCAGCTGGGACGATAAAACATGTGGATTTTAAGATGTCAGCACTCCACAAGTGTGTTCATATGTTCGTGTGTGTGTCTAGTCACACATGTGTCCTGACTCTGTCATCTCCTCTCCTCCCCCACAATGACTAAGTGCAACGTGGTGCAGTGCTCCACAGCCATCACTAGAGGTGCCATTGGCTCATAAATGAAATGAGCCGGGTGTGCGTGTGGAAACCACCGAGCAGCCATTTTACAATCTGCACACCAGACCCCATTTTATGAATCAGCCATGATGTCAACACAGCTAAGCCTCATTTCATTGGCTGGAGCGCAGCTGGCTCTACAGCTATTATAGCACGGATGCACTGACACACAAACACACATGCTCCCTGACCGGCTCTCCATCTCACTGAGATTCACACACACACACACACACACTGACCCACTGACATGATGCCAAGATCTTGTCCCGGACTAACTGGATTGTCACTGCTTGAGATTATTTGCTATCCAGATTAAAAGTTTGTCTCTGCTGTAGCCTGTGTATTTGTAAGTCTTTATACAAGTCTGCATGTGTATGTGTGGACAGACAGGCCTTTTGAACCGGGGGGTTTAATCTCATGCTGATATTATTATAATTATAATTATTATTAGACCTAATAAAAACCTTAATCTCTCTCAATATTATTTTTAAGTTTCATACATTTTATTCTTCCTGTTTTCTAGATGCCATCATCTTGAGGAAGTGCATTATTTTAGGTCATTGTCAGTCTCCCTGTTTGTTTTTCTGTCTAAAGATGTTTATCGTTGGATCCTAGTCATTTCCTTTGGGTCTCTTTGTAACCTTTCAGCTGTGACTTGCTGTGTTTATGTATTTGTGCGAAGATATTTATGTATTTTCCTCTTAGCTGTCCTCATGGCTTTTCCTTCCATGCATGTGTGTGTCTGTGTAATGGTTTGCTTCCTGCTTTAGTTTCCTACTCCCAGCAGGGACTATAGCTATAGTGTTGGACACATAATGGTATTATTGGTTCATCATAGTGATACACAGCTGATTATATTCAACACAAGTCATATGGAAACTGTGAAAATATACACATCTAACAGATCATATTGCCATAGAGTTTGAGACAAACTTGACAGAAGTGATACTTGATTCAATGAGCAGAGTTTCATAAGGGGGGAAATAAGGCTGGTATTGAGTGAAACAATGGGACTTATTGAGGCCACAGTCCACTGACTAGCTGTTTTGTGTGTATGTGTGTTCTAACTGAATGGCTAAATGCAGAGATGATGAGCTCATTAAGAGGCCTGGACTACCGTAGTTAACAGACTGTCCAAATGATTGGCCTCTCACACTGAGACAAAGGACTGTTTGACTGGACATATGGACGGATGGATGATTTGTAACGCTGTAGTCTGTCTCTCTCTCTCTCTCTCTCTCTCTCTCTCTCTCTCTCTCTCTCTCTCTGAGTATGTGTGCATTCTCTGCAGAGAATACTTACAGTGTTACTGTCTGAATGAGACTTTTCAGAGAGAGAATTAGAAGTGCCATTAATTGCACACAGCAAACAGTTTGATGTGGACAGAATGTGAAGGGCGATAGTATTATGACTGCCAGGAAGTGAATAACAGAGGTCATACATGTGATATAGAAAGTTGGGTTTCGGTATATCGTTTTCCTCATATTTTACAACACGCATTAAAATAGAGAGTAACTATTAGGTTTAATTTTAAGAGTCTAATTATGTCAACATTTAGTGGTTATTTTACAGTGTTCAGTATGCATAGTCTGCCTGTTGTCCATTTTAGCCTCTTTCATTACATGAGGTCATCACCAGGCAGTGGAAACAGGTGGGCTGAGGTTGGCGTCTATCTGTATTGTTTGACTGTATATTTAAGACACTCATACTGTTGTAGTCGCTGTTGTTAGTGTAGTAGCACTCTTGCTGGCTGTTATCCAGAAAGTGATTCTTGTTTCCTGTAACAGTCTGGTCTCAACAAAGATAGGATAAGGACAAGGCCACAGAGAGACTAACAAAAAAGTCTTAACAGAGATAGTGGGTAGCAGACATGCTCCAGAGTTCATCAAACTTAAACCTACAAAGAAAATACAAAGAAATGAAAAATGGGTGATGTCCATACTGTGTGAAGAGGTACTAGTGGTTTATAACTTCTGCATTATTGTTTATATCACTACTAAAGCTGCCACTAACAATAATGTTAATTATAAATTGATATACATGATTAACTATTTTGTCAATGACAATCAAATTAATTTATGATATGAAAAAGGAGAGAGAGAAACAGCTTACATTTGAGAATCTTTAAGTAGCAGAGTTTAAGTTTACAGAAAATGATTAAATTTAATTATCAGGTTTGTCTTTAATGGATTATCTATTGATCTGCTAATTTCAGCACTAACAGGGACATGCCAAATGTGTGTTGCATTTTCAGATAAAGAGGAAATTGAGTATGAGTAATCAGATAATATTGAATGAAACAAGTGGACAACTGTGACACCCAGTTCTGTGCTGACCTTAAAGCTACTGTGCTTTGGTCCACTGGGCTGTTATGTGGTCAAACTCATGTGCTTGTTCATCTTTCAGTCCTAATTTTCATCCAGCGTATATTTCCCCCCCACACACTGACACATCCTTACAGTCACAATCCTGACCTTGTCACAACACGTTAATATGAAGTGCTTCTGTCAAGTGTGAGTGTGTTATGGGATGTTCTGTTTCTGCATGTGTGTAGGCTAACTGCAAAAAGTTAAATGCCTTACAGCTTACAAATGTCCAACCATATTTACCAGGCTCACACACATGAGGGGCATCTTTTCCCCAGCGTTAGAGCCATTTCATGGCAGTTTCATCCGACCCAAGGCCACAGATACAATAATCCTAACACCTTCTTGACACCATACAGTTGGGAGAGAGTGAAAAAGGGGAATGCCGTGCCAAGTCTGTCAGTTTCTATAGCCATCACATAGGCCCTCTATCCATCCCTCGTATCCACTTTTCTCTATTAAAGAATGCACTGCTGTCCTTTTATTCAGCAGCATTTTGTCCATATCCTGCTGTGGGCATATTACATTAAAAAAGTTACCAGGAAATGTTTCCTCATTCTTTTGTCCTTCTCTAAATATTGCTGACCATCCTCTCCATTTTTTTATTCACCTACCCAGCCAAAAAGGAGCAGGACGGCGGAGATGACAAGAAGCAGACGCAGAAGAAAAAGGTGAAGGAGCTGAAGGTTCTTGACGGCAAGATTTCACAGAACCTTTGTAAGTCCACAAGCAGCTGACCATTTGAATACCTCATACTCAAACCAATGCTATCACTTTTTGCTTTCCTTTAGTGAACATGTAATTCCAACAATTGCATATTCCACTAAGTCCTGATTTGATTTGAGTGAACCTGTGTTTGACCAAAAGTTGCATGTCTGTGTGTGTGTGTGTGTGTGTGTGTGTGTGTGTGTTTGTACAGCTATTTTCCTGGGATCGTTTCGTATCCCTTATGAAGAGATCAAGAACGCCATCCTGGAGGTTAATGAAAACATTCTCAAAGAGTCCATGGTTCAGGTACAGAGCCCAAGTGTTGGTGTATAAAGTTCGCAAGTATGCAATTAATTCACAAAAATGTAAACCGTTTGTTTCCTTTTTATATTTCTCTGTGGTGTCTTTCAGACTAAATATGTTGAGTTTGTACAAAGCTGTTAACATCATAAGTGAAATTTAATGAGCCTAAATAGTGAGCGTATAGTATTCTCCTATGACAGAAAGCCTCACTTATGTGTCCTTCAGCAAGATACTGAATTTCTATCAGCTTCAAGGCTGCTACTCATTAGCTAAAACCTCTCACGTATTGTCCTTCACAGTGGGATAAACGGCGAGTATGTAAAGAGTATTTTTCTGTGTCAATGAATTTTTTTCTTTTTTTGTGTGTTAACCCATGTCTTGACCAAAAAGCAGTTTGTGACGCATGTAAGTCACACAAACAAGTGTCACTATATCCTTTTTTAATCATGTATATATTGCTCTTATTTCCATGTAGAACCTGGTCAAACAACTACCACCACCAGAGCAGCTGACTGCCCTGGGAGAGATGAAGGATGAATATGAAGACTTGGCTGAGTCTGAACAGTTTGGAGTAGTGGTGAGGACACACACACACACACACACATGAAAAAACACAGATTTGTTTTTGTTTTTTAATAAAAATTATATAGTTGAATTTGCAGCTGACTTGGTAATGACTAGCCACAAACATGGCAGGGAAATCAGTGTCATGGCAAATGAAGCTGAAATAGTCACATCGTTGTCAATATATTAGACACAGGAAATGTTCACTCTGTTAAACACAGACTGCTTTGTTCAACTGTGGAAGATGTGAGTAATGGATGAAATCCCCTTCAATCTCACACATACACACAGTCATGTGCAAACACAATCTATGTGACAACAATCATACTTAAAAGAGGTCTCAAAATCCCCCACTTTCTTTTCTTTCTCCAGATGTCCAGTGTGAAGCGCCTGATGCCACGGCTCCAGGCAATCCTGTTTAAGCTGCAGTTTGAGGAGCAGCTGAACAACATCAAGCCAGATGTGGTGTCTGTAACAGCAGCTTGTGAGGAGATGAGTAAAAGCCAGTCCTTCACCAAGCTGCTGGAAATTATCCTCCTTGTTGGCAACTATATGAATGCTGGCTCCCGCAATGGCAAGGCATTCGGCTTCTCCATATCATACCTGTGCAAGGTAAAATAAAGTGTAGACACTATACACACACCAGGGCTGGGCGATAAATCAATGTTATCGATCAATTCAAATTTGTAGTTAAGGACGATTCGTTTTTAATGAAAATCAGTTTTTATTTAACTTCCACCACCGACGCTCCCCTTGAGCTCCCGTTATTCAGAGTGGGCTGACCCCTTCCCCTGCCTCTCTGTAGATGCACACAACATAGCAGCAAGCAAGGATGAGCTTGTCCCCAAAAAAATGCTACTTATACGCATACATTTGTTTGTGGGCTGCAGTCTTGTGTATCTCATAGAGAGCAACATTTCTCCCACTCGGCTGTATGCCTCAGAGGTGCAAAAATACATTTGTTGTGCTGCTACCTTTAGTTGCAACAGCTTTCAAACAAAGTTTGCAGTGAGTTGTGGATTGTTCACGGCCTGACGTCACAAAACCAAACCAGTTCCAAACAGCCGACGACACCCACTGAAAAACAGTCTACATTAGTGGATTCATTTTTACATTGTGTCCCATATGATAAGAAAGGGACTCGTTGGAAAGCTATTACTCATGCAGTCGCATTGCATATTGCTAAAGATATGGTGCCCATTTATACAGTGGAAAAGTCGGGGTTTATCCACATGCTGATAACTCCGACCCCAGGTACGTGCTACCAAGCCGCTAGTATTTAGCTGAAGTTGCCTTACCTAACCTGTACAACTGCACACGGGAAAGGATTGCTAGAGAATGCCAAAAAGGAAAATCAAAACAAAATAAAAGCATAAGATAAATATTTTATTGGTAATTTCTTTGTCATTTGTAGTTTGTTTTTAAGAAAGAAAAAAAATCTATTCAAATCGAGATTTTATTTTTAAGCCATATCGACCAGCCCTAACACACACAAACACAATGAAAAGTGTGTGACTACATTTGAAAGGCCTTTGACCATACACATTTTGTACTTCCGCAAAGTTAACATGTTGAGTGAACGATGCAAATACTGACTCTCATAATAGCATTTACTTTACCATTCCCTACCTGCAGTGCAGTCACTGTTAGTGTCTTTGGCTTCACTTATTTTATGCACCAAATTATATATGGATTTTATAATCAGCTGATATAAACAAACAAAGGCCACTAGAATCCTTATCATTATGTGAGTGATGAGATGGGAGGGGGGTCTATATGAAAATGCATGTACTGTATACAGATAGACAACAAGATGCAAAGGTTTTCCCCTTATGTCTTCTCAAAATGGCTTCTGGTTTCTGAGGTACCAAGATAAGATGAGTTGTAATTGAAGTTGAGTTTTCAAAGATGGACTTAAGCTGATTTAATATAATATCCTTTTTGTGATGTACTATTTTTTTTTTTTTACTATTTTAGAATATAGATTAGGCATCACAGACAGACAAATCTTTGTAAATGTCTGAATTTTGGAGGCCCTCATTCTTACTTGCTCTTATCCATTTTACACATATCTGCCAGGAGAAATGTGCAAAACGCTAGCAGCACTACAGACATTCAATAATATCTGATTGATTGCCTTTTCAGCATACCCTATTTAAACTAACCCTTCTTCCAATCAGTTGCGTGACACCAAATCAGCTGATCTGAAGCAGACGTTGCTCCACTTCCTTGCCGATGTGTGCCAGGAGCAGTATCCCGAAGTCATGAACTTTCCAGACGAGCTCATCCATGTGGAAAAGGCCAGCAGAGGTACATGAGACTTCTAACTGACCTCTATAGATTTCTGACCATGTACAAACTATTACAATCCTTGTTGTTACAGTGTGTTCCCACTGTTTCAGCTTGTAGCACTGCATACCCATCCTCTAGTGTCCTTTCCTCAGCTTCTTTTTCATTCAGAGCTGCACTTTTAGTCATATGAAAACAAAGTACAACAATAAATCATAAGCCATGTATGTAGGTGTTCTTCATCATTAATGTTTCCCTTATGTTTCCTGTAGTTTCTGCAGAGACACTTCAGAAGAACATAGAACTGATGGGACGTCAGATCAAGACTCTGGAGAAAGATCTAGAAACCTTCCCTCCTGCACAGAGTGACAAGGACCATTTTGTGGAGAAGATGACTATATCCTCTTAATTCAATTATGTTTTTAATATAATCGTTCAGCAGTTACCTAAATGAGTAATCTTGTATAAAAATTCGATCCACAGAGTTTGGCATAATAAATTAGAATTGTTGTGTCTTGTAAAATCATAGATATATTGGTTCTATGTTCCTTAACCCCATGTCTCCACAGTTTTGTGGCCACTGCTCATGAGCAGTATGAGAAGCTGGATCTGATGTATAAGAATATGGAGAAGCAGTATATTGACCTTGGAGCGTACTTTGTCTTTGACCCGAAAAAACTCTCCGTAGAGGAGGTCTTTGGAGAGCTCAACACATTTAAGAACATGTTCCAGGTGTGTATGTGTGTTTGAGCATGTGAACATACAAACCCAACACCTGATTTATTACAACACAGGCTGGTGTCTTCAGTCTTTTCTGACCACCCTCAAACTGAATTCTTACACATACACAACAAAGACATGTACATAAGAGCAGAGGAGCGGGGGGGGGGGGCAAAAAAAAACAAATTTCAAACCAGGATGAGAAATAGGAGACTGCACACCCTTTGGTATTGACATAATATTAAAATGAAAGCAATGTGAATATATTGTCAGTTTAAACATCAACTGTAAAAGTGCCATTTAGGAGGCCTCACAGGTGGGTAACTTGTTTTACCAGTTGGCGTGGATAACCGCCATCCACTGGTTTTAGCTTTTGTTTACATACACAGATACCCATCAGATGCATCACGCATCTGTCTTCTTGAATTTTAACCTTTATTTGCTCACACACAGTCTAAAATTTTCCCTGTCTATCACCCCCCACCACTCTTCCCTCCACCAGCAAGCAGTGAAGGAGAATCAGAAGAGGAAGGAGGCAGAAGAGAAGATCAAGAAGGCCAAGCTGGCTAGAGAAAAGGCGGAGAAGGAGAAAGAGGAGAAACTCAAGAGGAAGCAGAACATTGACATCAACGCAGGTCACAATTGCTGGATCATAACTGTTTACCTTCATGTGATTGAAAGAGAGAGAAACTCACTCCACACCTCTCAGTTTGCATTTCCTTCAGATGCCAGTTGGGGGCAGTCAGAGTCCACACTTCTGTGGAGTGTGTGTATGTGTTTGTGTGTGTCTGTGTTTGTGTGTGTCTGTGCTTGTGTGTGTGTGGGGGAGAAAAGCCCCATCAGCATTTATAGACCATACTTAATCTAATGTTGATGACCTGTGCTTTGAAGCAAATAACAAAGCTCTTCAGAAAGAGAGCACAAGGACTCTTTTCACTCATCTGGTGAACGAGAGATTTGCGTCCGTAAGAGAACAGAAAAGAGGTCTAAATCTCTTTATCACCAAAACAATCTCACTCTTCCTCTTTCCTATGAAATGCTGTTGTACTTATAAAGATACTGGCAGCATAGCATAACAAACACACATGCTAACAATTATCCCTATATACACGGAGTTAACACTAAAATCCTGCATTGCAGACACACATTTATGCGCTGGCACTTTTTCTCCCTTCCCTCAGACTATGACCTAGTTTCAGTACATTCCTCCTTGCTTTGGCTCCAGTCGGGTTCTCCTGGGACTCCACAGGCAAAATTTGCCACAGTGCACTCTGCGCGTATGGATGTTTGTGTGCTAAAACATTACTGTCATCTATTTGTGAATGTTTCTGTTTTGCTTTGCCTGTGTGTTGAAGAAACTTTGTGTTGGCCAAAGTATTTCTGCACTGTGTTGTGTGTGTCTGTGTAAGAATGTGTGTCTGTTTTGTGAACCTCTTTTATAAAAAGTCTCTGGCCTTTTCTCCTAGTGCTCCATGTTCCAGCTGGCTTCTCCTCTCCTCTCTTTCTTGCTTTTGTTCCGTCTCTCCCTCTCCTCTTTTTTTTCTATCCCTCCTCCTGTGTGTGTCGTTCATTTAAAGGCCATTTAAACACACAGAAAGCACTGTGAGACTCCACTTGGAATATTTTGCCTCTGTGTTTAAAGCATGGAGCAGAAGTTTTGTGGGAGAAAGTAAAGTAGTCAAATTTCATGTTCAGTCTCTATAGGCATGCACGAATGGAACATAATAGTGCTTCAAAGACAAGAGTGTATGTGCATAAGCTCGCTAGAGATAATTTACATACAGGTGGTATATTTGACTCTGTAGCCCAGAGACATTCAACACCCCCTATTTAAATTCAACCTCACACAAACCCAACATACACACACCTTGTCTTTGTTCTGTATTTGTTTATAACCCTCATAGTTAATGACCTGGATGTTTTCAGCAGTGACTCATTTGCATGTTAAAAACGTCCTCTTTTTTTTCTATTTTTCCTTTCTATCTCCCACCAGTCTGCTCACATACCATATCTCATGAGTATACTGAATGTTCCTCTCTCTCACTTTCTGTCTCTGTAAACATGATATCCTGGTTGTTTGTTTAACCCTGGAAGGTCAGTGAATCAGTGCTGTTTGTGGCCTTGCCATTCCTATGTGAGTCAGACAGACAGCCACTCATTCAGTGGCGCCTCTCTGCACATGTGCTAAGCATGTGATGGTAATTATTATAGAATTTTTAACATTTTGTAAAGCTTATTCCATTTTTTAATTTTGAACCAGTGCTTACTCAAGTTGTTTGGCTCTCATGAAACACAAAATTGTAGGCTTCAATGTAGCAGGCTGGAGTGTTTAGATGCCACACCCATAGGTCCACATTCACAAACTAGATCTTTGCTCTCCTATGATATGATAAAGGCTGTCTGCTACATCAGCAACAAATCCATCCCTGGCTGTCATACACCCATCTTTGGACATATGCCAAACTACTTGGAAACTGACCTAGAACCTTTTCCTTGTTTCTACAGCTAGGTGTCAGTACTGTCTGTAAAAGATGGTGTGAGGCCCTGTATTTTTATATAGCTGACAAAGGGTGTGTGCATGTGTGGTTTACACACCCTCACAGATGCTGTTATGGGAACTGCCGCTAGGAGTGCTCGTGCTCCACACAGAGAGCAAGTGAGTGAGTAGTGTGGGGGAGGGTTAGGTAAAGAGGAAGAGAGTAGGACAGCAGATGCTCTCTTGGGAGATTAGACTGTGTTGTTGTCTCTTAAAGGAGGCTAAGAGGAGGGAGAGGAGAAAGGCACAGAGTGAGAGAGGGGATAAGATGGGATAAGCCTGGGTAGCCTGATGTCTCACTCAAGACGACTGTGAAAGAGGGGAACAATCATGGCACATGAGAAAAAAGCAAATTCTGTCTCCAACCCTTTTTAACACAGTCTTTCTTTCTCTGTTTTTCTTTTGGTATTTGTCACTCCTCTTCTTTTCTGTAAATTTTCCATCATCTGTTCTTATTTGTTATTGTGTAAACATCCATTAGGGGTGCTATTGCCCCACTCAACATGCTGCCCTCTGTGCCAGATAGCATGTGTCAGTGTGTGTGTGTGTGTGTGTGTGTGTGTGTGTGTGTGTGCATCCATAATAAATCAGATCCAGAGAGACACCTTTAAGAGCTCATGATCCAATGCTATTACACTAATTAATCTCATAATCCAGGCCATCAATGTACTGAGTCAAACTTTGGCCACCACTTTTTTTAGGTCATTTCAACATTGATTTTGTATTGATTGTCAGTAACACTATGAACCACATGCCTATCCACAGAAAGAAAAAAAGAACACATGATTATCAACATAATCTAAAAACATAATAAACCCTGTTACAAATCTCAATCCAACCAAACATTGTAAATCTTCCCTTTTATGAAAGAAGATTCCTTTTTGCTGAAAGCCACATACACAGACACAGTATAGAGCTGTATGTATGATGCTACACAGTGCACTGGCCCTAGGACTTTCTAGTTTTAGTTGGAAGTTCACTGGGTCAACAATGAGCCTGTTTTATACACAGCCAGGTCATTGTTTGGTTCCACTTCTGCCTCCAGTACATATTCACAAATAGGTTTGAGTGTCTGTGTGGTTTAAACCAACCATGTGATTAGTGTAAGTGGAAATGTGCCAGATGTGTTTCCCCGGAAGGAGAAATACATGGCCTACATCACTCTGTGCAGTTCCTAGACATGGACATTGAGGGGTGTATGTGAGCTGTGGAAGTCTTGGGGAGTGTAAGGGAGACTTTCTCTGACGTGACAGGCGAGACCATAGGCCATCTGCTGCATGGCTTACTGCAGGATTAAATATTGTGTGTGTGTGTGTGTGTGTGTGTGTGTGTGTGAGAGCAGAGTTATGTTTGTGTTTGGGGGTTGGGAGGTGACGACATAAACCTTTAACCCACCACCCCACTGCCCCCTTTTCCAGACCCCTCTGTCTCCATTCAGGTTCAAATAGAAATAATTAAAACCATCTGCCTGAGTGCTGAGCTGTGCCACTGAATCTTTCCCCTCAAACAAACCTGACAACACTCAAATACTTTAAGACACACCAGTAACCCCATCAAGTAAATCCTAACCCCTTTGTTTGGCCCCCTTTGCCTTTAAGGCTACCACAAGCAGATGCAGATATAAACAAACACACAATCAGTGAGACCACCCATATAAACTGTACCTGTACAAATACACAGATACAAGGGGACTTTTTTTTAACTGTAAGCCACAATAACTCTTTCATTCTGTGGTATTTTAATGTTTTGTCTATATGCAGTTGGTTTGGAATCAGTGGGCGTGTCTTCCCAATAAGGGTGTGTTCGCCTTTAAAGTGCAGTGTGTATCTTTTAGCAGGGACAGTAGCAGAACTAGGTCACTGCTTATCTGGGTTAATGTAGCTAATTTGCCATTATGTCCACGTGGCTGGTAAATGACTCTCTTGCACACACGTGTGTGTTGGCGTGTCTGAGGGAAGTAGTGATAGGTAAATGGCTTAGCAAAATCCCTAATTATTCCCTTGTTGTTTGGACTGTGTCTTTCAGTGTTGCATTGATGTAAAATGACATAAAAGTGGGGTGTTGTGTGTGTGTGGCATAAATAAAAGCTTAAATGTGAATTTGGTGCTTGTTGATGCTCTGCTGATATTATGTTTTGATATGTTTACAGAGGGTGATGAAACTGGTATCATGGATGACCTGTTGGAGGCGCTGCAGTCTGGAGCTGCTTTCAGGAGAAAGAGAGGACCACGGCAAGCAGGTACTCACACACAAGCATAGTAAATCTTCACAGAACTTGCAGATGTTTCAAGGTGCCATGTCTGTCTTGATTTACAGATTACTGTTTTCCGTTCACACACATTTATGGTCTACATACAGTACTGAAGCACATGGAGCATATCATTTGTTCCGTCTCCCTGCTTCTTTCTGCCTCTGTCAAAACACAACAACAGATTTGTTTGTGTTCTCCTGTCTCTGTCCCATCTGTTGCATGGCTCGGAGACTGTGATTGTGGTAGTGGTCTTTGGCCATGGTTACGGGGGGCAAAGCCAGCTTCACCAGTGCCTGGCACAACAACAAGACAACAGGGAGGGTGCTACGGGCTGGTGTGGGCAGCAAGATGAAGAGCAACTGGTGAGGGTGTGGTTGTGGAGTTGGAAAATACAAGAGGAATATGACTGGATGGAGGATAAACCAGAGTGTGGGTAGAAAGTCTAAGGAAGTGGATGAGACAGCGGACATTTGGTCAGCAGGCTAAAGCTTAGAGAAAATCAGCATCATTTCAAAACACTGTAGATTCATTTTGGAAAAATTTAGTTGACTAACAACAATCATTAATGTCAACTTTTGTCTTATGTGAATATCTTGTTATGGAAATGGAACTGTCAAGAAGGATGTGTTCAATTATTTGAAGTTTCTCATTAATGTCCTTAACACACATAACAGGTTTCAGTTTTAGGTGTAATTTACTCTGAATGTTTTGTACATGAAATTATAAAGGCTTAAAATCTGTAGTTAGAAAATACTCAAAATGGCCATTCAGAAGTGTATGTCCTGTATGTGATGAGCTGTGCACCTGTATTGATCTTCATTCGGGCTATGTTGTTCAGTCTGTAGAGGCAGAGGCAGGCCAGTAATCAGGTTAGTGCCTCACTATAATGCCTGTCACACTGTTCAATGTACTTACATTCCATTATTGGAAACTAAAGTATCTTTCTCCTTTTTATCTTCTTTTTTAAAACTCTAATATGCAGCAAGTTTAGTGGATAATATGTGATAGTAAACCCATGAAAATTAGAAGCAATGAGTTGTCAGGATTGTGACTGTGTAACATGACTCCCAGTGTTAGGAAACATGTGTGTAACCATGTGAGTGGGAAAGTGTCCAGTGCCCAGTAACTGAGAGAGCAGTTGTGTGTGTGTGTGTGTGCTTGTGTGCTTGTGTGCTTGTGTGCTTGTGTGCGTGTGTGTGCGTGTGTAGTATTCACACATAAGAGAGTTTGGGGAAGAACGTGTGCAACCCAATCCTTCCCTCAATAGAAGCCAGATGTGAAGCAGTGCTCCAGAGTGGAACAGCTCAGAGTGAGAGGGTAGAATTCTCTTTCTTTCCTTGTCTTTGTTTCTCATTCTGTCGTCTTCTTCTTTCTTTTTGTCTCTTTTTTAAACTTTTTCTTTCTCTTTCTAACTTTTTCTTTCTCTTTCTTTCTGCCTCTTCCTTACTTTTTCTTTCTCTTTCTTTTGGTCTTTCTATCCTCATTTTTCGTTATTGCTAAATGTAGTTATAAAGCCTTTTAGCTGTAATTGTGCACAGCAGTAAATGAGTTTGTGACAAGTGGTCCTCAGTGGTCCACTATGTCATACTGAGACAATCTCCAAAAGCAGTAAACACTCTTTAATGACAAGCAGCTTAGGCTCATCACTGCTAAACTGTCTGAGCCAACAGTAAGGAGGGGAAGTATAGGGAAAAGAGGGAGTGGGGAAAGACCAACAGAAAGAATGGGGCCCACTTGAGGGTTCAGTCAGTCACCCATAGCACTGTTTGGCCACCTCACACTCTTAACAGGAAATACCTGAACATGTGTGAGAGGAATGGAGAGAAAGCATTCTTCACCATGCAAACACGCCTGTGGTAGGAAAGAGTCGAAAAATATAAGTAGCTGTATATCTTTCAATATATATACACTGTATATATATATCACATCTCTAGTTACTTCCTCCTCCCTGTCTGATCTCTTTGCCAATCTTGTCATTTCTGTTTTCTTTTGCCTAAGTTCAGCGTTTTCCATGCTGAATGAGGAGGGTGTGAAGCCTTGCTGTGGTTTTTTGGCAATTTTTTTGGCAGTTTATATTTTCTACACTGATGTTTAAAGGCTGCTCCCTTCGAGTGATTCACATCTCGTCTTACAGTACAGGAAGGACCTTAAATCTTTCAGCCACACAATAGGAGTGTGTCTTTATGTTTGGCTTTGTGAATGTGTGTATGTGCACGCACATTTGGATGGTTGGTTGAGTCAGAGATCTTAATTTAGTAAAGCTAAAGGAGGAGGAGGAGGCACATCCTGACTCTGGCTCAACTGATATATGTCTGGCACCACTGGGGCCACAGGCTGCTTCCATCAGTGGGCTTAAAACATTCCTATCCAGCTCATATACACACAGAGAGTATTTTAAGTATTTACTCTGTAAAGCATCTATAAAATTAGCTGCATAAAGTGCAGAAAAGTACAAAAAGATATCTGAAAATAAAAATCAGGCCTAATTTGTTCTGTGCCAGGCATATTCCAGACATCATAGTACAGTATCCAGGAAGCAGTTTTATTTTACAGTTTTAATCAGTTTTCTTCTGAAAAAATTATAAATGGGACTTTATAATGGAAAAGATTGTTCTTGTGTGTCAACGGCGGTCTTGCTCATAAAAATCTGAGGCCTGCACCACCCACAGTATAACTAGACTCAGTTCACTTGACTGTACATATTTTGATGTGTTATGCTATTGGCAGTTAATGTAGCCTCTAGCAGAGATGAGGAGTGGGCTACAATAGTTCAATGACCTAATTTCTTTCTCACTTTTTATCTGGTAGAAGAATATTGCTGCCCTAACTTTATGTAGCTCAAAATCACAATTTACAAATATTCGCCAAAGGTTTTAACAGTCTGTAACTACTTTTAATCAGAAAAATCAGCCGTAATACATAGCAGTAACCTGCTCCAAAAGCTCATTGATGAAAATTAATCAATATCAGTTATGTAACTCTGTGTCAGCATCAATACTCTGGCTGTAACCAACGTCACTGCTTTTTGCCAGCGGCTGAGTGGGTGTTTCTATTTGAAAAACCCAGACAGGAACGCAGGTGGAGTCGTCCTCTGATATTAATAAACTCTGAATAAACAAGTGAACTGCAAGCTGCTCCACTCTGTGTCTGAGTGTGGTGATTGCTGGCCAGGAGTAAAAACAGCAGAGTGTTGATGTGGTAAATGGAGCATTTCTCTGAATCGGGAATTGAAGTTTTACTATTATAAGTGGATACTCTTACTCTCTTACTTGATGATTTGGAAATTGCATAGGACCTAACTGGAAATGACTAAGAGTCAAATAATGGAAAAAATGAAAATATTGAGTGTGAGTGTTCATTAAACCCTCAACTCACTGCACACTGGAAATTCACTTTGGCCAGTGTAGGTGCTATGAAGTTTCTATGTTTTTCTTGACTTACTGTGTTGTCAAACATGGTAATAACAGGTAAACGAAGAAGACTGTGAAACATGAAAGACAAGTTGTCAAACTGCAGGGCAAGCTTAGTTGTGCACATCAGGCTCCATTGTACATAAATTAAATTTTAAGCTTTTCTGTTCTTTGAGCACAGCCCTTGTAAGGTGGCATGTTGGTGACACAATAGTATATACATCTACTCATATTGCAACACAAAAAGGGTATCAGCTATCATGAAAACAAAAACAATAAGTGAAAATTGACTTCCATGGAGATTTACAGTCCTGTTTTGAAACAAATGCTAACAATACTGCTGTCAGAGTGACTTATTATATGTAGTTTCATCCTGTCAAATGTTATAGTGTGCTTGTGACACATCTGTTGTTTCTTAAAAGCTGATGCTAATATAATGAAAGTGTCATCATAACAGGGTGTAATTATCTTCTTAGTGCAACTTGAAAAGTTACAAGTTTTATGGAACCCAAGTTGCTTGAAAAATTGTAAAACTTTTTTTCAGCTGTCAAAACTTGTATGTTTACTCCAATTGGCCCGTGTGACATTACACAATGAACAAAGCCTTAAAAAGAACCCTGCACCATCACATGAAATGTCCGAGTGCCAACATAACCATGTTATGTACAGTACATATAAATGAATACATACTGTTTGCTCAGGGCCCTAAAACATCACATCACATTACCTTGTATGGCATTATGTTATATTTTTAGTTTGTGAACAATTAATTGATGAGTTTACATTTTAATGGGAAGTAATGGCTGTCAAATACAAATAAAAACCTACACTTGAAATAATGTTCAAAAATATATTTGAAGGTTGATATATTATTGTTTATAACAATAGCACTTGCAGAAATAGCTCAATTGTATTATTACTTTTGTCTTTGGAGGTAATGATTCCTATTGTTCATGTTAAGTTCTTTACGACATCAAGTGTGTCCCTCCCTTCCCCTCCTATTTCTCTCCTCTGTTCACAGCTGTTGGGGCTGCAAACGTCACCGACTTGATTTTAAAGGCCTGCTGAGGGCCTATTGAGTGTAGTGTCATGCTCATTGTGTCATAGCAGTGTGACTGAATGGAAAGCCACGAGGCTGTGGATGCTTTATGCCCCCTCACCTTTGACCTGTCACGATGTGTGTTTGTGCTGGTTGTATAGAACGAGCAGACTGCATGGGGTATCCTCAGCTGTCTACCCTCAGTCTGTCTACCCCCCCTCTATACACATGCAGACAAAACATACACACCAGATGCTTGCATGCCAATACAAAGACACAATTGGATGTTTGCATACCAATACATACACCCAAATGAACACATTACAGACAGACAGCCTTCCATACTAACACATCACACACTGACTGTTTGCTTCAGACTGTTAGTTCTAGGCTCGTTCATGTCCTTCTGTATCAATAGACATGGCAGCTCAGCAACAGTGGCCTAATTTGTGTGTGTAAGTGTTTAAACCAATTTAAGGCCACTCGTGTGCAGAGGAATGACATGTCTAAACACTCACTATAGACCCATCTGCTGGGTCATGACCCTTGCCAGAACAGCCAATGACAGTAGCAACTAGTTGACAAAGCACCAATCACAACAGAGCAACAAAGATAAAGGGGTAAAGGGGGTAGCAACAATAGAGGCACACGCTGGCCCTGCACACAGTCTGCTCTTATAAAAAAAAGAAGGACCCCCACAAAGATCTGTGCTTTCACACACACACACACACACACACACACACACACACACACACACACACACACACACAGTTGAGACAATTCAGACCAATAAGAGAATGCTCATCAATCAGTCCATTACTGAAGCAGGTGTGACGTCACATGCATACTTAACGCCCACTGAGACAATAAAGGAGAGCAGCAGCAGATCATACACATGCACCATCAGAGCTCACAGCAGAGCTAACTCACAGCCACTAGCCAATAGCAGAGCAAGATGATGTCACAGTTTCCCACAGTCCTCTAGTGCAGAGCAGCAGTGTGTTACTCAGTGCAGCCTGAGGAGGGCACTATGAGTCCCTCCTAAGATGGAGACACTGATGGAGGTTTTAGCCTACATCTGCAAGTACACCATCATGCCAGTCCTGGCACGGTTACCATGTTGTCATGTGACTGTGGTTTTGCTGCAGCTGCTGTGCCGACAGTAAACCAAGAGCACAAACATGGCTGTTTCCTTGTCAACCATCATCATGTCCTGTAACTATATATATTTTATAATTATTGGGTTTGTAGGTGTATGTAATCTGTGACCAGAGGAGGTTGGCATTCTCTGTATCAAAGCCACTGAGTTGGTTCTCTGTTACCTTTTTGTCTTCAGCTCCTCTACACTTACTTGTCTGTAAATTCTCTCCTCATTCATCTCTGTGTGTCTGTGTTTTCTCTTCATAAAGGCAGCACACACATACTGTTCAACAAAGCGTTCTTTCCTTCATCAGGCATTCATTATTGAGTCTCCTGCAGTGTAATGTGTTACAGATGATCTTTTCGCTTCATTCTTTATGCCCCTGATTGCCCCTCAGTGTGCAAACACACTCATTCAGTCTCACGCCACCAGTAAACAGACCTTTGTTGTGAGTCTCGGCATCTCATTTCCTACTGCTGCACAACAGGCTTCATGCCAAGTGCATGGATTATTTAGTCAACATCACAGCTAGTCTGTGGACACACATGCTGCAGATTTCCTACGTTTGTCGTGCCACGTGTTAAAGGGCTATTCTGACGATTTAGTTTTGCATTGTTGCCCAATCTGTTTTAAAACTTTAGCAAACTCCTTCCAGAGTAGTAGAAAACATGCTAAAAATATTTTCCCAAGCTAAGTAGTAATGATTATGATCAGTAAACTGAACTTCATGTGTAAAATCAGTGTAGGGACCCTTGAGTTACATATTTAAGTCACCTTCTGATTGGTCGGGACATCAGATTCTTTACAGATTATTTATATACTAAATTTCCAATTGAAGGTTACTGGGCTGCTTGAGCTATGCCTACTAGCACAAAACTAAACTATCTTATATGTGGTTTGTTTGATGAACACGTAGAGCTGCAACAATTAGATGATTAATTGACTAGTCTGTCAACAGAAAATCAGTCAGTAACCATTTTGGCCATCAATTGATTGTTTCAAGTCATTTTTAAAGACAAGCTTAGCAGATCAGTATATCTGCTGGTTTACTTCGTCCTCCACAAGTGCTACCTGAGTGTCTTTGCATTCTATACTGTTAGTCGGACAAAATTATCATCATGATGACCATCTGATTACGTAATTTTCACCATTTGATTGACCAAATGACAAATCAATAAAATAACAAACACATTTGGAACATGAGACGTGGTACTCTTTTGTCAGGTGATGTATCTGCTGTTTGAGCCCCTACATCCTAGCTATGTTTAAATATAGAGAAAATGAGCAAATCTGCTCGGAGAATTTTCCTCTCACTGTTTTAATCTGCAGGTTTCTGTCAGAATCCATCTTTTTCCCATGCTGCTTCCAAAGCAGCAACCCTCTGATCCTCACTCTCTTATCCCTGTCTCTCTTCCTCCTCTCTGTCTTCTCTCTCAAGACGGAGTGGAGGAGGATGAGAGTAGAGGAGCTGGGTTTGACAGTCTTTGAAGAGCTTTTCTCTGCGGGTCGGATTTTTTTAGGACAAGCTCGGCACAGAGCACATACATATGTAACAGCACCCACACTTGACACACACTCTTTCTCTTGGTTTTTGGGTCATTTGGATAATTTCTAATTAGTGAGTTTCTGAGTAAGGGAGAGTTTCAGAAAGGGATGGAAATAGATATGAAGTATGTGTGAGAAGACTGAGAACTAGCTTAAGTCTCACTGTGTATTGGTGTTTTTTGATGGGGAGAATCTGAATGCCTCCTCAAAGAAAGTGTGTGAGTCGATAATTTGACACCCCAGCTG
Organism: Scomber japonicus; assembly: GCF_027409825.1. Classification (NCBI taxonomy): domain Eukaryota; kingdom Metazoa; phylum Chordata; class Actinopteri; order Scombriformes; family Scombridae; genus Scomber; species Scomber japonicus. Next base: position 16,772,789 of record NC_070585.1, on the reverse strand, counting down.
TTTGTGCTGATCTGTTCAGCTAAGGCTCACTTCTAAAAGAGACAAGTCAACTGTGAACATGATCTTAAATCTCCAAATCCTCCTTCTCCTCTTTCTCCCCAGACTCTATTGTGTCTTTGTCACAGCTAGTTCTGGAGACCTGTTCGGTAACTGTGTGTGTGTGTGTGTGTGTGTGTGTGTGTGTGTGTGTGTGTGTGTGTGTGTTTTTCCTTCATGAGAACCATGTGTTATGTCTTGGGTTGTTGTTTGTGTTACTGTGGGTTTTTTTGCATGTGTATTTCTATTGGTTTGCATCATGACTGTGCTACATTAAACAGCATTTTCTCTTAACAGAAGCCCAGGAACACATTACATTACTGCATGTTTGTGATAACTGTATGTGTGTGTTTGTGTGTGGCCTTTTTTATTCATACCATACTTGTGATCGTAAATCAGGTACAAAACAACAGCAAACACACAACAAACACAATCTCCCACTGACCTATATAATTCAAAATGGCTGCTGATGCACAGCTGCTCTCCCACGCAAGAGAATGAAGAGTGGTAAAGGATCTAGAGGGGAGGGAGAGAGAGATAAAGGCAGGGCTGTGTGTGTGTGTGTGTGTGTGTGTGTGTGTGTGTGTGTGTGTGTGTGTGTGTGTGTGTGTGTGTGTGTGTGTGTAAATAACATAGCAAGCAGGTAGAAGAATAGAAACGACAGCATCCTCAGGGCTCAATCTGTCACACATCCTGTGTTCCTCTGTCCATCCTTATGCATCTCTTACATCTCCTCACTGCATCCACTGTTTGTCTGTGCTATATTTTACTACCTATTTCTGTCATATTTTATCCTTCCCTGCTCTCTCTCCTTCCACGTTCGTCTCATTTTCATTCTTAAATCTTCCCACAGCATGAATCATCGTGCTCATCATGGTGTCTCACACCACGTCGTCCCTCTTCTCTCCTTTGCTGTTACACACTCACCGTCTCTATTCCTTCATCTCACCAGTCATCTCACTTCCTCACTTCCTATAAATGTCTCTCCTCAGTATGTCTTTTCTCATCATGTGGAGTAGGTCTAATCTGTTCAAAAACAGTGAGTTGCTCTAGATATCACACTAATCCACACACACACATATACAGCCACACCATTAAGCTACTTGTGTGTATGTGTGCCATGGTAATGCATGCGTGTGTATTTTGTATGGAAAGCAAGAATCCATTTTGTGTTTTATCAAAACACATGCCTGTGACATTCTTGAAGCCACACACAGCTGGCTTTTGTGTTGTGGTGTGTTAACTCATTTAACTGGTTGTCTGTATTCATTTGCAGTGAAAAATGTTATTATATGGCTGCTAATGTGGTTTTTATGTCTTTTTTTTTGCTCGTATATCAGATATGTCACTTCATGGCATGCACTAACATATATGTAATGACTTGTCATGATACAAACATGGTGGTCTCTTTATTTATTTATGTCATTCTCTGTACTTCACTCTCTTCCCCAGCCAACCACAGACGAGCTGGTCATGCAGTGACCAACATCCTGGCCAAAGAACTTATGCAGGAAGACACGCCTTCGTCAAGCAACGCCAGCAAGAAGAAAAAGACGGAGGAGACGGAGGAGCCTAAACAAGAGGGGGCAGAGTCATTAGAGGAGTTACTGGAAGCTGCTTCCTCTCGGGCCAATTAGGCAAACTGGGCTGGATGGTTTTTTTTTTGTTTTTTACACATAAAGTCAATGATATCCAAACACATTCCAGGGGCCAATTTCAATCTGAGATTAGAGTCAAAAGGCAAGCGATCATTTTTACGGAAAAAAGGCCTGTGTATCTCTGTCCCTTGTCTTAACGGGACCATCTTTTAGGATAGGACTGTGTCTTATGAGAGGACACAGGGAAAGACAGTGGATGAGGGTGGGGCTCTCACCTATGTCACAGTCCCTGGGTGTCCCTCATCAGTCTTTGGATCTTTGCCAATGTCCTAAACTGTAATAGCTTTTCTTCGGCATGTGCACATATCTGTTCATGTATTGTGTGTGTTTCTGTTTCTCTGTATTTCTGCATCACTTGATTCACTTGTCATTCCATCAAAGGGCATCTTCGGTGATTCCAAAGACTTACTCAGGAGGGAACCAACATTTTTTTTGCGGTTATTTAGAAATTTAGACTGGGAATGTCTGGAATTTGGCACATCCTGCTTGTTTGTCATAGAGTGTTCTCTGGAGGTTCCAGGCCAAGACCATATTGCGCTTTCTCACATTGTTGTTGTTGTTACATATAAAACGAATTGTTTTGTAATTGTCTGATTTATTTTACATTGCTGTTTGTAAATGTATTATTGAAAAAAGTGCCAACCAATAGAAATCAAGTCTTGTCATTTCATTCCCAGGTTTTGTCCAGCCCACACTTTGCACCAGGCTTTTGTATGGACTAGTCCAACCACTTACCAACAACACATATCACCGGGGTGTGGGTTTCTTTGTTTTCTTTTTAAGAAGAAGGGATTTAGTTCACAGGTGTTTTTGCATGAGGTAAAATTTAAAAATAGGGTTTCACATGGACATGTCTAAGCTCTGTTGCCACGTTTGCTCACAACAGTTTTATGAAGAAAACCTGCTTATTCAATAAACATGAGCGTTCCCATAATCCCCAGTGGAAAGTAGAGCAAGATAGGAGGAGGAAGTTCTCCACAGAGTCAAACCTAGCCTGAGCAGTTTATGTGTATGTGTGTGTGTGTGTGTGAAGTAAGCAGTCTATATTTAGTTTTGTGTGCACAATTGGGTTTCTAAATATGCATGTGTGTGTGTGTGTTAGTGCATGTAGTTTTCAGTGCGTGTGCTGCCATCTGTAATTACTGTATGGTACCGACCATGCTGTTATAAATGCTAGGTTTCATAAACAGCTTTGTGGTCTTTCTGCTGAGGATATTGCACACTGGAAAAATGCCCAAAAACTGCTGAGACAAGTATGTGTGTTTGTTCAGTTGTCTTTGTCTGTCTGCGTGTGTATGTGTGTATGTGTGTGTTGTTTCACCCACTTCCCCTCCCGCTGAACTGCAACAGTAGTTGCTTGAATGTCTGGCCTTGCTCATATTTGTATTCAGTAGCCATCAGCATACATGTTGCCATGATGTTGTGGTGTAATATCTGTCAGGAATCCTGAGAGGTGATGTCAGCTGCTCCATGCAATATTTATTCCTATGCAAACACAATACTATAGTGTGCCCTCCAGCCCTGATACCCAGTCAGCCTCAGTATGGGTAGACCTCTTTATCAGCCCACTGATTCAAGATCAGTGCTTCATATTGCTGGTGGTCGCGAACATCGCCATGGCTCCAAAAGATTAATCTTTCAGGAATCAAAAGAGTAATTTTTTTCTTCAGCAACACCTGCGTTTATATGACACATTGCATAAAAGTTGAACTTGTCTGGACATGGTGGAAGTGGCACTTAAATAAATTTAAAGGGCATCATGGGAGAAATTAATTTCAAATATAGGCAATGTGGAAAAATGTGCTAGTTCTTAATTTTTCTCCAGTAACACTGAGAATGACAATAAGGTGCAAAGCTCCATAAATTGCTGTGCCTGCTCTTAAGCACAAAATATGTAACTGTATTTAAACCAGAGACACAACTGCTTCTTGGTGTCTGCTCTCCACACAGATAGACGGTATACCAGGTAATTATGCATACCACTTACTGAAAAGTGTCTATTTTCAACATTAAAAGAGGACGATGAATGAAAAAGGATATCAAGATGTCAGAACATCACTGGAACATAAAACATTTTCTAATTTGAGTCATTCCTTTTGTTCCATAATTTGTTTTTCTTTTTTAAGAGATTGTTTTTCTATGTGAATTTTTACAGTTGATTGTTTTAACATATTCGAATGGAGAATTCGAATGTTTGTTTTCCAGAGATTGCTCTATATATACAGAATAATGCACATGATAATTCTGTTTGCCACCCAGAACTATTAAATATGTCTTAAGTAATTTAATGATGTGATTGGGTCATTCTTTGGTCATGTCACATTTTTTGCAACCTGCTGAGAACTAAGCTTCATGTCACCTGTCGGAGTCAGAGTAATATCCAGCTCAGTTGTATTCCTGTGTTTTTACCAGTGTTGATTCTTTTTGTAGCACATTTCTTCAGTACTTCTCCCTCCTTTCTGCTCTCTCATGTAAACACATAAAATCACCAGATAGTGACTGCACTTTGGAACTATAATTTTATTGCCAGAAAACAGCAGAGAAATGAATAAACAGTGCAATGAGTTATTTTCACAGATACATTCCAGAATTTTCTGTGGCTCCAGGGTTTCCAGAGACATTTTCCAACATTGAATGCCAGTGTTTGACATGATCCCTCTTTAGAAGTATTAAATAGTGTGTGTGTGTGTGTCTGTGTGTCTGTGTGTGTGTGTGTGTGTCTTGTCACCTTCTCTCTTTTTCTCCCATTATCTGTATCTTTACCATAGGGCTGGGCAGTATATTAATATTATATTATCATCTTAGATATTGGATATGGTAATATGGCTTAAGTGTTGTCCTTTCCTGGTTTTAAAGGCTGCATTACAATGAAGTGATGTCATTCTGAACCAGACTGCTCTAGCTAATCTATTATTTGCCATTACTTACTTAGTCATTATATCCAATTTATTTATCATTATTTATTAAAGATCTTATTGTATAAGTATTTTATGAAAGCACCAATTGCCATCCCTGCAATGTTGATGCAGTTTGATCAAGCCAATATCATATTGTGGTATTTGATTTTGTCTATATCGCTGAGCCCTGCTTTACACATCAATAACAATAACAATCAATAACGTCCCAACTGGGATAGATATACTTCAAAAAGCAGCATAAGTCCATCTAGTTTGGATGTCGTTTTGTCTTCAATAGAGCACTCAGTCCACTTGGGAAGCACACTTGTTTTGCCTCTGAAGGTTACTAAGATCATCATCTCCTTCTCTCACAAACAGCAGCAGCAGTAATGCAGGCAGCCCCCTTAGTAAATCACAAAGTCCACACATCTCCTTGTAGCAGCCAGCCTTGACCTCATCTGTTTGGGAATATCTCAGACATTCCATGCTGCGTCATAACAGCTCTGCAGATGCAGGCCTGGAGAAGTAGCTGGAGTCTCCCTGGCCTCAGGTTTGTACTATGAGGTAAGCAAATGCATCTCTTTGAACACCTTTCCATCCACATCTAAATCCGTCTCAGTTTCTGACAGGTTACTCTCACTGGCTGCAGCTTGTTCAGATATAAACATTTCCATCTGTTTTTTATTTAAAACGGAAAGAGAACGGAAATTGTGTTCTTTATTTTGAGTTGTACTATTAAGTTCAATCCACCTGAAAAGTGAATTCAGTTTTAGTCCTTTTTCCATGTACAGGTCAGCCTAAGTCAAGAAAGATGATAAACTTTGCCTGTGAGTCATGAACACCGGTCTATGTCTGTGATGTTTTTGAGCAATGAAACATCCCAGCAAAAGTTGAATGAGGCACCCAGCATATGAAAAATGTTAAACAGAGTTAAAATTCTTATCTGATGTTCACTGCTTGATGTGTAGTAATACAATCTGATGCTGAATCTGAAATGCTCTAACGTTTTTTTTACATTCACAAAACTTGCTTTCCTTTTACCGTAAATGGAGCATCTTCTGGTGTTATCTCCTCTCTGACATCACTGAGTCTTTGAGAAAATAATTAGTTCGGTTTCTGGAAATCACTTAATGTCAAACGCCTGGAGAGTTATAGTCCATTTACCACCAGGTGGAAAATATAAATGAATATTATTGTGTGCAGTCTCATCAATCATGTTGGCCTATGTCTCTATATACAGTAAAGACATACATTACTACTTTAGTGCCCTGTGCTTGCATTAGTCCACACCCTGAAAGTGTGCAGTGATGCACTTGACATTTACCCCCATATCTGACCACTTAGTTTAATATAGGGAATTGTTTCATTTGTTGCACTGTCTGCATCACCAGCTGCTGCAGCTGTCAGCCTCTCAAACATTGTTACTGCTGCCATTCTCCAAAGGAACAACATATCACTACATTAGTATTCATAGAACTCTCATGTTGCATTGACCATTTATGGTTAATTGTGGGAGTGTAGGAGTGGGATATGAGGTAAGTCCACATGTGCACATTACCAAGTAGATTGTGATTTATAAAGGGACAAATGCATACATTCTTGCTTGAGCACAGATTTATAAATCTGATTATTTTTGGCACCCATCATTTTCAGCTTCTGTGTGCATGTACACTTTTGGTATGAATCCTAAGCACTATTTTATAAATGAGGCCCCAGCTCTGCTGTGCACTGTGAATCTGAGCTGCTCCTCCTGCCCTTTCACCTCATTTACTGGCCTTGTTAATTTAACCGGAAAGCCCTGACTCTCTTTCATCATTTACGATAGTCCATGGACACACACACACACACACACATAGTGGCGTAATGGAGTAATGATTCTGACTCAACACTAAAGGGGACAGTTAATCAAAATGCTTGTGCATCGTATTTTTGTATGCTTTTGTGTCTCTTTGTCACTCTTTCTCTCTCTTTGAAAACTTTGAAATAATAGGAAGTCATTCCCCAGCATAAAAGTAAATTAGAACAGGCCAGAAATTCTTTGCCTTTGATTGTATTCATATGTGTGAGTGCATGTGTGTTTTCCATATGTCACCCACAAAATCATTGGTTAAGTGGTGTGTGTTCATGTGTGTGTGTGTGTGTGTGTGTGTGTGTGTGAGAGAGAGAGAGAGAGAGAGAGAGAGAGAGAGAGAGAGAGAGAGAGAGAGAGAGAGAGAGAGAGAGAGAGAGAGAGAGAGAGAGAGAGAGAGAGAGAGAGAGAGAGAGAGAGAGAGAGAGAGAATGAACTGCTCTTGGAATTTAGTCATGTTGTGGAATGGAGAAAGTTTATCTCTGTGGCTGTAACTTGATACTGCAGCTAAACAAGAGGATAAACATGTTTCTTTAAGTCTTCCTATCTATGCATGCCTCCTTTTCATATTTAAATATTTGCCTTGCAAAAGCATAAAATACCTTGAATTAAGTTTGCTTTTGGTCTCTACAGGTATTTCTTGCATAACATTTCACTGTAAAAGATTTAAGGGAATTTTAAGGAATTAAATGATTTTATCCCTTATTTGACACTATTCAATCTTAACTGTAAAATTAACTTTCTTTTTAAATAACATTAAACTTAATGCATTATCATTGCACACATTAAGTACCAGCTAAACAAAATACAGCTAAGCATCTCACCATATAGTACAGACAGCAGCAAAAATGTCATTGGAGGTATAGTACCATTCATACTTACTCAAGTGTTTTTCTTTATTTTTAATGTTTTCTACATGGCGGAACAATACTGAAGACATCAAAACTATGAAATATCACATTGACTTATGTAGCAACAAGAAAAGTGTCAACAGCTTTGCACACTCTTGATAGTATTTTAACCAGCTTCAGGGGGTTGTCACCTGGAATGGTTTTCATTAACCTGTGTGCCTTACAAAAGTTAATTAGTGGGACTTCTTGCTGCCTAAATGTATTTGAGACATCATTTGAGATCAGTCGTGTTGAGCCGAGGTAGCGTTGGTATACAGTAAATGATCATATTTGAGTACTGTAATGATCCATATTATAGCAGGAACTGCTACACTAAGTAAAAGAAACAACAGTCCATCATAAATTAAGGACATGAAGGTCAATCAATCTAGAAAATGTCAAGAAATATGATTAAACTGGCTCTCATGAGGACCACCCCAGGCATGGAAGACCAAAAGTTACCTCTGCTGCACAAGTTTAGTTCACTAGAGTTACTAGCCTCAGGAACTTTAATTAACGGCACCTTAGATTGGAGCCTGCACCACTGCCTCTCAGAGTTCAGACACTTCTCAACATCAGCTGTTCTGAGGAGACCGGGTGAATCAGGCCCTCATGGTTGAGTTGCTGCAAAGGAATCATTACTGAGGGAAACTAATAAGAAGAAGAGAATTGCTTGGGCCAAGAAATAGGAGGAATGAACATTAGAGCAGTGGAAATCAGTACTTTGGTCTGATGAGTCCAAATTTAAGATTTTTGGTTCCAACCGCCGAGATGGTGAACGGATGGTATCTGCATGTGTGGTCCCCTCCGTGAAGCACAGAGGAGGAGGTGTGATGCTTTGCTGGTGATATGCAGAATTCAAGGCACATTTAACCATTGTGACTACCACAACATTCTGCAGCTACTCGTCTGATCTGATCTGTGCTTAGTGGGACCATCGTTTGCATGTGTGGGAACTCCTTCAGGACTGTTTGAAAAGCATTTCAGGTGCAACCTCGAAGCCGGCTGGGAGAATGCCAAGAGTTTGCAAAACTGCCATCAAGGCAAAAGGTGGCTTCTAATATATGAAAGATGTTTTAACACTACATGTGTGTGTCCATATGTGTTCTCTTATAGTTTTGATGTATTCTGCAATTTAGAAAATAGCAAACAATAATTAAGGGAATCCTTTAAACTTTTGACTGGTAGTGTATATAAAAATAAACAATAGACTAATGGGGTAGTGATAGAGAGAAAACTCTTAATTTCTACCCAAACTTTTCCTTCCATACAAAGATTAACTAATTTCTGTCAGGAAACAGGAAACAGGAAACCCAACCTTTTTACAGTATGTCCTCTTTGGATAATAGTTCTCTCTAAATTAGATGATTCTGGTGTTTGTATTGTAAGAGGAGCTGGCAGGTACATCTGGATAAGATGATGAGGATGATGCTTTACACAGTAAACGGAAAACATCATTATAAATAAGTCATCCAGGTACTAAAGGAGAGAATACCCAAGTTTGGGAATGGTGCAGGGAGAAAATGAGAGCAAATGAAAACAGTGGAGAAGGTAGTGAATGAACGAAATGAAGAATGATGACTTGACTCTGTATATATATATATATATATATATATATATTTGTGTGTGTGTGTGTGTGTGTGTGTGTGTGTGTGTGTGTGTGTGTGTGTGTGTGTGTGTGTGTGTGTGTGTGTGTGTGTATGTATGTGTGTTTTGAACATTTGTTGTGTTTGTTTGGCACATTTATGTAGCCTCTAGGTGTGCTCTTACATGGGTGTGTCTGAAATGTGTGCTTATGTTCCAGTCATGCTTGTGACTGTGTTTACACACCACACTTGGCTTTGGAAACATGTGAGCACATCCTGTTTGTCAGCCACAGTGAGCTGTAAGAAACTAAAGAAAGCAAAGAAAGCTCTGTTTTCTACCTCAGCTTCAATGTTGAACTGCACAGAAGCTGTCAAAGTTTATATAACAGCGTCAGAGAGCAAGATGGGCAAAGTTACATGAAGTTGACATTAGACACTTTGGCCATATTGTTTGTTAAGCTATTTTGTATCCTCGTGGTTACAGTTTTTCCTTAGGACTAAACTGTTTTAGCCTCAAATGTTTAAAGATTCAGATTGACTGTGCATCCCCATGTTTACTAGTTTGGATATCCAAAATTAAAACACATTGCATAACTCTTTAGTACACTCTGCTGTATTCAAATGTTTGCGGCTATCTTTCCCTCACCAGGGTTTGAGCTAGAAATGCTTGCATTTCCTCTTTTTTTGTAAATGGAAGCTCACACGTCCTCACATTGCTCTGTGTGTGTGTTTCCAGAGTTAGAAATTGAACTAGTTTTCATTAGCAATTAATGAACTGTATTCCTGCTCAGATGAAAGTTTTCTGTTGACAAAATGTTAATTTTAAACTTGTCTAGTTGTCTTTTTTGATTATTATTATTTATTCATTTTTTAGGTGGTTATTCATGTTTTAGTTTTTAGTTTAATTTTAATCTGAGTGGTGAGCTGTTAGTATATAATTGATATAACTGATGTCAATGCTGAGTCAACAGGTGTTAATGGCAAATTGTCTCAGTCAGTTTCCATTGAACAGAAATCAAGCAATTCATTTGAAATGTTGCTGTTATCAGAAGAAACAGCATAATCTGTTTAAAGTTTGAGAGTAAAATTAAAAAATATAATAAGCTTTTCATTTGGTTTAGGTAAAATATAAATGTTTTATTCATTTATTAGAATCTAAATGTTTAAGATTGTTTTGTTATAGATAAAGTCAGGCTAAGGCTATAGGGTGGACTGCGATGGGATCTACAATGATGTCTCATTACTATGAGGATCAGCTCCGTCTGATTCCCAGACTCCCTCAGTCTCCTGTTGTGACTTTCTGGAAAGCTGGGGGAGATTTGTATGCATGTGTGTATGTATATATGTGTGTGTGTGTGCACACCCTTATATGTGTGAAGGGGGTGCTGCTGGAGAAAAAAGGTCTGAACAAAGAAAGGGGGCAGTATAATTGGCTTCAGCACTGCTAGACGACACAATGACATGGCCATTGATAGCAGAATGAGTTCTGGGGAGTGGTGGACCAATGGAAGTGCAGGAGGCTGTTTTTCACAGCCTCTGATTGGCTGGCCGAGGGAGGCTGTCGGTCTCCAGGTAGCAAAGTGAACCTCGGAGCATATCTGCCACCTCTCTGCCTTCTGGAGGGGAGGAGGAGGTGGAGGGGGAGGGAGGGAAGGAGGGACTGTTGAAGATGTGACCTCAGCTAGAGAAAAAACAAAACAATGAATTCACACACATAACATTCCCTCTAATTTTCTGTATGTATTCTGTCTGCTGCTCTTTTCTCATCTCTTCTTCATCAGACTCGTCCTTTTCTTCTGACCCATTTGGTATCTGTGTGTGTGTGTGTGTGTGTGTGTGTGTGTGTGTGTGTGTGTGTGTGTGTGTGTGTGTGTGTGTGTGTGTGTGTGTGTGTGCATTTTTGGCTGCTATTAGTACTGCCAGGGTGATGAAATAAATGTTTCATTTGTCTTTAACTTGGCTGTACACTCTGAAGCCTCTCTTTTTCTCAGTCTCCGTTTCAGAGAACTGTGGATTAAAGCCTCACTTCATTTGTTTAGACTGGCTGTTTCTCAACTTTCCTGCTGGTTCAGTAGAGAAATACACACTACTGTGGCATTTAAACACCATTCCAGAGAAACAGGGTCTGAGTGACTGCTGACGAGTGCAAGAAAAGACCTTTAACTGATGTTTTGGAATGAAAGTACGTGTGTGACTGTGCATGCATATTTGAATATTTGTTGACGGTGTGTCTGTGAATGTGTGTGTTTATTTGCATCATGCTGATTTTGCATGTAAGTTAGTATGTAAATGCACATGGCTGTGTCTTAGTGTGTTAAAGTGTATCTGACCGCTTCTATCAGTCTCTCTGCCTCGGTCATCATATCTTCATGTTATCAAATTACTCGGTTGCTTGTATGACACTCTCCATGTGACACACAATTAGCACACAATTAACATAGGCCAGAGAGTGTCAACCGATTGGCTGTGCCGTCACACCACTGAATGACATCTCCATCATCACACTGCTGCACATATGTCACCCAGAAGCACCAGGCTGCCGTGATAAAAACACTGGCTGCCTATATCAGTCTGTTTCTCTCCATATATGCAATTTCCTTTACACTGTCTGCCATATATGATTCATTTTCTGTCTTTGAGTCTCTGCATTCCTGACCTTTTTATAAACACTTTATCATTGTCAGCTTTTTCTTTCTTGCTTTATCCTCTTCTTCCTGGCTCTCCACATCCTTCCATCCCTGTCTTTCTGATTATCTATCCATCCTATATCTACCTGTCATCTGAATTTTCTGCCCTTTTGTCCACTGTTTGTGTCTCATTTGTGTGTTCGGTCATGTGGAATTAAACCATGTCTTGCACTGAAACAATAATATGTCCATTTTGAATAAACAAGCACAGACACATCATATTTTATATGCACATGACAGAAAAAGTCAGTATGTCCTACATAGCAGCATGAATGTATGTTACTGGTATATGGGTTGTGAAAAGGACTGTGTGTGCGTGTGTGTGTGTGTGTGTCTCAGATCTGAAGACATCCACCTTAAACAGACAACCTAAGCATTTAATCCCATTAAAGAGCAGATGGAGCTTTTGTAAAGATAATTGTGCATTATCTAAAACAGGCCTCTCTGTGGCTTTCTGAGCAAATGTAGAAAAGTGTGACAGTGGTTTATATATTAACCAAGAGAGACTAAAACATTGAGGCCAGCTCTCATTTTCTGCCTCTTCCTTACTTTTCTTGGTTGGTTTACTCGTGCCATTTGTCCCCTGTCCCTCTTCCACTTTTCTGTCCTACTCATCATTTGCTGCTTCTTTATTTTTTAATCTTTTTGTATGTGGTCATTATTAGCAATAGCAAGGAAGCTCTGCCGTCATCTTGCCTGATGAAAATATTAGAAACATCAAATGGAACCTGTGTTTATGCACCAGCAGGCTTGTTTATGTCAGCATTTGTGATATTGCAAAGACTCCCCTCAGTTTTTGAGGCATGCAACCCCCAGCAACCCTGAACCTAAATAAACACATATCAAATCCTGTCACTGCCCACAATATTCATATTTTTGTGCCTTTTCTCTCACTAATTCACTATGTCACAGCTCATCCCATTGGATCATTGTCTCTCTGGGGGTGGATTTCTTCCCCAAATATGGGAGTGACTGAGAGAGAGACAGAGACACAGGGAGGGAGGGAGGGAGGGAGGGAGGGAGGGAGGGAGAGAGAGAGAAAGAAAGAGAGAGAGAGAGAGAGAGAGAGAGAGAGAGAGAGAGAGAGAGAGAGAGAGAGAGAGAGAGAGGAGTGTCTATGTGCTGCAGGCTGTGCTGGAGGCAGATGCAAACAGAATATCAATAAGCACCCGGGGTCACACAGCCACATGCATGCCCATAGCTCTTTCTCTTCACTCTCTCATACACACAGACTGTCAGGAATGCCTATACTCACTAGATTCCTCACATATGGTAAACAAATTCTAGTGTCAGAGGCATCAATAGCTTATTTGTAGTTGAAACATAAATGCTCTTGGGGAGATGTTGATATCAGTACACATCAGTACACACTGCATCAAAAAACATGATATTTTATAACTCACACACAGCTTGTAGTTGACAACTTGTAGCCACAATTAATGGGCTATGATTAGGGTTAGGGTTAGTGTTGGGGTTGGGTTAAGGGTTAGGGTTAGGGTTAAGGGTTAGGAGTGAGGGTTAGGGTTAGGGTTGCACTTTGGAGAAGTCCTGTGTGAGCCACCATTCCTAATGACCTGGCAATGTTTTTGTGTGACCACAGATGACCGATTTGAGGTGTCATAGGTTTATAAACACATACTATGTGTGGACTCACTAAGACAAACAGTCTGTATATTTCTGTAATGATCTGTCAGCACTGTCAAAATATTTGTGTTGAGCATTCTGTTCTACACTTTTTATAAAGATTTATTTAGCAGCAAGTGACTCAGATGGAAATAAATACACCTAATCCAACAAAAGATGGGCGATGCTGTTGGGGTTTATGCTGGAAAGTTGGATCTCTGGAGATCTTTGGTCACTGATACTGAGTAATTGTGGTAAACAAAACAATGGCAATGATTCTGTTCCTGCATAAATGTATACAGAAAATAAATTGCTTCCATTTGTTCTTCAAGATCCAGATATTATAATGCTTCAGATAGATAAATAGTCTTTATTGATGGGTCAAAACTTTAATGCTTTATCTTTTTTCAAGATACTCTGGACCTCAGTGTGAGGAGGGAGGGGTGTGGTCGGGCAGTGATGGCAGATATCACTGATGTGCAGAAGTTGAAGTGATGCTGGTACTCACGTGGAAACCCCCAAGGCTGTTGTCTGTCTGTCTAGTCAGGCTCTAATCACATGGGTTTAAGCCCCTGACCCATTTGAGATCATTCTGTGTTGTTTACTGTTTACTATATGTATATGTTTGCATTCATGGTTCAGTTTATTCTGAATGATTGCATTTTCATTTGATATGTGTTTGTGTGTTTGTGTGTGTGTGTGTGTGTGTGTGTGTGTGTGTGTGTGTGCATGTGCACCCTGCCCTCCTGCCCCCTATATGTCCATACACATAAATGGAGGTAGGGGAGCCGTCAGTCAATTGACCTACATAAGATGAGCCTGCAGCAGTCTGATTTCCTCTGGGGGCAGTACATTTCTGGGTGTGGCATGTATGTGTGTGTATGAGGTTGAGCAAGCGTGTCCTGTATTAATTTCTTCATTTGTGTGTGTGTGTGTGTGTGTGTGTGTGTGTGTGTGTGTGTCTCTGTCCTATATAAAATATCCCCCCATCTCAATAGGGTGACTATGTGGTGAAGATACCTAGTCTACTCCCACAGTGACATATAGAGGTTACACAGGGCAGATTCTAATAGATGCAGACATTTAAAGCTCTCAGAAGTGGGTTTTGATTCTTTCAAGTGACTTTATTATTAATAGTCTCACATTCTTGCTGATGATGTAATTATATAGAAATTTGTGTTGATGTTTTTCATGTCTACCCTTGTGATCTGAAAGCCAAAACAATCACACGCATACTCCTCTTTTGGCTGCTAAAAAGACACGTTGATTAATTTTTCAGTTTATCCACATAAAATTAATAAATCATCAAAACAGTTTTGAAGAAATCTGCCATGCAAAAAAAAAAAATCGAAACATTCACTGGTTCCAGGTTCTCAAATGTGAGGATTTGCTGCTTTTCTGTTTAATATAATGATTGAGTATATTATCCTTGATCTTTGATATTGATCCTTTATCCGTGAAATTTAATACATTTTCCATATTGGACTCTTGCTTGAACCAAACAAGCAATCTGAAGATGTGTGAAGACTTAATGATTTAATAATTACTGAAATAATCATTAATTGTAAATGTATTTCCTCACTGATAGTGGGCCAGACATTCTGGCTTCAGTTGCTTTGTCTGTGTGTGAAAGATGGGGGAAAACTGCAAGGTAATGATAATGCAGTTGGCACACTGTACATGTCTGTAGCATTGCCAGTGATCATGTTTTATCATCTCTAACAGCTATAGGACACAAATATTTCCAAATACACAAATTCACTCACAGAGTAGTAATTTCTCCTGATGTGAGACAATAAACTGCTGAGGGTGAAGAAAGACTCACACTGCAAAACCCCCAAAATACCCCCACCATGCCAAGCACCTATTATAGAGGCGATGACATCACTCCTTTGCCTGGTAACCATGGTTACACTTACCTTCTGCTGGCAAAAATCAGTACCCATACCCATTTTTCCCTTGATTTTTCTTTTTTTTCCCGTCAGTCCTGTCTGCTTTCCTGACCTTTCTCTCTGCTGTAACTCACTGTTTCCTCTATCATGTCTCTTTTTCTTCTCTCATCCGTTCCTTCCTTTTTCTCTGTTTTTCAGCCTCCTCTCCTCTATGCATTCCCTTCTCTCTTTCATGTTTTCCACCCCTGTATTCCCTAATGCCTGTCGTTTCTCATAATATGCTGGACTTCAAGCTTTCAAGGTGTGCATTACTATAGGAAAATTAGGGAATGGTGAGTAAAAGGATAGATACATGCAGAGATAGAGATGACCTGCATACAGCAGACAAAGAAAACACAGATGTGAGCATGTAGCTGCCACTGAAGAGGCAGTGCATCTTAAACAGAAGGTAATAAACACTGTGGATGATGGTCAGTCAGGCTTGAAATAATGATTGCAGCAAAGGCGATGAGAAGAAAAGATCAGGCCTGTAAATAAGGAGATTGGTGGACAATTATAGCTGGACAGTGCAGGCAGGATGAGTCACAGCCCTATACTGCTAACGTAAAGGACAGATGGGTCAAGTGCCCCATTAGAATCTATTCCAGAGATGTAGTTCTGCAGAAAGGAAGGGTGAAGTGCTGTGACTTCCAGTTTAAAGAAATACAAGGAGATAGGGGGCAGTGCGCTGCATTACAATCCATTTTGCAGACAGACATGGTGGGTGGGGGGTAAAAGTGGAGTATTAGAAGCCATTGTGCAGCTGTATTATAGTAAGCAGCTTACAGTCCCTGTGCTGGGCTGCTTCTTTATTGAGGGGAGAGGACAAAGAACTGACACAGAGGAGGACACCAGGAGAGAGGCTGTCAGGGAGGGCAGGAGGACAGGAGGACAGGGAGACTCCTGTTGATGTTGTCCCCTGTTTCCATCATTTGCCTTTTGTCTGATGTACAGTCACCAAACCTGTTTTTTTCCCCCTTTGTCTACCCTCTCTCTCTCTAATCGACATTCATTTGTAGTATACACCCTTTCCTCCCCCTGCTTCACTTACATTTTTTGTCTCACCTCCTAGTGATCTGCCTGTGATGCCAACATATCTCGGTGGTCTCCCTCTTTTTGTTACATGTTGCCAGGGAGGTGATCACGGCCACAGCCATCCCTCTCTACCACCCAGAGAAGGGAGGGGGTGGATGGTGGAGGTTGCCATGGAAACTGTGAGTCTGTTGCCGGCCGACATCATCTGCTGTTGCGCTGTTGCGGAACAGGCACATGAATATTTGAGATTTATGGACACGGACAGACGAGTGACACAGAAAACTGCTGCCTCGCTCTCTGGACCTCCACCTCCGCCTCCGATGGAAATACAGAGGTCACTAAAGGGGGAGAGGGAGGAAGGCTTGGAAGGGAAGATGGAGAAAAGGAAGGGTCACAAAAGGAGACTGACAGACCTCCATTTTATCTAGGGCAGAGACAGTCTGGTTATCTGGGTTACTGAAAGAAAGACAAGGAAAAAGGTGAATTGGATGAAGGGACAATAAAATGATTGAATGATGATTTTGAGCATGTAAATGAGTTTTGTATGCTGACAGAAATGCAGAGAAGGTGATGGGAGGGGGAGAACAAAAAGAGATGATGGGAGGGTGGGTGGGTGACGTGCCATGAGAGCAGTAAATTAGGGCACTGGAGCTTGTTTTCCTTGTTTTCCCCCTTCCTTTTTTCTCCCCATTTCTCAGAACATCCTGCAGTAGTTTCTAATTAATCCTCTTGGAGGGTTGTTTCCTCAGTGTGCTGTTGATGCACACACTCATGCAAACAAGCTAGTCATGATTCATGCAGATTTCTAAATGAATTTTGCACAATTTGACTGCACTGCGTCAAAAAGGCAAAGAAAGTAGCACAAATGTGGTTCATGTTGTCTATGTTCTCATCACTGGCTTACAGTTCTGTGCCATACAGATTCATGTGGATCTCCAAATCGCTAATTTAAAATGCATTTAGTTTATTTAGTAGATGTAGAAATGGGTCTTCTGCTGTAGGAATGCGTATGTCTTTCCCTCTACATTTTTATCCTTTACAGTGATCAGTTTAAATCTCTAGTATACTTTGAGTTTATTTCCCATGGTCCAAGTGTAAGTTCTTAGCTTTATTAATGTCCTCCACTGTTGATGGGTTTAAAACCTGTCCCTCGTATCCCACTGACACAACATTCAGACCACTGTCAAAATGTGAGCTATAGCTTTTAAAATGTTCCCATGGTCCCCTTTGTTTGATTTCAGATGCTGCCTTGCTTGTTATTCCCTAGTGCCTCCCAAATATGCAACTTTCTGATGTAATTCCAAGTTTTGTGTGTGGACTCCATCTGGAAACACAACTGCTCCTATACTGGATATATTGCTGTGTTAATGCACAACATTTTAAATTTCACTCAGCACTCACTGCAATCATACAATCGTCTTGAGTTGTCTGATGACGTGAACACTTGCACTTTCACCCTTAGGTTTTTCCACTATACTGTTTGTGTCGATTTGAATTTCTCCCGAGGGGGATCAATAAAGATACATCTTATCTTATCTTTCCCATCTATGACATGGAATGCTGTATAAATTAGAGCCAAGAAATGATAACCTTAGCTTAGCATTGGGACTGCATGTAGGGGAAATCAGCTAGCCCCACTTGTTTGTGTATAGTTGAAAGAAACAAGATATAACATGTTACTTTATGAACTCTAGAGCTGCTGGTAGGTGGATTTTAAACTTTGAACAGCTGGCTAGCTAAATTACACCTTTTTTGATCATTGTGCTAAGCTAGGACTCCTCAAGCCTCCTGCCTCAAGCTCCATACTCAAGCAAACTTTACAGGGGAATCTATCTCTTGGTAACAAGTGTATTTCCCAAATGTAGGGTTAGGGTTAGGGTTAGGGTTCCCAGCTGGTTCCCTTATCAAACAGCAGTAATAACACATTATAAACACACTTGTATGCTTGGGATGGGCTTTGGAGTTTGCATTCCAGCCTCCAGTATCAGGCAGGGGAGTGTTGGTTCAGGGAACAGAGTGAAGCATTGGGGGGGGGGGGGGGTTTGTCAGTGCACACTTATTAGCCTGAAATATCCATGCAGCAGCTGCACCATTTCCGTGGCAACACCTGTCACCATGGCGCTGAGTTGTCGACATGCCTCTGTGTCAATGTCTGCATGTCTGAGGGCGCTGCACATTCACAGCGAGGCAGGCCAATGAGAACACACAAACTTACTTCCCAAACTAATGTCCTGGAATGTACAAAATTTAATGCAACACAGCAGCCTGTGCGCACACACACACACACACACACACACACACACACACACACACACACACACACACACACACACACACTAGCAACAGTGTTTTTTCTTGGTTGCATCCTTCCATATTTTCTCTCTCAGCCTTTCTTCCTGCTCCCTCTTTGCTCCATTCCTTCTCTCGTCACTCAGATGGGGAATTTTGTGTTTCCATGACAACCGCAGCGGTGGAGGAAATGGATTAGATACTCTGCACTATGCCGGGGGTGTGGTAGCTGTATGTGTGAGAGTGCAGGATGGGGGGTGGGGTGCTTATTGGGTGTACAGCTTGTAAAAGAGGGATTGGGGTTATGGTTGAGAGTTTGCGTGTGTGTGTGTTGGAGAGACTGTATAGACAGAGTGGGGGTAGAGGATGCCCTCAAACCACATAGCACCAGATGGAAGCCTTTGATCCCCTTAAGAAACACACTGTTCTATCTTGCTAAGTGAATAGAAACCAAATTACAGTCAATTGCAATGTCCCTCATGTTTTGATCCTCTGTGCACTACCTATGAGCAGAATACATGACCTCACCGTATCTTTGTTTAATGCAACTGACCCTTGACTTGTGTCCTAGTAAAATGACACCTTGCAGACAGATGCAAGGATAGTTCTTTCCCTCTATCTTCTCTGTGAAAAAATCATAATGATTCTCTTTCACCCTAAAAGCAACCCTCACTATCACTCAGTTTGTCTTTCCCCTTTCTTTCCTGTCTCCCAGTCTACCCCTGTCTGATTTCCATCCTCCCAGCTGAGAAAACAGGCGCGAGAGCTCTTGGCAGAGGAGATGAGGCGAAAGAGCGACAGAGAGAGCTAGAGAGAGAAAGAGTAGAGAGGGGGCTTTTCAGATGAACAGAAAAAAGGGTTTGCTGCTTTGAAAGGAAGCATTGTGTTCTTCCACATTGCCACAGCTCCATCTCTGTGATTTAGCTGAGCCCACAGCCAGCACATTACTGTGTCTCTTTAAATCAGGGTAGTGTTAGCCTTAGCAACGTTCAGGCTCCAGTGCTCCAGTGCTCCTTCTCAATGGCCTCCTCCTCTTCTTTCAGCCAAAGATCTCTGAACTCCTGCATTAACTCTGCCTGTTAAGCACATTCCACTCTGCTGAAAAAATAAATGACAACAGGGTGTTTGGAAATTATGTAAGAAACATGGTAAATATAGTGTGTTTAGTAAACCTATGGGATAAAGATTAATAATGTAAAACCATGAATTTCTTGTTAAGCAACTAGCACATGAATTGTGTTTATACTTTTCTCAGCCTATCAGTGGATATTGCTTTGTTTGTTGTTGTGCAGGACAGTCAGAGTGTATTTTTGGAGCTGGCTGAGTGAGCCAACAGAGAAAAAAAGACCCAATTCCTTTCTTTCCCTGTTAATTTTTTATAAGGAGTATCCATCCAAAAAGCAGTGGAGTCACTTTCTGTCTCTCTCTGCTCTGCTCGAGGAGAAATCACATTAACCCACTGCTGTTTCTGTCTTTGGTCTCTGAAACTTTCATATGCAATCTCCAATAAGTGTGTCATTTGGATTTAGGCCCTGGTTAAGTCTACTGTGGCATAAATATATATATTTCATCCCAGAGTTCTTCCCTGGTTAAGTCCGGATAAGCTGGTCTTTATCCCTGCGAGTGTGCATTTCCACAGAGCCTTGCTCTGTCCTCCAACATGTGGTGACCCAACATGCTGCTGCTCAAAGACAGCTGCAGGATGGGAGAAGGAGGGAGGGAGGGGGCAGGGAAGGAAGTGAGTGGTGGAGGATGAGGAGGAGGGAGGGTTTCTTCCTTTTGCTGGACTTCTGACAGGGGGAAAAAATTGGAAAAGGCGCGGAAACTCACTTCCTATCCCGCCACAAGCAGCCATTACATCACATCCTGCTCTTTCCTTAAAAGGCTCAAATGTGATCCTCCTCTGCCTGAAATGTGATTCTTGTTTCCTCTCACTGAGACTGCCTGGCAGCTCACACACTGTGTCTGCTCTTCCTTCTGCCCCAGTTTTCTGATGAGAATGAAATCAGATTAAAATTTGGTTATGAGTAAATTCAAGAAATTTGCTTTTCAATACATTTCTGTGTTTGTATGAGAGAGTGCCTTCTTCACTGACTGACCCTGTGTGTCTGTGGTTTGCCACATGCCTGCTTACATGCACATGTGTCACATTCACAGGATGTGACGATGCCGGTTATTCTGTCTTGTGTCCTGGCTGTCTGACTAATGTTATTACCGCACACAGGCAGTCCATTGTCAAGTTCCGGTCATCTACAGTTTCCCTTCTTTGGACAGGCCCGCTATACATCACTGGTTTGATGTTTTCTTGCCTGTGTGTGACTGTGTGTTGCTGTATTGTGTATATCTCAGTGTGTATAATCAGCAGGAATGTGCTTAATTAAGCGAGATAGGGTGGGGGGTGTAAAAGGGGCAATAAAAGAACAATCTCCCTATTCTGCTGGGTCTCCCCTCAGGGAAATGGATGAAACATGGGGACACTGAGGACAGCGGGCGTCTCTGTGAGTCACAGGATGACAAATATCAGCTGATTAAGTAGCTCTAAAGCTATTTCCAAGCTGTATGTGATGCATATTGTACTCATATGAATAACACTTCAACTTCCTTTCTTTGTTAGGAAAGCTCTCAAATGGAAGCAAAATGTAAACCTCCAGTGAATCAAACTAGGACAAACTCCCTGTGCTTTATTATGTCTGACTCATCCACTTATGTCTGTGTGTGTGTGTGTGTGGGATATTCTTCTCTCTGCTCTGCCATGTTTCCTGCATATGCTTCTCACAGTGTTGCCAGCTATGACTAATGGCTGAATATGTTTGTCTTCTACAGGTCTCTCAGCTCAGCCAGGTCCTGAGCAGAGCCAATAATGCCCACTGCGTAGATTTGTAATGAAGACGTGTAGAACAGAGAAAAGCATCCAGGCAGGGGCTAACTGTCGCCATGGCAACCACATAATACAAGGAGAGAATGGGGTGAGAAGAGTCAGCCATTTTGCGTATGTGAATCTGCAGTGTTTGATGTGGATATGCTTGTATGTGTG
Organism: Scomber japonicus; assembly: GCF_027409825.1. Classification (NCBI taxonomy): domain Eukaryota; kingdom Metazoa; phylum Chordata; class Actinopteri; order Scombriformes; family Scombridae; genus Scomber; species Scomber japonicus. The sequence goes on along the minus strand of NC_070585.1, from coordinate 16,751,274 downwards.
TGATTAAATTGTACAATGGTAATGATTACATTGATTTAACCAAAATGAAAGAATCTATGTATAACAAGGGGAAAGTATTTGTGTTTTAAAACTAGAACATTTTAACTTAACTTTTTTTTCAGATATTCTCTTAAATGTCTCATAGCTGTTGGTCTTGCATGAGCATCGCCCCCTTAGGTAATCGACAATAGTCACCTTAACTTACAGAAATGATATTGGCTGTCAGATACATGAAGCACTAGTCACCATCTCTCCAGCTTCTCTGTCCCTCCTTCCATCCCCCAACATCTGCAGCAGTGCGTTAAAGTCTGCTCCTTTTGTTTTGGTTGGTGACGTCTCATGGGCTATTTATAGGGTTATATGTTATTGTGTAAGAGATGGTGAAAGGCACAAAGAGCTGGAGCAGGCTACTATGTTCCCTGCAGTGGCCCCAGGATCTCTGAGAGGAAAGATAAATAACATGTGGCTCTAGTATGATGTGGTGATGAGTTTAGGTGGAGCTTTATGGATATAGACATGTTTAATAGTTTACCCAAAACCTTATTGCCATTCATTTGTCCTCTGTATGGGACAGACATCACACATTATATAATGCCAGATATTGCGCAATGTAAAACCCCTTTTTTATTTGATTTGACTGCCCAACCAAGAGATTTGGAGCCAGATTTATGCCTAATATGTTGATTAAATTGTATTAATTGTCACTCTATGAGGACAAATTGGCTGACCTTTTTGCATGAAGTAAATAACAGTGTGTCTTTCAGGTCTTAACTGTGCCAGGTTTCCATCATCAAAATGAAAGTGATCATAAATATAAATAAACAATATACTTTTTGTTCTTGTTGCTCTTTTACTCAAAAGTAAATGAATCTTCCTGCAATGACTTACGTACAATAACATATTACCAATTTTGCTGCACATTGTTTTGGATCATTTTATCAACAGAAGGAGCATGACAATAAAGTGATCAATTCATGGTCATCATGTATCAAGTCTTAAGGGAATAGTAAAAATCATGCTTGGTCTGTTAATTCTGAACAGATATGTGACGGGAAATTGTATTTTTAGACTCTTATATTGTCATTTCCCCCTCCTTTTCATCTAACAGCCACAAAGGACTACTTGAACATATCCAGCAAAGCTTGAGGTTGAGTGCTAAAGCTCTGCTGAATGTGGGTCACATAGAGAAGAAAGCCCCAGGAAAGATTTTTAATACACAGCAACACTAGATCTTACAGTATTTTAGTATTTAAGGTGAGTCTAATGAATGAATAGTATTAGAAATGTAAATCATGCACAAGGTTAACTTACTCAAAAGCAGCATACTGTGTAAGATATTAAATAGAAACACATGGACATAAAAGAAACAGCAAACATAAGCAATTTTAAATGATTTCAGGATCTTTTTATTTGAAATGTCAGTGTTCAAGAGAAAATAAAACAGCAATATAAATATTAGCATAAAAATAAGAGTAACACAGGGGTATAGCGTGGGGGCTAAGCATTTGATAAGAAAGATAATACAGCAGGATAGAGTAGTATTAATTCAGCAGCGGACGGACTTACACATATATAATATTTATAATCATTTGTTCATATGGACAGAAAGAGAATGAGAGGCATTCTTTCACAAATGCACAAGATAAAATCACAGCAAAAGAACATTAAGAGGTTACAGAAGGATAGAAACATTTCCATTTTTTTTTTGTTTTGTTTCTTTACAGGGTGATAAAAGATAGAAGAGAGAAAATGAACACAAAAATATGCGCAACACATATCACAAGTTAACTAGTCTACGTGTGTCACTTGTTTACTTATCTAAAGTTATCTTTAATTCATTTATTTACACTGAAGTTAGTTGGCTTCCATGGTGCTTAGTTACTACATTGCAACACAAACTGTTGAAGAACATCTCAGATTTTTATTCATTGTTTTTTTTTTTTTTTTTAATCTGTGGTTTTCTTATTTTCTTGAAAAACAAAATGCAACACATTCCAGTAGTAAGCCACGCCTTGTGGAGAGGGACTTTTGAAAATGCTGGACGTGGTCCCTACTGTACAAACAACTGGCTCTTACCATCAACAGGATTTGTGTTTATTTACAGTGGGGAAGAGCCTCACAGGACCAGGGAGTCGAGGGGAGAGGTGAGAGGTATAGAGGCCAAGGTTTCTCATTGATTTGAATGGAGGAAGGATATTTCAAAGGGCTTTTGAGTGGCATCTCCTCACCAACAGGGACAGCTGTGCTTGGCTCTGTTGACCTCTACCTGGGTCAGTGCATTAAAGAGGTTTAAGGGGGTGGGTGGGTGGGTCAACAGTGGGTCCTCTGTACATTCAGTGGGTAGAGCCAAGGTTGTTTCCCACCCCCCACCCCCCGTGGTCAATGTAATGGTGCCACCTCAGTCTGTGTACCTCTCACCACACTCACTCCACCCTCACTGACCCAGCCTGCAAGCTGCCTTTTTTCATGCAGTTGTAACTGGCCAGGGCCCTGACAGACAGATGGACGGCAAAGTAAAGACTTCATATCTTATACAAACAACTCCTCTATGCTATTGAATCATTATCTCCCAAAAGAAAAAAACAAGTTACTGTGACACATCAAGAAGTTTCTTCAGCACTTCAGGATGGAGAAGGGAAATACTCTGTGGAGGCCCTAGCGGTCTAGAAGTGTCCAGAAACTCCTAAGCACTTAAGTTTACCACATTTATGCGTTTCTCTAAAGACCAAAGTGATTACTACCCCTACATCATCTCATCTTCGGAATACGAACAGTGCATTTCTCATTGTTTGGCTCTCAACGTGGGGTAGTGGGGGGAGCACACGAGCTGGGTGTGAGGAGGGGAGGATAGAGGGAGCAGGGCAGCACGACATGTTTGTGCCCATCTGGAGGTGTTATACAAGGAGTCAGTGCCTGCTGCTGCACCACCTGAGTGGACAGCATGGCTCATGACTCCATGACACAAGGACGTGCGACCCTGCCCTCTGCCAGCCGTTCCTCCGGGTGCATGCTCAGGTCATAAAAAATATCAGAGATTAAAATCTTATCTTTTTAAACTATGATTACAAAAGTAATTTTCTTATTGTGTCAAATAAATGCTACATGTGCATTGTATTGACCTGCGATTGGAAGGAGGATAATAGATTGAGGACATCCTCCTCTTTGCTTTTGCAATGCATAGTTTGCAATTCTAAACTAGTATATGTGGTTTGAACCTTAAAGAGCATGCAGAAGAGTTTGTAATACCTGTCAAACAGCAGCCTTATATCCACAGGCTTTGAGATCCTGCAAGGCTGACCCTACATAAGAATATAATGGATGGCAACTAGCGTACTTTACAAGAGCTGACTTTCCACCTCGGGGAAAGAGCACAATAAATCCAACATGAAAGACATTAACATTTCATCTCTGAATACATCACTGCGTATAGCCTTGTCATACCAGCAAGGTTCTTTACACTGAATCTCTTTGTCCAAGTTCATTTGATTTTGCCAAAAGAAAAAAGAAAAAAAAATCTCACTAACCCCCCATACCCTGCCAAAAATATCCACCGACAAAGATTACATGAGCAATACTAGACCTTCAGCACAACACAGGTTACACCAGCAACAACCTTCAGCACATTCAGACTCTTCAAGGCCCTCAAGAAACTCTTTCAAAGAACCATCAACATCGTCCATGTGGTCAGAAGTGATTTGCTGTCAATGTTTAGACAGCAGTTCAGTAAGATACCTAATAGTGGGGTGTGGGGGGTTGAATTTCTCATCAGATTAAGCCGGATTTATCATTCCTCCATCTCTTGCTGTCCCACTCTACTTCTTTTCCTTCTTGGTGGACTTCTTCTTGGAGGCAGGGGTCTGAGCGGCCTTGGGAGGCTCAGGCTGGCCTGAGGCCTGGGGTGGGGGCAGTGCCTGCTGGGTGGCCTGCTGAGCTGTGGCCTGCTGCTGCTGCTGGGGGTTGGAGGTGAGGGTGGCCGTGCTGCCAGGGATGTAGACATTCTGGCGATAGTCGGGGACGTGCTGCAGGGTGAACTGGGGGCTGTAGCGGGTGCTCAAGCCCATGGTGCCGGGCCCCAAAGTGGCCGTAGCCTCGCTCACTTCTGGGGGAAAGAGGGACAGAGTGGGGGAATCAGGGGTGAGATGGGAGAGGAGAGAGGGATGAAACTTGTTAGATAACTTAAATTCAGTGTTATATACAAGCAAAGGAAAAGGGAGAAACTTAAGATTTCAGTTTTTTGTTTTTTTTGCAACAGCTCAACTAAAAAAAGAGCACAAATAGGAGGATAAAGAACAAAAGAGGAAGAGGAGGTGTTACAAAATGGTTGTGTGCAGGCATATTTTTATCACAGATGATGACTCTATCTCCCTAGCACACTCTGTGTTTCTGATTGTCTATAACGCATGCCCTGACTGTGTGCGCATGACGTAGCTGCTCAGCTCATAATTCTCCCACAGCCCCTGCATTGCAGAGCCAGAGACACAAACGCTCCCTGCCCCCATCCTGTAGTCCCTTCTCAGCCTACATAAACACACATATGGACACGAAAAGTTCCCAGTTAACTGCATTGACTTCCAGTGGACCAAGGAAGTGATGGAAAACATCATTTTTAAAATACTCTTTCTGCTCTCACACTATATTTTTCTAACTGTTTGCACAATTTCTCATGCATTGTCTTATCAATTCAGTAACTTCAGCTACAGAGGAGGAATGACCTTCAGTGATTATCACGTGTACTTATTTGTTCCTGATGGCACAAACTGTTCATTATGTCTAACTTTGTGCTGACATGCAGGTTACCACTAAGCCAAAGACAGATCCTTTCTCTCTGTTCACTCTAAATGGAAAAATTCCATACCACGTCCGGTGCAGTGTCCAAGAGGGGGCTGTGTGTGTGTCTGTGTGTGTGTGTGTGTGAAGGGGAGGAGATGTGATGTGTCAATGGTTGCAATAACAGTGGAAACATTGACTTGACTCTATTATAAATAATAATCCTTGTTTGTTGCCAAACAATAAACCAAAAAATATTTTCTTCCAAACAAAATCATATTTGTTAAGTTTGTCCTTCCACCATTTCTGTGTTTTGCCACTGCATCTGAAGTTGCTCAGCTTTGCTTTTAAGGCCAAATGTATGTGTATTTTTCCATGTGATGTGACTACAAAGCTTTCCACAGAAACAGCCCAAGGATGAGTCAGTGAGTGTTTGTGAGTCCTCTGTGCTGGCAAGGCAGTCATTGCAGGAACAGAGGAATAACACAGGAGAAAGAGGATATGTCCCGTGATCTACCTGACTTCATGTAGGAGAGTGAAGGCTGCATATTACATAATTATTCATGCGGACCTATAGTCTTTGGGTTAATATAAAACAATGTGCATGTGATAAGTGTGTACAGTGGAAACATGCATCTCTGTCCTGTTATTGAATTCAACACATAAACTGCTGGTAGCTACATCCACTGCCTGAATAATATCTGAAGCTTCCTCTGGACATTGGCCATTCACTAGTACACAGCCACTACATGCAGAAAGCCATGGAAACATCAATGTGTACTGAAAGAGCTTCATCAATGAGAAAGTCTGGCTAGTTGCCCTCCAACCAAAGAGGAAACTAAATAAACAACCGTCACTCATGCACTGAATCTGAGAGGATGAGGATGAAGACATGTTACAGATTAGAAGATGTAATGTTGGGAAGGAGGATAAAGATAACGAGGTATAGGACTCACCGTTAGCTGCAGCCATCAGGGCCTGGAGCTGCTCGGCTTCAGTTGGGGGCTGGGGCCAGGGGCCAGTTCCCATGGCAACCTCAGGTCCTCCAGCGGCCCTGTTACAAAAACGAGGAAAAAAAAACAACTGTAAATAAATTGTGGCTTGTCCTTTACATTGTGTTTGTTTATCTCAGTGACTTTGACAGTTGGTGGTTTATGATGTACAGGCAAAGCAGCTGACAGCGAAGTACACAGCCTGAGGAGAACTCAGCAAGGATAACAAGGAGGATGTATAGTATACAAAGCAGGGTGTGTCTCAAACAAACACACACTCTAAAACACACTCTTGTTAAGGCGTGTACAAATGTGTCTGCACACAGACACACAGTAGCAAGCGTGTTCAAGCATTAAAACACAGTAAACACTGCACAACTTTCACACACTCTCTCCGGAATGACCATGGGCACTGCGCCGTCAAGTAAATCTGATTAAATATTTAATGATCCCATCTTTAAAGGAAATAGCTGTCTGCATAGCCACACATGCAGCGCTCAGTGAACACTAAACATTTCCATCTGGGCAAACTTTACCTTCAAAGGCTTGTTTATTTAAAACCTGCAATTTGCATGTGGGAGGGGGGGGGGGGGGGGACAAAGGAGAAAGCAGAACTGCGATCTATTATGCTCACCTACTTGTTTCCATTCCCACACTTGTGACACACCAACACAAGCTCTACAACACTGACATCTAGATCATAATACTTTAATCCTGGTTCTGCTCGTTTTCCTAAAGTGCTAATAAACGTCTTTCTTTTGGATTTTTTGAAATGGTGGTTTAGATGCGCCATAAAACTGCAGTATTTTATCTTTACGTTACTGGTCCACAGTCAGGAAAAAAAAACTAATAAATGTCCATGCACTTCATTAGGGGCCCTGCAGAAGACACAAAACAATCACCCTGGAAAACCTGCTTCTAGAGTTATTCAGCAAAAACAATAAAAATGGTTTAAACTACTCTCAACCTCCTGATTTATGATTCTTTGCCTGCAATACATTGGCTATTTAATGGTTTTAGGTAATAACAAAAAACATCTGAGGCCATTTAGTGGAGGATCATTAGCCCACAGACACATGGCTAAAAAGGTTTTGGTGGATTGCACAGCTCCAAAGAGGACAGTTAATGACACATCAGGGATTAAAAAGGACACTGAGGACTCAGGTCCTACTTTCTAACAAATTTAGGCTGCGGTTATGAATGAGGAAAACCACACTGTAGGTGGGTAGTTAGTGTGCTAAATGCATGGTATGTAAAGGAGCACACTTTGATGTTCTTTATTGAAAACCTCTCGGACAAATTGGTCTGCTCTCAGGAGTTCAGAGAAAGTAAAGGACACAACGAGGGAACTAGTGAAAAAGGAATTCTAACACAAAAACAGGGCTCTGTTTAAGAGCAGGTTGCCAGATCACACTGCCAAAACTCTGAAGTGGTTTTCACTGCAGTGCCAGAGAGAGACTAAAGAAGAGAAACATGCATGTCCTGTGCCAGGCAGCCAATGAGAAACAGGCTGGGTTAGAACACGGTCAGTAGAGCCAGGGCAGCCATTTTGGGCCTCTTTACATCACTTAAGATAAAAAGGAATGCTTCATTTGTGCTAAATTAGCGTCCCACTGTACTTATCACATCCTGTGGTTCTTTTCAGCGCTTCCTGTGGTCAGTGTTATCACTTCCTGTGGGCAATATAGTAAACTGTGGTCCAGTGGGATGTCCCTGGTTGACCAGACAGTGCTATCATTTTCCCTCTGCAACGTTACATGATGTGTTTGGTCTCTCAAGCTTCCTCTTGTTGTTGTTTTGCTTCTAGACATTAACTTTAAACTTAATTTAAGGCCTACAGACAGTCACACGGTGGACATGCTGGTAGCCATCTTATCTACATGTTGACCCAAAGAGTCCTGCTTACTTTATAGAGTAACTTTCAAACCCCTAACAGGCTTTAAAAAGAAAACAGTCATGAGACAACGGCCATCATTTTCTCTTTCGTGTTGTTGTCCAGTTGATAAATCACATGAAAAAGCCACATGTGGTGATGTTGAGCTACAACCATCACAGACATATCACACATCAAAGGCAACACTGTATGGTAAGCCAGTATTTTTGGAGGAGAAAAAAAGACAAGAGCTCTCAGACTACAATGATTATATTTATAGCACACATACAAGGCATAGCAAATCTACCAAACACTGCACGCAAACTCAAAAATGTCACAATCCTTTCTATGCCACAGCAGGCATTGTGGCCTATGCACATTGATCAACAAACCCCACCAAATTTTAAGGAGACTAACAGAAGCTATGGGTTAGGTACATACTACACACAGCACAGCACTACCTAAAAACAACTCTCTGCCCTTATTAGCTGATCAGGTCTCTCTTACACTGAACAGTCACTTAACAAAACTGAAAACTGAACAGCTACTAAGGACAGTGAGTGTTCATATAGTGCCTATGGCTAAATTAGTACCTTGTCCCATTCTTCGGCGTCCATCGTATGTGTGTACCGTATGGCATGTGGGGTCTAGAAACACAACAAGTTATACAGTCTGAAAGAACCATTTAGTATTTGAAGGCTGGGGTTAATGAAGAAAAATGCTGTCATTTCAAAATATCAGAGATTGAAAGGTATTTCCTCATGAACATGAATTATGTCCAATGTTTCTGTAATCCCAGCAGTATCCCTTAAGAAGTGGCTTGTGTCTCTACAGGGAGAAGCCTTGACTCAGAATGTGTTGTGCAATCATTGTTGTGAAAACTGTTACTGCTAACACGCCATTTTAGACCACACAGTATGGGCAAATACCAATAATCAACCCAGCACACACACTCACTCAAACACACAATTGACATAAAGAGATACAATGAATCTATTGTCATTTAGCAGACAAGTCACTGATGTCAAAAATTACATTTTAAGTAACCATCAGTTTCACGACTGATGGCAGAAAATGAAGAGAAAGCAGGAAGGATAAATACTCTATCCCTTCCCCCACTACCTCTGGTCACCGTCCCTCATCAGTAGTACTGAGTGATGGCACACAGGCTCAGAGAGAGCAGAGAGGAGAAGAGCAGAAGGGGGAGGGGTAGAGGAAGCTGCGGCAGCCATTTTATAAAGCTGCCTGCAAACAGGCAGGGATGCTCATTCAGGAGTGTATATCAGGAATCAGACTACAATGTAATTGAAAGTGAGATTCAGATGGTTGCATTACGACTTCAGCATTTTACAATCTGGACAGACAGCAAGTTCTCTCTCCCATCTCCCCTTCTCCTCTCTTCATTTCTCATCCTTCATCACTCCCTCTGTCTTTATGATAAGCTTGCCTTGTGCAGCACAACAACATGCTTTTCACATTACAGAGCATTTTATCGGTATGTTTGTGTGTGTGTGTGTGTGTGTGTGTGTGTGTGTGTGCGTCAGTTTACTCACCCGCTAGGTCCGGGTCTCTGTCCCTGTGTGAAGCGCCAGTCATTGTTTGGGGGCTTTTGCTGTGAAGAGAACAGAAGATGCAACATGAAATGCATGTTTCACTGCAACAGAAGTGACACGTTTCTGAGGTGTACTTTATGGTTCATAAGATGATGTTTTGTGGCCGACACATCTGTTGGTGATTGTGTATGTCTGTGTGTACTCTTTTGTGTGTCTGTCTGTGATTTAGAAAACCTTCACAGTTTTTTAGTAAGGCTCAACAAATGGTTACAGATGACAACAAATATCTGGATACTCAGACCTCCATGTTGTTCCAAGAGCTGTGGAGCATAAAATGTGGCAGAGGAGCACGCTAACACATAGTCTGATATGATACAAACTGGGTCTCTGCTGAAACCAAAAACAAAAGGGTAGACAATATAGAAAAAAGCCACATAGGAGAAACATAATCAAGCGCTAAACAGCTTACAAATGACCCTCATAGCAATGAAGGTTATTCCGCATTTTAAAGCCTCTAATGTACCAATTCAGCAGGAAGATGAATCAAACATCCAAAGGCAATGACCTCACATAAAAATCTGTCTAATATACAAAATTTAACAGATAAGTAAAAAATGTACACAAAACAAAACTATTAAGCTCCTGCATGTCTGTAACTTAGGCACGCAGAGTCCTTGGAACACAAAGTTGTTTATTTTAAAACCGGAACTTCAAGGAGAAAAGGCCAAGATGGCAACTCAGTGGTGATACAAAGCCTCTTGCTTCTCTTTCCTCTCATCTATATATATGTCCCTGCTTCTCTCTATGAATGTCTTCAAGTCCATTGCACTTCTGTCCATCTCAGCCTCACTGGCCATGTCACTATGTCTTTTCCATCTCTCTCGCTCTTCCCCTCTCTCCCAGCCTCTCTTGTTGTGCAGTGATGCAGTGAATAGACCCTTGGCTTGGCTCCAGATTCTGCCGCCTAATCGACACAAGAGCTCCTTGGAGAGAGAGGCCAGCAGGATGATGTGCTGCATTATTAAAAGAGCTGTTCTACCCTAGTGAATGATGGAAAGAGGCAAAGAGAGAGCAGGATAGAAAATAGAAAATAGCTCAAAGATACCTCTCTAAAAGGAAGACTATTGCAGGATAAACTGATGACTATAATAACTAGGGCATCTTTTACAATATAAGGACATGAAGAATGAGTGCACCACTGAATGGTGACTTACTGAATGCATCATAAAAACAAACAGTCAGAACGTCAGATTGTTGAATCAAGTGAACCTAGGAAGTGTTATGTATCCATGCAGGAACAACATATGAGAAGTGCTATCCTAAGATAATGACTGCATCAAAGAAATCAACATTAACTAACACAGGGGAGTGACTGTAAACTGTCATTGTTAGGACCAGTAAAGGACACAACATCAGCTAAAAAGGGAGTGTGAATGATACAGAAGTAAAGGCGTTGCATAGCGGTTAATGTCCCTCCAATATACAACACGATTATTGAACAACTCCATAATGTGTGAAGTGTAAATAGATGTCAGCGGATTAAATTTCATTGTTGTCTACAAGAGAGCCCATTAACCTTGGTGGTCACTTAACATAATCAGTTGAGTCTTTAATACTCAGGGAAAGGAAAGCCTGCCAGGTTACATCCTCATATCAAATTGCAATACCAGCCCTCATAAATGAATTTATTACAACATGAAACCATAGTGGATGAGGATAAGCAGAGGAGGGCACATCTGAACTTTTATCCTCTGTCAAAATACAGCTTGGTCGACTCTAAAAATGGACTTAGAGATGTGTGATATGTGCGTGGGCATGTGAGTCTGTCTGAACTTTGTTGATGAGAGAAAAAGATCAGGGATGAGTGGAGGCAAACATCCACGGAGAGGCCCAGCATTCCAGCTGTGTGACTCGTTCTCACTGCACAAACACACACGTCATTTCCAAGGTCAGATCCCACTGCAGGCATGTGGAATAAAGGGTAACTGGAATATTTGGGCCCCACTGTGAGCTTAAGTTAAAAATAGTGGTGTGATATGCTGTAATGTAATCATATGTGCTTAATTTGGGGAGCTTTGCCTGCACTTGAATATCAGAAACAGACAGGCTTCTATAAAATGCAACTTGTCTTTGGCTCAAACAGGAAGTCTATTTTCACACACTCATCTGAAGTGCAAATAGTTAAGAGTTGCTGAGTTAAGATGGTGTAAACAACAGTCGCCAAGGGTAACAACTCCCAAGCCCAGTTTAATTGCTTTGCAAGGATAAAAATCGAATTGCCTTTTCAGCTCCAATTATGTGAGCATCTTTAGCTGTGCTCGTTTGTTAATTATAACTAGTGCTATTATTACAGTCTCTGAAGTGAGCTGATCAGTTAAGATAGAGAGGATTAAGTATTCAAATGCACAATAGAATTTTAGTTAGGTTTTAAAGAGGGAGAGAGAGAGAGCGAAAGAGAGATAGAGAGAGGAGAAGGTGAGACAGACTATTAAGGCAGCCAATGTAGAGAGGTGAAGGGATTACAGTTCTGTGGGCCTAAATTCTTATCCAATTGAAATACTTTCATACTACCCAGGAAGCTTTAACACTGTCAGTCTACATCCTTTACATTTTTAAGTTGAGCCAAAGGACAGTTCGGGTTCCTCAGAACTCATGGTACAATAGCCTAAAAACGAAGTCAGGCAGTAATTCATCAGTTGAGGTACTATCATCTTTAGAGACAAGAATCTGCCAACATCCAGTATGTTTGTAAATATGCTACTGTTAACTTTTCTAAAACATCTGTTTATCATGAATGGAAGTTATGTGTTTGTAGTGCCAAAGGTTTATAAAAGTACATCAGTATATTTTCACGCTGTACATGTACACAGTTCCTTGACACATAGAAGTCCGTGTGGTACTTTTACTGGAAGATTGGATTCTCTAACACACACACACACACACACACACACACACACACACACACACACACACACACACACACACACACACACACACACACACACACACACACACACACACACACACACACACACACACACACACACACACACGACAGTATGGGTGTTAAAAGACTCATGGCTTAACTGCACCTGGTGATCAGTCTGAAAAGAGGAAGTCCTTCCTCTTGGTCTGATAACCTTCAGCACTCACACACAGCACACACAGACATATTCACTTAGTTTCCCAGCTATCTTACATTATTTCCAGAGATGGTGCCCTTGCTAGTCAATGATTACGCCAGTGGAAATTGGGATATATAACCCTTACAATTCCATTCAACTGTCCAATTCACCGTAAAGGAAAAGCTGGCCACTGAGACAGGAGAGAACACAACATGCGGTGCTTGACTTTAATATTGCTATCCCTTGAACAAATATCATGACTCAGCTAACAAAACCCTTGAGGACAGTTTCACTGAACCGCATGAGCCAGTTTGTTGCATGTGTAGCGTTGTCATCTATAAAAAAGACTGTTTACAAAACACTCCGCCTAACTCAGTACACGTGCCAACCCTTATACATTCACAGACTCAAATATTGAATAACTAACCCAAGACCACCGTCATGGCAATGTTCCGATCCCGATCTGGCACCTCTAGTTTTACTGCAAAGGTAGGGAGGTGCAAAATTCCCAAGATCGTGAGAATGTTGTTTTTTTTATGAAGATCTACATGTTTCAGGCCAATGGGAAGCAACATTTTATTTAATTTACCAACTGGAGAATGTTTTTGTTGCAGACTTTGTGTTAGTGGTGTAAGTTACCAGAACAGCACACCTTAAATGACTAAAAGATACAAAGAGGGGAGTGACTGACAATCAGGCACCAAGGCCCAGGGGTCCTGCTAAACTTACACGCTGTGGGATCGCTCCTGGTGCCTGATGCTTTATACACACAATCTCTCACACACACACACACACACACACACACACACACACACACACACACACACACAAACACACAAACACCCACTGTGACCACAGACCATGCCGTCTGTCACTGTGGCACACGTGCGTAAAGCCATCCTTTCTTTCCATCTATCTCTCTCTTTTCCTCTGTTGTCCATTGCACACGTGTCACTAGAGCAGGGAGACAGATGGTACCCTGCTGACCTCTGGGGCAACATAATTCAGTGCAAATAGTGAGTCTATGTTATAAGACTCATGAGAAACAGCAGTAGGTCATAGATATTAAACAGACATAAAACTAAACATCCTGTTTTCTGGAGTAGAAATAGTTATCTTTAAAATACCATAGATAAAATAATGAACATGACTGTCTGGCATGACTGAGGATGTCTACATTAAGGATGATAAATCCTCAAACATTCTTCATTTAATTCCCCTAAAATGAATCATCCTGGCAAAAGCAGTCAGCCATTTTATCTTTGTGACAGCTCTTCCTTTGCATCAAACCTCTAAATGGGCTGTCTGTGTCTTATGCATTTGATTATTATCTTGTTAGTCTTAACATGTCACTCTGAACAAATGGAAAGGAGTTATATCTCTGATCAAGGATCAAGGAATGGAAATGTGTGTCCAAAACATGTCCGTCCAAAACTCATATGCACACAGCTGTGGTCACGTGGTGCTGAGTCCTGGAACCAATCACCAAAAGTTCAGAGGACAACAGGAAGTCAGGGGTCAGGCCACTGACCTCATGAATTCCTGTTTTTCAGCTACTGCTTTATTCTTTGACTGCCCCTCCTTCCACCCATCTTCCCATTTTCTTTCCTTGGCCCTTTTTCTCTTCCTCACCCCCATCTCTCCCTCTGTCATCCTGTTCCCCTCTGTCTCCCAGCCATTCCACTTAGCCAACACTGCAGGACCTATTTTCATCTGTTTGTCTCCTCCTCTCCATCTGTTAGGAGCACTTATGTTTCCCCCTTTTCCCCTTCCTTTGCCATTTCTCAAGCTATCTCCAATGGCCTTCTTTCTGCCTTGCTTTCTCCTTATCTGTATCTTTCTTATCCATAAATAACACTCTGCTCGTTTAGTTACTGGAAGTCAAGCACCCACATTTCCTAGCCTCAGGTTAGATTAAATATTAAGCAGCTCTTCATTTTGCCAAAACCTGTCTAGTAGGACAACAAAGCTCTAAGAGCTTTTTCAACACATAGAGATAGGCATCCTGCTGCTAAAGAAAGTGGGTTTTCATTTAAAATACCGCAGAGCTACGTGACTAAGGAAATCAAGGTTATTACTCTGTTGTCAAGAGCCAAAGCATCAAAACACCATTCACTGTACTATTACAAACTGCATGTGAAAAACATTTCTTAATATACTTAAACATCTTCCAAACCACTCTACAGATACTCCTGGTTATCCCACTGTGGCAGCTCACACCCATGCCATACTTGCTCACGCACTTTAAGCCCTCACCTCACTGGCTGAGTTCATAAGGTGCTTCCTGCTTAGTGTCATGTTGAGTGTGTTGTTATGACTCAGCATGGGTGTCTTCATAAATACAAAGTCACTGCGGCTGGATATGGTGGAGTAGCAGGGCCTGTAAGTGCGTGTGTGTGGATCCTGGGGGCCTCCCACAACCTCCATATAGCGTATGGGTCCATCAGTGTTGAGCTGCAGGTGCAGGTCCTTGCTGGGCCTCTGATGGTAGCGACTGGACCTGTGATTACCATAGCAGCAGCAGTCAACGCCACCCAGTCCAGGGCCACGGTGCCTAAGACAGCGTACCATGAGAATAACAAAGGTGATAAAGGACACAGCCGATACACAGGCCAGAGAGATGATGAGGTACAAAGTGATGTCCGACATCCCAGTACGGTGGTAGAAGGGTGTGTGGCGGGGGCTTATTGGAGCATCATTAGCTGTGGCCTTCTCATCCACAGTTACTGTAATGTTCACAGAAGTGGACTTTGGTGGGTCACCATTGTCCTGGATGATAATCACAATGTCATAAGTGGAGCCCTCCTCCTCCTCAGCCCACTTACGGGCTGTGCGGAGCTCACCAGTGTGTGCCCCAATACGGAACATGCCAGCATTTGGTCCAGGGGCAATAGAGTAAAACAACCATGCATTGTGCCCACTGTCTGCATCCACCCCTACAAGTTTATTTACGAGGTACCCGGGGCCGGCAGATGGGGGCACAGTGAGCTGTAATCCTTTATCTTTTGGGTAGGCGGGGTGTACAATCACTGGTGCATTGTCATTCGTGTCCACCACAAACACATGCACAGTGATGTTGGTTGTCAGCACAGGCACCCCCGCATCCCGGGCCTGCACCTCAATACGGAAAGCATTAAGCTGTTCATGATCCAGGGAGCGCATGCTGTAGATGTGGCCACTCTCTGGATTAATGTAGACATAAGAAGAGATGGGTGAGCCCTGCACCATGCCGGGAAGGATGGAGTAGGTGATGCGAGCATTATCACCTAGGTCTGGGTCAGTGGCTAAAACAGTGGTGATGGGGGTACTAGGAGCATTGTTCTCTGGGATGTCTACAGAGTATGACGGCTGAGAGAAGATGGGGGCATTGTCATTTACATCAGCTATCTTCACCACAAAGGTGGTTTGTGATGACAAGGGAGGAGAACCAGCATCAGTGGCCTTGATGACCACTGTGTACTCTGGAACAGTCTCACGGTCCAGTTTGCCAGCAGTGGTGAGGCTGTAATGCATGCCAAAAGCTGAGTTAAGTTTGAATGGTAAACCTTGTTGGACACTTAATGTAACCTTCCCATTCATACCAGAGTCCAGGTCCTGTGCACTTATTAGTGCTATCACAGTCTCTGGTGTTGAATCCTCTTTGATAGGGCTGGTCAGTTTTGTCAATGTCACCTCTGGTTTGTTGTCATTCACATCAGTGATGTCCACTATAACATTACAGGAGCCCTCCATAGCAGGAGAGCCACCATCTCTGGCCTGCACTGTGATGTGATAAGCAGTGCCCTTCTCATAATCCACATCACCCTTCACACGGATCTCCCCAGTTTTAGGATCCACACTGAAAAGTTTGAGTGCACGTTCCTGTGTGTATTTACTAAACAGGAAGGATATTTCTCCGTTACGACCCGAATCAGCGTCAGTCGCGTTCAGTTTCGTTACTAAAGTGCCCAGTGCAACATTTTCTAACAGGCTAACTTTTCTCACTGGCTCGTCGAAGACGGGCACATTGTCATTTACATCCAGAATTTTAATGAGCATGAGTGTGGAGCCAGATTTTTCCGGCTGACCCCCATCTACAGCAGTGAGCAGCAGGCGAAACGAGGCCTGCGTCTCCCTGTCCAAAGCTTTATCCACCACTAACTCTGGAAACTTGCTGCCGTCACTTTTAGTCTCCACATTCAGAGTAAAGAAGTCATTTGCTGCAAGATGGTAAGTGCGTAATGAGTTGGTACCCACGTCTGGGTCGTGTGCGCTCTCCAAGCGGAACCTTGTCCCTGGCACAGCCGCCTCTGATATTTCCAAAGAAATGTTGCTGGTTGAAAACAGCGGTGCATTGTCATTTACATCCAAAATGTCGACTACAACGCGTTGAATTTCTAAAGGATCCTCCAGAATTATCTCAAGGTGTAATGAACATATTGCACTTGATTCGCACAATTGTTCTCTGTCAATTTTTTGTTTAATGACCAAATCGCCGGTCGCTTGCTTTAGCTCAAAATATTGCGGTATATTGTGTTGCGAGACCACCCGCAATCTCCTTTGAGCAATCCGCTGGATAGTAAGAGTCAAATCTTTTGCGATATTCCCAACGATAGAGCCCGGGCTTAGTTCCTCCGATACGGAATAACTGAGCTGAGCGGACGCACAGGAGAGGCAAGCCAGATAAAAGCACAGCCTCGACAGCTGCCTCCCTCCTCTGGAGCGCTTCCTCTGTCTGGAGTCCATTGTGCTGCGCTCCGAGGATCGGAGAGTGAGAAAGTTTTTAACTTCTTTCACCGTAACGTATCCATACTCACATTAAAACGAGGTTGCCGGGCTTAATGATAAACATTTCCGTTTTAAGAATAGAGCAGTGGGAAGTTTTGATGTGATCATGACGCCCGACTTTTAAGAGAAAACGATGACGAAAATCAAAGTATTTTCTGCCTCCACTGAAACTCTCTGCTCTGTCTCCTCAGCCTCGCTCCCCTCATGGGCGGGGAGAGGCCACGGAGGCCCTCCCCTCACTGGAGACAGGCTGGAGTCGCTCTGTCATACAGCTTACAGACACACACACACACACACACACACAGAGAGAGAGAGAGCGAAAACTTTTCACTGACTTCCCTTCCACTGACAGACAATAATCAACTTCATTCTCATTTTAAAAGTTTGACAGAACAACGCAAACGGAATAAGGGATGCAAACCATCTTAGGGCTATGGAAAAATACACTTTTATATGATCAAAGAAATAATTAAAGAAATGTACTATATATTATCTTTAACTTCTATGTGTTTTGCAATTTCAGTCACGTGCTCATGAGCTCCTCAAAACACAGACAGTAACAGCCAGCGTGTATTTATAGCAATACTATTTGTATCCGCAGGGGGGCATGATTTCCAAATTGGTTTTCCGCAGTCTGTATCCAAGGAAGGTATAAATGGAGCATAATTGTGTATTTAGTCCATTCCACAAAGGTTCTTGTAGGCTATGAAACTAACTTGCAGAAGAGAGAATACATGTAATATTTACTAAATTGAATAAACACATTCCGTCTGAGACCTATAAACAGAAATAATAGAGTTTATTATCAATAAAAGTGGCTACTTAAAGAAAGTTGAACAGAAAAATAGCTATGAAACCGTAATTTTCTTTCACCTAAACATTTAAACTGAAGATACGGTAAAAAAAATAAAATGCGCTCTGTCACGTTGGCAATGAACAATAGTTACAAACCTGCTGCTCACCATAGGCAATAAAAAACATCAGTTTGTAAAAATGTAGTGCTATTTGTTTCCATTCTATAAACAATTTTCCAAGGCACCTATAGGCAACAAATTGCTAGTTAGTAGACCTACTGTTTCCCCCCCAAACACAACAGGAGAAAAGACAAGATTGTGGAGCTTCGGTTTAGCTCGCGTTCATGAATACAATATCACACAATACCTAGTGATTTTCTGCTCACCTGCTGGCTCTCAAAGGTCCAGGTGCTGTCAGGTAAAGAAGCATCAAGAACACTGATCACCTCCTTAAAGTCAGTGGTGCTGCTGGGCTTAATCAAAGTGAAATCACTGTACTCTGACATTGGAGACATACAGGACCTGAAGGACTGACTCTGAGACAACATGTCTCCTCCCAGGACCTCCACGTACTTTATAGGCCCATCAGTGTTGAGCTGAATCTGCAGGTTTCTGTTGGGGTTCTTGTAATCATCACAGTCGCTCCGTCTCATGCAGCAACTACCGCTGCTTCTGCTGCTCCTGATGCATTTAACCGCTAAGATGAGAAAAGTCACCAGAGACAGCACGGACACCGAGGCCAGAGAGAGAATCAAATAAAGGGTGATTCTCCCGGTTTTCTTGCTAGGCTCCATCGTTTTCTGTCGGAGGTCCAAGACGGGCTCATGGAGGCCATCCTCCAGCAGGATGGACACCGTGACTGTGGCGGACTGGACCGGTTCCCCGTCGTCCTTGACCTCTATAAGCAGCCTCTGAGAGGAGTCGTCCTGCTCGGACACAGGGCGTTTAGTCCTCACCTCTCCTGTGTACTGATTAACTGTGAACAGAGAGGCGTCTGTGGCCTCTGCCAGTTTGTAGGAGATCCAGGCGTTATGGCCCGAGTCAGCGTCCACGGCCGTCACCTTAGTAACCAGGTGACCCGGTTTAGCGGAGCGGGGCATCCTCTGATGAGAGAGGGAGCCCAGGGCAGCGGAGGAGGGGTAAATAACAGCGGGGGCATTGTCGTTCTGGTCCAGGATAAAAACATGGACAGTAGCGTTGCTGCTGAGAGACGGAGAGCCCTGGTCCTTTGCCTGAACCTGAATCTGAAACACCTTCAGTTTCTCATAGTCAAACGAGTGCATGCTGTAGATGCTGCCGTTATCTGAGTTAATGTAAACATAAGACGAGACAGAAACGTCCTGCACTTTAGAGTCCAGTATAGAATAAGAGATTTTAGCGTTTTCACCAAAATCCAGGTCAGATGCTGATACTGAGTACAGTATAGAGCCTGGTACCCCATTCTCTTTTAAATACACATTATAGGAGGGCTGAGTGAACACTGGAGGATTATCATTCACATCAGAGATGCTGACAGGTATTATTTTCTTACTGGACAGAGGAGGAGAGCCTGAATCAGTGGCTGTTATTTCAATATTATACTCTGAAAATGTCTCTCGGTCTAAATGACCACTAGTGACCAGTGCGTAATTATTAGAAAAAGAGGGTTTCAGATTAAAAGGAGAACCCTTGGGGAGCTGTAATGTCACTTCACCGTTATCACCAGAGTCAAGGTCTCGAGCACTGATTAAAGCCACTACGGTGCCACTGGGCGAGTCTTCGCGTACTGGCTTTGGCTGAGAAGTGAGGACAATTTCTGGAAAATTATCATTGAAGTCAATAATATCAATTTGTACGCGACAGTGGCCCTCCATTTCAGGGCTGCCTTTATCTTTTGCAGTTACATCAATGTCATATGACTTAGTAGTTTCGTAATCTAACTCTCCTTTAAGAACGATTTCACCGGTTAAAGAGTTAATATCGAAAACTGACAATACAGAATCTGGTGTCCGAGTGCCAAATGAGAATTCAATTTCACCATTTAAACCTTCATCTGCATCTGTTGCTTTGGGCTTGATAATAACAGCCCCCTTTACACTTTTTTCACTCAAGGTGACTTTGTAAACGTTTTTTTCAAACACTGGGAAGTTATCATTTATGTCAAGCACACTTATGGTTATTTGTGAGGTTCCGGATCTTGCTGGATTCCCCCCATCTAACGCTGTTAGTAATATTTTGTGAACTGCTTTTTTCTCTCGGTCAAGAGGCTTTTCTAAAACAAGCTCGGGAACGGTCTTTCCACCCTCTATTTCTTTTATTTTGAGAGAACAACACTCATTTTTACTAAGAGTATATGATTTGAGTGAATTGCTTCCAACATCGGGGTCCATTGCGCTCTCCAAAGGAAAGCGTGTGCCAACTGCTGCTGATTCGGCTAATTTCAAAGATAACTGATTTGAAAGGAAACTTGGAGAATTGTCATTAATATCTCGTATTTCAACCTCAATTCGGTGTAACTGTAGTGGGTCCTCAATAACTACTTGCAGAGGTAGAACACAGCTGGCGCTTTGTCCACATAACGCCTCTCTGTCTATTCTGTCATTTACCACCAGCTCGCCCTTCCCCGCATCCACACTGAAATGCTGCTTACCAGCCTCAGAGGCGACACGAAGCTTACGGTCAAAAATCTCTGATAGTCCCAAACCCAGATCTTTGGCTAGATTTCCTACTACAGCGCCCTGTTTCAGTTCTTCTGGGATGCTGTAACGAGTCTGTCCGTCTATTGTAGTCCACAAGAGAAAGAAATGATGCCACCAAAGCGCCTGCCATCTCCAGTCTCGGTATCCCATTCTCTTTGTCATCCCTAATTCAGTAAAATACATCATTTACAATCCAAAGGAACAAAGAGCATCGAGACAAAATCCATATTCCGAAAGCGTGACATATCCCGTTGAAATGATGCTTGTTCATAGCCAAAGATTTACAAAAAGGATACAACCTTATATTCCGTGTATATGAACCATTTACCTCCTCTCCTTCCACCCCGAGTATTGTGGTTTTGGTGCTGAAGCTGAGCGGGGGAGGGAGTAGATCTCTTTGTACAGTTCTGAATGCTATTGGTGCACAGCATCCACCCCTCACATCCAATGAGAGAGAAAACTGAGCAGCACTGTTAAAGACACACTATCCCCTTTGTCATGAAAGAGAGAGTGAAACACTGCAAGGAGATGCCAGCTAACATTTCCACGACTTTAATAAATGTAAAATAAATCAATGTACTGAATTGATATGTCTGTCTGTATATTTTACTGAGACCAAATATATACACCTTGTTTTTTATTTATTTGTAATGAGTAAATTTCATCATCTCGGTTTACGTATAAGCCAATAAGTTCTGTTAAAGTAATAAGTACAAATAGTTACATGTGTTAGAACAATGTTTTTTCAATGACATCCCTTTACATTTGAGTAAACGCCCGTCAACAACAATCTATTATCTTGCCCTCTGGGTCAGAGTCGCTGTTCATCGCTGTGGTGCTGAAACGCTCAGCTCCAAAAGCCATTTACCATCCAACACAGTCTTCGGGTCAAATTATAACAGCCGCTGTGCCACAGAAGTGATCAATGTAAAGTACAGATATCAGCAGTTCTAATGTAGTACAAAATGTTATCATCCAGAATCTGTTGAGCTGCCTCGATATTCCAGTAGCTTAAGTAATGATCTTACAAATCTGTATATGCATTGTTATATACTCTCTGCTTACCTGCTGGCTCTCAAAGGTCCAGGTGCTGTCAGGTAAAGAAGCATCAAGAACACTGATCACCTCCTTAAAGTCAGTGGTGCTGCTGGGCTTAATCAAAGTGAAATCACTGTACTCTGACATTGGAGACATACAGGACCTGAAGGACTGACTCTGAGACAACATGTCTCCTCCCAGGACCTCCACGTACTTTATAGGCCCATCAGTGTTGAGCTGAATCTGCAGGTTTCTGTTGGGGTTCTTGTAATCATCACAGTCGCTCCGTCTCATGCAGCAACTACCGCTGCTTCTGCTGCTCCTGATGCATTTAACCGCTAAAATGAGAAAAGTCACCAGAGACAGCACGGACACCGAGGCCAGAGAGAGAATCAAATAAAGGGTGATTCTCCCGGTTTTCTTATTCGGCTCCATCGTTTTCTGTCGGAGGTCCAAGATGGGCTCATGGAGGCCGTCCTCCAGCAGGATGGACACCGTGACTGTGGCGGACTGGACCGGTTCCCCGTCGTCCTTGACCTCTATAAGCAGCCTCTGAGAGGAGTCGTCCTGCTCGGACACAGGGCGTTTAGTCCTCACCTCTCCTGTGTACTGATTGACTGTGAACAGAGAGGCGTCTGTGGCCTCCGCCAGTTTGTAGGAGATCCAGGCGTTATGGCCCGAGTCAGCGTCCACGGCCGTCACCTTAGTAACCAGGTGACCCGGTTTAGCAGAGCGGGGCATCCTCTGATGAGAGAGGGAGCCCAGGGCAGCGGAGGAGGGGTAAATAACAGCGGGGGCATTGTCGTTCTGGTCCAGGATAAAAACATGGACAGTAGCGTTGCTGCTGAGAGACGGAGAGCCCTGGTCCTTTGCCTGAACCTGAATCTGAAACACCTTCAGTTTCTCATAGTCAAACGAGTGCATGCTGTAGATGCTGCCGTTATCTGAGTTAATGTAAACATAAGACGAGACAGAAACGTCCTGCACTTTAGAGTCCAGTATAGAGTAAGAGATTTTAGCGTTTTCACCAAAATCCAGGTCAGATGCTGATACTGAGTACAGTATAGAGCCTGGTACCCCATTCTCTTTTAAATACACATTATAGGAGGGCTGAGTGAATACAGGAGGGTTATCATTCACATCAGTAATTCTAACATTTATAGTCTTCTTTGTAGACAGAGGAGGAGAGCCCAAATCAGTGGCTGTTATTTCAATATTATACTCTGAGAAACTCTCCCGATCTAAAGCACCACTGGTAACCAGTGCGTAATTATCAGAAAAAGAGGGTTTGAGATTAAAAGGAGAACCCTTGGGGAGCTGCAATGTCACTTTACCGTTATCACCGGAGTCAAGGTCTCGAGCATTTATTAAAGCTACGACAGTACCACGTGGTGAATCCTCGCGCACAGAGTTTGGTTGGGAGGTCAGAAATATGTTTGGAGCATTATCATTAACATCTGACACTTCAATATGGACAGTGCAATGCCCCTCCATTCTTGGAGATCCTTTGTCTTTTGCGCTAATGTCAATTTCATAATTTGCGTTTGTTTCGAAATCTAATTTCCCAATAAGACGCATTTCTCCGGTTAATGAATCAATATCAAACACAGATAAGATCATATCTGGTGTGTGCGTTCCAAATGAATACTCAACTTCTCCATTTAGACCCTCATCAATATCTTTTGCGGTCAGTTTAAGGATGGATGCACCCTGTAAACTATTTTCGCTTATGGAAACTTTGTAAATATTTTTCTCAAATACAGGAAAATGGTCATTAATATCAAGAACATTTATGGTTATCTGAGAGGTCCCAGATTTAACCGGAATCCCTCCATCTAGAGCTGTCAGCTGCAGCTGATGTCTGGCATTTTTCTCCCTGTCGAGAGATTTAGACAAGACAAGCTCTGGCACTTTCCTCCCACCGGACACATTTTTTATCTTTAAACTAAAAAACTCATCTTTACTCAAAGTATAAGACCTTACTGAATTTACTCCAACGTCAAGATCTTGTGCAGTCTCTAATGGAAAACGAGCCCCTGCCGCTGTCGACTCAGATATTTCTAATGTTATATCTTCCGAAGGGAATCTTGGGAAATTATCATTTATATCTTGTATTTCTACCTCAACCCGATACAGTTGTAGCGGATTATCAATGACAACTTGAAGAGTCAATACACAGCTGGTGCTTTGTCCACACAAAGCCTCTCTGTCTATTCTGTCGTTCACCACGAGCTCGCCCTTCCCCGCATCCACACTGAAATGCTGCTCACCAGCTTCAGAAGCGACACGAAGCTTACGGTCAAAAATCTCTGATAGTCCCAAACCCAGATCCTTGGCTAGATTTCCTACCACAGATCCCTGTTTTAGCTCCTCTGGGATGCTGTATCGAGTCTGTCCGTCTATTGTAGTCCACAAGAGAAAGAAATGATGCCACCAAAGCGCCTGCCATCTCCAGTCTCGGTATCCTATTCTCTTTGTCATCCTTGGTCCGATAGAATTATTTCCCATTGAGGTAATTGAAACGCAGATAGTTACCATCCATTGCCAAAAAACGGTAATCCGAAAGAAAGTTCCAAAGTCGTTTCATAGTAAATAATTATTTTCCTTTTTTAATTCCTATAAGAGCATCACTCCCTCTCCTCCAGCTCATTGTAATGTGAGCGTTTACGCTGCTGAAGCTGCATGGGGGAGGGAGTAGATCTCTTTGTACAGTCCTACGTTTCATTGGTGCACAACATCCATCTCCACTATCCAATAAGAAGGGAGGTGAGCAGTACTTTTAAAGACACAGCCGCCCTATTCTGCTTCAAGGCAATAACAGAATATCAAGGAAATTATAGGATGCCAGCAGTTGAACGCCACTATTAAAGTCAATTTGAATGAAATGAAACATGATCATAAAAACATAAATACAGTCTGTTATGGTTATTCAGACTCTCTAAACCAGTATTCTGAGATTTGAAATAGAAAAAGTGATAAAACATTTCAAATAATGTTCCGATAACATACTTATTTCACAAACATATAAATTCTAGTAGTAAGTATGCAACTGCTATTGTGGATTTTGTTTGGTCAATGAGAGCAGTTTAGCCCTTGTAATGAGGAAGCCTTGAAAATATTTCGCTGTCCAGCTCTGTGGTGCTGAAAGAAAATTGCATTCATTCAGTACAGAAAAATGACTGTAGCACTCAAACAGAGATGAACCTAAACTTTAATACTATTCAGTCTTTTGTAGAAGGAGCAAGACGTGGACAATGTAGAGGCAGATATGTGTGCATCATAAGTGAAATGTGAAAACAACAAGAAAGGCGAAAGGTCAATAGTTACACCAGTTTGGGGATGTCGTAACAGACCGAATCTTGGCTGGAACACACAATAACACACAGTAACAAGTGACACCGACCCACACGCCGACGGTAGTATAAAAAGTCTGAATGGGCGTAAGTGTGGCGCTGTTTTGCTGTTTTACTGTTTTACTATTCTGCTGTTGATGTTTCATTGATGTGTGCAGTGTTTAGCTGTGTCATCAATAAAGATCACAGTTGGCTGTTCGACGACTTCTGTTCTCAGTCTCTTATTTTAAAGATTACTTGAATTTAAGTAATCCAGTAGTTCTCTTACAACAACAGAACCATGCAATGATCGAGGAAGACGATTAGGTGAAAATTGGGACAAAGTGCTAGAATTTACAGTATTTTATACCTTGGACAATGCGACGAAATAATATAATTTCACGTGATAATAAGTATGACAAGCATGTATTAGGACAGGACTTTATATCACAAGCGTACCAAACACTGACATTTAGCTTTAAGTGAAGGAAATAAAAAAAAATCAAGATATTTGTTGAGGGAAAAACAAGCCTAGGCAGTAACGTTTATACAGTATTTATGATGAAAACATCATTACCAGATTACAACTTAAAATAATATAAATTATTTACATTTGAAACAATGAATGATTCGATGTCATCAAATTAAACGGATTGTTATCTGCTCACCTGCTGGCTCTCAAAGGTCCAGGTGCTGTCAGGTAAAGAAGCATCAAGAACACTGATCACCTCCTTAAAGTCAGTGGTGCTGCTGGGTTTAATTAAAGTGAAATCACTGTACTCTGACATTGGAGACATACAGGACCTGAAGGACTGACTCTGAGACAACATGTCTCCTCCCAGGACCTCCACGTACTTTATAGGCCCATCAGTGTTGAGCTGAATCTGCAGGTTTCTGTTGGGGTTCTTGTAATCATCACAGTCGCTCCGTCTCATGCAGCAACTACCGCTGCTTCTGCTGCTCCTAATGCATTTAACCGTTAAAATGAGAAAAGTCACCAGAGACAGCACGGACACCGAGGCCAGAGAGAGAATCAAATAAAGGGTGATTCTCCCGGTTTTCTTACTCGGCTCCATCGTTTTCTGTCGGAGGTCCAAGATGGGCTCATGGAGGCCGTCCTCCAGCAGGATGGACACCGTGACTGTGGCGGACTGGACCGGTTCCCCGTCGTCCTTGACCTCTATAAGCAGCCTCTGAGAGGAGTCGTCCTGCTCGGACACAGGGCGTTTAGTCCTCACCTCTCCTGTGTACTGATTAACTGTGAACAGAGAGGCGTCTGTGGCCTCCGCCAGTTTGTAGGAGATCCAGGCGTTATGGCCCGAGTCAGCGTCCACGGCCGTCACCTTAGTAACCAGGTGACCCGGTTTAGCGGAGCGGGGCATCCTCTGATGAGAGAGGGAGCCCAGGGCAGCGGAGGAGGGGTAAATAACAGCGGGGGCATTGTCGTTCTGGTCCAGGATAAAAACATGGACAGTAGCGTTGCTGCTGAGAGACGGAGAGCCCTGGTCCTTTGCCTGAACCTGAATCTGAAACACCTTCAGTTTCTCATAGTCAAACGAGTGCATGCTGTAGATGCTGCCGTTATCTGAGTTAATGTAAACATAAGACGAGACAGAAACGTCCTGCACTTTAGAGTCCAGTATAGAATAAGAGATTTTAGCGTTTTCACCAAAATCCAGGTCAGATGCTGATACTGAGTACAGTATAGCGCCTGGTACCCCATTCTCTTTTAAATACACATTATAGGAGGGCTGAGTGAATACAGGAGGGTTATCATTCACATCAGAGATGCTGACAGGTATAATTTTTTTACTGGACAGAGGAGGAGAGCCTGAATCAGTGGCTGTTATTTCAATATTATACTCAGAGAAAGTCTCTCGGTCTAAACGACCACTGGTAACCAGTGCGTAATTATTAGAAAATGAAGGTTTTAGAGTGAAAGAAGAACCTTTTGGTAGTTTTAATGTCACTTTGCTATTATTACCAGAGTCAGCGTCACGCGCATTGAGCAAAGCCACTACTGTGCCACTTGGTGCGTCTTCGCGCACTGGCTTCGGTTCAGAGGTAAGGATAATTTCAGGAGTATTATCATTAACATCAACAACATCTATCTGTACACGACAGTGACTCTCCATCACTGGAACCCCCTTGTCTTTCGCAGTTATTTCTATTTTATAGGACGAAGCTCTTTCATAATCTAAATCTCCTTTCAAATATATTTCTCCTGTTAATGAATTTATCTCAAAAACTGATGAGACAGAATCTGGTGTTCTGGGGCCAAAAGAGAATTCAACTTCTCCGTTTGGTCCCTCGTCAGCATCAGTTGCTGCTATTTTGATAACAAATGTATCTTTTGCAGTGTTCTCCTCTAAGGAAACTTTATATGTATTTTTATCAAATACTGGGAAATTGTCATTGTTATCAAGCACAGTGATAATTATCTGCGAGGTACCAGACATGACTGGGTTTCCTCCGTCTAATGCGGTCAGTAGTAGCCGATGAACGGCTTTCTTCTCCCGGTCAAGAGGTTTCTCTAACACTAGCTCCGGGACCGTTTTGCCATCTTCAACCTCTTTCATTTTCAACGTAAAACAGTCGTTTTTAGTCAAAGTGTAGGATTTTAGTGAATTACTTCCAACGTCTGAATCCTCTGCGCCTTCTAAAAGAAAACGAGTCCCGACTGCTGCGGATTCAGCAATTTTCAAAGACATTTCTTTTGTATGAAACCTGGGTGAATTATCATTTATATCTTTTATTTCTACCTCGATCCGATGTAAACTTAGAGGATTTTCTAGAACAACCTGCAAAGGCAGCAAACAGCTGGCGCTTTGTCCACATAAAGCTTCTCTATCTATCCTGTCATTCACTACCAGCTCGCCCTTCCCCGCATCCACACTGAAATACTGCTCACCAGCCTCAGAGGCGACACGCAGCTCACGGTCAAAAATGTCCGATAGTCCCAAACCCAAATCTTTGGCAAGATTTCCTACCACAGATCCCTGTTTTAGTTCCTCTGGGATGCTGTATCGAGTCTGTCCGTCTATTGTACTCCACAAGAGAAAGAAATGATGCCACCAAAGCGCCTGCCATCTCCAGTCTCGGTATCCCATTCTCTTTGTCATCCCTGATCCGTTACAATATGTTATTTCCCATCGAGAAAATCGAAATTAATATCCAGTTCCAAGGAGAATTAGCTATGCCCATGAAAACATATGATGCACTTTTGTTCATGTCTGAACCTTAAATCAAAAGTGTCTTATTCAACTCGGTGTGTATGAGTGCATCGCCCATCGTCCTCCAGCTCTATGCATTGTTAACGTTTACGGTGGTGAGGATGCAAGGAGGAGGGGGTAGATCTCTTTGTACAGTTCTGCATGTGATTGGTCCGCATCATCTATCACTGGCATCCAATAGGAAGGAAGCTCAGTGGTGCTTTTAAAGACACAGCTGCGCCTATGATCATCTGTTAATGCAGTATTGTGTTTGACATGTGTAAGATACATCTTATTCTTCTGCTTTTCAAATTGTGCTGCTAAAATATTGTGCCAATGTCACAATCAAAGAAAATGTGCTTAGCCAAAATAAATAATATTCACCAATTTAACAGAACTAAACAAGTCCAAAAATCAATCTCTACGAACAAGGCAGTTTGAAGGGTTATAGTTGCTTTTAGGACTGAAATCGCCTATATTAGTTATTAAAAAAGAAGATGATCAAAGAAAAACCTTTGACATCACCCCAAACAGCACAGGACCGGTTATTTTTGACTAATTTAGCCAAAATGCTTTTTACAAGGTTCATAAGCAATGAAATGGGGAAGTGTTGCTGAATACCTCAAATTCTTCCCAGCACGTTCATAACAAGATTACCAAAGAAAGCATGAGAAAAACACCACCACAGTGCTCACTTGATGTTTTTCATCGTAATGTCACTAATAAAACAAGCCTAGGCAGTAACGTTTATACAGTATTTATGATGAAAACATCATTACCAGATTACAACTTAAAATAATATAAATTATTTACATTTGAAACAATGAATGATTCGATGTCATCAAATTAAACGGATTGTTATCTGCTCACCTGTTGGCTCTCAAAGGTCCAGGTGCTGTCAGGTAAAGAAGCATCAAGAACACTGATCACCTCCTTAAAGTCAGTGGTGCTGCTGGGTTTAATTAAAGTGAAATCACTGTACTCTGACATTGGAGACATACAGGACCTGAAGGACTGACTCTGAGACAACATGTCTCCTCCCAGGACCTCCACGTACTTTATAGGCCCATCAGTGTTGAGCTGAATCTGCAGGTTTCTGTTGGGGTTCTTGTAATCATCACAGTCGCTCCGCCTCATGCAGCAACTACCGCTGCTTCTGCTGCTCCTGATGCATTTAACCGTTAAAATGAGAAAAGTCACCAGAGACAGCACGGACACCGAGGCCAGAGAGAGAATCAAATAAAGGGTGATTCTCCCGGTTTTCTTGCTCGGCTCCATCGTTTTCTGTCGGAGGTCCAAGATGGGCTCATGGAGGCCGTCCTCCAGCAAGATGGACACCGTGACTGTGGCGGACTGGACCGGTTCCCCGTCGTCCTTGACCTCTATAAGCAGCCTCTGAGAGGAGTCATCCTGCTCGGACACAGGGCGTTTAGTCCTCACCTCTCCTGTGTACTGATTAACTGTGAACAGAGAGGCGTCTGTGGCCTCTGCCAGTTTGTAGGAGATCCAGGCGTTATGGCCCGAGTCAGCGTCCACGGCCGTCACCTTAGTAACCAGGTAACCCGGTTTAGCGGAGCGGGGCATCCTCTGATGAGAGAGGGAGCCCAGGGCAGCGGAGGAAGGGTAAATAACAGCGGGGGCATTGTCGTTCTGGTCCAGGATAAAAACATGGACAGTAGCGTTGCTGCTGAGAGACGGAGAGCCCTGGTCCTTTGCCTGAACCTGAATCTGAAACACCTTCAGTTTCTCATAGTCAAACGAGTGCATGCTGTAGATGCTGCCGTTATCTGAGTTAATGTAAACATAAGACGAGACAGAGACGTCCTGCACTTTAGAGTCCAGTATAGAATAAGAGATTTTAGCGTTTTCACCAAAATCCAGGTCAGATGCTGATACTGAGTATAGTATAGAGCCTGGTACCCCATTCTCTTTTAAATACACATTATAGGAGGGCTGAGTGAATACAGGAGGGTTATCATTCACATCAGAGATGCTGACAGGTATAATTTTCTTACTGGACAGAGGAGGAGAGCCTGAATCAGTGGCTGTTATTTCAATATTATACTCAGAGAAAGTCTCTCGGTCTAAACGGCCACTGGTAACCAGTGCGTAATTATTAGAAAATGAGGGTTTTAGAGTGAAAAAAGAACCTTTTGGTAGTTTTAATGTCACTTTGCTATTATTACCGGAGTCAGCGTCACGCGCATTGAGCAAAGCCACTACTGTGCCACTTGGTGCGTCTTCGCGCACTGGCTGCGGTTCAGAGGTAAGGATAATTTCAGGAGTATTATCATTAACATCAACAACATCTATCTGCACACGACAGTGACTCTCCATCACTGGAACCCCTCTGTCTTTAGCAGTTATTTCTATTTTATAGGACGAGGCTCTTTCATAATCTAAATCTCCTTTCAAATATATTTCTCCTGTTAATGAATTTATCTCAAAAACTGATGAAACGGAATCTGGTGTTCGGGGGCTAAAAGAGAATTCAACTTCTCCGTTTGGTCCCTCGTCAGCATCAGTTGCTGCTATTTTGATAACAAATGTATCTTTTGCAGTGTTCTCCTCTAAGGAAACTTTATATGTATTTTTATCAAATACTGGAAAATTGTCGTTTACGTCCAGCACAGTGATAATTATCTGCGAGGTACCAGACATGACTGGGTTTCCCCCGTCTAATGCGGTCAGTAGTAGCCGATGAACGGCTTTCTTCTCCCGGTCAAGAGGTTTCTCTAACACTAGCTCCGGGACCGTTTTGCCATCTTCAACCTCTTTCATTTTCAATGTAAAACAGTCGTTTTTAGTCAAAGTGTAGGATTTTAGTGAATTACTTCCAACGTCTGAATCCTCTGCACTTTCTAAAAGAAAACGAGTCCCGACTGCTGCGGATTCAGCAATTTTCAAAGACATTTCTTTTGTATGAAACCTGGGTGAATTATCATTTATATCTTTTATTTCTACCTCGATCCGATGTAAAATTAGAGGGTTCGCAAGGACAACCTGCAAAGGCAGCAAACAGCTGGCGCTTTGTCCACATAAAGCTTCTCTATCTATCCTGTCATTCACCACCAGCTCGCCCTTCCCCGCATCCACACTGAAATACTGCTCACCAGCCTCAGAGGCGACACGCAGCTTACGGTCAAAAATGTCTGATAGTCCCAAACCCAGATCTTTGGCTAGATTTCCTACCACAGATCCCTGTTTTAGTTCCTCTGGGATGCTGTATCGAGTCTGTCCGTCTATTGTAGTCCACAAGAGAAAGAAATGATGCCACCAAAGCGCCTGCCATCTCCAGTCTCGGTATCCCATTCTCTTTGTCATCCCTGATCCGTTACAATATATTATTTCCCATCGAGAAAATCGAAATTAATATCCAGTTCCAAGGAAATTAGCTATTCCCGTAAAAACATTTGATTCATTGCTCTTCATGTCTGAAATTTAAATTAACACTGTCCGAATCAGCTCGGTGTGTATGAGTGCATCGCTCATCGTCCTCCAGCTCTATGCATTGTTAACGTTTACGGTGGTGAGGATGCAAGGAGGAGGGGGTAGATCTCTTTGTACAGTTCTCTGTGTGATTGGTGCGCATCATCCATCACTGGCATCCAATAGGAAGGAAGCTCAGTGGTGCTTTTAAAGACACAGCTGCGCCTATGATCATCTGTTAATGCAGTATTGTGTTTGATGTGTTATAGTATTCTTCTGAGTTTGAAAATGTGCTGCTGAAAATATGCATTCCCATAAAATAATTTTCACAAAATTAACAGAGCTAAGCCAAGTCCAAAACTCAATATTATCATACAAAGCAATGTGAAGGGTTATAATCGTTCTTTAGTTTGAAATATTCTAAATTGGCAATTACAAAAGGAGGAAAAGCATCACAATACAAAAGGAGAAACAGCGTTGCCATCATCACAATACAAAAGCACATGGCTCATAATTGAGTAATTTAGCCAAAGCCCCTTTGACAAGTTTTTGAAGCAATGAAATGGGTAGGTGTTGCAGAATGGGTCAAACTCTTGCCTGCTATATAATAACAATATTAAATGTAACCTGAGAATAACGTCCGACTGCTCACTGTTCATTTTTCAGCAATATGCAGCTGATAAAACAAACTGGAGCAGTAAAGTGTTCGTGACAAAAAATGTTATTACCAGAAGACAATGAAGTATATAGAAATGATTGAAATAGGCATATGTAAACTTAAAATTATTAATGATTTGACGACATCTAATTAAATAAACTGTTATCTGCTCACCTGCTGGCTCTCAAAGGTCCAGGTGCTGTCAGGTAAAGAAGCATCAAGAACACTGATCACCTCCTTAAAGTCAGTGGTGCTGCTGGGTTTAATCAAAGTGAAATCACTGTACTCTGACATTGGAGACATACAGGACCTGAAGGACTGACTCTGAGACAACATGTCTCCTCCCAGGACCTCCACGTACTTTATAGGCCCATCAGTGTTGAGCTGAATCTGTAGGTTTCTGTTGGGGTTCTTGTAATCATCACAGTCGCTCCGTCTCATGCAGCAACTACCGCTGCTTCTGCTGCTCCTGATGCATTTAACCGCTAAAATGAGAAACGTCACCAGAGACAGCACGGACACCGAGGCCAGAGAGAGAATTAAATAAAGGGTGATTCTCCCGGTTTTCTTATTCGGCTCCATCGTTTTCTGTCGGAGGTCCAAGATGGGCTCATGGAGGCCGTCCTCCAGCAGGATGGACACCGTGACTGTGGCGGACTGGACCGGTTCCCCGTCGTCCTTGACCTCTATAAGCAGCCTCTGAGAGGAGTCGTCCTGCTCGGACACAGGGCGTTTAGTCCTCACCTCCCCTGTGTACTGATTAACTGTGAACAGAGAGGCGTCTGTGGCCTCAGCCAGTTTGTAGGAGATCCAGGCGTTATGGCCCGAGTCAGCGTCCACGGCCGTCACCTTAGTAACCAGGTGACCCGGTTTAGCAGAGCGGGGCATCCTCTGATGAGAGAGGGAGCCCAGGGCAGCGGAGGAGGGGTAAATGACAGCGGGGGCATTGTCGTTCTGGTCCAGGATAAAAACATGGACAGTAGCGTTGCTGCTGAGAGACGGAGAGCCCTGGTCCTTTGCCTGAACCTGAATCTGAAACACCTTCAGTTTCTCATAGTCAAACGAGTGCATGCTGTAGATGCTGCCGTTATCTGAGTTAATGTAAACATAAGACGAGACAGAAACGTCCTGCACTTTAGAGTCCAGTATAGAGTAAGAGATTTTAGCGTTTTCACCAAAATCCAGGTCAGATGCTGATACTGAGTACAGTATAGAGCCTGGTACCCCATTCTCTTTTAAATACACATTATAGGAGGGCTGAGTGAATACAGGAGGGTTATCATTCACATCAGAGATGCTGACAGGTATAATATTCTTACTGGACAGAGGAGGAGAGCCTGAATCAGTGGCTGTTATCTCAATATTATACTCTGAAAATCTCTCTCGGTCTAAACGACCACTAGTGACCAGTGCGTAATTATTAGAAAATGAGGGTTTAAGATCAAAGGGTGAACCTTTGGGAAGCTGTAACCTCACTTTACTGTTATCGCCGGAATCAAGATCACGGACGCTAAGCAAAGCGACTACTGTCCCACTGGGGGAGTCTTCGGGCACAGCATTTGGTTTTGAAGTTAGTACAATTTCTGGAGCATTATCATTTATGTCTAAGACATCCACCTGCACACTACAATGACCTTCCATTTTTGGTAAACCCTTATCTCTTGCACTAATATCTATTCGATATGAGGTTTGTGATTCGTGGTCCAGTTGTTTTTTTAAAAATATATCTCCCGTTACAGCATCTATATGAAACAATGAAAGTACTGATGGTGGTGTGTGAATGCCCAGAGAGTACTCAATCTCACCATTTGGACCCTCATCTGTGTCGGTTGCTTTTGTTGTAATTACAAAAGAGCCGTTTGGACTGTTTTCTTTAACAGCAATTTTATAAAACGTATTTTCAAACAATGGCACATTGTCGTTATTATCAAGCACAGTGATAGTTATTTTAGAAGTTCCAGACTTGACTGGATTGCCACCGTCCATAGCTGTAAGAACTAAATTGTGAATGGCTTTTTTCTCGCGATCTAATGATTTATTTAATACCAATTCTGGAATTTTTCTTCCATTTTCAATTTCTTTAACCTTTAAAGTAAAGCAATCATCTTTGCTGAGCGTGTACGTCTTTAATCCGTTACTCCCAACATCAGGGTCCTCTGCACTCTCTAAGGGAAAACGCACACCTACAACGGTGGATTCAGCGATTTCTATTATATGGTCGCTTTTGAGAAAACTAGGAGCATTGTCATTAACGTCTCTTATTTCAACCTCAATTCGGTGTAACTGTAACGGGTTTTCTATTACAACCTGCAGAGGTAGAACACAGCTGGCGCTTTGTCCACATAAAGCCTCTCTGTCTATTCTGTCATTTACCACCAGCTCGCCCTTCCCCGCATCCACACTGAAATACTGCTTACCAGCCTCAGAGGCGACACGAAGCTTACGGTCAAAAATCTCTGATAGTCCCAAACCCAGATCTTTGGCTAGATTTCCTACCACAGACCCCTGTTCCAGCTCCTCCGGGATGCTGTAACGAGTCTGTCCGTCTATTGTAGTCCACAAGAGAAAGAAATGATGCCACCAAAGCGCCTGCCATCTCCAGTCTCGGTATCCCATTCTCTTTGTCATCCTCGGTCAGTTACAACACGTTATGTCTCGTCAAAATATTGTTCGGATTAAAGAGGTCAACGTAGAAATCCATCAACTATGAACTTGCTGTAGTCCAAACGAGACCTATATATACATGCATCATGAGATGCAAATTAAAATTATAAAATGTAATCTGAGTGTATGAACGCATCCTCCTCTCATCTCCTGCTCGAAGCGATGCACTGGCTACAGTGGTGATGATGGATGGGGGAGGGAGTAGATCTCTTTGTACAACTCCTAATGCTATTGGTGCACAGACACTGCCCTACATCCAATAAGATTGAAACAGCAGTGGGCTCCATACCCAGCACTGTAAATCAAAAAGGTATGAAAAGGCACATTGGGGTACTCATTACACTGAGACATTTGATAGTTAACGAAAAATAAAAGATAATGCGCTTATTAAAAAATATGAATATATATATATATATATATATATATATATATATATATATATATATATATATATATATATATATATTGATTGTTCTTATTTCAACAATTCCTGCAAATCCACCCAATACAGCAACATGTGAAATAATGAAATCACAATATTGCTAAGTCACAGTATTATATTGTTCATGTGAAGAAATGACAAGACGGACACAAAACATGTCAAGCAAAAGCCATATTACCCTGTGTTGTTTAGACCCTGTGTTGTTTAAAGACCAAAATGATTTCCCTCGAAGTTAAAAAGCAAATAGAAACGCAAGAAAAATTATGGAATCTTGTGTGGGAATATAGCAAAAATGTTCCTATCTGCTTATTACAGGCTATCAAGGAATCAAAAATAGTAAATATAAAATCTTTTATATATTACATAGTGCATGTGTGAGACGATAATGACAGATTTCTAGAACACATATATTCACTGTTTCTGAATACTGTCTTGCCCACTACTTACAATTTTTCAAAATTATGACCAGACAGACAGACGTTGTTTTTTTCTGAATAACTAGGAACAATTGATGTTTTCTGCTCACCTGTTGGCTCTCAAAGGTCCAGGTGCTGTCAGGTAAAGAAGCATCAAGAACACTGATCACCTCCTTAAAGTCAGTGGTGCTGCTGGGTTTAATCAAAGTGAAATCACTGTACTCTGACATTGGAGACATACAGGACCTGAAGGACTGACTCTGAGACAACATGTCTCCTCCCAGGACCTCCACGTACTTTATAGGCCCATCAGTGTTGAGCTGAATCTGCAGGTTTCTGTTGGGGTTCTTGTAATCATCACAGTCGCTCCGTCTCATGCAGCAACTACCGCTGCTTCTGCTGCTCCTGATGCATTTAACCGCTAAAATGAGAAAAGTCACCAGAGACAGCACAGACACCGAGGCCAGAGAGAGAATTAAATAAAGGGTGATTCTCCCGGTTTTCTTGCTCGGCTCCATCGTTTTCTGTCGGAGGTCCAAGATGGGCTCATGGAGGCCGTCCTCCAGCAAGATGGACACCGTGACTGTGGCGGACTGGACCGGTTCCCCGTCGTCCTTGACCTCTATAAGCAGCCTCTGAGAGGAGTCGTCCTGCTCGGACACAGGGCGTTTAGTCCTCACCTCCCCTGTGTACTGATTAACTGTGAACAGAGAGGCGTCTGTGGCCTCCGCCAGTTTGTAGGAGATCCAGGCGTTATGGCCCGAGTCAGCGTCCACGGCCGTCACCTTAGTAACCAGGTGACCCGGTTTAGCAGAGCGGGGCATCCTCTGATGAGAGAGGGAGCCCAGGGCAGCGGAGGAGGGGTAAATAACAGCGGGGGCATTGTCGTTCTGGTCCAGGATAAAAACATGGACAGTAGCGTTGCTGCTGAGAGACGGAGAGCCCTGGTCCTTTGCCTGAACCTGAATCTGAAACACCTTCAGTTTCTCATAGTCAAACGAGTGCATGCTGTAGATGCTGCCGTTATCTGAGTTAATGTAAACATAAGACGAGACAGAAACGTCCTGCACTTTAGAGTCCAGTATAGAGTAAGAGAGTTTAGCGTTTTCACCAAAATCCAGGTCAGATGCTGATACTGAGTACAGTATAGAGCCTGGTACCCCATTCTCTTTTAAATACACATTATAGGAGGGCTGAGTGAATACAGGAGGGTTATCATTCACATCGGAGATGCTGACAGGTATAATTTTCTTACTGGACAGAGGAGGAGAGCCTGAATCAGTGGCTGTTATCTCAATATTATACTCTGAAAAGCTCTCTCGGTCTAAACGACCACTGGTGACCAGTTCGTAATTTTTAGAGAACGATGGTTTCAGAGAGAAAGGATAACTTTTCGGGAGATGTAACATCACTTTACCGTTAGCACCAGAGTCAAGATCTCGCGCACCGATCAAAGCAACGACTGTGCCACTTGGTGAGTCCTCGCGTACAGGACTCGGTTTGGAAGTCAGCACAATTTCTGGTGCATTATCATTTATGTCTTCAATGTCGAGTTGTACACGACAATGACCCTCCATTTCAGGGACGCCTTTGTCTTTAGCAGTTATATCGATATGGAATGATTTAGAACTTTCATAGTCTAATTCTCCCTTTAATATTATTTGTCCTGTTATATCATCTATTTCAAATGTCGATAACACAACATCTGGAGTACGGGACCCGAAAGAATATTTAACTTCCCCATTAAGACCATCATCAGCATCTGTAGCTGTAAGTTTGATTACAAACGTGCCTTTGGTGCAATTCTCTTTTAAAGAGACTTTGTACTCGTTTTCAGTGAATATTGGAAAATTGTCGTTATTATCAAGTACAGTAATGCTAATCTTACATGTTCCCGATGTGACAGGAGTGCCTCCATCTAATGCTGTCAGTAGCAGCTGATGGAGGGCATTCTTTTCGCGGTCCAATGGCTTCTCTAACACTAATTCTGGGACAGCATTGCCATTTTTAGTGTCTTTAAATTTTAGAGAAAAGTAATCGTTTTTGCTTAGAGAGTACGTTTTCAAAGAATTGCTTCCGACATCAGGATCCTCAGCACCCTCCAATGGAAAACGTTTACCAATCGCAACAGATTCTGGTATTTTAAGGTTAATCTCTTGTGTAAGAAAACGAGGGGAATTGTCATTTATGTCTCTTATTTCCACTTCAATTCGATGAGACTGCAAAGGATTTTCAACTACTACTTGAAGAGGCAGAACACAGCTGGCGCTTTGTCCACATAAAGCCTCTCTGTCTATTCTGTCGTTCACCAGCAGTTCGCCCTTCCCCGCATCCACACTGAAATACTGCTTACCAGCCTCAGAGGCGACACGAAGCTCACGATCAAATATGTCTGATAGTCCCAAACCCAGATCTTTTGCGATATTTCCTACCACAGAGCCCCGTTGTAGCTCCTCTGGGATGCTGTATCGAGTCTGTCCGTCTATTGTAGTCCACAAGAGAAAGAAGTTGTACCACCAAATAACCTGCCATCTCCAGTCTCGGTATCCCATTGTCTTTGTCATCCTTGGTCCGTTATAACACATTAACTCCAATCGAGATCCTGTTTATCAAAGTGCTAATATCCATTATAGTAGGAAATACTCCCGAGGTAAAACCACCACAGTCTTTGAGCATGGCTGCGTGCTAAAATTCATACATTAAATTCTCAGAAAATTCGTGCTCATCGCTGTCTCTCTCTCTCATGGTGCTCATTGCTCTCTAAGTGTTACAGCTATGAGGCTGCATGGGGGCAGGGAGTAGATTGCTTTGTACAGTTCTGTATCCTATTGGTGCACAGCATCCATTTCTACCATCCAATGAGAAAGAAACTGATCGACACTCTTAAAGACGCAGCCTCTATTCACTTCATGAGCTTTCATTTGGAGTTATTATGTCAAATATCATTCAATGTTAAATCATAGGAGGAAAGTATGTGTCATAGTAAAATATAAATAATTAAAATCACAATGTAATCAACGCCATAAACAAATTGAGAGGATTAATTAAATTTCGCGCCGCAGACAAAAGTGTAAGCTCACATATATAAAAACAAATAGTCATCTGTTGTCAATACAATTATATAGAATGAAACAAATCAACACTAGTTCGATGATACATAATTATGGCTGCATTTCACAGTCGCTGTCCACTCGAATGGTGCTGAAATGTTCAAACGTACGCTATGTACAGTATACTTTGCAACAAAGCGTGATGACAAAAACATATTACCTACTGAAAAACATAGACAAGAGAAAAGGCAGACTATGCGAAGCCATAGCCTACTGTGACAAGTCAGAGACTATGATGACAGATTTATAGAACATATATATTCACTGTTTCTGAGTACTGTCTTGTCCACTACTTACAATTTTTCAAACTTATGACCATATGACAGACAGACAGACAGACAGACAGACAGACATTTTTATTTCGAGTCTATTTGCTTGCAAAACATAGCATTACAATTACCATTTAAAGACATAACCACGTTGTTTTTTTCTGAATAACTAGGAACAATTGATGTTTTCTGCTCACCTGCTGGCTCTCAAAGGTCCAGGTGCTGTCAGGTAAAGAAGCATCAAGAACACTGATCACCTCCTTAAAGTCAGTGGTGCTGCTGGGTTTAATCAAAGTGAAATCACTGTACTCTGACATTGGAGACATACAGGACCTGAAGGACTGACTCTGAGACAACATGTCTCCTCCCAGGACCTCCACGTACTTTATAGGCCCATCAGTGTTGAGCTGAATCTGCAGGTTTCTGTTGGGGTTCTTGTAATCATCACAGTCGCTCCGTCTCATGCAGCAACTACCGCTGCTTCTGCTGCTCCTGATGCATTTAACCGTTAAAATGAGAAAAGTCACCAGAGACAGCACGGACACCGAGGCCAGAGAGAGAATCAAATAAAGGGTGATTCTCCCGGTTTTCTTACTCGGCTCCATCGTTTTCTGTCGGAGGTCCAAGACGGGCTCATGGAGGCCGTCCTCCAGCAGGATGGACACCGTGACTGTGGCAGACTGAACCGGTTCCCCGTCGTCCTTGACCTCTATAAGCAGCCTCTGAGAGGAGTCGTCCTGCTCGGATACAGGGCGTTTAGTCCTCACCTCTCCTGTGTACTGATTAACTGTGAACAGAGAGGCGTCTGTGGCCTCCGCCAGTTTGTAGGAGATCCAGGCGTTATGGCCCGAATCAGCGTCCACGGCCGTCACCTTAGTAACCAGGTGACCCGGTTTAGCAGAGCGGGGCATCCTCTGATGAGAGAGGGAGCCCAGGGCAGCGGAGGAGGGGTAAATGACAGCGGGGGCATTGTCGTTCTGGTCCAGGATAAAAACATGGACAGTAGCGTTGCTGCTGAGAGACGGAGAGCCCTGGTCCTTTGCCTGAACCTGAATCTGAAACACCTTCAGTTTCTCATAGTCAAACGAGTGCATGCTGTAGATGCTGCCGTTATCTGAGTTAATGTAAACATAAGATGAGACAGAAACGTCCTGCACTTTAGAGTCCAGTATAGAGTAAGATATTTTAGCGTTTTCACCAAAATCCAGGTCAGATGCTGATACTGAGTACAGTATAGAGCCTGGTACCCCATTCTCTTTTAAATACACATTATAGGAGGGCTGAGTGAATACAGGAGGGTTATCATTTACATCAGTGATGCTGACAGGTATAATTTTCTTACTGGACAGAGGAGGAGAGCCTGAATCAGTGGCTGTTATCTCAATATTATATACAGAAACATTTTCTCGATCCAAAACACCACTGGTAACTAGTGCGTAATTATGAGAAAACGAGGGTTTTAGGGCAAATGGGGATTTCTTAGGAAGATGTAACATCACTTTGCCGTTATTACCGGAGTCAAGATCTCGGGCACTGAGCAAAGCTACTACGGTGCCACTAATCGAGTCTTCACGCACAGGCTTTGGATGAGAGGTGAATATTATTTCTGGAGCATTGTCGTTAACATCTAAAACGTCAACGTGTACAGTACAATGTCCCTCCATTCTCGGAATACCTTTATCTTTCGCAGTTATGTCTATTTCATAATTTGCAGTTGATTCGAAATCTAGTTTTGCTTTTAAAGATATTGTTCCCGATATATTGTCAATACTAAATAAAGACAAAATTGTATCTGGTGTATGAGCTCCAAACAAATATTCTATTTCTCCGTTTTGACCATCGTCCATGTCTGTCGCTTTTGTTTGTACTATCAATGCACCTTCTGCTGCATTTTCAGCAACAGAGACTCTATACAATGTTTTCTCAAAAGCTGGAACATTATCGTTGCTGTCAATGACTGTAATAGATATTTGGGAGGTCCCAGATCTCGCTGGGTTGCCTCCATCTAGAGCTGTCAATAAAAGCTTATGAACAGACTTTTTCTCTCTGTCTAAAAGTTTTGCTAAAATCAATTCAGGAACTTTTCTTCCACCTGCAACTTCTTTAATTCTAATATTAAAACATTCGTCTTTACTGAGAGTGTATGACTTTAGTGAATTACTGCCAACATCTGGATCGATGGCGCTTTCTAATGGAAAACGAACCCCTAAACCCATAGATTCCGCAATCTCCAATGTTATATCATTTGATGGGAATTTGGGCGCATTATCGTTAATGTCTTGTATTTCTACCTCAACACGAAAAAGTTGCAATGGGTCCTCAATTACAACCTGTAAAGGCAACAAACAGCTGGTGCTTTGTCCGCATAAAGCTTCCCTGTCTATCCTGTCATTCACCACCAGCTCACCCTTCCCCGCATCCACACTGAAATACTGCTCACCAGCCTCAGAGGCGACACGAAGCTTACGGTCAAAAATCTCAGATACCCCCAAACCCAAATCCTTGGCAAGATTTCCTACCACAGATCCCTGTTTTAGTTCCTCTGGGATGCTGTATCGAGTCTGTCCGTCTATTGTACTCCACAAGAGAAAGAAATGATGCCACCAAAGCGCCTGCCATCTCCAGTCTCGGTATCCTATTCTCTTTGTCATCCTTGGTCCGCTATAAAAGATGTATTCCCAATGATATATTGTATAGAGCAATGCTGAAATCCGTCATCGCAGATATGATTCCACAAGAAAATAGTCCACAATCACTGAGCATGGCTGTAAATTGCAATTCATTTTGCTTATATATCAAAATACGATCTCATTGCTGCCTCTCTCCTCTAGCTCTTTGCGTTGTGTTACAGCTGTGATGCTGAATGGGGGCAGGGACTAGATTGCTTTGTACAGTTCAGAATCCTATTGGTGCACAGCATCCACTTCTACCATCCAATGAGAAAGAAACTGATCTACACTCTTAAAGTCGCAGCCTCTATTCTGTTTGTGCCCATTCATTTTAACCAAAGGCAGTTATTATGAGCATTATGGGATGTCAAATAATGTAAATGAAGCCTGTTACTAAAACATATTTTTAAACCAAACAGAAAGAAAAAAACAACAAATCTGCCTCATGTAACGTCAGAGGTAAACAATCACAATATCCACAGTGAGAGTCTTTTTATTCTATCTAAACAAGGTTAATGATTTCGTCATGCTTCCAGAAAAGATGAACATTGCAGTTACAACTCATGCCTTCTCACACATACATTTAATCATAAGCCTATAAACACCCCTGCATTCCACCAACAGTCGCTGTCCACAGTCGTGGTGCTGAATTTCTCAGAAATTGTGTGCCAGTGTGACACTACATTGACAGATTTCTAGAAAACAAACCTTTAACTGTTTCTGAAGACAGACAGACAGACAGACAGACAGACAGACAGACAGACAGACAGACAGACAGACAGATAGACAGACAGACAGGCAAATCTTTCAGATTATATGAAACTAAAGTCTACGTTTTGTTTTGCTCACCTGCTGGCTCTCAAAGGTCCAGGTGCTGTCAGGTAAAGAAGCATCAAGAACACTGATCACCTCCTTAAAGTCAGTGGTGCTGCTGGGTTTAATCAAAGTGAAATCACTGTACTCTGACATTGGAGACATACAGGACCTGAAGGACTGACTCTGAGACAACATGTCTCCTCCCAGGACCTCCACGTACTTTATAGGCCCATCAGTGTTGAGCTGAATCTGCAGGTTTCTGTTGGGGTTCTTGTAATCATCACAGTCGCTCCGTCTCATGCAGCAACTACCGCTGCTTCTGCTGCTCCTGATGCATTTAACCGCTAAAATGAGAAAAGTCACCAGAGACAGCACGGACACCGAGGCCAGAGAGAGAATCAAATAAAGGGTGATTCTCCCGGTTTTCTTACTCGGCTCCATCGTTTTCTGTCGGAGGTCCAAGATGGGCTCATGGAGGCCGTCCTCCAGCAGGATGGACACCGTGACTGTGGCGGACTGGACCGGTTCCCCGTCGTCCTTGACCTCTATAAGCAGCCTCTGAGAGGAGTCGTCCTGCTCGGACACAGGGCGTTTAGTCCTCACCTCCCCTGTGTACTGATTAACTGTGAACAGAGAGGCGTCTGTGGCCTCCGCCAGTTTGTAGGAGATCCAGGCGTTATGGCCCGAGTCAGCGTCCACGGCCGTCACCTTAGTAACCAGGTGACCCGGTTTAGCGGAGCGGGGCATCCTCTGATGAGAGAGGGAGCCCAGGGCAGCGGAGGAGGGGTAAATGACAGCGGGGGCATTGTCGTTCTGGTCCAGGATAAAAACATGGACAGTAGCGTTGCTGCTGAGAGACGGAGAGCCCTGGTCCTTTGCCTGAACCTGAATCTGAAACACCTTCAGTTTCTCATAGTCAAACGAGTGCATGCTGTAGATGCTGCCGTTATCTGAGTTAATGTAAACATAAGACGAGACAGAAACGTCCTGCACTCTAGAGTCCAGTATAGAGTAAGAGATTTTAGCGTTGTCACCTGAATCTGGATCAGTTGCTGACACTGAGCACAGGATTTTCCCAGGTGCTTGATTCTCTTTTACATAAATGACGTAGGAGGACTGAGCGAAAACTGGTGGGTTATCATTTACATCTAACAATTCAACAAGTATTACTTTTTCATTCGACAATGGGGGTTTTCCAGCATCTGTAGCACGTATCTCAACAGTATAGTGGCTATTTTTTTCACGGTCAAGTGGTCCGTTCGTCACTAATGAGTAATGATTAGAGACCGATGGATTTAACTTGAAGGGGGATTTTGAAGAAATGCTTAAAGTAACTTTGCCATTGTCACC
This sequence comes from Scomber japonicus, assembly GCF_027409825.1. Taxonomy (NCBI): domain Eukaryota; kingdom Metazoa; phylum Chordata; class Actinopteri; order Scombriformes; family Scombridae; genus Scomber; species Scomber japonicus. Next base: position 16,707,320 of record NC_070585.1, on the reverse strand, counting down.
TGAATCCGGGTCTCTTGCACTTAACAGTGCAATAACTGTTCCAATGGCAGAATCTTCTGGAACAGGTGTTGTTAAAGATGTAACAAATATTTCAGGAATATTGTCATTAATGTCAACTATTTTTATTTCGACGCCACAATGCCCATCCATTTCAGGGTTACCTTTGTCTTTAGCAGTTATGTCAAATCTATGCAAATAATTTGTTTCATGATCTAAAATCCCTTTCACAACAATAGCTCCAGTAGAGGATTCAATGTCAAATAATGATAAAATCAGATCCGGTGTTTGTTCTGCAAAAAAGTATTCTATTTCTCCATTTAGTCCTTCGTCTGCATCAGTAGCTTTAACATGTAATATCTCTGTTCCAGGTTTTGCCTTTTCGCTGATACTAGTCTCATATACCTGTTTTTCAAACTGTGGCGCATTATCATTATTGTCAAGTACTATAACTGTAATTTCTGATGTCCCTGAGCGCAACGGATCTCCACCATCTACAGCTGTGAGGATGAGATTGTGTATAGGCATCCTTTCTCGATCGAGTGGTTTTTCAAGGACTAGTTCTGGGATTTTCCTTCCGTCCTTGTGGTTTTTAACAGTTAATTTGAAATGGTCGTTTTTACTTATGAGGTAAGATCGTACAGAATTAGGGCCAGCATCGGGATCCTGTGCACTTTCGAGTGGAAATCGCGCGCCTGGATTGACCAGCTCTGCAATTTTCACCACTTTCTCTTTAGTGAGAAAACTCGGAGAATTATCGTTTGTATCCAGTATTTCAATCTCGACTCTATGCAGCTGCAGGGGGTTATCTATGACAAGTTCCAAAGGCAACAAACATGACGGTCTTTGTCCACACAGTTCTTCCCTATCTATCCTATCAATCACCACCAGTTCTCCCTTCCCCAAGTCCATACTAAAATACTGCTTACCAGCTTCCGATGTTATCCGCAAATTACGTCGGTACAGTTCAGATACAGCCAAACCCAGATCTTTGGCTAAATTTCCTACCACAGAACCCTGTTTCAATTCCTCCGGGATGCTGTAGCGAGTCTGCCCCTCTATTGTACTCCATAATAGCAAGAAATGATGCCACCACAAAAACACCTGCCATGCAGGCAATTTATTCGACATTATTCCTCGTTCCATAAATCCCATATCTTTTCACTCCAGTTCCAGATTCTTAAGTGATTAAAGATCGAAGGTCTATAATCCAATGTAGATAGGTCTTTATATATGACCGTGATAGTCATGCTTTGTGTCCGCAAATGTATCCCTCCCCTCCAAAGCAGAACACTGCGATGGTTACGACGATGAAGCTATGCAGCGAGAGAGAGTAGATCTCTTTGTACAGCTCTGGATGTCATTGGCGGACAGACTAAGCCTATTTACACCAATGATGGCATCAGTAAACGTCTACAGAACAGTGACGTAAAAGTATCATGCATGGAAAAGGTATCCATGTTATAATATTTGACATATCATTAGCTACTGCTTATTTAACAGTCTTCCCACCTACAATGTGTTCTTTCATTTGTATTGTAAAACAAAACATAGATATATAAGGACTATATAACATTATTAATTATAGGTGTAGCTATTAATAGATGGTAATACATAGTAAGTACAAGTACAGTGACCTATACAAAAACAAAAAAAAGATTTCTCATGTTATGATTATAAACGGTATCTTATGTTAATCTATCTATCCTCTTGCCTGTATGTACCTGCATGCAGGCATGTTCTATCATGCCCCTGTGGCTGACAAGGCTCTTCGTTGCCTTCCTGTGGCCAGAGAAAGCTAGTGCAGTCTGTATGCGTCATGACGTCTTAACACTACTCCACCAGCCTCAGAGAAATAATTCCGTCAGCAGCCAACAGAAAATACCCGTATGGAGGTCTGTAGAGCAAACGAAAAGGGAGGGGGAGCCCAGATGGTGCAGGGAGACGTTTACTCCCGTTTTACCTCGCTCTGTCTGTCTCTACATATACATATATCGGTGTTTCTCTCTCTCAATTTACAATTCAGTTAAAAAATTAAAGAAGGATTATTGGGAAACACTATATTGAAGTACAATATTGTCAAAGCACATTGTACAACGTAGGGAAAAAAGAAATGTACAGTTTTTAAGATAAAGACAATAAAACATTGTGTTAATATTATAGTTCAAAAATACAATATTATTCACCTTAATTCCGCCAACCAATTATAAATTGTGACACTGGTTAGCCAATGTCAACCTTACATTTTGGTCATCACTACCAATTACACCATTATTTAAATATAACTGCTGGCAACAGTCATGATACGCTGATATTAATCATAATGATAAAGTTCAAAATACATGCGTAATTAATTGCAATCCATTAAAATACATACAATTTAATATGTAATGCAACCACTGAAGGAAGTGTTTTTAATAGTCATCTGCTGTAAGTGCAAGCGGGCGACAGAGGGAGTTGTAGAGAGGCAGCAAGAGGGAGGGGGAGAGCGCTGGAGCTGGAGTTGGTTTCAGCACCACGGGTGTGGACAGCGCCTCACAGGCGGCCAACTGCTGCTGCTGCATGCTGCTAGAGAGGCAGCCTGCCTCACTGGCTCTTACATAACAGACAGAGAGGAAAACAAAACTTCACTCTATTCCCTCACTGTGCACAGAAGCACACACAATCAAGCTTTACTGCGTTAATGTTCACAATCACAGGGCATTAAAGTAGAGGAGGTAACCACACGAAAGTAAAATAAAGATAGAAAAAATGTCCCATCATCGTCAGAGATTAGACATCTTTGTTCAATATGCTAATTTCAAAGTTCTGATTTTCTTTTTTTATCAGGAACAAAACAAAGCATTCAGAGATATTAGATAATTATATATTTTTTGCATAAAATATATAATAAGCACATCTTCATTGAGACTTGAATATTTCAAATGTTACCTTGCTGCCAGTCCTGTGTTCATATTTTGCAGAAAGATAGCAAGGTGGAATTCAAATGTCCACATATATGAGTACACATACATTGAATTCGAACTCAAAATTTCATGTTAAGCCTCATATTTTCTCATGTTCACTTGTGTTTAGGTACACTAAACACAGTTGAAGTTACAAAGATTTGAGAGATTTAATTTCACCAAAGTTACACATATTTTTTGCATTCATCCATCCATTTTCAATACCATCCTGAAATACTTTTAGTTAGTAACCTAACTTGTCTAAGATGAACTGGAACTGAGTAACTAGAAAAAAAGCAGCCCATGTAAACGTAAAGCAATACTAATAATACAAGAGACCATGTCTAAACATATATTTAGCTTTTGTTCAGTTGTTGGTGTGTACATTTTGAGGCTGTACTGTGTACTGCTGTTGTTGGCCTTCATGATAACCAATGTTTTTATATAATTATCTTGTATTTGCTCATGTTGCTGAGGAACAGAGCTGAATTAATAATTTACTAATCTTTATTGGATTTACAATTATTATGTTTTCACTTATTATGGTTAAGAGGTAGGATTTTCAACATCATCATTTATTAACGTTTGGTGACGCAAGATTGGCTTTTTATATGCGTAATACCATAGGTAGGTTTATGGTGTCTTTTTAACGTGCTATATTTGTATGTATGCGTGTGTATATATATATATTTGTATTGTTTTCTGTCATTTTAACTGTGTTTCACCTTGAAATATGAAACCATTTTTACCAACTTTATGATATGATATTATATTATATTAAGTCAATGGTTGTTCAAAGCACCAAGACGTGCTAAAATCAAGATAAAATGCTTGACATTATAATTACTACAACTTCATTTAGACATTGGTTACTTAACAGTTGCTGCCCCCTGCTAAAGCTCCGTAAGCCTGTTAGCAGGAAGAGATTTCCAACCTATTCTAAACAATGGTATATACAAGGAACTATATTCTGATACAACAACGCTCAAAATATTCTCTAATTAAGAGGGTAAAAGTTCAACTTATCATTTAATTACTAGAGACAACAAATAAGTTTTGTTGTGCCCTTATAAATAGTATAGATTGTAAATTATGTCCATGTGATGATGAGTGTAGTCTGATGAAACATGTATTTTGAGCTTCGAGTCACTCACAAGGTCACACATGTACAGTTGTCAACAAAAAGTGCATTTATCAACACCTGACTGAGGCAATCATCAGATATTTTGTGAGGTATGTTAACAGATGTGTCGCTTAAAATGGAAAATCTGATTAACTGCATGACTCAGTGCCAATGTGTGACGTGTAGACACTGTACAAAAAAATCACTGCTATAGTTTGTGTTTAAATGATGTTACTGTATGGTGATTTAGAGTATGGTGTTCAGTTGTCAGTGCATCTTTAATCTGTGCTGTTTGTAGAATCACAAAAGTTTGTCCTACTGTATGTGTTTGATGGCTTTGATGTGAACAATATAGATGAAAACTAGTTCTTACCTTATTTGGTGAGTCAGGATTTGACAGGAGTCAGGGAGGAAACAGGAACAGCACCAGGAAACAAGGGGACACATGAAAGAGAAAAACAAGACAGAAAGGATGCCGATAGTTAGACTGGTGGTCTGAAAACAGGGTCTGGATTTTGGAAGAACAGCAACCACCATACTTACCATGTGATGCACAACAAATGCTTGTTGTGTAATGATTCACAGAGCATGATGTTTATATTAATTTTGACTGTCATGAATGTGTTGTTTACAGAAACTGTCCACTGTGTGTATGTGCACATAAACATTTACAGTTCAAAGAAAAGTGGAAACAATTGTGTGTTTGATCTGTATCTCAACCACCCTTCAGTCAGTATGGTCATTATAAGATTGAATGCCTATCAGCACACTTCAAGTAAATATACTAGGACAACGCATATGGTTTAATATATTTCAGAAAGCATTTATCAAAAGAGAGAGAGAGAGAGAGAGAGAGAGAGAGAGAGAGAGAGAGAGAGAGAGAGAGAGAGAGAGAGAGAGAGAGAGAGACAGACAGACAGAGACAGACAGAGACAGAGAGAGAAAGATGTATTAACATTACTAAATACTGTGCATGATACTTTTTTTTAAAAGGAAAAAAAGGTACAAAAATAAATAGTATTGCTGAAAAAATATAGAAACGATAGATCAACTTCAGTGGATAGAGAATGGCATTGCACAGTCCAGAATTACTCTCTGGCTGCTTTACTGAAAATATATCCTTGTCATGTTTTTTGATGCCATATTCAACAGAATTCAAATAGTTTATTGTTTGTTAGATTGTGCTATGGGTGAATATAACAATCATTTAAAACAGAAGCAGACACATACTTTGGTACAGTCAAAAGCATAACATGATGATCACTGAGGGAACTGAATTGCTGCCCAAAGTCACTACCCCCATAGCAACAGCAGGGGGCCTTGAGGCAATGCCCTGAGACAAATCCATGCCTTATTAATGAGATTCTTTGCTGTGACCCTGTCTGCCACTGCTGATGTGTGCATGAATGTCTTTGTGAGAGAAAATCTATGCCAAGACAAAGCAAAACAGCAACTGCTTGTTTTCATTAGACTGATGTCCTATTTTAATGATACTGTACACTGAAGGTAATATACCTTTTGTTCTACATGAACATTTTTAAGTAATACTATAACAGTGTTGCTTCAAAACACTGTAGATACAAAATAATGAGGTCACCCACAAGCAACAAGGACACAAACAGGGAACTAAAAGGGTCCTGTTCCTTCCATAAAACATAAGAAAAATATATATAGGTGAATCTAATCATATGTTTTAGTCAATACATGTGCTGCAACAGGGAATTGCAAAAACAAACAGAGCAGCATTGATCAGAACAAACATCACAAACAACCCTTATCACCGTCTCCTCCTCCATCATCAGCCCCCCCAAGTCTGAGGATGCTGCACCTCTTTCTGTAAAATAGGGGTGTCTCCTGTCCTTTCAGTGTCAGAAATATACAGGGAGCTATCACACACCATGAGCTGCATCTGCTGCTGACCCCCTGTGGCTCAAAAAAATGGAACAGTCCTGCCAGTGAGTCAGCTTGTTGCTATGGTAACACATCCAACCTATTGCTTGCATCCCACCCTTCCTGGGAGCTGGCAATGGTGGCCAAGAAAAAAAAGAGCTACATAAACAACATGGAGGATAAAGAAGAAGATAGGGTAAAGGAAGAGAAATGAAATGTGCTCAGACAGACACAAAGTTGTACACTGATAATATGATCTTCAAATAATATCATGTGTTTATGGACTGTTGGGTAATAAAGAATCTTTTGACAAATGGGAGAAAAGTGGTACAAAAGAGATATTTCTTCTCATCTTGAACAAGGATGCATACACACAAATGAAATGACACCATATGGCACTTAATGACTTTATAGACAGGACAAAATGTCCTACACTGAGCATTCTCTCTCTCCCTTTCTCTCAGTCTCTTTCTCTCTGCAGCAGAATGGTGCAGCTGGAGAGGGGGAGGGGAGGGATGCAGAAAATGAGATCAGGACGAAAAAGGAAGACTGTCGAGAACCTAGAAAGACTGCTACACAGTAGCCATCCAGTTTTAGCTACAATTTGACACCATAATATTAACCACAGTGACCTATCAGATGCCAACTGACAACACAAATATATATTATACAATTTGCTCTATCGCATACAGTGAATATAATCCATGATAATTACATGGAGATCATAAAATGTTACTACATTTTGATATTATAATAATTATAATACACTGGATCTTTACTCTTTGCCCTCCTTCTAAATCACATTAAATGTGTCAGTTGGGGACTTGACATCGCTTGACAGTTTAGAAAAGTCAAACACACACATACATTGACAACAAAAGATGAGACATTAGACATTTGAGTATATATTTTAGTAAAGTGCATGTAGATACTTCTGAGTGTTTATGTGCTAGACACAACGTTGCCATTGCCCCATATTACAGTGTTCTAGGTAATCCCTTGTCTAATCCTTCTCAGAAAATCAGCCAGGGCTGAACTCCACATTTTCACCTCTGAGACACTAGCACACATCCAAAGGCAACATCTGCAAATGCACACTGTCTGCAGAAATATAAATGTAATGCACTTCAGGCAAACAATATTTGAGACCTGCATTATAGCAAACATTAAAGTTACTATCTCTACATATTTGATGAAGCAGTGTATCAGTGACTGTTATACACAAGAGATGTTCTTTACTTATAATGTCTGTCCAGATATGTGTTAATGTCCTTTAATGTCAGGGTCAGCTACAATATAATTTCATGATCTTGAGTCTTAAGCAGGGTTTATGCTTGGTTGACAGGAGCTTGAAGAATAAGTTCAAGGATGCTCGTGAACCACTTGTCCCTATCCTGTAAGTTTAAATGTTCATTTTCCATATGTCCCAGAGGGACAGGCAACAACAGTCATCATGTGCAGAGAATACTATGCACTGGAGCGATGCATATATCTGTTTAATATCATACTCAGTGTGGGAAGGAAGTCAGACCCCAAAGTACCTCATTTCTTAGCTATCTGGGATATATTGTAAACAAAAATACGATGCATGGTTAGAGTATTAACACTAACCACATCCCCAAACGCAGAGAGTGCACAGCATGTTGATTAGCCCCACTGGCATACACATGGGCATGCAGCTGCTCACCAGACAGCTTTGTCAGGAAGGAAGGACACTTAAACAAGAGCTTGGGCCTGTGGGAACAAGGAGCTTCTGGATGCGATTACAGTTTTGTGGTCAGTAACAAAAGCAAACTGATGATTGGGGCTTCGTGTAAGATCCAAAATGGCTCCTGACAGCTTCAATGTAGGTTAAACCAAGACAAAGATAAAACAACAACATGCTGAAGGGGTACAACAGGCTGAACCATTTAGCAGCTTTCAAAGACATTTCTGTGAGCTTTGACCCCTATGGAGACAGTGTCGTCAAAAGAATTTATGATACTCAGTAAAAACCTCTGCAACTAAAAAACCTGAAAAAATGAGACATAATGGTGTAAGCACAGTTTTAAAAAAGTTAAGCAGACACACATGTGGTCTGATAACGATGACAGACTACTTCCAGCGGATATGGGGGTTACCGCAATTGACCTAAGTTCCTGCTTTGTAGTTTTGTGAACATTTGTTTTCACACACACACACACACACACACACACACACACACACACACACACACACACACACACACACACACACACTGACCATCACACAGGCTCCACATGCACCACCCAGAGAGACCAGACCAAGCACACTAGTTGATCTAATGCTTCTATTGAAACTGGACAAAACTGAGAAAAACATAACTGCAGACAGACTTTCCTCAACCACAGCATACCAGCATATGTGCATCAAGTATTTGGCACACATGTCTTAATTTTCCCCAGCAACACAAAGATTTGAAAAACCCTTTGCATGACTTTCATACAGCATATACAGTAACCCTCACAAGTGGAAACTCTTAGAGGTGGAAGAAAAAATAGTCTGTTATGATGCAACAATCATTCTAAGGGCTGGTTCTAATTAAAATCATTACCATTCAGACCGCTACTACTCTGTGGACAGTGAATTTCAATGCATTCCAGATTCATTTCTTTCATTAAAACAAATGCAGACTTTCTCTGGATTTATGAAGCCCCCTTGCCACGTGTTACATGATGTGTATATAGACCTCTCTCTTATTACGTCTTATATTTCTCACAGGACAGGCACACACTGTAGCCTGACATCTGTTTCACACATTAGACTTTCCTTAGGCACCTATCTTAGCAGACAAAGAGAGCTGCAGATCAAAATGGCTGCTGTGCATCAGTAACACGAATGCTGCACAGGGATGGTGTAAATCGTGCCGGTTACCACGTGTCTCTTCCCCTCCCCCGCTGCCTCTGCCTTCCTCTCCATCACACTGCTTTTCTCCCTCGTTCTCAATCTCCCCAGCACCAGCAGTGACTGTTTCCTCTCCCCCTCTACCACATTTTAAATCTCTTAATCAATGTTATTGTGTCATTGTTTGCATTTTTAATTGATTTTCATTAACTCCCCTTGCTATAGTTTGCCTGTATCCATCTCTGCACCTTTTTCTCTGTGTGCAGCCCAATGCCCATGGCTATACCATGTTACAGAAGGAACTAGGTCACTGAAAAAGTAGTACACTGCGTGGTTGTGTTCCTATGCGAGAGCAATCTGTAGCAGTGCTTTAGTAGGGATGAAGCCAAGATTTTTTTCTTTCATTATAGCTTTTGTATTGTTCTCTTGTTCTCACATCTGTATATCATTACATGACGCTCTCTGACTGGGGAATAGACTATATTTTACAAGTATGTCCTTCAGATTGAGGAAAAGAGATATACATATAGGTGATAAAAGAGTCAATATCAATATCAACTAATTGAATTAATGTGAGAAATGCAGGAACTATGACAATACAGACAGAATAATGCAGTACCAAAAGCAAAGCAAAAAACTAAAAAACATAAAAAGGATCTGACAAAAATCATATAAAACCATACAGGCACAGCCTCCATACAAAGTATGCCAGAGAGAAAACAGCAGTGTTGGTGTATGTATCATAAGGGCAAGGTAAGAATGAGTGAAATGGGAACATGTGAGATAGAAACTTATATTATATATTGTACATCTCACTAAATAATATCACTAATTTTAGTGATTGAGTGATAGTGTTTTACTTAGTATGTTAACTATTCAAATTCATTATTTGAGCAAAGTTGAGCGAGTAGAAAGGTAAGGGGCATGACAGGGAGTACAATAAATAGTACTGCCACAACATTAACTGTGAGAAGCAAGGAGACTAAATACCTGCCTTTTGCACAATAAAAAATGGTCTGAAACTGATTGGACATGTCATTAAATGCGTAATGTAGTTGGTAGTTAGTAAAGTACAATAATTTTAAAATTGATGAGAGAGCAGTGGCTAAACTGAACTGAAGAATAGATACAAAACAAGGGTTTTAAGGAAGCAAGAGGGAGGCGGATCTCACCTCTATGAGCTCTGACTCTGTTTTGTGCCTTGGCACTGTCCTGGTATGGTCAACACTCAGAGTGCTTTGGCTGAAAGGTCTGGAACATTTTATATCACTTTTCCGGGAGTCAGTAGTCCCGTACACCTCGTAACTGAACGCCTGCTTCAATGTTCCGGTGCCTCCTACATCTGCGTAAAGGGGCGGGTAATACGGAATAACAGGGAGATTTCCATTGGATTTGTAAAACATGCGCTCGCGTCTCCATCTGTAGATTTTCACTGATATAATAACCACTAAACATGTGATGAAGAGGAAGGAAACTACAGCCAGAGCCAACACTAAGTAAAAAGTCAGGTTGTCATTGTACTCCTTGTCGTGTGTAAAGTCAGTGAACTCTGACAGCACTTCAGGGAAGCTGTCCGCCACCGCCACGTTAACAATGACTGTAGCTGAACGAGAGGGCTGCCCGTTGTCCTCCACTATAACAGTCAGTCTTTGTTTCACAGCATCTTTATCAGTCACCTGGCGGATAGTTCTTATTTCTCCATTCTGTAAGCCCACTTCAAACAGCGCCCTGTCTGTGGCTTTCTGCAGTTTATAGGAGAGCCAGGCATTCTGTCCAGAGTCCACATCCACAGCCACCACTTTAGTCACCAGATAGCCCACATCTGCTGAACGAGGAACCATTTCAGCCACCAGAGAGCCACCAGTCTGGACTGGGTACAGTACCTGAGGGGGGTTGTCGTTCTGGTCCTGGATCATTACTTTCACTGTCACATTGCTACTAAGTGGAGGAGAGCCTCCATCCTGAGCTTTGATGCGAATTTGGAACTGTTTTATTTGCTCATAGTCGAAGGATCGCACAGCAAGTATCTCTCCACTCTCTGCATTCACTGAAAAATAAGATGAGGCTGACATCCCATTCAGTTGGCTATCTTCAAGGAAATAGGAAATGCGCGCATTGTTCCCTGAATCTTTGTCACTGGCTTTAATAGAGAGAAGTGACATGCCAGGTGAATTATTTTCAGTGATGAAAGCAGTGAAAAACGGTTTTGGGAATATTGGGGCGTGGTCGTTTACATCCGATATTCTTAAATTAATAGTCTTGTTTGTAGAATAAGGTGGGGAACCCTCGTCCGTTGCTGTAATTGTTATATTATATTCGGGAACAGTTTCACGGTCCAAAACGTCATAAGATACTAAACTATAGAAATTAACCGATGGTGATTTGATTTTGAAGGGCAAATCAGGACTAATGAAACACCTAACTTGGCCATTTTTACCTGAGTCCAAATCTTTGATATTGAGCATCGCTATAACAGTATCTGGAGCAGAGTCCTCTGGTATGGGATTGGAGAGGGAAATGATGCTTATGACGGGGGCATTATCATTTAGGTCGGTCACCTCAATTTGCACCTTGCTTGTGTCTCTCAACCCTCCTTTGTCTGTAGCTTCTACATCGATTTCATACTGTTTTATTTTTTCGTAGTTTAACTCACCCCTCACTGTCATTTCCCCAGTATGGGGATCTATACTGAAGATAGAAGACGTGATATCATTATTTTGAGAGAATGAATACATTAACTCTCCATTTGTTCCCTTATCAGCATCAGTGGCACTAACCGTTAAGATAGCAGTACCCCTCGACGCGTTTTCAGGAACTGTCACTCTGTAAAGAGACTGGCTGAACACAGGTGCATTGTCATTTGCATCCATTACAATAACGTTAATTTTGACTGAGCCTGATTTTGGGGGGTCGCCGCCATCATATGCTGTTAGTGTTAGCTTATGTTCTTCCTGATTTTCTCTATCTAACAATGTCTGGAGTACCATTTCAGCATATTTAGTTCCGTCAGGTCGAGATAGCATATTTAACTTAAAATGATCTGTCGGACTGAGTTTATAGGTTTGGAGAGTATTCAGCCCAACGTCTGGGTCTTTGGCGCTGTCAAGAGGAAAGCGAGCTCCCTTAACAGCAAATTCACTAATTTCAAAATTAATTTCCCTCTTTGCAAAAACTGGAGCGTTATCATTGATATCAATAATTTCTACATCGATGCGATGCAGCTCCATTGGGTTATCCAGTATAATCTGAAAATGCAGAGAGCACGGAGACACTTGACCGCACCGCTCCTCTCTATCTATCCTCTCGTTGACTATAAGAGTTCCTTTATCCAAATTGAGAGCGATGTACTCACTGCTGTCCTCGGTAAATATTCTCGCTCGCCCAGATTTCAGCCGTTTAATATCCAAACCCAAATCCTGAATGATATTCCCTACAGTGGAGCCCTTCGCCATTTCCTCAGGTATAGAGTAACGGACCTGCCCGACGGTCATTTCTGCGACACAAACGCAGAGAAACAGCAGCTTCCATGACAATGAAAAAAATCCACCCATCGTGACAAAAGCCTTGCAAAACCCAAGAATAAAAGCACCACCGTGTCCAAATAGACCAACTATTTTTGTCCTTAGTCTATTCGTGTGGTGTCTTTTTACGACTATTTCCGAATGAAAAAAGACTAACACGCAGACAGAAGAGGGAGGAACTTGCTTTACAAAAGGGTTTTGTTTTCCTCACACTGACCAACAGCGGCACTTAGGGACATGAGAGGAAATTGCAGAAATGTATAGATTTATATTAAAAATGTGTTTTGGATTAAGATTAAGATAGATAGATAGATAGATAGATAGATAGATAGATAGATAGATAGATAGATAGATAGATAGATAGATAGATAGATAGATAATTATGCTGTATCTCTGTCCCTGGTACTGAAGTCATCAGAAGTAGTTGTATACCTGCTTCTACTACACACACTATGAATTCTAACCTCTAGAGGAGAGTCTGGTTCATCCAGGATGCTCTTTTCACTCTGTATCCGCTGCATCGTCCCTGTAGAACTGGGGTCCATTATCAGCACGTTCTGACTACCAGCTCTGCCGAACTTACAGTCACTCTTTCTGGAGTCAGTCGTCCTGCACACCTCGTAATTGTACACGTGTTGGAGAGTCCCTGTCCCCAAAGTGTCTGAGTAACGTGGTGGATAATATGGAATCACGGGGAGATTGGAGTGATACAGGATGCGAGACTGTCTCCATCTGTAGATTTTCACTGATATAATAACCACTAAACACGTGATGAAGAGGAAGGAAACTACAGCCAGAGCCAACACTAAGTAAAAAGTCAGGTTGTCATTGTACTCCTTGTCGTGTGTAAAGTCAGTGAACTCTGACAGCACTTCAGGGAAGCTGTCCGCCACCGCCACGTTAACAATGACTGTAGCTGAACGAGAGGGCTGCCCGTTGTCCTCCACTATAACAGTCAGTCTTTGTTTCACAGCATCTTTATCAGTCACCTGGCGGATAGTTCTTATTTCTCCATTCTGTAAGCCCACTTCAAACAGCGCCCTGTCTGTGGCTTTCTGCAGTTTATAGGAGAGCCAGGCATTCTGTCCAGAGTCCACATCCACAGCCACCACTTTAGTCACCAGATAGCCCACATCTGCTGAACGAGGAACCATTTCAGCCACCAGAGAGCCACCAGTCTGGACTGGGTACAAAACCTGAGGGGGGTTGTCGTTCTGGTCCTGGATCATTATTTTCACTGTCACATTACTACTAAGTGGAGGGGAGCCTCCATCCTGCGCTTTGACGCGGAACTGGAAATCTTTCATCTGCTCGTAGTCAAAAGAGCGAACTGCATGGATGACTCCACTATCAGCACTAATGGACACATATGAGGAGACTGACACTCCGTTAACAGAGGAGTCCTCCAGTATGTAAGAAACACGGGCATTCTGGTTCCAGTCAGCGTCTCTGGCTTTCACTGTGAATATAGAGAGGCCTGGTGTGTTGTTTTCTACAATGTAGGCCTCATATGAGCTCCTCTCAAAGACAGGTGCGTTATCATTTACATCAGAGATCTGTAAGGTGAGAGTGACGCTGCTGGAGAGGGAGGGCACTCCCTCATCAGAGCAGGTCACAGTAATGTTATACTGAGAAGCTGTCTCTCTGTCTAATCCACTTTCTGTGATTAAACTATAGAAATCATTGGTTGTAGACTTCATCATAAAAGGAATATTAGCGTTCATAGTGCATTGGACTTTACCGTTTTCACCCGAGTCTGCATCCTGAATATTAATTATTGTCACAACAGTGCCGGGTTTGGCATCTTCTGATATCACGTTTGATTTAGACATTATATGAATTTCGGGTTTATTATCATTCATATCAATGACGTCAATAATTACTTTACAGGACTCAACTAGTCCTCCATCATCACTTGCACGAATGTTTATCTGAAATGTTCGAGCTTTTTCATAGTCAACATTTCCTTTCAGCCGAACTTCACCACTTTCATCATTTATTTCAAATAACCCACGTGCATGATCAAGCATACTTGAAATAGAATAAGTTATTCTACCATAAGAGCCATGATCTGCATCTGTTGCAGTAACTGTCACTACAACTGTTCCTACTGGGGCATTTTCTTTCATCGAGGCTTTATAAATAGGTTGTGTAAAAACAGGAGCATTGTCGTTCGCGTCTAAGACAGTTATTACAATCTGCATCGTTCCGGTCATCTGCGGCTCACCACCATCCATCGCCGTAAGAACTAAAGACAAGTGTTCATTTTTTTCTCTGTCGAGAGGTTTCTCTACGACCATTTCGACGTTTTTTGTCCCATCCGCTTGGTCATACAATTTAAGAACAAAATTATCTGTAGGGTGAAGTTTATATGTTTGCAATCCATTTAAGCCTACATCATGATCAACTGCGCGATCTAAAATGAATTTAGCCCCAATAACGGCGGATTCACTTATTCTGAATTTTACATCGGTCTTTTCGAATGATGGAGGATTATCATTAACATCTGTGATCTCAATTGTTACACTATAAAATTCCATTGGATTCTCCAATATAATCTGAAAATGCAAAGCACAGGGCGTCGTTTGTCCACAGAGCGCCTCTCTGTCTATCCTGTCTTTGATGAGGAGGACTCCCCTTTCGTTATTCAGCTCAATATATTCGGCGCTGCCTGGAGTAAAAATACGAGCTTTACCCGATTTTAGTCTTTTAACATCCAAGCCAAAATCCTTGGCCATGTTGCCGATCAGAGAACCTTTTTGCATTTCCTCAGGAATGGAGTAGCTGACCTGCCCGAGCACAGAGCTGAGGCAGACGACCGAGAAAAACAACAGTACTTGCCCTCTCATTGTTCTGTCCGACGTTATACCACAGTAAACCATCAGTGCCTTCTGAATATTTGTCTTCTCTGTTTTCGTCAACACAGGTTTTAAAATATATTCCCAACGTGAAAAACTGAGTCACAATGCCGTATCTCCGGTAAATTCCACCCAATCGATGCGTTTTACAACTGTCTCTTTCGCTCTCAAAAATTAAAACAAGATGGGAGGTACAACGACACTGCAGTATACCCTAATACAAACTGGCCAACAGCGGCGCTCTGAGTTCATGCAGTACAATTACAAAGGAAATGTGCACAAGTATATTCATAGGTGAACAAAAACAATACAAAACGAAAAAACGTCACCCGTAGGTGTGCATCAGAGTTTTATACTACAGTTTTTTTAAAACATCGACAGATCAAATAAAATGGCACCCAAAAAAGTAACACGAGATACAAATGTTAGAAAGTTTAAATTATGTTAAATATCTAATAAGGAGACATTAAAATTACAAAGTTTATAGAATAATGTCGCTCTCCGAGGTGCTGAAAGTGAGAGGAAATATATTTACGAGAGTGACTTCAACGTAGGAACAAATAGTTAGCAATATCAAACCTCTAGAGGAGAGTCAGGTTCATCCAGGATGCTCTTTTCACTCTGTATCCGTTGCATCGTCCCTGTAGAACTGGGGTCCATTATCAGCACGTTTTGACTACCAGCTCTGCCGAACTTACAGTCACTCTTTCTGGAGTCAGTGGTCCTGCACACCTCGTAATTGTACACGTGTTGGAGAGTCCCTGTCCCCAAAGTGTCTGAGTAACGTGGTGGATAATATGGAATCACAGGGAGATTGGAGTGATACAGGATGCGAGACTGTCTCCATCTGTAGATTTTCACTGATATAATAACCACTAAACACGTGATGAAGAGGAAGGAAACTACGGCCAGAGCCAACACTAAGTAAAAAGTCAAGTTGTCATTGTACTCCTTGTCGTGTGTAAAGTCAGTGAACTCTGACAGCACTTCAGGGAAGCTGTCCGCCACCGCCACGTTAACAATGACTGTAGCTGAACGAGAGGGCTGCCCGTTGTCCTCCACTATAACAGTCAGTCTTTGTTTCACAGCATCTTTATCAGTCACCTGGCGGATAGTTCTTATTTCTCCATTCTGTAAGCCCACTTCAAACAGCGCCCTGTCTGTGGCTTTCTGCAGTTTATAGGAGAGCCAGGCATTCTGTCCAGAGTCCACATCCACAGCCACCACTTTAGTCACCAGATAGCCCACATCTGCTGAACGAGGCACCATTTCAGCCACCAGAGAGCCACCCGTCTGGACTGGGTACAAAACCTGAGGGGGATTGTCATTCTGATCCTGGAGCATTATTTTCACTGTCACATTGCTACTGAGTGGAGGAGAGCCTCCGTCCTGTGCCTTAACACGGAACCGGAAATCTTTGATCTGCTCGTAGTCAAAAGAGCGAACTGCATGGATGACTCCACTATCAGCACTAACGGACACATATGAGGAGACTGGCACTCCGTTAACAGAGGAGTCTTCCAGTATGTAAGAAACACGGGCATTCTGGTTCCAGTCAGCGTCTCTGGCTTTCACTGTGAATATAGAGAGGCCTGGTGTGTTGTTTTCTACAATGTAGGCCTCATATGAGTTCCTCTCAAAGACAGGCGCGTTATCATTCACATCAGAGATCTGTAAGGTGAGAGTGACGCTGCTGGAGAGGGAGGGCACTCCCTCATCAGAGCAGGTCACAGTTATATTATACTCAGAGGATCTCTCTCTGTCTAAATCACTGTCTGTTACTAAACTATAAAAATTATTTGATGTGGACTTTAATATGAAATATATGTCGTCATTGATGGAACAAATCACTTTACCGTTTTCACCAGAGTCTGCATCCTCAACATTTATCATTGTTACTACAGTATTGATTTTAGCATCTTCCGATATCACATTTGACTTAGACATTATATGGATATTAGGTTTGTTATCATTTACGTCTAAAATATCTACAACCACTTTACAGAAACCAGTTAGTCCGCCACCATCACTTGCACGGATATTTATTTGAACATTTCCCGATTTTTCATAGTCAAGGTTCCCCACTAAAATAATGTCGCCACTTTCCTTATTTAATTCAAACATTCTGCGGGCATGATCAAATGTATTTGAAATTGAATACGTTATTATACCATTAGAGCCACGATCTGCATCTGTTGCAGTGACTGTCACTACAACTGTTCCGACTGACGCATTTTCTTTTATGGAGGCTTTATAAATAGGCTGTGTAAAAACAGGAGCATTGTCGTTAGCGTCTAAAACAGTAATGTGAATTTGCATTGTTCCTGACATCTGCGGTTCGCCTCCATCCACTGCCGTAAGAACTAGAGACAAATGATCGTTTTTCTCCCTATCCAGCAGTGTGTGCAAAACCATCTCCAGGTTTTTACTCGTGTCGATTTGATTATTGGTTTTGAGAGAGAATGCATTCGTTGGTTTTAAGACATAGTTTTTCAAACCATTTTGGCCGACATCAAGGTCGATAGCCCTGTCTAAAATAAATGTTGTACCACTAAGCGTAGACTCGCTGATATTGAAGTGAATTTCGCCTGTTTCAAAGGTTGGAGGGTTATCATTTATGTCTATGATCTCGATATTGATACTGTAAAATTCCATTGGATTCTCTAATATGATCTGACAATGCAAAGCGCAAGGCGTCATTTGTCCACAAAGCGCCTCTCTGTCTATTCGCTCTTTTATGAGCAGGACTCCTCTTTCTCTGTTTAGCTCGATGTATTCTGCACTATCTCGAGTAAATACGCGAGCCTTTCCAGATTTCAGTCTTCGGACATCCAAACCCAAATCCTGAGCTATATTACCAACGAAGGAGGCTGTCGCCATTTCCTCGGGAATTGAATAGCTGACCTGTCCGCACACCAAGCTGAGAGAGAGGTACGAGACAAACAATAGTACTTGCCGTCTCATTGTCATGTCCAACATCGTAGGAGTAATAAATCCCTCTAGCATTTTTCCATCAATCAAAAAATCCACAGGAACAACAGGCTGTTAATAATCCCCAGTAATGAACGAAATAGCTGTCCAATATCTCAGTATGTGAGCTCTATGGGATGCCGAATGTGTGCATTTTCTCTTACTTGCCCAAATGGACGGATATGATGGGAGGTACTATTACATGGCTGCTGTAAAACAGACACATATTGGCCAACAGCGTCCCTCTGAGTTCAAAGTCAAAATTACACGATTACACGGAAAAGGCGCATACCTTGTTTATGTAAAACAAAACAAAAACGTGGTGTAATAATGTTCAGACAAGTATTAAAATTCTGAAAAGCTGAGATTTTGGTGAGAAAAATAATGTAAACGTAGCGAGACATGAGGAGATTACATTAAACAGGTATAGAAAATGATGACTGAGTATTTTTGAGGGAATGAGTGAAGTACAAATTGTAACATGTTTCACTACATGTGAAGGCTTTGGTGGTACGAGAGAAATATATGCTTAAAAAATAATATACTTTGTATCTATCATCGGTGCTGAAACTGAAGAAATTATCTACATGAAAAGTCTATTGTGAACTGACGCCATATCTAGTTTAAGTGGCAAGCAGTGTCTCTGTCCGTGGTGCTGATACAGAGTGGTAATCAACCGCACCTGTTGACAACTCCATCAATTAACTACGATATGCAAATGAAAACATTTATTTTACAACTGAAATAAACCCCAAATAACCAACCTCTAGAGGAGAGTCTGGTTCATCCAGGATGCTCTTTTCACTCTGTATCCGCTGCATCGTCCCTGTAGAACTGGGGTCCATTATCAGCACGTTTTGACTACCAGCTCTGCCGAACTTACAGTCACTCTTTCTGGAGTCTGTCGTCCTGCACACCTCGTAATTGTACACGTGTTGGAGAGTCCCTGTCCCCAAAGTGTCTGAGTAACGTGGTGGATAATATGGAATCACAGGGAGATTGGAGTGATACAGGATGCAAGACTGTCTCCATCTGTAGATTTTCACTGATATAATAACCACTAAACACGTGATGAAGAGGAAGGAAACTACAGCCAGAGCCAACACTAAATAAAAAGTCAGGTTGTCATTGTACTCCTTGTCGTGTGTAAAGTCAGTGAACTCTGACAGCACTTCAGGGAAGCTGTCCGCCACCGCCACGTTAACAATGACTGTAGCTGAACGAGAGGGCTGCCCGTTGTCCTCCACTATAACAGTCAGTCTTTGTTTCACAGCATCTTTATCAGTCACCTGGCGGATAGTTCTTATTTCTCCATTCTGTAAGCCCACCTCAAACAGCGCCCTGTCTGTGGCTTTCTGCAGTTTATAGGAGAGCCAGGCATTCTGTCCAGAGTCCACATCCACAGCCACCACTTTAGTCACCAGATAGCCCACATCTGCTGAACGAGGAACCATTTCAGCCACCACAGATCCACCTGTCTGGACTGGGTACAGAACCTGAGGCGGGTTGTCATTCTGGTCCTGGATCATCATTTTCACAGTCACATTACTACTAAGTGGAGGAGAGCCTCCATCCTGCGCTTTGACGCGGAAATGGAAATCTTTGATCTGCTCGTAGTCAAAAGAGCGAACTGCATGGATGACTCCACTATCAGCACTAACGGACACATATGAGGAGACTGGCACTCCGTTAACAGAGGAGTCCTCCAGTATGTAAGAAACACGGGCATTCTGGTTCCAGTCAGCGTCTCTGGCTTTCACTGTGAATATAGAGAGGCCTGGTGTGTTGTTTTCTACAATGTAGGCCTCATATGAGCTCCTCTCAAAGACAGGTGCGTTATCATTTACATCAGAGATCTGTAAGGTGAGAGTGACGCTGCTGGAGAGGGAAGGCACTCCCTCATCAGAGCAGGTCACAGTTATATTATACTCAGAGGATCTCTCTCTGTCCAGATCACTGTCTGTCACGAGGCTATAGAAATTATTTGATGACGATTTCAATACGAAGGGAATACTATCACTTATAAAACACTGAACTTTACCGTTTTCGCCTGAGTCTGGGTCTTGGATGTTAATCATTGTAACGACTGTGTTGGGGTTTGCACTCTCTGATATAACAGCTGACTTAGACATTATTTTAATCGCTGGTTCATTGTCATTTATATCTACGACATCGACAATCACTTTACAAGAATCTGTTAGTCCCCCGTTATCCCTTGCGCGGACATTGATCTGAAAATGTTTTTTCTTTTCATAATCCAAACGTCCAATCAACCTAACCTCGCCGTTTTCCTCGTCTACTTCAAACATATGTCTGACGTCATCTAATGTATTGGTGATTGAATACATTATTTTACCATTTAAACCTTGATCAGCATCGGATGCACTAACAGTAGTCACGGTCGTGCCTTTTAATGCATTTTCATCTATAGTCCCTTTGTATATCGGCTGTGTAAAAACAGGTGCATTATCGTTGGCATCTAATACTGTGATGAGAATCTGCATTGCTCCTGACATCTGTGGCTCTCCTCCATCTACAGCCGTTAACACCAAAGAAATAAACTCATTTTTCTCTCTGTCGAGAGGTTTTTGTAGCACCATTTCAACATTCTTCGTACCATCTGTTTGACTGTGCAGTTTAAGTAAAAAATTATCAGTCGGTTTAAGTACGTAACTTTGGAGAGTATTAATACTTACATCCAGATCCACGGCTCTTTCTAAATCAAATTTTGCCCCAACAGCTGCAGACTCGCTAATTGTGAATTTCATTTCATTTTTTTCAAATGTTGGTGCATTGTCGTTAATATCTGTAATTTCAACTGTTACGCTGTAAAACTCCATCGGATTCTCCAACACAATCTGAAAATGCACCGCGCACGGCATTGTATCGCCACATAACGCCTCTCGGTCTATTTTTTCTTTGATAAGGAGGACTCCTCTTTGGCTGTTCAGGTCGATGTATTCCTTGCTATCACCAGAATATACACGAGCATTACCCAGCCTCAATCGTTTGACGTCTAAACCTAAATCCTGAGCTATATTACCAACCAAAGAGCCTTTCTCCATTTCCTCGGGGACTGAGTAGCTGACCTGACCGAGGACTGAACTGAGAGAGAGAAATGAAATAAACAGCAGTACTTGCCGTCTCATTGTTTCAAATTATTCCAACAAGAAGAAACAACAACCTCGCATAAATCCGACAGAAAGGTGGATTGGCATTCAGAAAATATATGAGGCAAAAACGGTCCTCAGATTTTGAGAAAAATAGTGACAGTTGTGCCTAGATGTGTATAACGGCCCCTCTACCGAAGACAATGCGGTCTGCGCCTGCCCTTTCTGTCTAATACGTCGAAATGAAGAGGCGGTACTGCTGTAAATACACCACAACTTCATCAGACTAGGCAACAGCGGCCCATGGAGCCCAGTGAGACAAACTACAGAATTAAGTGATGTAAGATGGGATGGTTGGAAAGGCTGAGAAGAAAAACGTATTAAGGTTTAAATGAAATTGCAATACTGTGCAGTCCTTCAGAAATATTTTAACTAAAAATCTAATTGTGTAGAAAAATCTTTCAAGTTAATTTCAAGGGCGTTCTAAGTATTAACTTGAACACTGACCATTGTCTTTAGGTCACACAGAATAAAACGCATGTAAAAATTACGTTGCTATCCGTAGTGCTGAATAAGACAAGACCAAATGACGCTCCCAAAATACGGTAGCATTTGATTAGAGCGTTTGTTACTGGTGTGTAAAAGTGGAGGGCGTGAGTGATGTAACGATTTAAGACGTTCTAACCTCTAGAGGAGAGTCTGGTTCATCCAGGATGCTCTTTTCACTCTGTATCCGCTGCATCGTCCCTGTAGAACTGGGGTCCATTATCAGCACGTTTTGACTACCAGCTCTGCCGAACTTACAGTCACTCTTTCTGGAGTCAGTCGTCCTGCACACCTCGTAATTGTACACGTGTTGGAGAGTCCCTGTCCCCAAAGTGTCTGAGTAACGTGGTGGATAATATGGAATCACAGGGAGATTGGAGTGATACAGGATACGAGACTGTCTCCATCTGTAGATTTTCACTGATATAATAACCACTAAACACGTGATGAAGAGGAAGGAAACTACAGCCAGAGCCAACACTAAGTAAAAAGTCAGGTTGTCATTGTACTCCTTGTCGTGTGTAAAGTCAGTGAACTCTGACAGCACTTCAGGGAAGCTGTCCGCCACCGCCACGTTAACAATGACTGTAGCTGAACGTGAGGGCTGCCCGTTGTCCTCCACTATAACAGTCAGTCTTTGTTTCACAGCATCTTTATCAGTCACCTGGCGGATAGTTCTTATTTCTCCATTCTGTAAGCCCACTTCAAACAGCGCCCTGTCTGTGGCTTTCTGCAGTTTATAGGAGAGCCAGGCATTCTGTCCAGAGTCCACATCCACAGCCACCACTTTAGTCACCAGATAGCCCACATCTGCTGAACGAGGCACCATTTCAGCCACCACAGAGCCACCAGTCTGGACTGGGTACAGAACCTGAGGAGGGTTGTCGTTCTGGTCCTGGATCATTATTTTCACAGTCACGTTACTACTGAGTGGAGGAGAGCCTCCATCCTGAGCTTTGACTCGGAACTGGAAATCTTTGATCTGCTCGTAGTCAAAAGAGCGAACTGCATGGATGACTCCACTATCAGCACTAACGGACACATATGAGGAGACTGGCACTCCGTTAAAAGAGGAGTCCTCCAGTATGTAAGAAACACGGGCATTCTGGTTCCAGTCGGCGTCTCTGGCTTTCACTGTGAATATAGAGAGGCCTGGTGTGTTGTTTTCTACAATGTAGGCCTCATATGAGCTCCTCTCAAAGACAGGTGCATTATCATTTACATCAGAGATCTTTACGGTGAGAGTGACGCTGCTTGAGAGGGAGGGCACTCCCTCATCAGAGCAAGTCACAGTTATATTATACTCAGAAGCTCTCTCTCTATCTAAATCGCTATCTGTCACGATGCTATAGATATTAGATGTAGATGCAATAGAAAATGGTGTATTCTTACTAATAACGCATCGGACCTTCCCATTTTCTTCAGAATCAGGATCATTGACACTCATTACAGCCACCACCGTGTTGGAGCGCGAATCTTCACCTATTGAATATGATGATGAAATCATATTTATGACAGGACTATTGTCATTATTGTCACCTATATCAATTATCACTTTGCTTGAATCAGAGAGACCTCCTTGGTCGATCGCCTCTATATCAAGTTCATAACTTTTTGCCTTTTCATAATCAATAGGCCCAGTTAAAGTGATATGGCCGTCTTCAGTAATGTGGAATAATTCTGAAATGCTCCTTATGCTATTTCCGATGATGTAACTAACCTCTCCATTTGAGCCTTTGTCTGCATCAGAAGCACTCACTTTAGTAATGAGAGTTCCTGTGGGGGAGTTTTCTTTTACACTTGCTTTGTAAACAGTTTGCGTAAATACAGGAGCATTATCATTAGCATCTAATACTGTAATATGAATCTGCATGGTTCCAGATCTCTGCGGCTCTCCTCCATCTACAGCTGTTAACAACAATGATGCAAACTCATGTTTCTCTCTGTCCAGAGGTTTCTGTAAAATCATTTCAACCTTTTTGACGCCATTGGATTGACTGTGCAATTTAAGTATGAAATTATCATTGGGCTTTAGTGTATAGCTGTGAAGACCATTCAGTCCTATATCGGGGTCTATTGCTTTCTCTAGCATGAACTTAGAGCCGATGACTGCAGACTCGCTTATTTCAATGTTTTTCTCGTCCTTTTGGAAAACGGGAGCATTGTCATTAATATCGGTGATTTCGACAGTAATCTGGAATATTTCTATTGGATTTTCTAAGGCAATTTGAAAATGCAAAGCGCAAGGCGTTGTCTGGCCACAAAGAGCTTCGCGATCTATTCTCTCTTTGATAATAAGGAGTCCTTTTTCCTTGTTAAGCTGGATGTATTCTGTACTGCCTCCCGTGTGAATACGAGCTTTGCCCGCTTGCAATCGTCTAACATCTACACCTAAATCCTGAGCAATATTACCGACCAACAAGCCTTTGGCCATTTCCTCGGGAATTGAGTAGCTGATCTGGCCGAGCACTGAACTGAGGCAGAGGACCGAGAAAAACAACAGTACTTGCCGTCTCATTGTTCTGTCAGATACCTCCGTCGAACCAAACTAACGTGTTATCCTTTCGTCTGCAATCTGCCTTGCTGATGACAATCACAAACGCAAGAGGATCATTATATTCAGTGATGGGCGAACAAATTATTCCAACTTGATATTCCGTGCACGGCGTTTTATCCACTGTCGACTGTGCGTTATGATTCGGAGTCCCTCTCCCTTGTGAACGGACAGGGGATGGACTACTATAAATATAATTTGAATCGTGAAGACGCTGGTCAACAGCGGCCCACTGAGTTCACAATGCGACATTACACGAGTTACAGAAAAAGCTCAAACATACCTCCATCTTGTTCCTCTTTTTCACTACATAAATTGTCAGCCAGCAAAAACAATTGGAGGTGTGGTAATGTATTGGAAATTCGCTAAATATAACACAATTTCCTCCTAAGGGAATGACAACAAATGTTTTCCCTCTAACAGGGGACCCAATCTCCGATGTGAAAGAACGACAAACACTTTTAGATTAAGTAAAAATGTTACAAATAGTGGGGAGAGAGAGGGGAGGGGGAGGCTTCTCTGTCTCTGTCCAAGGTACTGAACGGTAAGGGCTGTACATGATAACATAGCAAAAAAAACAAACATAGAAAAGCATGAGTTTCGATGTCATATTTGAAACGTTCTAACCTCTAGAGGAGAGTCTGGTTCATCCAGGATGCTCTTTTCACTCTGTATCCGCTGCATCGTCCCTGTAGAACTGGGGTCCATTATCAGCACATTTTGACTACCAGCTCTGCCGAACTTACAGTCACTCTTTCTGGAGTCAGTCGTCCTGCACACCTCGTAATTGTATACGTGTTGGAGAGTCCCTGTCCCCAAAGTGTCTGAGTAACGTGGTGGATAATATGGAATCACAGGGAGATTGGAGTGATACAGGATGCGAGACTGTCTCCATCTGTAGATTTTCACTGATATAATAACCACTAAACACGTGATGAAGAGGAAGGAAACTACAGCCAGAGCCAACACTAAGTAAAAAGTCAGGTTGTCATTGTACTCCTTGTCGTGTGTAAAGTCAGTGAACTCTGACAGCACTTCAGGGAAGCTGTCCGCCACCGCCACGTTAACAATGACTGTAGCTGAACGAGAGGGCTGCCCGTTGTCCTCCACTATAACAGTCAGTCTTTGTTTCACAGCATCTTTATCAGTCACCTGGCGGATAGTTCTTATTTCTCCATTCTGTAAGCCCACTTCAAACAGCGCCCTGTCTGTGGCTTTCTGTAGTTTATAGGAGAGCCAGGCATTCTGTCCAGAGTCCACATCCACAGCCACCACTTTAGTCACCAGATAGCCCACATCTGCTGAACGAGGAACCATTTCAGCCACCAGAGAGCCACCAGTCTGGACTGGGTACAGAACCTGAGGGGGGTTGTCATTCTGGTCCTGGATAACTATTTTCACAGTCACATTGCTACTGAGTGGAGGGGAGCCTCCATCCTGCGCTTTGACGCGGAACTGGAAATCTTTGATCTGCTCGTAGTCAAAAGAGCGAACTGCATGGATGACTCCACTATCAGCACTAACGGACACATATGAGGAGACTGACACTCCGTTAACAGAGGAGTCCTCCAGTATGTAAGAAACGCGGGCATTCTGGTTCCAGTCAGCGTCTCTGGCTTTTACTGTGAATATAGAGAGGCCTGGTGTGTTGTTTTCTATAATGTAGGCCTCGTATGAGCTTCTCTCAAAGACAGGTGCGTTATCATTCACATCAGAGATTTGTAAGGTGAGAGTGACGCTGCTGGAGAGGGAGGGCACTCCCTCATCAGAGCAGGTCACAGTTATATTATACTGGGACGCGAGTTCTCTATCCAAAGCTATCTCTGTAACTAAACTATAAAATCCATTCATTGTGTTTTGTATTTTGAAAGGAATATCGTCATTAATTTTACACTTGACCTCTCCATTCCTCTCAGAGTCAGGGTCATTTACGCTTAGCACAGAAATGACAGTATTTTCAGGAGAGTCTTCTAAAATGCTGTCTGATTTAGAAAGTATTTTGAGTTGAGGACTGTTGTCATTTACATCAATGACGTCAATTAGGATTTTACTGGAATCGGAGAGTCCTCCATTATCAATAGCCTCAATATCTATTTGGATGAGCTTCGCTTTTTCATAATCTATTTCACCCATCAACATAATCACTCCGGATTTTCTATCGATCTGAAATTGTTCGGACAATCGACGCTGGCTATTTGAGATTGCGTATGATATTTCTCCATTAGAGCCTCCATCTTTGTCAGAGGCACGAACAGTTATAACACTGGTTCCCCTCGGAGAATTTTCTGTTATGGTTGCTTTGTATACTGACTTCGTGAAAACCGGTGCGTTGTCATTTACATCTAACACATGAACAGTTATCTGCATTGTACCTGACATACGCGGCTGTCCTCCGTCTAGAGCAGTTAATAACAGTGATATCTGCTCATGTTGCTCTCGATCTAAAGGCTTCTGTAAAACCATCTCTACCTTTTTACTTCCGTCTGCTTGATTTTCTAGTTTTAATGCAAAATTGTTTGTTGGTTTGAGCGAATACGTTTGAAGAGTATTTGCCCCAATATCAGCATCAACGGCTTTATCCAGCACAAATTTAGATCCAATGACGGCTGACTCACTTATTTCAAAACGTTTCTCGCTGGATGTAAAGCTTGGAGCATTGTCGTTTATATCTGTGATTTCGACTGTTATGCGAAACAGTTCAATTGGATTTTCCAGAATCATCTGTAAATGTAAAGCACAGGGCGTCGTTTCCCCGCACAGCGTCTCTCTGTCTATTCTCTCTTTGATAAGGAGGACTCCCCGTTCCTTATTCAGCTCGATATATTCTGCACTGTCTCCCGAATGAATGCGAGCTCTTCCTGATTTAAGCCTTTTCAAATCCAAACCTAAATCTTGAGCTAGATTAGAGACTAAAGATCCTTTTTCCATCTCCTCAGGTATAGAGTAGCTGACCTGCCCGAATACGGAGGTTCGAAACAGAACCAAGATGAACAACAGTACTTGCCGTTTCATTGTTTTGCCGGGATATTCCACTGTCATGTCAACAAAACTGTAATCCACATGAATCTCGTTAAAATTCCCGGCAGTATCTCAAGGAAAAATCCAAGAAAGCTAGTAGCTTCGCATGTCCGTGGACAGTTTTTCCGTTTAACGAAAGCAGGCAGTTGGTGCCTTTTTTATTGTCTACCATGTCACAATCTAAGGGGGAGGTACAGTTCCCAGTGCTATCGAAGACTGCCACACTCTGGCCAATAGCGGCCCTTTCTGTTCAATACAGCAAACAGCAAACATTGAGGATAAAGAGATGTACAGTGCAGTAGGTTATGAAGAAATGAACGAGAGGACGTAATAATAACTACAACAAGAACAACAAAACAATATTAATACTACTACTACTACTAATACTACTACTACTAATAATAATAATAATACGATGGTCTTAATACGATCTTGAATAATAAGGATTACATTAAATTAAGGTAAAAACGTAAAGCTTTGCTCATATCACTTCTATTGTCCACTGCAGCTCTGTGCAACCAAAATAAATATTAGGTTGTATGTCGAACAATAACAAAAGACGAAATCCACTTAACAGGTCAAAAATTATTTCAAAACTTTAAGTGTTCAGTGTAAGCATTTCAATCTAACCTCTAGAGGAGAGTCTGGTTCATCCAGGATGCTCCTTTCACTCTGTATCCGCTGCATCGTCCCTGTAGAACTGGGGTCCATTATCAACACGTTTTGACTACCAGCTCTGCCGAACTTACAGTCACTCTTTCTGGAGTCAGTCGTCCTGCACACCTCGTAATTGTACACGTGTTGGAGAGTCCCTGTCCCCAAAGTGTCTGAGTAACGTGGTGGATAATATGGAATCACAGGGAGATTGGAGTGATACAGGATGCGAGACTGTCTCCATCTGTAGATTTTCACTGATATAATAACCACTAAACACGTGATGAAGAGGAAGGAAACTACAGCCAGAGCCAACACTAAGTAAAAAGTTAAGTTGTCATTGTACTCCTTGTCGTGTGTAAAGTCAGTGAACTCTGACAGCACTTCAGGGAAGCTGTCCGCCACCGCCACGTTAACAATGACTGTAGCTGAACGAGAGGGCTGCCCGTTGTCCTCCACTATAACAGTCAGTCTTTGTTTCACAGCATCTTTATCAGTCACCTGGCGGATAGTTCTTATTTCTCCATTCTGTAAGCCCACTTCAAACAGCGCCCTGTCTGTGGCTTTCTGCAGTTTATAGGAGAGCCAGGCATTCTGTCCAGAGTCCACATCCACAGCCACCACTTTAGTCACCAGATAGCCCACATCTGCTGAACGAGGAACCATTTCAGCCACCAGAGAACCACCAGTCTGGACTGGGTACAGAACCTGAGGAGGGTTGTCGTTCTGGTCCTGGATCATTATTTTCACAGTCACATTGCTACTGAGTGGAGGAGAGCCTCCATCCTGTGCTTTGACGCGGAAATGGAAATCTTTGATCTGCTCGTAGTCAAAAGAGCGAACTGCATGGATGACTCCACTATCAGCACTAACGGACACATATGAGGAGACTGGCACTCCGTTAACAGAGGAGTCCTCCAGTATGTAAGAAACACGGGCATTCTGGTTCCAGTCAGCGTCTCTGGCTTTCACTGTGAATACAGAGAGGCCTGGTGTGTTGTTTTCTATAATGTAGGCCTCATATGAGCTCCTCTCAAAGACAGGTGCATTATCATTTACATCAGAGATCTGTAAGGTGAGAGTGACGCTGCTGGAGAGGGAGGGCACTCCCTCATCAGAGCAGGTCACAGTTATATTATACTCGGAGGCTCTCTCTCTGTCTAAATCACCGTCCGTCACTATACTATAGAAATTATTGGATGTAAATTTAATTTCAAATGGGATATTTTTATTTATTAAACAGTGGACTTTCCCATTAGTTTCAGAGTCAGGGTCATTTACACTTAATAAAGCTATTACTGTTTTGAGGGCTGAATCCTCTGGAACTGAACCTGATGTTGATATCATATTTACAGTTGGGCTATTGTCGTTCACGTCAATTATATCAATTACTATCTTACTTGAATCCGAGAGGCCACCTTGATCAATCGCCTCTATATCTATGTGATAAATTCGTTGTTTTTCATAATCCACAAGGCCATCTAGTATCAAATCGCCTTCACTACTAATGTGAAATAACTTCGAGGCAGTAGCCATGCTATCCCCGATCACGTAGGTCACCTCACCATTTGAGCCTTTGTCTGCATCAGAAGCACTCACTTTAGTAACGAGTGTTCCTATTACAGAGTTCTCTGTAAGGCTTGCTTTGTACACGGGTTTAGTAAAAACAGGGGCATTGTCGTTAACATCCAACACAGTAACATGAATCTGCATTGTTCCTGTCTTTTGTGGTTCTCCTCCATCCTCGGCTGTCAAAACTAAAGATATGTGTTCTTGTTTCTCTCGGTCCAAAGGCTTTTGTAAAACCATTTCTACTTTTTTGCTCCCATCAGACTGACTATGCAGTTTAAGCATGAAATTGTCACTCGGCTTTAGAGTGTATCTCTGAAGACTATTGGGTCCTATATCAGAGTCAATTGCTTTCTCTAGCATGAATTTAGAGCCAATGACTGCAGATTCGCTTATTTCGAACCTCCTTTCCTCCTTTTGAAATACTGGAGAATTATCATTAATATCGGTGATTTCTACAGTAATCGGGAATAATTCCAATGGATTCTCTAACGTGATTTGAAAATGCAAAGCACAAGGCGTTGTCTGTCTGCAGAGCGCTTCGCGGTCTATTTTTTCTTTGATAAGGAGGACTCCTCTTTCTCTATTCAGCTCGATATACTGGGAATTATCTCCTGTATAAATACGAGCTTTACCTGACTTAAGCCGTTTGACATCTAAACCCAAATCTTGTGCGATGTTTCCGACCAAAGAGCCTTTTGCCATTTCCTCCGGAATAGAGTAGCTGACCTGCCCGATCACAGAGCTGAGGCAGAAGGCGGAGATCAACAACAATACTTGCCGTTTCATTGTTCTGTCCGACACGTCTGTTGCACCGCAGCTACCGAGTGTTATTCCGTTTTCCTAGTAAGACGTCGTAACATGTAAAATGTTTTAATCCACACGTTAAAAATAGAGTCCAAGCTTCAGATGTCCGTGGATAGTATGGTCTGACCTCCGATGTGTGCATTCTACGTCTGAGACTCTGCCTCAGTATTTTGTTTGGACGATGAGAGGGAGGATCAGTTATAAAAGTAATTCACAACTGCAACACACTAGGCAACAGCGGCCCTATGAGTTCAAATTGTGAAAGTGCACAAGAAAAACGGTAAAACTGCAATGTAAATTCAAATATTACAGACAGTGATATAATAGGCATTTTAAATAAAGGTCCATAATTGTTTTTAAAAAGTGAAAAAATGCACAAATGAATAAACAACTATTATAGGGACTAAGTCATAGGAGACGACAATGACATTAATGGACACAAGTGGCTACTACAGAAAGAGAAAAAAAAGAAACATGCGAAAGGAGGAAAGACAAATGTGACGATGTGATTTCATTGCCGCTATCCAAGGTGCTGAAATTTTAAAAGACGCCTTAAAACAAATCAATGTCACCAGAACGTTCCAACTGAATTCAAACCAATATAACCAACCTCTAGAGGAGAGTCTGGTTCATCCAGGATGCTCTTTTCACTCTGTATCCGCTGCATCGTCCCTGTAGAACTGGGGTCCATTATCAGCACGTTTTGACTACCAGCTCTGCCGAACTTACAGTCACTCTTTCTGGAGTCCGTCGTCCTGCACACCTCGTAATTGTACACGTGTTGGAGAGTCCCTGTCCCCAAAGTGTCTGAGTAACGTGGTGGATAATATGGGATCACAGGGAGATTGGAGTGATACAGGATGCGAGACTGTCTCCATCTGTAGATTTTCACTGATATAATAACCACTAAACACGTGATGAAGAGGAAGGAAACTACAGCCAGAGCCAACACTAAGTAAAAAGTCAGGTTGTCATTGTACTCCTTGTCGTGTGTAAAGTCAGTGAACTCTGACAACACTTCAGGGAAGCTGTCCGCCACCGCCACGTTAACAATGACTGTAGCTGAACGAGAGGGTTGCCCGTTGTCCTCCACTATAACAGTCAGTCTTTGTTTCACAGCATCTTTATCAGTCACCTGGCGGATAGTTCTTATTTCTCCATTCTGTAAGCCCACTTCAAACAGCGCCCTGTCTGTGGCTTTCTGCAGTTTAAAGGAGAGCCAGGCATTCTGTCCAGAGTCCACATCCACAGCCACCACTTTAGTCACCAGATAGCCCACATCTGCTGAACGAGGAACCATTTCACCCACCAGAGAGCCACCAGTCTGGACTGGGTACAGAACCTGAGGGGGGTTGTCGTTCTGGTCCTGGATCATTATTTTCACAGTCACATTGCTACTGAGTGGAGGAGAGCCTCCATCCTGCACTTTGACTCGGAACTGGAAATCTTTGATCTGCTCGTAGTCAAAAGAGCGAACTGCATGGATGACTCCACTATCAGCACTAACTGACACATATGAGGAGACTGGCACTCCGTTAACAGAGGAGTCCTCCAGTATGTAAGAAACACGGGCATTCTGGTTCCAGTCAGCGTCTCTGGCTCTCACTGTAAATATAGAGAGGCCTGGTGTGTTGTTTTCTACAATGTAGGCCTCATATGAGCTTCTCTCAAAGATTGGTGCATTATCATTTACATCAGAGATCTGTAAGGTGAGAGTGACGCTGCTGGAGAGGGAGGGCACTCCCTCATCAGAGCAGGTCACAGTTATATTATACTGGGACGCGAGCTCTCGATCCAAAGCTATCTCTGTAACTAAACTATAAAATCCATTCATTGTGTTTTGTATTTTGAAAGGAATATCGTCATTAATTTTACACTTGACCTCTCCATTCCTCTCAGAGTCAGGGTCATTTACGCTTAGCACAGAAATGACAGTATTTTCAGGAGAGTCTTCTAAAATGCTGTCTGATTTAGAAAGTATTTTGAGTTGAGGACTGTTGTCATTTACATCAATGACGTCAATAAGGATTTTACTGGAATCGGAGAGTCCTCCATTATCTATAGCCTCAATATCTATTTGGAAGATCTTAGCTTTCTCATAATCTATTTCACCAATTAAGACAACCTCTCCAGATTTTCTATCGATCTGAAATAAATCGGACAATCGACGCTTGCTATTTGAGATTGCGTATGATATTTCTCCATTAGAGCCTCCATCTTTGTCAGAGGCACGAACCGTTATAACACTGGTTCCCTTCGGAGAATTTTCTGTTATGGTTGCTTTGTATAATGACTTCGTGAAAACCGGTGCGTTGTCGTTTACATCTAACACATGAACTGTTATCTGCATTGTACCTGACATACGCGGCTGTCCTCCGTCTAGAGCAGTTAATAACAGTGATATCTGCTCATGTTGCTCTCGATCTAAAGGCTTCTGTAAAACCATCTCAACCTTTTTACTTCCGTCTGCTTGATTTTCTAATTTTAATGCAAAATTGTTTGTTGGTTTGAGCGAATAGGTTTGAAGACTATTTGCACCAATGTCAACATCGACGGCTTTCTCTAGTACAAATTTAGATCCAATAACGGCTGACTCGCTGATTTCAAAACGTTTCTCGCTGGATGTAAAGCTTGGAGCATTGTCGTTTATATCTGTGATTTCGACTGTTATGCGAAACAGTTCAATTGGATTTTCCAGAATCATCTGTAAATGTAAAGCACAGGGCGTCGTTTCCCCGCACAGCGTCTCTCTGTCTATTCTCTCTTTAATAAGGAGGACTCCCCGTTCCTTATTCAGCTCGATATATTCTGCACTGTCTCCCGAATGAATGCGAGCTCTTCCTGATTTAAGCCTTTTCAAATCCAAACCTAAATCTTGAGCTAGATTAGAGACTAAAGATCCTTTTTCCATCTCCTCAGGGATAGAGTAGCTGACCTGCCCGAATACGGAGGTTCGAAACAGAACCAAGATGAACAACAGTACTTGCCGTTTCATTGTTTTGCCGGGATATTCCACTGTCATGTCAACAAAACTGTAATCCACATGAATCTCGTTAAAATTCCCGGCAGTATATCAAGGTAAAATCCAAGAAAGCTAGTAGCTTCGCATGTCCGTGGACAGTTTTTCCGTTTAACGAAGGCAGGCAGTTGGTGCCTTTTTTATTGTCTACCATGTCACAATCTAAGGGGGAGGTACAGTTCCCAGTGCTATCGAAGACTGCCACACTCTGGCCAATAGCGGCCCTTTCTGTTCAATACAGCAAACAGCAAACGTTGAGGATAAAGAGATGTACAATGCAGTAGGTTATGAAGAAATTAACCAGAGGACGTAATAATAACTACAACAACAAAAACAAAACAATACTACTACTACTACTACTAATAATAATAATGATAATGATAATGATAATGATGATGATGATGATGAGAAGAAGAAGAAGAAGAAGAAGAAGAAGCTGTTCTAAATATGATCTCGAACAGTAAGGATATAATTCAATTACAGCTTTGCTTATCACTTCTCTTGTCCACTGCAGCTATGTGACACCAACACAAATATTAGGTTTTATGTCGAACAATACCAAAATATGAAATCCACTTAACAGCTCAATAATGATGTAAAAACTTTAAGTATTCAGTGTAAGCACTTCAGTCTAACCTCTAGAGGAGAGTCTGGTTCATCCAGGATGCTCTTTTCACTCTGTATCCGCTGCATCGTCCCTGTAGAACTGGGGTCCATTATCAGCACGTTTTGACTACCGGCTCTGCCGAACTTACAGTCACTCTTTCTGGAGTCAGTTGTCCTGCACACCTCGTAATTGTACACGTGTTGGAGAGTCCCTGTCCCCAAAGTGTCTGAGTAACGTGGTGGATAATATGGAATCACGGGGAGATTGGAGTGATACAGGATGCGAGACTGTCTCCATCTGTAGATTTTCACTGATATAATAACCACTAAACACGTGATGAAGAGGAAGGAAACTACAGCCAGAGCCAACACTAAGTAAAAAGTCAGGTTGTCATTGTACTCCTTGTCGTGTGTAAAGTCAGTGAACTCTGACAGCACTTCAGGGAAGCTGTCCGCCACCGCCACGTTAACAATGACTGTAGCTGAACGAGAGGGCTGCCCGTTGTCCTCCACTATAACAGTCAGTCTTTGTTTCACAGCATCTTTATCAGTCACCTGGCGGATAGTTCTTATTTCTCCATTCTGTAAGCCCACTTCAAACAGCGCCCTGTCTGTGGCTTTCTGCAGTTTATAGGAGAGCCAGGCATTCTGTCCAGAGTCCACATCCACAGCCACCACTTTAGTCACCAGATAGCCCACATCTGCTGAACGAGGAACCATTTCAGCCACCAGAGAACCACCAGTCTGGACTGGGTACAGAACCTGAGGGGGGTTGTCGTTCTGGTCCTGGATCATTATTTTCACTGTCACATTACTAATGAGTGGAGGAGAGCCTCCATCCTGCGCTTTGACGCGGAACTGGAAATCTTTGATCTGCTCGTAGTCAAAAGAGCGAACTGCATGGATGACTCCACTATCAGCACTAACGGACACATATGAGGAGACTGGTACTCCGTTAAAAGAGGAGTCCTCCAGTATGTAAGAAACACGGGCATTCTGGTTCCAGTCAGCGTCTCTGGCTTTCACTGTGAATATAGAGAGGCCTGGTGTGTTGTTTTCTACAATGTAGGCCTCATATGAGCTCCTCTCAAAGACAGGTGCGTTATCATTTACATCAGAGATCTGTAAGGTGAGAGTGACGCTGCTGGAGAGGGAGGGCACTCCCTCATCAGAGCAGGTCACACTTATATTATATTCAGATGCCCTCTCTCTGTCTAATTCACTGTCTGTTACGAGGCTATAGAAATTATTCGTTGTTGAAACTATAGTCAAGGGAGTGTTGTCACTGATAAAACAGTGAACCTTGCCGTTTTCATTTGAATCTGGGTCTTGAACGTTCATCATTGCAACAACAGTATTCAGTTTAGAGTGTTCAGATATGATATTTGACTTTGACATCATATTAATCGCTGGCTTGTTGTCGTTTATGTCTACCACTTCAACTATGACTTTACATGAATCTGTAAGTCCACCATCATCACTTGCACGTATGTTGATATGATAATTCCGTGCAGTTTCATAATCAATTTTTCCAATCAATCTAATTTCACCGTTGGTTTCGTTAATCCGAAACAGCACATGGGCTTGATCTAAACTGTTTGTAATGGAATATTTTATTCTACCATTTGTTCCATGATCTGCATCTGACGCACTAACACTGGTAACAACAGTACCTTCTGGAGCATTTTCAAGAACAGTGGCTGTGTAAGTGGACTGTGAAAAAACAGGCGCATTATCATTGACATCTAACACTGTAATGAAAATCCGAATTGTTCCTGACATTTGCGGTTCTCCTCCATCAAATGCCGTTAAAACCAAAGATATCAGCTCTTCCTTCTCTCTGTCGAGAGGTTTCTGTAAAACCATTTCAACCTTTTCTGTTCCATCACCCTGACTGTCTCGTTTAAGCACAAAATTATCGGTAGGTTTAAGCTCGTATTTTTGAAGACCATTTTTGCCTACGTCTAGATCTATTGCTCTATCTAATGCAAATTTTGCTCCAATTACAGCCGATTCGCTGATTTTAAAACTGACTTCATTTTTTTCAAAGGTCGGAGGATTGTCATTGATATCTGTAATCTCGACTGTAATACTGTAAAACTCCATTGGGCTCTCCAAAATGATCTGAAAATGTAAAGCACAAGGTGTAGTCTGCCTGCAAATCGCTTCTCTGTCTATTCTGTCTTTAATGAGGAGCAACCCCCGTTCTCTATTTAGCTCGATGTATCCCGCACTGTCCCCTGTATAAACCCGAGCTTTACCTGATTTCAGACGTCTTATATCTAAACCTAAATCCTGAGCAATATTACCGACTAAAGAGCCACTAGGCATTTCCTCGGGAATGGAGTAGCTGACTTGGCCGAGCACTGAACTGACATAAAGAGCCAAGGAACACAACAGTACTTGCCGTCTCATTGTTCTGCCCGACATTTTCCTCGCAATATTTAACACCGAATTATCTCCCACAGCGACTGGATATTTGTGGTCCGTTAAGTATGAACAAACTGGTATTTAACATCACTCCATAATAATCCACATCGGTAAAAAACAAAAAACAAACGGAGACTTTTGCTCTGTCGTCGCTTTAGTGTAGGCTGAGATAGTGCCTTCTGACGTTATAAGCCCGTTTCTGTCTTTCTCTCTCTGATACCACGATGCTAGGGGAGGTTTCCTATTAAACCTCCGATGAAACATCAACTCACTGGCCAACAGCGGCCCTAAGAGTATATAGTAAAGCATTACAGAAGGCGCCGAGAAACTGCTTTTTTTCTCTTCATCATGTACCAGGATATTTAGTCTGACGACAAAGGTGAAGCATACAATATAAGACAACACAAGGATTACTTAATATATAGCCCTAGGTTGAAATAACTCATGCATGACGATGTAAAACAGAAAAAAATAATCGACTTATTTTTATATGAGGAAAAAGATGAAATAATAATGTCCAATACTTACATATTAAAGTCTAAAACTTTTAAGCTATGTAAGATAGATAGATAGATAGACAGATAGATAGATAGATAGATAGATAGATAGATAGATAGATAGATAGATAGATAGATAGATAGATAATTGGAAACACAAACACAGTTAACGACGTAAACTATTGTGACTCAAACAAAAAGCGTCTCTGTCCATGGTGCTGATTGCACTGTTGCGATGATTTGCAACTGTTAACAAATTTATCAGTAACATTGTACTTGCAAACGCTTTACAACTGAAATGTTTCCCAGATGACCAACCTCAAGAGGAGAGTCTGGTTCATCCAGGATGCTCTTTTCACTCTGTATCCGCTGCATCGTCCCTGTAGAACTGGGGTCCATTATCAGCACGTTTTGACTACCAGCTCTGCCGAACTTACAGTCACTCTTTCTGGAGTCAGTCGTCCTGCACACCTCGTAATTGTACACGTGTTGGAGAGTCCCTGTCCCCAAAGTGTCTGAGTAACGTGGTGGATAATATGGAATCACAGGGAGATTGGAGTGATACAGGATGCGAGACTGTCTCCATCTGTAGATTTTCACTGATATAATAACCACTAAACACGTGATGAAGAGGAAGGAAACTACAGCCAGAGCCAACACTAGGTAAAAAGTCAGGTTGTCATTGTACTCCTTGTCGTGTGTAAAGTCAGTGAACTCTGACAGCACTTCAGGGAAGCTGTCCGCCACCGCCACGTTAACAATGACTGTAGCTGAACGAGAGGGCTGCCCGTTGTCCTCCACTATAACAGTCAGTCTTTGTTTCACAGCATCTTTATCAGTCACCTGGCGGATAGTTCTTATTTCTCCATTCTGTAAGCCCACTTCAAACAGCGCCCTGTCTGTGGCTTTCTGCAGTTTATAGGAGAGCCAGGCATTCTGTCCAGAGTCCACATCCACAGCCACCACTTTAGTCACCAGATAGCCCACATCTGCTGAACGAGGAACCATCTCAGCCACCAGAGAGCCACCAGTCTGGACTGGGTACAGAACCTGAGGGGGGTTGTCGTTCTGGTCCTGGATCATTATTTTCACGCTCACATTACTACTGAGTGGAGGGGAGCCTCCATCCTGAGCTTTGACTCGGAACTGGAAATCTTTGATCTGCTCGTAGTCAAAAGAGCGAACTGCATGAATGACTCCACTATCAGCACTAACGGACACATATGAGGAGACTGGCACTCCGTTAACAGAGGAGTCCTCCAGTATGTAAGAAACACGGGCATTCTGGTTCCAGTCAGCGTCTCTGGCTTTCACTGTGAATATAGAGAGGCCTGGTGTGTTGTTTTCTACAATGTAGGCCTCATATGAGCTCCTCTCAAAGACAGGTGCGTTATCATTTACATCAGAGATTTTTAAGGTGAGAGTGACGCTGCTGGAGAGGGAGGGCACTCCCTCATCAGAGCAGGTCACAGTTATATTGTATTGAGAAGCTCTCTCTCTGTCTAAAGCGACATCTGTAACTAAGGTATAAAATCCATTTAATGTAGTTTGTATTTTGAAGGGGATGTTATCGTCTATCTCACACTCCACCTTTCCATTATTCTCTGAATCTGGATCATTAACACTTAACATAGCTATGACAGTGTTTGGATGTGAGTCCTCTAATATGGATTCAGATTTTGAAACAACGTTTATGTAAGGATTATTGTCATTTATATCAATAACATCAACTACTACCTTAGTAGAATCAGAGAGTCCCCCCTTGTCTACAACTTCAATATCCATTTGATAAATGTTCGCCTTTTCATAATCTATTTCACCAACTAGGATAATTTCACCAGTTTTCGAATTAATCTGGAAAAGTTCAGATAAAAGGCGTTTGCTGGTAGATATCAAATAGGACATTTCTCCGTTTGAGCCGATGTCTTTATCAGATGCAATTACAGTAGTTACACTGGTGCCCTTGGAAGCATTTTCCATTATTCTTGCTCTGTACAGCGGCTTAGCAAATACAGGTGCGTTGTCATTCGCATCTAATACTGTAACAAATATCTGCATTGTCCCTGACAACTGCGGCTCGCCTCCATCTATAGCAGTTAACAAAAGGGACATATACTCCTGCTTCTCTCGATCTAGAGGCTTCTGCAGAACCATTTCTACCTTTTTACTGCCGTCGGCCTGGTTTTCTAGTTTTAATACAAAGTTATCAGTTGGAGTAAGTGAGTATTTTTGCAAGCCATTCATCCCAATGTCGGAATCAATAGCTTTCTCTAATATGAATTTCGATCCTATCACAGCGGACTCACTAATTTCAAAGCGTTTTTCTGTATTTGTAAATGTGGGGGTATTATCGTTTATATCGGTAACCTCAACTGTTACACGAAACAGCTCCATTGGATTTTCGAGAATTAACTGGAAATGTAAAGCACAAGGCGTCGTCTCGCCACATAAAACCTCTCTGTCTATCCTCTCCTGAATAAGGAGGACTCCCCTTTCTTTATTCAGCCCGATGTATTCTACACTGCTACCCGTATAAACACGGGCTTTACCTGATTTCAGTCTTTTTAGATCTATTCCTAAATCATGCGCTATGTTACCAACTACAGAGCCTTTCGCCATTTCTTCGGGAATGGAATAACTGACGTGCCCGAGCGCTGAGCTGAGACAGAGGACCGAGAAAAACAACAGTACTTGCCGCCTCATTGTTCTGTTCGGAGTCGTTCGTTTCCTGAACTATTAAAGGAAAAACGTTCCCGATTCAGTCAGTCCGAAACCAGAAGCAAAAAATAATAATCCACTGTCCAGCTATGCAAAACAAACCAATGTATCCAGAGCAGTGCTCCTCATGAGCGCGGACTGTGCATTCTGCCTTTCTCTGATTATGTCCAACACATCGACACGAAGGGGAAGGATCATAGGGAAGGATACAGAAAGAAGGAAACATCTAGTCAAATCGCAACAAGCTTGCCAACAGCGACCCTTTGAGTTTATAATAAAAATTACAACAAGTAATATCACAGACAACAAGTATAGTGGAAAGACACACTGATAATCAAGCGAAACCACAACAGCAGAAAATGTGGCCGTCAATTCAGTCGACTCATATTTCTAGAAAATATACTTCGATCATATTGTTCTCATGTGTTTTAGTAACACATTTGATTGTGTTAATTAATAAACTATGTGTTTCAGTTTGAATGTATGAATAGAAGAGATTATCCAAAAATAAAAATAAAAGCAAAACATAAGTACATTTAAATGAAGTCAGCAGCGTTGCGTCAGGGAAGTGTCGCTGCCCATGGTTCTAAATGGGAACGTTGTATCATATGCAACGTTGAAGATTATATACAGTATTCTGTATGTAGTCTCAACATACAATACTGTAAGCTATGTACCAGTAGTATGATTTTACTTTGCAATTAATCAAACACTTGATTGTTACAGTTTTCTAACCTCTAAAGGAGAGTCTGGTTCATCCAGGATGCTCTTTTCACTCTGTATCCGCTGCATCGTCCCTGTAGAACTGGGGTCCATTATCAGCACGTTTTGACTACCAGCTGTGCCGAACTTACAGTCACTCTTTCTGGAGTCAGTCGTCCTGCACACCTCGTAATTGTACACGTGTTGGAGAGTCCCTGTCCCCAAAGTGTCTGAGTAACGTGGTGGATAATATGGAA
Source organism: Scomber japonicus (assembly GCF_027409825.1). Lineage (NCBI taxonomy): Eukaryota > Metazoa > Chordata > Actinopteri > Scombriformes > Scombridae > Scomber > Scomber japonicus. Next base: position 16,666,667 of record NC_070585.1, on the reverse strand, counting down.
TCACAGGAAGATTGGAGTGATACAGGATGCGAGACTGTCTCCATCTGTAGATTTTCACTGATATAATAACCACTAAACACGTGATGAAGAGGAAGGAAACTACGGCCAGAGCCAACACTAAGTAAAAAGTCAGGTTGTCATTGTACTCCTTGTCGTGTGTAAAGTCAGTGAACTCTGACAGCACTTCAGGGAAGCTGTCCGCCACCGCCACGTTAACAATGACTGTAGCTGAACGAGAGGGCTGCCCGTTGTCCTCCACTATAACAGTCAGTCTTTGTTTCACAGCATCTTTATCAGTCACCTGGCGGATAGTTCTTATTTCTCCATTCTGTAAGCCCACTTCAAACAGCGCCCTGTCTGTGGCTTTCTGCAGTTTATAGGAGAGCCAGGCATTCTGTCCAGAGTCCACATCCACAGCCACCACTTTAGTCACCAGATAGCCCACATCTGCTGAACGAGGCACCATTTCAGCCACCAGAGAGCCACCAGTCTGGACTGGGTACAAAACCTGAGGAGGGTTATCGTTCTGGTCCTGGATCATCATTTTCACGCTTACATTACTACTGAGAGGAGGAGAGCCTCCATCCTGCGCCTTAACGCAGAACTGGAAATCTTTGATCTGCTCGTAGTCAAAAGAGCGAACTGCATGGATGACTCCACTATCAGCACTAACGGACACATATGAGGAGACTGGCACTCCGTTAACAGAGGAGTCCTCCAGAATGTAAGAAACACGGGCATTCTGGTTCCAGTCAGCGTCTCTGGCTTTCACTGTGAATATAGAGAGGCCTGGTGTGTTGTTTTCTACAATGTAGGCCTCATATGAGCTCCTCTCAAAGACAGGTGCGTTATCATTTACATCAGAGATTTGTAAGGTGAGAGTGACGCTGCTGGAGAGGGAGGGCACTCCCTCATCAGAGCAGGTCACAGTTATATTATACTCAGAGGATCTCTCTCTGTCCAAATCACTGTCTGTTATTAGGCTAAAGAATTTTTTTGACGTTGCTTTCATCACAAATGGCATGTTTTCTGCGATATTACATGCGACTTTGCCATTTTCTCCAAAGTCTGGATCTTGAACATTAAATATGGTTACTACAGTCCCCGGCGCAGAATTTTCTGATATTGAATTAGTTTTAGACATAATATTAATAGATGGTTGGTTATCATTAGTATCGGTGACCTCAACTATAATCTTACAAGAATCTGTCAGTCCTCCATCATCACTTGCTTGTACGTGTATTTCATAGTGTTGTGCCTTTTCGTAATCCAGGTTTCCAGTTAAAGCTACGATACCATTTTGTTCGTCGATTTCAAACATGAGAGGGACATCATCCAGCGTGTTTGTTATTGAATATGTCACTTTTCCATTTGAACCTTGATCTGCATCCACAGCGCTGACGGTACTCAAAATCGTGCCTTTTGTAGCATTCTCTATTATCGTAACCTTATATACTTCCTGCGTAAATACTGGGGCATTGTCATTGGCATCTAGCACTGAAATATCTATTCGCATTGTTCCCGACAGCTGTGGATCACCACCATCGGTAGCTGTGAGTGTTAAAGACAGGTGCTCTTGCGACTCTCTATCCAGATGTTTTTGCAAAACCATCTCCACCTTTTTACTTCCATCTTGTTGATTTTGTAGCTTTAGATTAAAGTTATCTGTAGGCTTTAACGAATATCCTTGCAATCCGTTCACACCGACATCTAGATCCATAGCTCTTTCTAGCACAAATTTTGCTCCAATCACAGCCGACTCACTAATCCTAAATTTCATCTCATCCTTTTTGAAGCTGGGCACATTATCATTAATGTCATTAATTTCGACTGTAACTGTATAGAATTCAATAGGATCCTCCAATGTGACTTGAAGATGTAAAGCACAAGGTGTTGTCTGTCCGCAGAGCGCCTCTCTGTCGATCCTCTCTTTAACAAGCAGGACTCCTCTTTCTTTATTTAGCTCGACATATTCTGCGTTGTCCTCTGTATATATGCGAGCTTTACCTGACCTCAGTCTTTTCACGCCCAGACCTAAATCCTGCGCTATGTTACCAACCAAAGATCCTTTTGACATTTCTTCGGGAATGGAGTAGGTGACTTGCCCGAGCACTGAGCTGAGCGAAAACAAAAAGATGAACAATAGTACTTGCCGTCTCATTGTTCTGTCCGACATTTTATCCTTACAAATATTGCAGATGATAAGTGTATCGTATTCCAAAGCGTTAAGGTATTTATAATCCAAAGTAATCCAGAGAAAAATAACCTCCGTGTGTTCTGAATCAGAAATACATGAATCGCAGCGCGGATATCTCCGGCATCGACGCGAGTGTACTGGATGTGTGGTTCTTTCTCTGTTGAATATAACTAAATGTCAGTGGAAGGTTCTACATTGGTCAACAGCGGCCCTGAGAGTCCAAACACTTGCACTGCAGGAAACTACACTATGAAGTAGGAGGTTCAACATGAAAAAATACGAGTTACAGTCAAGACAAAAGTGATAGTTCTCGTCAAGTTATGTTATTAAGGGGCAGCAACTTATTATCAAAACAGTTTATAACAATTACATTATGTAGAAATAAATGGAGTGGGATTCCATTTGCTAGTGTTAGTACATCCTATGTAGTTATTTAGTACTAGAATAAAGAAAACGTATCCTGTTGAGATATTCAGAAACAGTTAAATCCTAACAGATTATCTTGGAAATAAATTCTTAGCTTGATAATCAATTTAAAGATGAAATTAGATCTGATTGTCTGCAAGAGTAATATTTTTCCTCACAAGAAAATTGGAGGAAAAGGAATATCATTGAACCTTCCACATTGTCTTTAATTAATAATCATTTTGGCAGTTCAGATGATAGAAAAAAACATCTTGGGCTGTCCTTCAGAAGCTCATAAAACCCATTTCCCAACAGGGCTTCTTCCTTGGTTATTACAGTCCTGTCAACAATGGACAGTACCAAGCTGATAATATACTGCACATTACTAAAATAACAAATATATTTATCTGAACTGCAGAGCTGGAGCACAAAATGACTCATCACCATGGACATATTACTCTCTATTTCCCGTTTGATTTACTGTTTACTTAATTAATTTAAAGTTGCATAATAATAAATATTTACTGACAATTTTCTATTTACTGTCCACAGGATCGAACTGTAATTATGTGTGACTGAGTATTTTACTTGTTTGAACAATTTTGTTTACTTCACAGCCTGTTAAAAGAGTAGAACTGGGATGATGCTAGTGGCCAGATGTGTTCAGCTACTCTACATACAATACCTAAAAAGAAAGCTTAACCTCATGTTAGTAAGGTGTGCCCAGCTCTGACTAAAAGGCACTGCAGAGCTCACTGCAGACAGTAATACTCCTAGGAGATCAGTAGATGTGCCAGTTTTTGTACAGGATGACTTTGACAACCCCAAACTGAATCTTCTAGTTATTATGCTTGATGTTATTTTGACCTAGACCTAACCCCTGAGAAGTGGTAAAACATGAGAAATCAACTATAAGAACGACTGAAATGTGAAACAGTAAAGTAGGAACCACTAACTAACTGCTCTAACTTCACTGTCTGCGACATATTTTGACTCTTGTGCAATTCTGCATCAGTTGAATGACTATATATCTTCTTATCCACATAAGAACACATCCTTACAACTAAATAAGTATTTCTTAGTAATATGACATGGCGTTTGAAGGACATAAAAATGCAACGATGGACCAAATTGCAAAAAATGTTAATTCACAGACATGGTGAACATTTCCTCATCTGTTACACTGATGTGTCTTAGCGCTGTCCATGGCACTGGTGCTGAATTCACAATGATATTAACCAACAAGCAAGACTCATAGTTTCCAACTAAAAAAGATGTGAGAAGTTTACAAGCAGGAGACTTTCAATATTATAAACACAAGTCATGGATGTCCTTATCAAATATCATGTCAAAACTTGTTAAAGGGAGGAAATAGCTAATGAAACAGTACAAAGAACAGCTCATGAATGAATCTAGTCAAGATATGACTTTGCCACAAATCCAGAATTATAAATAATATGCTCCAGAGAGCAAATAATATTTTCTATAAATTAGATACTTGATCAAAATGTGTGTGGTGAGATTTCTAGTCTAGAAAGTATAGGCTTGTATGAACTATTTTAGACGTCCATCCTATTTGGATCTCATACATCACCAAAAGTAGACCAGTAGACATATATCACAATTAAAGATTCCAGTTGTTTGGATTGCAATATTTAAACTGTTCTGTGTGCCAATTAACTAGAAATGTTCCACAGCAATTTCAGAAAAGCTAATAGCAATGTTACTTTTGCAAAGCCAAGATTTAAATCTGGGGAAAAAAGAGGACCAAAAAGCATGTTGCTATGTACTTTAAAAATGAAATAGTGGAGTTAATGTATTAATAATTACTATAGTTTTTGAATAGTCCCTAGATTAGGGTGGAAAACAATTACTGCCATAAGAGGTGGAATGCAACAATTTGTGATATTCTAGGAGACTAACCTCTAGAGGAGAGTCTGGTTCATCCAGGATGCTCTTTTCACTCTGTATCCGCTGCATCGTCCCTGTAGAACTGGGGTCCATTATCAGCACATTCTGACTACCAGCTCTGCCGAACTTACAGTCACTCTTTCTGGAGTCAGTCGTCCTGCACACTTCGTAATTGTACACGTGTTGGAGAGTCCCTGTCCCCAAAGTGTCTGAGTAACGTGGTGGATAATATGGAATCACAGGGAGATTGGAGTGATACAGGATGCGAGACTGTCTCCATCTGTAGATTTTCACTGATATAATAACCACTAAACACGTGATGAAGAGGAAGGAAACTACAGCCAGAGCCAACACTAAGTAAAAAGTCAGGTTGTCATTGTACTCCTTGTCGTGTGTAAAGTCAGTGAACTCTGACAGCACTTCAGGGAAGCTGTCCGCCACCGCCACGTTAACAATGACTGTAGCTGAACGAGAGGGCTGCCCGTTGTCCTCCACTATAACAGTCAGTCTTTGTTTCACAGCATCTTTATCAGTCACCTGGCGGATAGTTCTTATTTCTCCATTCTGTAAGCCCACTTCAAACAGCGCCCTGTCTGTGGCTTTCTGCAGTTTATAGGAGAGCCAGGCATTCTGTCCAGAGTCCACATCCACAGCCACCACTTTAGTCACCAGATAGCCCACATCTGCTGAACGAGGAACCATTTCAGCCACCAGAGAGCCACCAGCCTGGACTGGGTACAGAACCTGAGGGGGGTTGTCGTTCTGGTCCTGGATCATTATTTTCATGCTCACATTACTAATGAGTGGAGGGGAGCCTCCATCCTGTGCCTTAACACGGAACCGGAAATCTTTGATCTGCTCGTAGTCAAAAGAGCGAACTGCATGGATGACTCCACTATCAGCACTAACGGACACATATGAGGAGACTGGCACTCCGTTAACAGAGGAGTCCTCCAGTATGTAAGAAACACGGGCATTCTGGTTCCAGTCAGCGTCTCTGGCTTTCACTGTGAATATAGAGAGGCCTGGTGTGTTGTTTTCTATAATGTAGGCCTCATATGAGCTCCTCTCAAAGACAGGTGCATTATCATTTACATCAGAGATCTGTAAGGTGAGAGTGACGCTGCTGGAGAGGGAGGGCACTCCCTCATCAGAGCAGGTCACAGTTATATTATACTCTGATGCTCTCTCTCTATCTAAATCACTGTTTGTTCGTATGCTATAGAATCCATTCGACGTATTTTCAATGATAAAAGGTGCATTATCACTAAGAAAACATTTTACCACTCCATTAACATCCGAGTCAGCATCATGCACATTCATAACAGCAACAACTGTTTGAAATGTGGCATCTTCAGGTACAGATTGTGTGGTTGACATTAAATCTATTACGGGATTATTGTCATTTACATCAACAATATCAAAAATTATTTTGCACGAGTCAGTGAGCCCACCTTGATCTCTTGCTTTAACATGTAACTGGTAATATTTTGATGTTTCATAATCTATTTTACCAATCAGACGTACCTCCCCACTTGTCCCATGTATATCAAATAAATCCATAATGTCGTCGGTGTTACTAGAAATGGAGTACGTAACTAAACCATTTGTACCTTGATCTCTATCTGTAGCAGTTACAGTCATTAATGACGTTCCCTTTGGAGAGTTTTCCATTAAACTAGCTTTATATGTTGACTGTGTAAATACTGGAGCATTGTCATTCGCATCTAATACAGTTACATGAATCTGCACTGTCCCTGAGAGCTGAGGTTCACCCCCGTCGACTGCTGTTAATGTAAGAGTCAATTGTTCTTGCTTCTCACGATCAAGAGGTTTCTCTAAGACCATTTCCACCTCATTTTCTCCACCTGCGTTGTCATTGAGTTTTAAAACGAAATTATTCGTTGGGTTAAGGGAGTAGCTTTTGAGTCCGTTTATACCAACGTCGTAATCTATTGCTTTCTGTAACACAAATTTTGCACCCTTGACAGCCGATTCGCTGATCTCAAATAACACATTATTCATTTTGAACATCGGGGCGTTGTCGTTTATATCTGTTATTTCTACGGTAACTCGATAGAACTCGATGGGGTTTTCCAAAATCATTTGAAAATGTAAAGCACAGGGAGTAGTTTGTTTGCATAACGCCTCTCTATCTATTTTCTCTTTGATGAGGAGGACTCCCTTTTCTTTATTTAACTCGATGTACTCAGCGGTGTTTCCAACATGCAAGCGAGCTTTCCCTGTTTTTAGCCGTTTTAAATCTAAACCTAAATCCTGTGCTATGTTGCCGACCAACGAGCCTTTCGACATCTCTTCGGGAATAGAATAGCTGACCTGCCCAAGCACAGGACTAAGAGAGAGCATCGAGAAAAACAATAGTACTTGCCGTCTCATTGTTTCGCTCAACGATTCTTTAAGATAACAACGAATCAGGATATAATCCGCAAAGAAGACAGTCGTATTCCACAAACGGTATGACAAAGAATGAAGAAGCGTCACCACAAATCTTAACCAGAATATTTCCAACTCATTTTTCCTTGTTTAGTGCTCTCTGTAACTGCAAATGTGCATTGTGTCGACCTTGCCTCCAACACATCTAAATGATCTGGGAGGTGCTGATGAAAGCTGCAGCGGAACTACCACACATTGGCCAACAGCGTCCCTAAGAGTACAAACCATGAAAATGCACACCACTATGACAATAAGGAGCCCCGGCATCATAATGTTAAAAATATATTATTCAAAGTGCGGGAAACAGTGAAATTGTGTAGTAAGTATGAGCCCTCATATTGCTAAAGTCGTTTTCGAAAATTGTGATGGCAAAAGGAATTGAAAGAGAAAACAAAATATACATGTCTAAATGAGGTCACAATATGTCAAATATAACACGTGTTTCTACTGCCAGGATATTTTACAGAAAGAAAAAAAAGACCTACACCACAATGAAACAAAGTCAGACAGATGCCCGCGCTCGTGAAAAATACACATACGTTTGCATACACAAACAATTACATGTTGCTTCAAAATTAAGTTAATATGCCAGATAAAATACAAGGTGATTCAGTGCTTAGATAAATCTTGCATTGATCTCATGTAGGGCGATTTGTCGTGCGCTGACCGTGGTGCTGAAACACTTTGAGCTCACCATGGAAACTCAACTCAGTCAAATATTGTCTAATTAAGTTTTAAATTGCAACAATACATACATTAGATGACTGTTTTGTAACGAATTCACCAACCTCTAAAGGAGAATCTGGTTCATCCAGGATGCTCTTTTCATTCTGTATACGCTGCATCGTCCCTGTAGAACTGGGGTCCATTATCAGCACGTTTTGACTACCAGCTCTGCCGAACTTACAGTCACTCTTTCTGGAGTCAGTCGTCCTGCACACCTCGTAATTGTACACGTGTTGGAGAGTCCCTGTCCCCAAAGTGTCTGAGTAACGTGGTGGATAATATGGGATCACAGGGAGATTGGAGTGATACAGGATGCGAGACTGTCTCCATCTGTAGATTTTCACTGATATAATAACCACTAAACACGTGATGAAGAGGAAGGAAACTACAGCCAGAGCCAACACTAAGTAAAAAGTCAGGTTGTCATTGTACTCCTTGTCGTGTGTAAAGTCAGTGAACTCTGACAGCACTTCAGGGAAGCTGTCCGCCACCGCCACGTTAACAATGACTGTAGCTGAACGAGAGGGCTGCCCGTTGTCCTCCACTATAACAGTCAGTCTTTGTTTCACAGCATCTTTATCAGTCACCTGGCGGATAGTTCTTATTTCTCCATTCTGTAAGCCCACTTCAAACAGCGCCCTGTCTGTGGCTTTCTGCAGTTTATAGGAGAGCCAGGCATTCTGTCCAGAGTCCACATCCACAGCCACCACTTTAGTCACCAGATAGCCCACATCTGCTGAACGAGGAACCATTTCAGCCACCAGAGAACCACCAGTCTGGACTGGGTACAGAACCTGAGGGGGGTTGTCGTTCTGGTCCTGGATCATCATTTTAACTGTCACATTGCTACTGAGAGGAGGGGAGCCTCCATCCTGCGCCTTAACGTGGAAATGGAAATCTTTGATCTGCTCGTAGTCAAAAGAGCGAACTGCATGGATGACTCCACTATCAGCACTAACGGACACATATGAGGAGACTGGTACTCCGTTAAAAGAGGAGTCCTCCAGTATGTAAGAAACACGGGCATTCTGGTTCCAGTCAGCGTCTCTGGCTTTCACTGTGAATATAGAGAGGCCTGGTGTGTTGTTTTCTACAATGTAGGCCTCATATGAGCTCCTCTCAAAGACAGGTGCGTTATCATTTACATCAGAGATCTGTAAGGTGAGAGTGACGCTGCTGGAGAGGGAGGGCACTCCCTCATCAGAGCAGGTCACAGTTATATTATACTCAGAGGATTTTTCTCTGTCCAAATCACTGTCTGTTACTAAACTATAGAAATTGCCAGTCGACATTTTTAAAATAAAAGGGACATTTTCACTGATAAAGCATTGTACTTTTCCGTTTTCTCCTGAATCTAAGTCCTCAATGTTTATCATTGTAACGACAGTATTTAGATTAGCATCCTCTGATATCACATTTGATTTTGACAGTATATTGATTTCAGGCTTGTTATCATTTATGTCTTGCACATCGACGATTAATTTGCAAGACTCTGTGAGTCCTCCTTCATCACTAGCGAGAAGATGTATTTGATAGCTTCGTGATTGTTCAAAGTCAATATTTCCAATTAAAGTTACATCACCATTATCCTTATTTACCTGAAATACTTTCCTGATATCGTCTAAAGTGTTAGTGATTGAATAAGTAATTTTACTGTTAGAGCCCTGATCTGCATCTGAGGCTGTAACAGTGGCTACAACTGTGCCTTTAGGTGAATTCTCAGTAACTGTAGCTTTATATGTGTGTTGTGTAAAAACAGGAGCATTATCATTAGCGTCTAAAACTGTAATAAGAATCAGCATTGTTCCTGACATCTGCGGCTCTCCTCCATCTACAGCCGTTAACACAAGAGATATCTGCTCTTGTTTCTCTCTGTCTAAAGGCTTCTGCAACACCATCTCAACATTTTTATTTCCATCAGCGTTATTGTGGAGTTTAAGAGAAAAGATATCAGTTGGTTTTAATTCGTAGCTTTTCAGATCGTTTATTCCAACATCTAGATCCGCAGCTCTTTCCAGTACAAATTTTGCACCAATCATCGTTGACTCGGCAATCTTGAATTTAATTTCATTTTTTTCAAAGGTTGGTGCATTATCATTAATATCTGTGATCTGGACTGTAACCGTGTAAAGTTCCATAGGATTCTCCAAGATAATCTGAAAATGTAAAGCACACGGCGTCGTCTGTCTGCACAGCGCCTCTCTGTCGATTCTCTCTTTAACAAGGAGGACTCCTCTTTCTCTATTCAGCTCGATGAACTCGTCGCTATCTCGGGTGTAAATTCGAGCTTTACCAGACGCTAAACGTTTGGTTTGTAAACCTAAATCATGAGCTATATTACCTACTAAAGATCCTCTGGCCATTTCTTCCGGAATAGAGTAGCTGACCTGCCCGAGCACTGAGCCGACGAAGAGGAGACAGATAAACAACAGCAGTACTTGCCTCGTCATTGTTCTATCCGATTTTTTCAGTGAGGTTCAGTGTGTTTAAATCCAATAAAACTGATAACGATTCCAGTAACATACGTTAATTTAGAAACTCAATAATCCATACAAGTGAAAGAAAAGTCTCAAAGGTCGAAGTGTCTTTCTCAAATATCCCATATGACTCGCATGTCCGTTCTTTCCCCAGCTCTTTCTTTATCTCGATGTTACATGGGAGGTGCTGTTATAAACCTACTCGCAGCGTCCACACTCTAGTCAACAGCGGCCCTAAGAGTTCACACTGTAAAACTGCAGAAATACAACATTAATTAATTTGTACATCTAAACCTTTATTGAAATGAAACCATGTGGGAAGTTTAGTGGGAAAATCACTATTAGGTGAAGCTGTGAACAACCCATAGACATCTGAAATGTTAACTCATAGACATCTGAGTAAAAACTGCTATTTATAAGGTGTCAAAAGCCCAAAAGGTTGGAAACCACATGCTGTACTTTGAACGCCTGTTATATTATCCATGTTATCTTCATCTGAAAACCAACAAAAGCTGTAAAAATAAATGCAGTAGGGTAGAAATTACAATATGTCCCTCTGAAATGTGGAAGTATAAGTACAATAAAATGCAAATACTCAAGTGAACTACAAGTATCTCAAATTTTACTTAAGTACAGTACTTGAGTTTCATACTTGGTTAATTTCCAACATTGGTCACTTTAACTATGGAAGGTTGTATTTGTACTGTACACTGCCTCATATTTAAAGGCATAAAACGATTTAAGGAAAGAGTACCAAAGATATTCATATAAAAATTGCCCAAAACAATTAATCTAAAAATTAAATTTATGTACAAACAGATCTAACTATGTAAAGTGGGCTCACATAGGTAAAGCTGCTGATAAAGTGTATGTCGCTGTCCAGTGTTCTGAAATAGACTAACTTTGACCAGTGACAACTTGAATGATCTCTACAACTGCTGTTACAATATAAGTGATCATGTAGCACAGCGATTACACCTTCCAGTAACTAATGCTCTCAAAATATATTAATGACCACTATGAAGACACAAATAATAACCACATATCTATTTAGAATTCTTTGTGTGTGTTTTCAAAGTCAGTAGCAAAAAGTAAGAAAAGGGGATATCTATGGGAAGGGAAAACTTAAAGAAAAATCAACTTCGCTTTCTTAGATTCATCAAAGACAAAATGCAACAACTGACAGCAGTGTATCTGTCTTTGGAACCAGTTAAATCATTGAAGCAAACACAATATAGCAAGGGCATCTAAAGATAAATTACAACACTGGATACAAATACTCGTGAGAAAAAAATTAATATAACCTCTGCAAATTAAAGAGAGAGTTAAAAACAACATGAAGACGCTTCCAAAAACCTGCTATGAATGACAATTTACTTCTACAAGTAAAACTACTTGATTTCATTTTTTAAAAAGACATTAGTGATGGTGAGCAGAATCATTATAGAGTAGTCTAAAGTTGTTGTATGTGGGCACACCCATTTTAAACATGCATATTTGACATGACCAGAGAGTGGGACATTCTAACCTCTAGAGGAGAGTCTGGTTCATCCAGGATGCTCTTTTCACTCTGTATCCGCTGCATCGTCCCTGTAGAACTGGGGTCCATTATCAGCACGTTCTGACTACCAGCTCTGCCGAACTTACAGTCACTCTTTCTGGAGTCAGTCGTCCTGCACACCTCGTAATTGTACACGTGTTGGAGAGTCCCTGTCCCCAAAGTGTCTGAGTAACGTGGTGGATAATATGGAATCACAGGGAGATTGGAGTGATACAGGATGCGAGACTGTCTCCATCTGTAGATTTTCACTGATATAATAACCACTAAACACGCGATGAAGAGGAAGGAAACTACAGCCAGAGCCAACACTAAGTAAAAAGTCAGGTTGTCATTGTACTCCTTGTCGTGTGTAAAGTCAGTGAACTCTGACAGCACTTCAGGGAAGCTGTCCGCCACCGCCACGTTAACAATGACTGTAGCTGAACGAGAGGGCTGCCCGTTGTCCTCCACTATAACAGTCAGTCTTTGTTTCACAGCATCTTTGTCAGTCACCTGGCGGATAGTTCTTATTTCTCCATTCTGTAAGCCCACTTCAAACAGCGCCCTGTCTGTGGCTTTCTGCAGTTTATAGGAGAGCCAGGCATTCTGTCCAGAGTCCACATCCACAGCCACCACTTTAGTCACCAGATAGCCCACATCTGCTGAACGAGGAACCATTTCAGCCACCAGAGAGCCACCAGTCTGGACTGGGTACAGAACCTGAGGGGGGTTGTCATTCTGGTCCTGGATCATCATTTTCACAGTCACGTTACTACTGAGTGGAGGAGAGCCTCCATCCTGCGCCTTAACGTGGAACTGGAAATCTTTGATCTGCTCATAGTCAAAAGAGCGAACTGCATGGATGACTCCACTATCAGCACTAACGGACACATATGAGGAGACTGGCACTCCGTTAACAGAGGAGTCCTCCAGTATGTAAGAAACACGGGCATTCTGGTTCCAGTCAGCGTCTCTGGCTTTCACTGTGAATATAGAGAGGCCTGGTGTGTTGTTTTCTACAATGTAGGCCTCATATGAGCTCCTCTCAAAGACAGGTGCGTTATCATTTACATCAGAGATCTGTAAGGTGAGAGTGACGCTGCTGGAGAGGGAGGGCACTCCCTCATCAGAGCAGGTCACAGTTATATTATAATCAGAGGATCTCTCTCTGTCTAAATCACTGTCTGTTACTAAACTATAGAAATTATTTGTCGATGTTTTTAAAATAAATGGTACATTTTCGCTGATAAAGCATTTCACGATCCCGTTTTCTCCTGAATCTAGGTCCTCTATGTTTATCATTGTAACGACAGTATTGAGTTTGGCATCTTCAGATATCACATTTGACTTCGACATAATATTAATTTCAGGCTTATTGTCATTTATGTCTTGCACATCGATGATTAATTTACAAGAATCTGTGAGTCCTCCATCGTCACTAGCGAGTAAATTGATTTCAAAATGTCTTGACTTTTCGAAATCAATATTTCCAATTAATCTAACTTCGCCGTTTTCTTCATTCACCTCAAACATTTTTCTGACATTTCCTAATGTATTCGTGATTGAGTATGTTATTTTACCATTAGAGCCTTGATCTGCATCTGAAGCTGTAACAGTGGCTATAACTGTGCCTTTAGGTGAATTCTCAGTAACTGCAGCTTTGTATGTGTGTTGTGTAAAAACAGGAGCATTATCATTAGCGTCTAAAACTGTAATAAGAATCAACATTGTTCCTGACATCTGCGGCTCTCCTCCATCTACAGCCGTCAACACCAGAGATATCTGCTCTTGTTTCTCTCTGTCTAAAGGCTTCTGCAACACCATCTCAACATTTTTATTTCCATTAGCGTTATTGTGGACTTTAAGAGCAAAATTGTCTGTTGGTTTTAATTCATAGTTTCTAACACCATTAATTCCCACATCAAGGTCAACCGCCCTCTCTAAGACAAATTTAGCTCCGGTTACCACTGACTCACTTATTTTGAACTTCATTTCACTTTTTTCAAAGGTTGGCGCATTATCATTGATGTCTGTAATCTGGACTGTAACACTGTAAAACTCCATAGGATTCTCCAAGATAATCTGAAAATGTAAAGCACAAAGTGCCGTCTCTGTACACAGCGCCTCTCTGTCAATTCTCTCTTTGACGAGGAGGACTCCTCTCTCTCGGTTGAGCTCAATGTATTCGTCGTTGTTTCTAGTATAGATCTTTGCTTTACCTGATATTAAACGTTTTATCTCTAATCCTAAATCTTGCGCTGTGTTGCCCACTAAAGATCCTTTCGACATTTCCTCTGGAATAGAGTAGCTGACCTGCCCGCACACCGAGTGGAGGAAAAAGAGAGAGATAAACACCAGTACTTGCCGATTCATTGTTCTATCCGATATTTTCCTCACAGTGAGGCCACAGACTCTGCTTATATTCCACAAAACAGATATCACTTAGTTTCCAGTGTCAAATATCAAATTCACAACTTCATGATCCGCTGATCGGAATGAAATCTCTGGGGTCGAAGTCTCTTTTTCTTTATCAAAGATAGTACATATCCCGAAATGTCCGTCCGCGGTCGGTCGTGTTCTCTCTGTATAATGTCGATGATACATGGGAGGTGCTGCTACAACCCTGTTCTCAGTCATCAACACTCTGGTCAACAGCGGCCCTAAGAGTCCATACTATAAAACTGCAGAACACTAAATAAAATCAAACACTAGGAGAACTCAATGTAAACCTCCTGGAGATCTAGTTGCAATACATCTGTAACATTTTGCACTCCCCGAACGAGTGTATGCAGACACAATTAACGTTCACTATGCTTATTGTCTCTTTATCATTATAATAATAATCCTTCACTTAAAGATAATGCATATAGAGATGAAGATAATGTGTTCATCAGACCTTTAATGTACATCAAGGATCATGTTGTTTGCACAAAATGGCAGTACTGGACTAAAAAAGAGACCCGCAGCAAGGAAAACAAGTTTCCAGTGATAATTATGAATAGATAAGGAGAAGAACAGAATCAGGAAGACATTAGAACTATGGCAATATAAGTTAAATGTGCCTTTTCAATTAATTTCACTGATGAAGTGTATAAACTACAAAAGTGTGCAAAACCTTAAAAATTGCAGAAGCTGTTTGACTAAAGTGATAAAAGATAAAAATAATTGAATAAACATAGAAATAGATATAGTTCCATAAAATAAAAGAATGTTAATAATAACAACGAAGACGAAGAAGACGAAGAAGAAGAAGAAGAAGAAGAAGAAGAAGAAGAAGAAGAAGAAGAAATCGTGTGTCTGAAGAGGACAGGCTGGACTTTGTTTGATGAAACACTACGTAAAATGAAGTAAACTGCACCTTCAACCAAAGTAAAACTGCCGGTAACATGACTCTTTTGTGCTCTATCCATGGTGCTGAAACACAACAACCACACAATTATGTACACAAGAGCAGGAAACTATTCCCAGCAAGCCAAAACTAATTCAGAGAAGGGGACTGAGACTTTAATCAGGATTCCAACTTCACTAAAATGACGTGTTGCAGAGACCAGGAAATTACAATAATCTGTATCAGTAGTTTGGGAACACTAACCTCTAGAGGAGAGTCTGGTTCATCCAGGATGCTCTTTTCACTCTGTATCCGCTGCATCGTCCCTGTAGAACTGGGGTCCATTATCAGCACGTTCTGACTACCAGCTCTGCCGAACTTACAGTCACTCTTTCTGGAGTCAGTCGTCCTGCACACCTCGTAATTGTACACGTGTTGGAGAGTCCCTGTCCCCAAAGTGTCTGAGTAACGTGGTGGATAATATGGGATCACAGGGAGATTGGAGTGATACAGGATGCGAGACTGTCTCCATCTGTAGATTTTCACTGATATAATAACCACTAAACACGTGATGAAGAGGAAGGAAACTACAGCCAGAGCCAACACTAAGTAAAAAGTCAGGTTGTCATTGTACTCCTTGTCGTGTGTAAAGTCAGTGAACTCTGACAGCACTTCAGGGAAGCTGTCCGCCACCGCCACGTTAACAATGACTGTAGCTGAACGAGAGGGCTGCCCGTTGTCCTCCACTATAACAGTCAGTCTTTGTTTCACAGCATCTTTATCAGTCACCTGGCGGATAGTTCTTATTTCTCCATTCTGTAAGCCCACTTCAAACAGCGCCCTGTCTGTGGCTTTCTGCAGTTTATAGGAGAGCCAGGCATTCTGTCCAGAGTCCACATCCACAGCCACCACTTTAGTCACCAGATAGCCCACATCTGCTGAACGAGGAACCATTTCAGCCACCAGAGAGCCACCAGTCTGGACTGGGTACAGAACCTGAGGGGGGTTGTCGTTCTGGTCCTGGATCATCATTTTAACTGTCACATTGCTACTGAGAGGAGGGGAGCCTCCATCCTGCGCCTTAACGTGGAACTGGAAATCTTTGATCTGCTCGTAGTCAAAAGAGCGAACTGCATGGATGACTCCACTATCAGCACTAACGGACACATATGAGGAGACTGGCACTCCGTTAACAGAGGAGTCCTCCAGTATGTAAGAAACACGGGCATTCTGGTTCCAGTCAGCGTCTCTGGCTTTCACTGTGAATATAGAGAGGCCTGGTGTGTTGTTTTCTACAATGTAGGCCTCATATGAGCTCCTCTCAAAGACAGGTGCGTTATCATTTACATCAGAGATCTGTAAGGTGAGAGTGACGCTGCTGGAGAGGGAGGGCACTCCCTCATCAGAGCAGGTCACAGTTATATTATACTCAGATGATCTCTCTCTGTCTAAATCACTGTCTGTGACTAAACTATAGAAATTATTTGTTGATGTTTTTAAAAGGAATGGTATATTTTCGCTAATAAAACATTTTACGTTTCCGTTTTCACCTGAATCTAAGTCTTCAATGTTTATCATTGTAACGACAGTGTTGAGTTTGGCATCCTCTGATATCACATTTGATTTTGACATAATGTTAATTTCAGGCTTGTTGTCATTCATGTCTTGAACATCGACGATTAATTTACAAGAATCTGTGAATCCTCCGTCGTCTGTAGCGAGTAAATTTATTTGAAAATGTCTTGACTTTTCGAAGTCAATATTTTCAATTAATGAAACTTCGCCATTTGCTCTATTCACCTCAAACATCTTCATTACATTTCCTAATCTATTCGTGATTGAATATGTTATTTTACCATTAGAGCCTTGATCTGCATCTGAAGCTGTAACAGTGGCTATAACTGTGCCTTTAGGTGAATTCTCAGTAACTGCAGCTTTATATGTGTGTTGTGTAAAAACAGGAGCATTATCATTAACGTCTAAAACTGTAATAACAATCAGCATTGTTCCTGACATCTGCGGCTCTCCTCCATCTACAGCCGTTAATACCAGAGATATATGGTCTTGTTTCTCTCTGTCTAAAGGCTTCTGCAACACCATCTCAACATTTTTATTACCATCAGCATTATTGTGGAGTTTAACAGCAAAATTGTCTGTTGGTTTTAATTCGTAGCTATGAACCCCATTAACTCCCACATCAAGATCCACAGCCGTTTCTAAGGCAAATTTTGCTCCGGTTACCGCTGACTCACTTATTTTGAATTCCATTTCCCCTTTTTCAAAGGTTGGGGCCTTATCATTGATGTCTGTAATCTGGACTGTAACACTGTAAAACTCCATAGGATTCTCCAAGATAATCTGAAAATGTAAAGCACAAAGTGCCGTCTCTGAACACAGCGCCTCTCTGTCAATTCTCTCTTTGACGAGGAGGACTCCTCTCTCTCGGTTGAGCTCGATGTATTCGTCGTTGTTTCTAGTATAGATCTTCGCTTTACCTGATATCAAACGTTTTATCTCTAATCCCAAATCTTGCGCTATGTTGCCCACTAAAGATCCTTTCGACATTTCCTCTGGAATAGAGTAGCTGACCTGCCCGCACACCGAGTGGAGGAAAAAGAGAGAGATAAACACCAGTACTTGCCGATTCATTGTTCTATCCGGTATTTTCCTCACAGTGAGGCCACAGATTCTGCTTATATTCCACAAAACAGATATCACTTAGACTCCAGTGTTAAATATCAAATTCACAACATCATGATCCGCTGATCGGAAAGAAATCTCTTTGAGGTCGAAATCTCTTTTCTTTATCAAAAATAGTACATATCCCGAAATGTCCGTCCGCGGTCGGTCGTGTTCTCTCTGTATAATGTCGATGATACATGGGAGGTGCTGCTACAACCCTGTTCTCAGTCATCAACACTCTGGTCAACAGCGGCCCTAAGAGTCCATACTATAAAACTGCAGAACACTAAATAAAATCAAACACTAGGAGAACTCAATGTAGACCACCTGGAGATCTAGTTACAATACATCTGTAACATGTTGCACTACCCGAACGAGTGTATGCAGACATAATTAACGTTCACTATGCTTATTGTCTATTTATCATCATAATAATAATCCTTCACTTAAAGATAATGCATATAGAGAAGAAGATAATGTGTTCATCAGACCTTTAATGTACATCAAGGATCATGTTGGTTGCACAAAATGGCAGTACTGGACTAAAAAAGAGACCCGCAGCAAGGAAAACAAGTTTCCAGTGATAATTATGAATAGATAAGGAGAAGAACAGAATCAGGCAGACATTAGAACTATGGCAATATAAGTTAAATGTGCCTTTTCAATTAATTTCACTGATGAAGTGTATAAACTACGAAAGTGTGTGAAACCTTGCAAATTGCAGAAGCTGTTTGACTAAAGTGATAAAAGATCAAAATAATTGAATAAACATAGAAATAGATATAGTTCTATAAAATAAAAG
This sequence comes from Scomber japonicus, assembly GCF_027409825.1. Lineage (NCBI taxonomy): Eukaryota > Metazoa > Chordata > Actinopteri > Scombriformes > Scombridae > Scomber > Scomber japonicus. The sequence goes on along the minus strand of NC_070585.1, from coordinate 16,648,145 downwards.
AATGTTAATAATAACAACGAAGACGAAGAAGACGAAGAAGACGAAGAAGAAGAGGAAGAAGAAGAAGAAGAAGAAATCGTGTGTCTGAAGAGGACAGGCTGGACTTTGTTTGATGAAACACTACGTAAAATGAAGTAAACTGCACCTTCAACCAAAGTAAAACTGCCGGTAACATGACTCTTTTGTGCTCTATCCATGGTGCTGAAACACAACAACCACACAATTATGTACACAAGAGCAGGAAACTATTCCCAGCAAGCCAAAACTAATTCAGAGAAGGGGACTGAGACTTTAATCAGGATTCCAAATGCACTAATATCCCGTGTTGCAGAGACCAGGAAATAACAAAAATCTGTATCAGTAGTTTGGGAACACTAACCTCTAGAGGAGAGTCTGGTTCATCCAGGATGCTCTTTTCACTCTGTATCCGCTGCATCGTCCCTGTAGAACTGGGGTCCATTATCAGCACGTTTTGACTACCAGCTCTGCCGAACTTACAGTCACTCTTTCTGGAGTCAGTCGTCCTGCACACCTCGTAATTGTACACGTGTTGGAGAGTCCCTGTCCCCATAGTGTCTGAGTAACGTGGTGGATAATATGGAATCACAGGGAGATTGGAGTGATACAGGATGCGAGACTGTCTCCATCTGTAGATTTTCACTGATATAATAACCACTAAACACGTGATGAAGAGGAAGGAAACTACAGCCAGAGCTAACACTAAGTAAAAAGTCAGGTTGTCATTGTACTCCTTGTCGTGTGTAAAGTCAGTGAACTCTGACAGCACTTCAGGGAAGCTGTCCGCCACCGCCACGTTAACAATGACTGTAGCTGAACGAGAGGGCTGCCCGTTGTCCTCCACTATAACAGTCAGTCTTTGTTTCACAGCATCTTTATCAGTCACCTGGCGGATAGTTCTTATTTCTCCATTCTGTAAGCCCACTTCAAACAGCGCCCTGTCTGTGGCTTTCTGTAGTTTATAGGAGAGCCAGGCATTCTGTCCAGAGTCCACATCCACAGCCACCACTTTAGTCACCAGATAGCCCACATCTGCTGAACGAGGAACCATTTCAGCCACTAGAGAGCCACCAGTCTGGACTGGGTACAGAACCTGAGGGGGGTTGTCGTTCTGGTCTTGTATCATCATTTTCACAGTCACGTTACTACTGAGTGGAGGAGAGCCTCCATCCTGCGCTTTGACGCGGAACTGGAAATCTTTGATCTGCTCGTAGTCAAAAGAGCGAACTGCATGGATGACTCCACTATCAGCACTAACGGACACATATGAGGAGACTGGTACTCCGTTAACAGAGGAGTCCTCCAGTATGTAAGAAATACGAGCATTCTGGTTCCAGTCAGCGTCTCTGGCTTTCACTGTGAATATAGAGAGGCCTGGTGTGTTGTTTTCTACAATGTAGGCCTCATATGAGCTCCTCTCAAAAAAAGGCGCGTTATCATTTACATCAGAGATCTGTAAGGTGAGAGTGACGCTGCTGGAGAGGGAGGGCACTCCCTCATCAGAGCAGGTCACAGTTATATTATACTCAGAGGATCTCTCTCTGTCCAGATCACTGTCTGTGAGAACAGTAAAGAAAGTATTTGTTGTTGATTTAATAGAGAAAGGAACATTTTCGTTTAAAACACACATTACTTTTCCGTTATCATTCGAGTCTGGATCTTGTATATTGAGCATTGTTACAACAGTTCCGGGATTGACGTTCTCAGAGACTGTGTTTGATTTAGACATGATGTTAATGGACGGAGGATTATCATTTGTATCTTTCACGTCCACAATTACTTTACATGCATCAGACAATCCTCCCTGATCTGACACTTGAACATCGAGCTCATAGCGTCTTCTTTTTTCATAATCTAGATTTCCCCTTAATGTTAACACCCCATCATTAGCATCTATTACAAAGAGACTTCCTGCAGCGGATTTTGGAATCCTGTATGTTACTTTTCCATTATTGCCTTTATCTATGTCCGTAGCTCTTACTGTAGTTATTACAGTGCCCACAGGAGCATTCTCTGTAACACTTGCTTTGTATTCCGGCTTTGAACAAACGGGAGGATTATCATTAACGTCTAACACAGTTATAAGTATTTGCATTGTCCCTGAGAGCTGTGGCTCACCGCCATCCAGAGCGGTTAATATCAGTGATATATGCTCTTGCTTTTCCCGGTCTAACTGTTTCTGTAAAACCATTTCGACATGTTTTGTCCCATCTCCTCTGCTGATGGTTTTCAGAGCGAAATTATCACTGGGTTTCAGGGCGTAGCTGTTCAAGCCGTTGATACCGACATCATCGTCTACGGCTTTATCCAGGACGAATCGAGCTCCACTAAGAGCTGATTCGGTAATTTCATATTTCATCTCACCTCTCTCAAATGTGGGAGGGTTGTCATTTATGTCGGTAATTTCGACAGTAACCGTGTAAAACTCCATTGGGTTTTCAAGGATCATTTGAAAATGTAGTGCGCAAGGCATCGTTTGTCCGCAGAGCGATTCTCTGTCTATTCTATCTTTAATAAGGAGGACTCCTCTTTCTCTCTTCAGCTCAATATACTCCTCAGTGTTACCAGTATAAATACGGGCTTTTCCTGACTTCAATCTTTCTACACCCAAACCTAAATCCTGGGCTATATTACCAATTAGAGCACCCTTTGCCATTTCCTCAGGAATCGAGTAGCTGACCTGCCCGTGCACTACACTCACAGAGAGCACCAAGATAAACAACAGCACTTGCCATTTCATCGTTCGGATTGACATCTCTTTGAAGAAAAATGGATAAATCCTCTTTTTCTTCGCCTGTGGGTCCAATTTTGACCTGTAGATAAACGTCTTTGGTCCTAATTGTCGCACTTACACTAAATCGTGGAACAAAGGAATCTCGTTGTGCTTTCCTGGCTTATGCTGGTCATTGCAATCCCGACTGTTCAATCGGCCTGTCTTTTTTCCAATGTAATATGTTGAGGCATAGGGGAGGTACTGATACAAACACTATCACGACAACTCGATAGTCAACAGCGTCACTGTCTGTTCAATGGTCTGAACTACACTGTGGCAATCACAAAAATAAAATAAAATAAAATAGAATAAAATAGTAATAATAATAATAATAATAATAATAATAATGATAATAATAATAATAATAACGACAAAGAAGATGATGATGGAATAAAATACAAATAAATATATGCAACGAAAACATTTCCACCAATACTTAAATTCCCATTGTCTACATTACTGTTAAGTGACAAGCAGACGACTTAAGCACTAGCAGTATAAATTACAATATGAAGCTATAATGCAATCAAAAATAAAGGAACAGCCACATAGAAGCAACTATATATCAACAAGTTAAGAAGGAGGGGAAAAAAAGTTAAAATTAAACTAATTTTTCATGTTACCATAAGCTAAGGGAACAACAGTGACACAACTGACGTCTGCGCTGTCCATGGTGCTGAATGAGAAAACACAGCATTCTAAGCCTTGACTCTTGATTCAAATGCACCGGTAAAATATTTACATTTCTAAAGTAATCTATTTGATTTTTCAATGTGTTCTTCAATGAAAAGTTACAGATGTCTACAGAAAGTTAAAATTATGAAAACTAATAATAAAAACACAAAGGAACTTGCAAAACAGACAAAAATACAGAGAAATAGAGAGGGAGAGAGTCTGCGGAATATATAAGCACACAGGACAAGATGTCGAAATGACACAGTTTCGAATTTACTTCTCCCTTGAGGCATTTGAGTGAAATTGCTCGTTTGAGTGCTGTCCATGGTGCTGAGCAGGTACAATCACATGAAGTACAAGCATATTCACAGCAATCCACGTTAAACTGGGCAAAGGAAACAAACTGCATTTGAAATGTTTAAGAAAATGTAACTCAATGTGTTGCAAAAATAATCCTACAAATAGTTGATGAGGAAAATCTGTAACTTCTGAAAAACTAACCTCTAGAGGAGAGTCAGGTTCATCCAGGATGCTCTTTTCACTCTGTATCCGCTGCATCGTCCCTGTAGAACTGGGGTCCATTATCAGCACGTTCTGACTACCAGCTCTGCCGAACTTACAGTCACTCTTTCTGGAGTCAGTCGTCCTGCACACCTCGTAATTGTACACGTGTTGGAGAGTCCCTGTCCCCAAAGTGTCTGAGTAACGTGGTGGATAATATGGAATCACAGGGAGATTGGAGTGATACAGGATGCGAGACTGTCTCCATCTGTAGATTTTCACTGATATAATAACCACTAAACACGTGATGAAGAGGAAGGAAACTACAGCCAGAGCCAACACTAAGTAAAAAGTCAGGTTGTCATTGTACTCCTTGTCGTGTGTAAAGTCAGTGAACTCTGACAGCACTTCAGGGAAGCTGTCCGCCACCGCCACGTTAACAATGACTGTAGCTGAACGAGAGGGCTGCCCGTTGTCCTCCACTATAACAGTCAGTCTTTGTTTCACAGCATCTTTATCAGTCACCTGGCGGATAGTTCTTATTTCTCCATTCTGTAAGCCCACTTCAAACAGCGCCCTGTCTGTGGCTTTCTGCAGTTTATAGGAGAGCCAGGCATTCTGTCCAGAGTCCACATCCACAGCTACCACTTTAGTCACCAGATAGCCCACATCTGCTGAACGAGGCACCATTTCAGCCACCACAGAACCACCAGTCTGGACTGGGTACAAAACCTGAGGGGGGTTGTCGTTCTGGTCCTGGACCATCATTTTCACTGTCACATTGCTACTGAGTGGAGGGGAGCCTCCATCCTGAGCTTTGACGCGGAAATGGAAATCTTTAATCTGCTCGTAGTCAAAAGAGCGAACTGCATGGATGACTCCACTATCAGCACTAACGGACACATATGAGGAGACTGGCACTCCGTTAACAGAGGAGTCCTCCAATATGTAAGAAACACGGGCATTCTGGTTCCAGTCAGCGTCTCTGGCTTTCACTGTGAATATAGAGAGGCCTGGTGTGTTGTTTTCTACAATGTAGGCCTCATATGAGCTCCTCTCAAAGACAGGAGCGTTATCATTTACATCAGAGATCTGTAAGGTGAGAGTGACGCTGCTGGAGAGGGAGGGCACTCCCTCATCAGAGCAGGCCACAGTTATATTGTACTCTGAGGCTCTCTCTCTGTCCAAATCATTATCTGTTACGAGGTTAAAGAAATTACTTGACGCCGGCTTTAATGTAAAAGGAATATGTTCATTAATGGCGCAGTGAACTTTTCCATTTTCACCGGAATCCATGTCTTGGACATTCACCATTGTCACAACAGTAGCTTGTTTAGAGTCCTCCGCAATTACATTAGTCTGTGACATAATATTAATAACTGGACTGTTATCATTTATGTCTACAACCTCAACCGTAATTTTACATGAGTCTGTCAGTCCGCCCTCATCACTGGCTTGCACATGTATTTGATAGTGGCGTGCCTTTTCATAATCCACACTACTTTTTAAGATCAAATCCCCATTTAATTCATTAATTTCAAACATGTCTCGCACACCTGCGACTGTGTTGGATATTGAATAAGTTATCTTGGAATTTGATCCTTTATCAGCATCAGAAGCACTTACTGTGGTTATGACTGTACCTTGTGGGGCGTTTTCAGTTATTGTAGCTTTATAAACTGTATTCGTAAATACAGGTGCATTGTCATTGGCATCAAGGACTGTAACATGTATCTGCGCTGTGCCTGACAGGTTTGGTTCACCTCCGTCCACCGCAGTTAACACAATAAATATCTCCTCTTGTTTTTCTCTGTCAAGAGGCTTTTGTAAAACCATTTCAACGATCTTTTCTCCATCGGGCTGATCTTTCAATTTCAACACGAAATTGTCGGTTTTCGTCAGAAGATAACTCTGAAGACTATTCATACCGACATCGGGATCTATTGCCCTCTCTAGTAAGAACTTAGCTCCTATAATGGCAGATTCACTTATTTTAAAGTTCATGTTAGATTTTTCAAACATTGGAGCGTTGTCATTTATATCTGTAATTTCGACAACAACAGTGTAGAATTCCATCGGGTTTTCTAAAATAACCTGAAAATGTAAAGCGCAGGGCGTCGTCTGTCCACACAGCGCCTCTCTGTCTATTTTTTCTTTGATAAGGAGGACTCCTCGTTCTCTGCTCAGCTCGATATAGCCTGCACTGTCTCCTGTAAAAATCCGAGCTTTCCCTGATGTCAATCTTTTTCTGTCTAAACCTAAATCCTGACCGATGTTACCGACTAACGAACCTTTGGCCATTTCCTCGGGGATGGAGTAGCTGACCTGCCCAGCCACCGATGCGAGGGGAAGGATTGAGATAAACAACAGCACTCGCCACCTCATTGTTCTCCCCGGTACTTCCATGCAAAACGAATCCTGCCCACAGTAGTATTCCCGTTGGATAGAATATCCGCTGTATTTCCTCCACATATAAACCAGTTTGAAGTAATCGATGAATTACAGTTCACGGCTGCTGTCTGCGTCGACGATGACTGCTCTCTAACCGTGTAATATTCGTACTGACTATCTTTTTTCATCTGTTTCAAAGGAGAAACAATAATGGGGGAGGTACTGCTGAAACCTGCACTACAGTTACCACACACTGGTCAACAGCGGCCCTAAGAGTTCAATCTAATGAACTACACACTTGTGCAAATGGAAAACTATTAAAAGCACTCAGGTAGTAGGAAGATGTTTTATGTCCCAGCGACAGGTCAGCGGCTTTGCACTCATGGCTCCACTTTAAAACCAAGATTGAGCGGTGAAATTTATCTGTGAAGGCTCACCACCCTGATTCAGACACCTGTATTTATTTCAACAAAAGCAACGTTGGTGCAAAAACGTATCAAGTAATGAAATATAAGCCGGATGGTGTTCAGCAGAAACGATGCCTTTACCGGGTATGTATAAATACACACACACACACACACACACACACACACACACACACACACACACACACACACACACACACACACACACGTCTTCAGACGCTGTTATCAGTGACAAAATCAGGAGCAAAAAGTAACAATAACCTTTCAAGGTTTGCATTGTATGCAATGAAATTAAGTCCCGAATACAGAGAGATGAAAAACGAATAAATTCCAAAGTAGTAATAATGACTCTGCTTGTAAACGCAAAAGAAAAATAACCATATGATCTGAAAGAAATCTGGATAATGTTACAGGCCTTGCCATAACCTAATATGAAGACACAATTAAATACAACATAGCAGCGATGATAATAACAATGAAAACAGGTAACATAAAAACGAGGTGTGGTAAAAATCATCACAAATAATTAAGTGCAAATTCTTAACGCAAACATATTTCGTATATATCTCAATTTAATGCATTTGTGTGTTGCATTATGTCAAGTCAATGTAAAACAATTTTGAATTCTAACCTCTAGAGGAGAGTCTGGTTCATCCAGGATGCTCTTTTCACTCTGTATCCGCTGCATCGTCCCTGTAGAACTGGGGTCCATTATCAGCACGTTTTGACTACCGGCTCTGCCGAACTTACAGTCACTCTTTCTAGAGTCAGTCGTCCTGCACACCTCGTAATTGTACACGTGTTGGAGAGTCCCTGTCCCCAAAGTGTCTGAGTAACGTGGTGGATAATATGGAATCACAGGGAGATTGGAGTGATACAGGATGCGAGACTGTCTCCATCTGTAGATTTTCACTGATATAATAACCACTAAACACGTGATGAAGAGGAAGGAAACTACAGCCAGAGCTAACACTAAGTAAAAAGTCAGGTTGTCATTGTACTCCTTGTCGTGTGTAAAGTCAGTGAACTCTGACAGCACTTCAGGGAAGCTGTCCGCCACCGCCATGTTAACAATGACTGTAGCTGAACGAGAGGGCTGCCCGTTATCCTCCACTATAACAGTCAGTCTTTGTTTCACAGCATCTTTATCAGTCACCTGGCGGATAGTTCTTATTTCTCCATTCTGTAAGCCCACTTCAAACAGCGCCCTGTCTGTGGCTTTCTGCAGTTTATAGGAGAGCCAGGCATTCTGTCCAGAGTCCACATCCACAGCCACTACTTTAGTCACCAGATAGCCCACATCTGCTGAACGAGGCACCATTTCAGCCACCACAGAGCCACCAGTCTGGACTGGGTACAGAACCTGAGGAGGATTGTCGTTATGATCCTGGATCATTATTTTCACTGTCACATTGCTGCTGAGTGGAGGAGAGCCTCCATCCTGCGCTTTGACGCGGAACTGGAAATCTTTGACCTGCTCGTAGTCAAAAGAGCGAACTGCATGGATGACTCCACTATCAGCACTAACGGACACATATGAGGAGACTGACACTCCGTTAACAGAGGAGTCCTCCAGTATGTAAGAAACACGGGCATTCTGGTTCCAGTCAGCGTCTCTGGCTTTCACTGTGAATATAGAGAGGCCTGGTGTGTTGTTTTCTACAATGTAGGCCTCATATGAGCTCCTCTCAAAGACAGGTGCATTATCATTTACATCAGAGATCTGTAAGGTGAGAGTGACGCTGCTGGAGAGGGAGGGCACTCCCTCATCAGAGCAGGTCACAGTTATATTATACTCGGAGGCTCTCTCTCTGTCCAAATCACCGTCTGTCACTATACTGAAGAAATCATTTGACGTAGAGGAAATTGAAAATGGAATATTCTCGTTAATATAACATTGCACTTTACCATTTTCACCTGAGTCTGGATCTTGGACATTTACAATTGTCACAACAGTGCCAGGCTGAATGTTCTCTGTTACTACACTCGACTTCGACATGAAATTTATGGCAGGTTTGTTGTCATTTGTATCAACTATCTCTACAATAACTTTACTGGAATCGGTTAGCCCTCCTTCATCACTAGCCTGGACATGTATTTGATACTGTCGCTTCTTTTCAAAGTCTGTGCTTCCGATCAATCTAACCTCGCCATTTTCTCCGTTTATGTCAAATACTTCAGATGCATCATCAGCAGAGTTCAATATAGCATAGGAAATCTTTCCATTAGATCCCTCGTCTAAGTCAGATGCACTAACTGTAATCACTACTGTTCCTGCGGGTGAATTTTCTCTTAAGGTGGATTTATAGATCTTCTGAGTAAAAAGAGGAGCATTGTCGTTACTATCTAACACGTTAACATGTATCTGCATTGTCCCGGAAAGCTGCGGTTCACCGCCGTCAACTGCAGTCAATACAAGGGACAAATGATCCTGTTTTTCACGATCCAAAGGTTTCTGTAAAGCCATTTCTACCATCTTGCTTCCGTCGACTTGGCTTTGCAGTTTCAAAACGAAGTTATCAGTTGGTTTTAACAAATAACTGTGAAGGCCATTTGCACCGACATCCAGGTCTACTGCCTGATCGAGCTGAAATACTGTCCCTGGAACAATTGACTCACTTATCTTGAATTTCATTTCACCTCTTTTAAAAAATGGGGCATTGTCATTAATATCTTTAACTTCGACAACAATGCGATAAAATTCCATGGGATTCTCTAAAATGACCTGGAAATGCAAAGCACAGGGTGATGTCTGTGGGCAGATCGCCTCTCTGTCTATTTTTTCTTTGACAAGGAGGACTCCTCTTTCCTTGTTTAACTCCATGTACTCTGCACTGTCTCCCGTATAAATGCGAGCTTTTCCTGATTTAAGCCTTTTCACATCCAAACCCAAATCTTGCGCGATATCACCCACAAAGGAGCCCCTAGGCATTTCTTCTGGAATGGAGTAGCTGACCTGCCCAAACGCTGAACTGAAATAGAGAATCGACATAAACAGCAGCACTTGCCGTCTCATTGTTCTGTCCGTCATGTTCCTTTGAAATGAACGGCGGAATATTCCTGTAAAAACGTATTTTTCTTCAGAGATAATCCGTTTTATGTCCTCGGGTTGTATATAATCACAAGCTATGTCGTAAACTACAAATATAAAAGCACAGTGCCCGTCCAAATGAACATTTAGAGCTGTGGTCCTCGTCTTCTGTACTGTTCCCTGTGTATTTCTCTCGTTCTGTTTCTGAATGATAGGGGTGGTACTGCTGACTTCTTTCCCTTTACTAACACAGACTGGTCAACAGCGGCCCTAAGAGTTCATTTTACTGAATTACAGAATACTTTAGAACATGGGAAATTATTGTGAGTAGTTTCTATTTTCAGGTAATCAAATTTCGTAAGTTCAACACAAAAATATTGTATGACAGAATATTTTTTACGCCTTCTTAGATTGATGTGTATTTTAAAATGAGCCTGAGAAGTCTACTCAATTACAATCGAACACTCTTAAACTAACAACAACAAATATACAAACACTAAATCCTTTGTAATTCGGTACATAAAGTGTTGAGGAATGGTATTAACTCCCTGTTATTATAGATAATGTTTTCATGTTACGCACGCACACACACACACACACACACACAACACACACACACACACACACACACGCACACACACACACACACACACACAACACACACACACACACACACACACGCACACACACACACACACACACACACACACACACACAATTTTAAAGCTTTAACACCAGGCTCTCCTCACTGTCTTTACTATGCATGAAAAGAGGAAATGACACACCTAATTCCTTATATTTACCTCTCATTATTTATTCATTTACATATCCAGTGTGTAATATTGTAAAAAGGATGACGCCAACTAATGAATAACTACATATTTGCAGTACATTTTAGAATTTAGACATAAAACATTCCAATGAGTAAGGGACATCTTATGTGATATCTCTCTAAGGGGAAGCTCCGTAGTAATACGTATTAGAGTATTAGAACTGGATGAGATAAAACTTACAACATTAAAACCAAATGAGAAATTTTGCACCATACCACTCCCAAGTATCCCAAATTTGCACAAAAAAAGAAATTCATGTATAACTTCACACAACATGGAGTCAAGTGATACAAAATAAATTAAGCAAATTAAAAAGGTAAGAATACTGTGTAAGATTTGACAGTGTGATTGCACAAACAGTACTAGCTTGTAGATGCAAATCAATTTCAAATTGTAAAACCAATTAAAACATAAATTAGAATTGCTCTGTAAGATTAAAAGGTTTAGTGTTTCAGAGTGGAAAGATTTTTATTTTAATCTAACATGGCATCACACTGCAGCAATGATCTGCTCTGAGAAAATATACAACCCAGAGGCCAACTCTGGAGCTGTCCATGGTACTGAATTGAAAAAAAGCACTGAATGATAGAAATGCACAGTTAAAAGCTACAATTCCTAAATGTAAAAGAGTTTTTCTGTCATGTATGTTGGAAACGTTGGACAAACCTACTATTAACTGAAAAGTGCACATCATTTCTTCTGTTTAAGTTATACCATATGTAAAACGCACATTTGAGAAGAATAGTTGTGATTATTCATTCACAAATACATGGCAAATATTGTTGTCAAAATTCTCAACTGACAACATGACACTAACTTTACAAATTAAGTGAAAAATATCCTATTCAAATAAACTGTACCTAGAAGGACAATGATGGCGCTCCTGAGAAAAATTACTTGATAAAAGTCCTCATAGAATACGGGTCAAAGCGTCACTGTTCAACGGAAAATAATGGTGTGGCCATATAAAACAAACAAACATGGCAATTGTTACATAATTATTCCTTTAAAACTAACCTCTAAAGGAGAGTCTGGTTCATCCAGGATGCTCTTTTCACTCTGTATCCGCTGCATCGTCCCTGTAGAACTGGGGTCCATTATCAGCACGTTTTGACTACCAGCTCTGCCGAATTTACAGTCACTCTTTCTGGAGTCAGTCGTCCTGCACACCTCGTAATTGTACACGTGTTGGAGAGTCCCTGTCCCCAAAGTGTCTGAGTAACGTGGTGGATAATATGGAATCACAGGGAGATTGGAGTGATACAGGATGCGAGACTGTCTCCATCTGTAGATTTTCACTGATATAATAACCACTAAACACGTGATGAAGAGGAAGGAAACTACAGCCAGAGCCAACACTAAGTAAAAAGTCAGGTTGTCATTGTACTCCTTGTCGTGTGTAAAGTCAGTGAACTCTGACAGCACTTCAGGGAAGCTGTCCGCCACCGCCACGTTAACAATGACTGTAGCTGAACGAGAGGGCTGCCCGTTGTCCTCCACTATAACAGTCAGTCTTTGTTTCACAGCATCTTTATCAGTCACCTGGCGGATAGTTCTTATTTCTCCATTCTGTAAGCCCACTTCAAACAGCGCCCTGTCTGTGGCTTTCTGCAGTTTATAGGAGAGCCAGGCATTCTGTCCAGAGTCCACATCCACAGCTACCACTTTAGTCACCAAATAGCCCACATCTGCTGAACGAGGAACCATTTCAGCCACCAGAGAGCCACCAGTCTGGACTGGATACAGAACCTGAGGGGGGTTGTCGTTCTGGTCCTGGATCATTATTTTCACTGTCACATTACTACTGAGTGGAGGGGAGCCTCCATCCTGCGCTTTGACTCGGAACTGGAAATCTTTGATCTGCTCGTAGTCAAAAGAGCGAACTGCATGGATGACTCCACTATCAGCACTAACGGACACATACGAGGAGACTGGCACTCCGTTAACAGAGGAGTCCTCCAGTATGTAAGAAACACGGGCATTCTGGTTCCAGTCAGCGTCTCTGGCTTTCACTGTGAATATAGAGAGACCTGGTGTGTTGTTTTCTACAATGTAGGCCTCATATGAGCTCCTCTCAAAGACAGGTGCATTATCATTTACATCAGAGATTTGTAAGGTCAGAGTGACGCTGCTGGAGAGGGAGGGCACTCCGTCATCAGAGCAGGTAACAGTTATATTATATTGAGAAGCTCTCTCTCTGTCTAATTCACCTTCTGTCAATAGATTAAAGAAATTATTTGATGTTGATGTGATTGTAAAATGAATATTTTCATTTAAAAAACAATGGACTTTGCCATTTTCATTTGAATCTGGATCCTGAACGTTCATCATTGTGAGAACGGTCCCTGGCTTAACATCCTCAGATATACTGGAAGATGTTGACATAATATTGATAGCTGGTGGGTTATCGTTTGTGTCTATCACCTCAATTATAACTTTACATACATCTGATTTACCACCTTCATCTGTTGCTTGAACATCTATCTCATAATGTTTAGATTTCTCATAATCAAGTTTCCCCATTAACGTGAACACTCCATTTTCTTTATCGATGTCAAACAAGTCTAATGTCCCCTTAGGAGCGTTAGAAATTGAAAACTGTATGTGGCCATGTGGACCTTCATCTGCATCGGATGCGCTCACTGTGGTGAGAACAGTTCCTTTCAAAGAGTTTTCTTTTACATTAGTCTTATACTCTGTTTGACTACAAACAGGTGCATTATCGTTAGCGTCCAATACAGTTATGCCAATTAGTATTGTTCCAGAGAGTTGTGGGTCGCCGCCATCTAAAGCAGTTAATACTAAAGACAATCGCTCCTGTTTCTCTCGGTCAAGAGGGTTTTTTAAAACCATCTCAACATTTCTACTACTGCCTTTTCTGAAAGGGGTTAAAATAAACGTGTCACTTGAACTTAGCGAATAACCCTGGAGACCATTAACTCCTACGTCGTCGTCAACTGCCTTTTCTAAAACAAATTTTGATCCAATTTGAGACATTTCACTAATCTCAAATTTCATTTCAGTGTTTTGAAAACTGGGAGAGTTATCGTTAATGTCGGTGATCTCGACAGTGATGCTGTAAAAATGCATAGGATTCTCAAGAATGATTTGAAAATCGAGAGCACAGGGCGTCGTCTGCCCGCAGAGAGCTTCTCTGTCTATCCGCTCTTTGATCAGGAGGACTCCTCTGTCTTTATTCAACTCGATGTATTCGGTACCTTCTCCGGTATATATACGAGCTTTCCCTGATTTCAACCGTTTCACATCTAAACCTAAATCGTGTGCTATGTTACCGACCAAAGATCCTTTCGCCATTTCCTCAGGAATGGAATAACTGACCTGCCCCAGAACCAAGCTGAGAGACAATAAACAGATGAACAAAAACAGGCCTACTTGCCGTTTCATTGTTCTGTCCGACATTTTCCCGTCCAAAAAAGCAGTATCAAATCCGTTATGAGGAAAACGGCTTTTAGACACAAATGTCAGTGAAATAATCAATAATCCACAATCCAAGAATGCTCTCAATTCGCCCGGTGTCTCCGAGTCTGATGATCTCCCTTTTCCAAAACCTGCCTTTTCGATTATGTTTTCTCTTCCTCTGTAACATGTCTAGATGGTGGGGGAGGTACAGTTGCAACACGCTCTTGATACTCAGCACATTGGTCAACAGCGTCCCTATGAGTTGAAAGCACAGAACTACACATTGCTTCATACAGGGTTCATCACAATGCGTTAAAATATGTTAATGATGTTTATAGGTAAATGACTTAGTAAGAAGTAGGTTCCTGCGTACATGAGTGGAATGTGATAGTAACTTGTATAGATACATATGGGCACGAGAGAGAGAGAGAGAGAGAGGGAGGGAGAGAGAGAGAGAGAGAGAGAGAGAGAGAGAGAGAGAGAGAGAGAGAGAGAGAGAGAGAGATTTTACAGCCTCTCTTTTAAATCTATACGTTACCAAAACTCATATTAATGAGTAGCTACTTAATTTAATCAGTAAATGGTGGTTTCGAAGATCAAACAGATAACGTATTGGTTTGATTTCCATGGAAAATATCACACAATTCTAAAAAGATACGTGGTAAACAAGCATGGTGTTCCATGCCTATTCTGTAATTTTATTTGTTTTTTTTTTTAGTCAGTTAAAGTACGTTCAAAAATATTTTCGAATTGGCAGTCGTCTGTAAAAAACTAACAAATGTTCGGACAAGCAAAATTAGCAGCATAAATGAAGTGATAAAACGAGCAATCCAGGCATTTCAATATGTACCAACAATTATGATTTGGATTGTGACGAAGGGTCTAAAAAATGTACAGCTGATTTATAGAGCGTTATAAATAAAAGGTAAAGCCAACCTCTAGAGGAGAGTCTGGTTCATCCAGGATGCTCCTTTCACTCTGTATCCGCTGCATCGTCCCTGTAGAACTGGGGTCCATTATCAGCACGTTTTGATTACCAGCTCTGCCGAACTTACAGTCACTCTTTCTGGAGTCAGTCGTCCTGCACACCTCGTAATTGTACACGTGTTGGAGAGTCCCTGTCCCCAAAGTGTCTGAGTAACGTGGTGGATAATATGGAATCACAGGGAGATTGGAGTGATACAGGATGCGAGACTGTCTCCATCTGTAGATTTTCACTGATATAATAACCACTAAACACGTGATGAAGAGGAAGGAAACTACAGCCAGAGCCAACACTAAGTAAAAAGTCAGGTTGTCATTGTACTCCTTGTCGTGTGTAAAGTCAGTGAACTCTGACAGCACTTCAGGGAAGCTGTCCGCCACCGCCACGTTAACAATGACTGTAGCTGAACGAGAGGGCTGCCCGTTGTCCTCCACTATAACAGTCAGTCTTTGTTTCACAGCATCTTTATCAGTCACCTGGCGGATAGTTCTTATTTCTCCATTCTGTAAGCCCACTTCAAACAGCGCCCTGTCTGTGGCTTTCTGCAGTTTATAGGAGAGCCAGGCATTCTGTCCAGAGTCCACATCCACAGCCACAACTTTAGTCACCAGATAGCCCACATCTGCTGAACGAGGAACCATTTCAGCCACCAGAGAACCACCAGTCTGGACTGGGTACAGAACCTGAGGGGGATTGTCGTTCTGGTCCTGGATTATTATTTTCACAGTCACATTGGTACTTAGTGGAGGGGAGCCTCCATCCTGAGCTTTGACTGATAGCTTAAGTTCTTTAATTTGTTCGTAGTCAAATGAGCGCACTGCACTGATAGCTCCTGTTTCTGTATTTATTGTGACGTAAGAAGAGATCGGACTTCCATTGATCTGTGTGTCTTCTAGAAAGTAGGATATTCTAGAATTCTGATTCCAGTCAACGTCACGCGCTTTTACAGAAAATATGGACATCCCAGGGGAGTTGTTTTCTGTAATGTGAGCAACGTAGCTAATTTGATCAAATAAGGGAGCATTGTCATTCACATCTGATATTCTCAGACGTAACACTGTTGTGCTCGATAAGGATGGCGATCCCGAATCAGTTGCCTTTACAGTTATGTTATATTCTGGTACAACTTCTCTGTCAAAAGCTGAGTCTGTTACTAATGCATAGTAATTAACTAATGTTGATTTAATTTTAAATGGGAGAGTACTGTCTGTTGTACAAGTTATTTGACCATTTCGTTCTGAGTCTGCGTCAATCACATTTATTATTGCTACTGTGGTACCTGAGGAAGAGTCCTCTGGCACGGGGCTGGAGAATGACATCACATTTATAACTGGTGCATTATCATTGACGTCTACAATCTCAATTTGAACTTTACTTGAGTCTGTTAGACCTCCTTGGTCCATAGCTTCAACCACAATTTCATATTTCTTATCTTTTTCATAATCTACTTGTCCTACAAGTGTTATTGTACCCTTAATTTCGTCTAAAAGAAATGTATCAGCCATCTGCTCTTTCATGTTTGAAAATCTATAAGTGACGAGTCCGTTTGATCCACTGTCTGCATCACTTGCATTCACTTTGGTGATATAGGTGCCTTTCAATGAATTTTCCAATAAAGCAGCTCTGTAAAGAGACTGGTTGAAAATGGGAGGATTATCATTTGCATCTAGCACTGTGATGTCGATATTTACCGTACCAGATCTATGTGGAGTTCCGCCATCAACAGCGATGAGCTTCAGTGATAGTCTAGGCTCGCTTTCTCGATCTAACGCTTTTTGTAAGATCATCTCAGCATATTTACGACCATCTGGACTGGAATGCTGCTTCAAACCAAATATGTCATTGGTAGTTAGTATATATTTCTGTAAGCCATTACTGCCTACATCTGCGTCTTCGGCGCTGGGTAACAAAAAGCGCGACCCCAGTGTTGCAGATTCGCTTATTTCAAATTTGATTTCATTCTTTCTAAACGTCGGAGAATTGTCATTTATGTCAATTATTTCCACTGTTACTTGGTGTAACTCCATGGGGTTTTCTAAAATAATCTCAAAGCTGAAGCTGCACGGCGTTACGTCTCCACACAGCTGCTCTCTGTCAATTCTCTCATTGACGACTAAAACGCCTTTGTCTGTTTGCAGCTCGGTGTACTGGAAGCTTTGTCTGGTCACGATACGGGCACGACCAGAACGAAGCCTTTGCACATCTAGACCAAGGTCTTGGGCTACTTTACCAATAAGTGATCCCTTCTTCAACTCCTCTGGAATTGTATACCTGATTTGGCCTGAGACGACGTGACTGAGACACCACAGGAAAATCAGAAAAGGCAATACTGACCTGAAACACAAACGCCATTTTACACGCGAATGAGAATATTCAAACGCCATTGCCACAATAAGAAATGCAATACCAACAGCCTGTTGTATATAATCCACAAAGAAGAAAGGAAATCGCATCAAGTATTCCTCGGATTTTCAAAACCTCGCTCCAAATAAATTTGTGGCCGTAGTCCTGCTTATGAAGCTCACAGTTTGCCTCTCTTGACTGAACAGAAAATAAGGGCTAAACCTCCTCTGAATCAAAAAGGATCACTCGTTTCACTGACCAACAGCGTCCCTTACTGTCCAAAGCATGCATATCATGAACAGAGACAGAAAAAAAGTATTTGCCAAGCACTGCAGTGTAGATGAGCAAGATTTGTTAATCAAAACTACGATTATCCAGTATTATAAAACAGAAACACAAACACGTGTGTTCCTTCGTAATTTTGTGTATATATATTTTTTTGACAAAATAATTATATTTCTGTTAATATATAATTGATTATTCTATGAATGTATGTGACAACAAGACCAGAGACAGAGTATATAATACGAACACAGGCTTCCCCTCCTTTCATCGGCATTAACCTATACTGTACTAAGTGGAATAAAAGCTGAAACTGAAATTGCATCTATACAATTTCTAGTGAACGAACACATAAAGTAATCATAGCTTAATAGAACACTTAGAAACCTGCTCAAAAGTTAAATAATCACAAGCTCAAAGGGACATTTGACTTTGAGTCAGTGGAGCTGTCCATGGGTTGTGGTCCTGAAACTGCTTCCTGTGTTTTAAGTTACATGAGAACCAAGAGGGTTCCCACTGTTTAGTAGGACCTCTAAAAAAACACAAACATCATTATTGGTGAAGATCAACATGTCAAAGGCCTCACCTCTAGAGGAGAATCTGGGTCATCCAGGATGCTCTTTTCACTCTGTATCCGCTGCATCGTGCCTGTAGAACTGGGGTCCATTATCAGCACGTTCTGACTACCAGCTCTGCCGAACTTACAGTCACTCTTTCTGGAGTCAGTCGTCCTGCACACCTCGTAATTGTACACGTGTTGGAGAGTCCCTGTCCCCAAAGTGTCTGAGTAACGTGGTGGATAATATGGAATCACAGGGAGATTGGAGTGATACAGGATGCGAGACTGTCTCCATCTGTAGATTTTCACTGATATAATAACCACTAAACACGTGATGAAGAGGAAGGAAACTACAGCCAGAGCCAACACTAAGTAAAAAGTCAGGTTGTCATTGTACTCCTTGTCGTGTGTAAAGTCAGTGAACTCTGACAGCACTTCAGGGAAGCTGTCCGCCACCGCCACGTTAACAATGACTGTAGCTGAACGAGAGGGCTGCCCGTTGTCCTCCACTATAACAGTCAGTCTTTGTTTCACAGCATCTTTATCAGTCACCTGGCGGATAGTTCTTATTTCTCCATTCTGTAAGCCCACTTCAAACAGCGCCCTGTCTGTGGCTTTCTGCAGTTTATAGGAGAGCCAGGCATTCTGTCCAGAGTCCACATCCACAGCCACCACTTTAGTCACCAGATAGCCCACATCTGCTGAACGAGGAACCATTTCAGCCACAGGAGAGCCACCAGTCTGTACTGGGTACAAAACCTGAGGGGGGTTGTCGTTCTTATCTTGAATGTTTATTTTAACTGTGGTATTGCTGCATAAAGGTGGGGAGCCCCCATCCTGTCCTTTAACTAAAAAATGTAGGCTTTTAATTTGCTCATAGTCAAATGATCGAACTGTCTGTACAGCTCCACTTTCTGCGTTAACAGATACATAAGTGGATATGGGATTACCATTAAACTGAGTATCAATAAGGAGGTAAGACACTCGTGCGTTCTGCCCAGAGTCAGAGTCATGTGCTTTCAAGGAAAATACTGATAATCCAGGGGAGTTGTTTTCCATAATATTAGCTTCATAATGGCTCTGTTCAAATACTGGGGCGTTATCATTGACATCAGTTATTCGAAGTGAAACCGTCTTGTTAGTTGAGAGAGGCGGGGAGCCTTCATCCACAGCCGTGAAAACGATATTGTAATCAGGATTGCGCTCCCTGTCGAGGACACCGTTTGTTACCAGAGTATAATAATTCTTTAGAGATGACTGGATTGTGAATGGGATATTGTTGTTAATTGAGCAGTCTACTTTTCCACTTTTTCCCGAATCTACATCTTTAACGTTTATGATAGCTACAGTAGTTGCAGTAGGAGAATCCTCAGCTATGGCATTAGAAAACGAAGTTAACGTTATTACAGGGGCATTGTCATTTACATCAATTACCTCAATTATTACACTTGTTGATGTGCTTTGCCCACCTTGATCTTTAGCCTGCACGCCAATCTCATAAATTTTAGTCTCTTCATAATCAATCAGACCTTTTACTGTTAAATCGCCGCTGTTTTCATCCAGATCAAATAGTTCAGCAACATTACTAGACATGCGATTAAAATGGTATGTAACACGGCCGTTCATCCCTTCATCTGCATCTGTTGCGCTCAAGGTCACCACTAAAGTTCCTTTTGGAACATTTTCTCTAACAGACGCCTTGAAAATGGATTGGGTAAAAACCGGAGCATTGTCATTTGTATCTCGGACAGTTACATGTATTTTTAGCGTCCCCGATCGCTGTGGTTCACCGCCATCTACAGCAGTTAGCGTGAGAAGCAGCTTTGCCTCTTTCTCCCTGTCTAAAGCACTAGAAAGATACAGCTGTGCATATTTATGGCCATTTGGGCTGGACAGGACCTTAATATTAAAATGTGTTGTTGGGTGCAGAGTATAGCCGTGTAAGGCGTTTATGCCAACATCGGGGTCAGTTGCACTCGCTTGTAATATTTCGGTTCCGGGAAGTGCAGATTCTACTAGCTCTAAATGCATTTCTTTCTCATGAAACACGGGTGCATTATCATTAACATCCAACACTTCTACAACAACGCTATGTAGTTGCATTGGATTCGTCATAATAATTTCAAAATTCAAACTGCAGGGAGATGTCTGTCCGCATAGCTCCTCTCTATCTATTCTTTCTCCTACGACCAGAATCCCTTTGTCTACATCCAGTCTAATATACTCGCTGCTTTCAGTGTTAACAATTCGGGAACCGCCTGATTTCAGTCTTTTAGCGTCAATACCTAAATCTTCAGCCACATTTCCCACAAAGGAGCCCTTTCTCATCTCCTCTGGGACAGAGTAGCGGATCTGGCAAACTGTCGTCTCAATGAGAAAAACAAGGATGAAGGCCCGTACTTGCCATTTAATCGTGGCTTCACAGCTGCTAAAAGGCATCTTTCCGAGGCAATCCATACAAATCCACAAACGAATATATTTCCAAAAAAGTTTGTCTGTTATCCCGTAACGTTCCTTTGTTTGTGTGCTTATCATCCACCGTGCTACAATGAATGCGTTAGTCTAAAAATAAATGGTGAACATGACGCCGAAATGTCCTGCTCTCCACGATACACTAAGAAGAGTACTGAAGCTGCAACTGCTTTTCAGAAGCTTCATATGCGCTTTGAAGACCAACAGCGGCCCTTAGAGTCCGAAATGAAAATCACAAGCGATATCACCAAATTAATAGGAAAAAAAATACCTTTTGATTAGCAGCTGAAAATGTGTAGTAGTCAACTATCGTTGTATATATCTAGGTTATGGTTAATGTGTGCATATATGTTTGTATTAAAACCTAAAAATAGATTTACAGTAAGTATAGTGTAAGGGGGTTAAGTGACAGATGAAGATGTAGTGAGAGAGAAATGCAGTAAAGTCAAAAGGTATGTTGGTAATTGGATAAACATCAAACTATTGTTTTTTGTTTCTCCTTCCACATGACTGGACACATATAGCCCATAAATGTTCTCCAATTAAAGCACTTCCCCAAAAAACACGTCATGCACTACAGAAAAGAAGATGCTGGTAGCCCAAAACAGTATTCAGCCTTTTATAGTGTGAATTTTCTATACAGCCTATTCCTCCGTTCAGTCAACTGGCTCAACTCTGAGAGGAGCTATCCAACACAAGTGGTGCTGAAGAAGCACGGTAGTCAGTGAAACAAGACCTTAAGGAAAATAGTATCTGTAATATGAAAAAAAACCTGATATGATTTATTCATCGGAAGTTTGTGGAGAATCATGAATAAAGACACGCACCTCTAAAGGAGAGTCAGGTTCATCCAGGATGCTCTTTTCACTTTGTATCCGCTGCATCGTCCCTGTAGAACTGGGGTCCATTATCAGCACGTTCTGACTACCAGCTGTGCCGAACTTACAGTCACTCTTTCTGGAGTCAGTGGTCCTGCACACCTCGTAATTGTACACGTGTTGGAGAGTCCCTGTCCCCAAAGTGTCTGAGTAACGTGGTGGATAATATGGAATCACAGGGAGATTGGAGTGATACAGGATGCGAGACTGTCTCCATCTGTAGATTTTCACTGATATAATAACCACTAAACACGTGATGAAGAGGAAGGAAACTACAGCCAGAGCCAACACTAAGTAAAAAGTCAGGTTGTCATTGTACTCCTTGTCGTGTGTAAAGTCAGTGAACTCTGACAGCACTTCAGGGAAGCTGTCCGCCACCGCCACGTTAACAATGACTGTAGCTGAACGAGAGGGCTGCCCGTTGTCCTCCACTATAACAGTCAGTCTTTGTTTCACAGCATCTTTATCAGTCACCTGGCGGATAGTTCTTATTTCTCCATTCTGTAAGCCCACTTCAAACAGCGCCCTGTCTGTGGCTTTCTGCAGTTTATAGGAGAGCCAGGCATTCTGTCCAGAGTCCACATCCACAGCCACCACTTTAGTCACCAGATAGCCCACATCTGCTGATCGAGGAACCATTTCAGCCACCAGAGAGCCACCAGTCTGGACTGGGTACAAAACCTGAGGGGGGTTGTCGTTCTGGTCCTGGATCATTATTTTCACTGTAGCAACCGAACTCAGAGGAGGAGATCCGGCATCACGTGCAGTCACATTGAATTCAAACCATTTGATTTGTTCATAATCAAACGACCTCACTGCATGAACGACACCGTTTTCTGAGTTTATGGACACTAATGACGACACAGCTACTCCATTAATCTCTTTCTCCTCCAGAAAGTAAGACACTCGAGCGTTTTGGCCCCAGTCTGCATCACTAGCACTGATAGTAAACACAGAGAATCCGGGAGAGTTGTTCTCTGGTACAGTCTTACTATATTCTGACTGCTTGAATTTGGGTGGGCTGTCATTCACGTCAGACACTTTAACATTAATGTTTTTACTGTTAGACAGAGGAGGAGAGCCTTGGTCAGAGACGGTTATGGTGATATTATACTCAGGAATACTTTCTCTGTCTAAGAAGTCTTCTGTTACTATTGTATAATATCCTGTTAATGAAGATTCAATTTTGAAAGGTACGTCAGAGGTAATGGAGCACTTGACAACACCGTTTCCATCAGAGTCTTCATCATCCACGTTAACAACAGCTATAGTTGTACCGGGGGGAGAATCCTCCGATATAGAGTTAGAAAATGACATAAGCTGTATTGTAGGGACATTGTCATTTTCATCAAGTATTTGAACAATAACTTTGCACGTATCTGTATATCCCCCGTGGTCACTAGCCTGAACATTTAATTGGTAAGTCTTAGATTTTTCAAAATCCAGTTTACCTGTAACTTTAATCTCTCCTGTTTTAGAATTTACTTCAAACAGCTGTTTCGCCTCTTTAGCGACATGGGGGAAGGAATAAGTGACTTCACTACTGACTCCTTCATCTGCGTCATTTGCACTAACAGTGGTTACCACAGTTCCTTCAGGAGAATTTTCCCTGACATCTGCTTTATAAACAGGCTGGCTACACACTGGCGCATTATCGTTAACATCAAGCACAGTTATATGAATACGCACCGTTCCTGATCTGTGTGGCTCACCGCCATCTGAAGCAATCAACACGAGTGAGTGAGTCTCCTCTTTCTCTCGATCTAACGGGGTCTGTAAAACCATTTCGATAAATTTGCCTCCATCTGCTTGGCTCTGGATTTCCAATTTGAAATTATCTGAGGGTTTAAGTGTGTATTTCTGAATATCATTAATGCCAACATCAGGATCGTCTGCACTCACCAATGAGAAACGAGTTCGTAATGCGGCATTTTCAACAATTTTCAAATTGATTTCATCTTTTGGGAACGACGGACTGTTATCATTAATGTCTGTAACCTCCACTGTTACCCGATAAAGCTGAATTGGATTTTCTAAAATTACCTCGAAACTGAAGCTACAGGGCGTCGTCTGTCCACAAAGCTCTTCTCGGTCGACTCGTTCTTTAATAACAAGTGTGCCTTTGTCTCGGTTTAAATCCACATACTGTCGACTTCCTTTAGTAATAATACGAGCTTTACCTGATATGAGTCTCGCCACATCCAAGCCTAAATCTCTAGCAATGTTTCCAACGAAAGACCCTTCTGCCTGCTCCTCCGGTATAGAATACCGAGCCTGCCCGGTCACTGAGCTCAGCTTGAAAAGACAAAGAATGACAAACAGTGCTTGCCATCGGCCTCTGCAAACGGTTATCCACATCCACCCCATCATAAATCCAAGAGTACACACGCAGTAATCCTTCTATATGGAAAATCCTCGTTATCAAATCCAAAAAATGAAAAGATAACGGTATTTTCAGCAGTGAAATTCAAGGAGAAATGCTATCATTGAAACGTTGACGAGCCAGACCGTCCTCTTACCAACCAGTGAAACAGTGAGAGGAATAAAGGGGTGGACCGTTGCTGCTTATTTGGACAGTTAGTCAGTGATGAATCAACAGCGGCGCTCAGAGCCCATCCAGGGTAATGTATTTGATAAGAACATTATTAGGAATAGTTAAAATGATGTATTAAACCTTATGGGTTGTTTTTATTCTTATTTGGATCATTTTGGAATTATATTTTACATGGGGATTATGAATGGAGCCTGTGCTCATAAATCGACCAGCTCTAATTCCACAAAGTTTCTTAATATTAAGATGATAGTGGAAACGTGTTTTTCAGCGAATTTCAAGAAAATATTATTTCTCTAAATATCACGACTGATGCTGATGGTGAAACAATATGATAACCCGATGTATAAATTAAATAATAATAATACAGACACATACAGAAACAATACTACATTCTAAATACTGAAAAAATAATATGGATAGTGAAAACAGCGAGAAAAGAAACAATCGTTTCTGGTTCTTTTGTTGGTAGCTGAATCATTGTTGTTTTTCCATGTACATTGTATATGTAGTTAGTTTTCAAAATGAAACCCAATTCCCGCTTACTAACATATCTTAATAATGTTGAAATAATAAAATAGGTACAAATCTGCATGATACAATATTTGATAAATGTTAACTCCCACTGAATAAGCGATTAAACTCCACCTGCTGAAGCCAGTCTGTGGTTACATGTGAAGTAATATTAAATGTTACTATTGTGTCGTTTTCAAATATATGTAAAGAATGGAATTGAGAATATTTACAGCTTTACTTGCAGGAGATGTCGTGCAGAAAGTTAGCGAGAATTAAGGCAATGACCAACTTTTCCAGCACCATGGACAGCGAAACGGAGGCACCACTGAAATCCGTTCAATTGTAATTTATCTAAATACTGTCAGAAAAAAGATACGAAAAAAAATAAAACCGGAAAGACGAGAATAAGTACCATGGAGAATTCAAGAAATTACTCACCAAGGTTGACATTTGAGAGCAGGTCCCTGTCAGCTGCTTTTCCACCTGTGGTGTATCAGCCTCAGCTCCATCCACACTCACTAAACTTGGACTCATCGGTTGCATATATTTCATGTCACTCTTTCTGGAGTCAGTCGTCCTGCACACCTCGTAATTGTACACGTGTTGGAGAGTCCCTGTCCCCAAAGTGTCTGAGTAACGTGGTGGATAATATGGAATCACAGGGAGATTGGAGTGATACAGGATGCGAGACTGTCTCCATCTGTAGATTTTCACTGATATAATAACCACTAAACACGTGATGAAGAGGAAGGAAACTACAGCCAGAGCCAACACTAAGTAAAAAGTCAGGTTGTCATTGTACTCCTTGTCGTGTGTAAAGTCAGTGAACTCTGACAGCACTTCAGGGAAGCTGTCCGCCACCGCCACGTTAACAATGACTGTAGCTGAACGAGAGGGCTGCCCGTTGTCCTCCACTATAACAGTCAGTCTTTGTTTCACAGCATCTTTATCAGTCACCTGGCGGATAGTTCTTATTTCTCCATTCTGTAAGCCCACTTCAAACAGCGCCCTGTCTGTGGCTTTCTGCAGTTTATAGGAGAGCCAGGCATTCTGTCCAGAGTCCACATCCACAGCCACCACTTTAGTCACCAGATAGCCGACATCTGATGAACGAGGAACCATTTCACCCACCACAGAGCCACCAGTCTGGACTGGGTACAGAACCTGAGGGGGGTTGTCGTTCTGGTCTTGGATCATTATTTTCACTGTAGCTACCGAACTCAGAGGAGGAGATCCGGCATCACGTGCAGTCACATTGAATTCAAACCATTTGATTTGTTCATAATCAAACGACCTCACTGCATGAACGACACCGTTTTCTGAGTTTATGGACACTAATGACGACACAGCTACTCCATTAATCTCTTTCTCCTCCAGAAAGTAAGACACTCGAGCGTTTTGGCCCCAGTCTGCATCACTAGCACTGATAGTAAACACAGAGAATCCGGGAGAGTTGTTCTCTGGTACAGTCTTACTATATTCTGACTGCTTGAATTTGGGTGGGCTGTCATTCACGTCAGACACTTTAACATTAATGTTTTTACTGTTAGACAGAGGAGGAGAGCCTTGGTCAGAGACGGTTATGGTGATATTATACTCAGGAATACTTTCTCTGTCTAAGAAGTCTTCTGTTACTATTGTATAATATCCTGTTAATGAAGACTCAATTTTGAAAGGTACGTCAGAGTTAATGGAGCACTTGACAACACCGTTTCCATCAGAGTCTCCATCATCCACGTTAACAACAGCTATAGTTGTACCGGGGGGAGAATCCTCCGATATAGAGTTAGAAAATGACATAAGCTGTATTGTAGGGACATTGTCATTTTCATCAAGTATTTGAACAATAACTTTGCACGTATCTGTAAATCCCCCGTGGTCACTAGCCTGAACATTTAATTGGTAAGTTTTAGATTTTTCAAAATCTAATTTACCTGTAACTTTAATCTCTCCTGTTTTAGAATTTACTTCAAACAGCTGTTTCGCCTCTTTAGCGACATGGGGGAAGGAATAAGTGACTTCACTACTGACTCCTTCATCTGCGTCATTTGCACTAACAGTGGTTACCACAGTTCCTTCAGGAGAATTTTCCCTGACATCTGCTTTATAAACAGGCTGGCTACACACTGGTGCATTATCGTTAACATCAAGCACAGTTATATGAATACGCACCGTCCCTGATCTGTGTGGCTCACCGCCATCTGAAGCAATCAACACGAGTGAGTGAGTCTCCTCTTTCTCTCGATCTAACGGGGTCTGTAAAACCATTTCAATAAATTTGCCACCATCCGGTTGGCTATGGACTTCCAATTTGAAATGATCTGAAGGTTTAAGTGTGTATTTCTGAATATCGTTAATGCCAACATCAGGATCGTCTGCACTCACCAAAGAGAAACGAGTCCCTAGTGCAGCATTTTCAGCTATTTTCAAATTGATTTCAACCTTTTGGAACGACGGACTGTTATCATTAATGTCTGTTACCTCCACTGTTACCCGATAAAGCTGAATTGGATTTTCTAAAATGACCTCGAAACTGAAGCTACAGGGCGTCGTCTGTCCGCAAAGCTCTTCTCGGTCGATACGCTCTTTAATAACAAGTGTGCCTTTGTCTCGGTTTAAATCCACATACTGTCGACTTCCTTTTGTAATAATACGAGCTTTACCTGATTTGAGCCTCGCCACATCCAAGCCTAAATCTCTAGCAATGTTTCCAACGAAAGACCCTTCTGCCTGCTCCTCCGGTATAGAATACCGAGCCTGCCCGGTCACTGAGCTCAGCTTGAAAAGACAAAGAATGACAAACAGTGCTTGCCATCGGCCTCTGCAGACGGTTATCCACATCCACCCCATCATAAATCCAAGAGTACACACGCAGTAATCCTTCTATATGGAAAATCCTCGTAGTCAAATCAAAAATTGAAATGTTAAGTCTATAATGCAATAATTGAAACGTTGACGGACTAGACTGTCTTCTTACCAACCGATGAAACACTGAGAGGAATAAAGGGGTGGGCCGTTGCTCTGCTGGTTTGGATAGCTAGTCAGTGATGAATCAACAGCGGCGCTCAGAGCCCACGTACGGTAATGTATTTGATGTGTAAATTATTAGCAACAGTTCAAATTATGTATTAAAACCCTGTTTGTATTCTTATTTGGACCATTTTGGAATAAAGCTTTACATGGGAGACTTATTAATGGAACCTGAGTCTATAAATGCACTTGTTCAAATTCCACAAACGCATTTTAAGATTGAGATAACAGAGAAAAGGCTTTTACACCGAATTTCATTAAAACATTATTCCGTAAACATCACTACTGATGCTGTGTAGTGAAACAAGATGATGCTCTGTGCTATAAATTATATAATAATTTAAAATACGGTTAAATGCATAAACGATACTACATTCTAAATACTTAAAACAAATATAGATACAGAAAAAAAAGAAAATTATAATTTTCTGGTCCTTTCGTTTTTAGTTGTATCATTGTTGTTTTTCCATGTAAATTGTGAATGCAGCTATTTTTCAAAATGAAACCCGATTTCCGGTTGATAATAGATCTCAAGAATGTTGAAATATTAAAAAAGATTTTAACAATATGCATGACAATCTTGCAAAACCTTTGTTTCACCTCCCACTGAATAAGCGATGAAACTAGACCTGCTGAAGATAATTTTACTGGTGTTCCAACTTCTTCCAAAAACAACAGCAAGGCTGTGGTTAAATGTGAAGTAATATTCAGTTTTACAATGGTGTCGTTTTTAAATATATGCAAATTATTTGTTTCAGAACATTTACAGCTTGCCTTACAGTACAAGTCATTGAGAAAGTCACTTCAAAATGAATCCATCATTAACCTTTCCAGCACCATGGACAGCGAAATCAAGGCACTATTGAAATCCGTTGAAGTGATCTTTCTCTAAATACTGTCGGAGAAAACGCTATGGAAAAACGAAAATATGGAGTAAGCAGGATCCAAGAAATTACTCACCAAGGTTGACATTTGAGAGCAGGTCCCTGTCAGCTGCTTCTCCACCTGCGGTGTATCTGCCCCAGCTCCATCGATACTCACTAAACTTGGACTCATCGGTTGCATATATTTCATGTCACTCTTTCTGGAGTCAGTCGTCCTGCACACCTCGTAATTGTACACGTGTTGGAGAGTCCCTGTCCCCAAAGTGTCTGAGTAACGTGGTGGATAATATGGAATCACAGGGAGATTGGAGTGATACAGGATGCGAGACTGTCTCCATCTGTAGATTTTCACTGATATAATAACCACTAAACACGTGATGAAGAGGAAGGAAACTACAGCCAGAGCCAACACTAAGTAAAAAGTCAGGTTGTCATTGTACTCCTTGTCGTGTGTAAAGTCAGTGAACTCTGACAGCACTTCAGGGAAGCTGTCCGCCACCGCCACGTTAACAATGACTGTAGCTGAACGAGAGGGCTGCCCGTTGTCCTCCACTATAACAGTCAGTCTTTGTTTCACAGCATCTTTATCAGTCACCTGGCGGATAGTTCTTATTTCTCCATTCTGTAAGCCCACTTCAAACAGCGCCCTGTCTGTGGCTTTCTGTAGTTTATAGGAGAGCCAGGCATTCTGTCCAGAGTCCACATCCACGGCCACCACTTTAGTGACCAGATAGCCCACATCTGCTGAACGAGGAACCATTTCAGCCACCAGAGAACCACCAGTCTGGACTGGGTACAGAACCTGAGGAGGGTTGTCGTTCTGGTCCTGGATTATTATTTTCACTGTAGCAACCGAACTCAGAGGAGGAGATCCGGCATCACGTGCAGTCACGTTGAATTCAAACCATTTGATTTGTTCATAATCAAACGACCTCACTGCATGAACGACACCGTTTTCTGAGTTTATGGACACTAATGACGACACAGCTACTCCATTAATCTCTTTCTCCTCCAGAAAGTAAGACACTCGAGCGTTTTGGCCCCAGTCTGCATCACTAGCACTGATAGTAAACACAGAGAATCCAGGAGAGTTGTTCTCTGGTACAGTCTTACTATATTCTGACTGCTTGAATTTGGGTGGGCTGTCATTCACGTCAGACACTTTAACATTAATGTTTTTACTGTTAGACAGAGGAGGAGAGCCTTGGTCAGAGACGGTTATGGTGATATTATACTCAGGAATACTTTCTCTGTCTAAGAAGTCTTCTGTTACTATTGTATAATATCCTGTTAATGAAGACTCAATTTTGAAAGGTACGTCAGAGGTAATGGAGCACTTGACAACACCGTTTCCATCAGAGTCTTCATCATCCACGTTAACAACAGCTATAGTTGTACCGGGGGGAGAATCCTCCGATATAGAGTTAGAAAATGACATAAGCTGTATTGTAGGGACATTGTCATTTTCATCAAGTATTTGAACAATAACTTTGCACGTATCCGTATATCCCCCGTGGTCACTAGCCTGAACATTTAATTGGTAAGTCTTAGATTTTTCAAAATCCAGTTTACCTGTAACTTTAATCTCTCCTGTTTTCATATTTACTTCAAACAGCTGTTTCGCCTCTTTAGCGACATGAGCGATAGAATAAGTTACTTCACCGTAATGTCCTTTATCTGCGTCATTTGCACTAACAGTGGTTACCACAGTTCCTTCAGGAGAATTTTCCCTGACATCTGCTTTATAAACAGGCTGGCTACACACTGGCGCATTATCGTTAGCATCTAGCACAGTGATGTGAATACGCACCGTCCCTGATCTGTGTGGCTCACCGCCATCCGAAGCAATCAACACGAGTGAGTGACTCTCCTCTTTCTCTCGATCTAACGGGGTCTGTAAAACCATTTCGATAAAAATCCCTCCATCCAGTTGGCTCTGTATATCCAATTTGAAATGATCTGAAGGTTTAAGTGTGTATTTCTGAATATCATTAATACCAACATCGGGGTCTTCTGCACTCTCCAGTGAGAAACGAGTCCCAGCTGCAGCATTTTCGACAATTTTCAAATTAATTACATCTTTTGGGAACGACGGACTGTTATCATTAATGTCTGTTACCTCCACTGTTACCCGATAAAGCTGAATTGGATTTTCTAAAATGACCTCGAAACTGAAGCTACAGGGCGTCGTCTGTCCACAAAGCTCTTCTCGGTCGATTCGTTCTTTAATAACAAGTGTGCCTTTGTCTCGGTTTAAATCCACATACTGTCGACTTCCTTTTGTAATAATACGAGCTTTACCTGATATGAGTCTCGCCACATCCAAGCCTAAATCTCTAGCAATGTTTCCAACGAAAGACCCTTCTGCCTGCTCCTCCGGTATAGAATACCGAGCCTGCCCGGTCACTGAGCTCAGCTTGAAAAGACAAAGAATGACAAACAGTGCTTGCCATCGGCCTCTGCAGACGGTTATCCACATCCACCCCATCATAAATCCAAGAGTACACACGCAGTAATCCTTCTATATGGAAAATCCTCGTAGTCAAATCAAAAATTGAAATGTTAAGTCTATAATGCAATAATTGAAACGTTGACGGACTAGACTGTCTTCTTACCAACCGATGAAACACTGAGAGGAATAAAGGGGTGGGCCGTTGCTCTGCTGGTTTGGATAGCTAGTCAGTGATGAATCAACAGCGGCGCTCAGAGCCCATGTACGGTAATGTATTTGATGTGTAAATTATTAGGAAAAGTTCAAATTATGTATTAAAACCCTGTTTGTATTCATATGTAGATCATTTTGGAATAAAGCTTTACATGGGAGACTTATTAATGGAACCTGAGTCTATAAATCGACCAGCTCAAATTCCACAAACGCATTTTAAGATTGAGATAATAGAGAAAAGGCTTTTACACCGAATTAATTAAAACATTATTCCGTAAACATCACTACTGATGCTGTGTAGTGAAACAAGATGATGCTCTGTGCTATAAATTATATAATAATGTAAAATACGGATAAATGCATAAACGATACTACATTCTAAATACTTAAAACAAATATAGATACAGAAAAAAAGAAAATAATAATTTTCTGGTCCTTTCGTTTTTAGTTGTATCATTGTTGTTTTTCCATGTAAATTGTGAATGCAGCTATTTTTCAAAATGAAACTCGATTTCCGGTTGATAATAGATCTCAAGAATGGTGAAATATTAAAAAAGATTTTAACAATATGCATGACAAACTTGCAAAACCTTTGTTTCACCTCCCACTGAATAAGCGATGAAACTAGATAGAAGATAATTTTACTGGTGTTCCAATTTCTTCTAAAAACAACAGCCAGGCTGTGGTTAAATGTGAAGTAATATTCAGTTTTACAATGGTGTCGTTTTTAAATATATGCAAATTATTTGTTTCAGAACATTTACAGCTTGCCTTACAGTACAAGTCATTGAGAAAGTCACTTCAAAATGATTCCATCATCAACCATTCCAGCACCATGGACAGCGAAATCAAGGCACTATTGAAATCTGTTGAAGTGATCTTTCTCTAAATACTGTCGTAGAAAACGCTATGGAAAAACGAAAATATGGAGTAAGCAGGATCCAAGAAATTACTCACCAAGGTTGACATTTGAGAGCAGGTCCCTGTCAGCTGCTTCTCCACCTGCGGTGTATCTGCCCCAGCTCCATCGATACTCACTAAACTTGGACTCATCGGTTGCATATATTTCATGTCACTCTTTCTGGAGTCAGTCGTCCTGCACACCTCGTAATTGTACACGTGTTGGAGAGTCCCTGTCCCCAAAGTGTCTGAGTAACGTGGTGGATAATATGGAATCACAGGAAGATTGGAGTGATACAGGATGCGAGACTGTCTCCATCTGTAGATTTTCACTGATATAATAACCACTAAACACGTGATGAAGAGGAAGGAAACTACAGCCAGAGCCAACACTAAGTAAAAAGTCAGGTTGTCATTGTACTCCTTGTCGTGTGTAAAGTCAGTGAACTCTGACAGCACTTCAGGGAAGCTGTCCGCCACCGCCACGTTAACAATGACTGTAGCTGAACGAGAGGGCTGCCCGTTGTCCTCCACTATAACAGTCAGTCTTTGTTTCACAGCATCTTTATCAGTCACCTGGCGGATAGTTCTTATTTCTCCATTCTGTAAGCCCACTTCAAACAGCGCCCTGTCTGTGGCTTTCTGCAGTTTATAGGAGAGCCAGGCATTCTGTCCAGAGTCCACATCCACAGCCACCACTTTAGTCACCAGATAGCCCACATCTGCTGAACGAGGAACCATTTCAGCCACCAGAGAGCCACCAGTCTGGACTGGGTACAGAACCTGAGGGGGGTTGTCGTTCTGGTCCTGGATCATAAGTTTCACTGTAGCAACCGAACTCAGAGGAGGAGATCCGGCATCACGTGCAGTCACATTGAATTCAAACCATTTGATTTGTTCATAATCAAACGACCTCACTGCATGAACGACACCGTTTTCTGAGTTTATGGACACTAATGACGACACAGCTACTCCATTAATCTCTTTCTCCTCCAGAAAGTAAGACACTCGAGCGTTTTGGCCCCAGTCTGCATCACTAGCACTGAGAGTAAACACAGATAATCCGGGAGAGTTGTTCTCTGGTACATTCTTACTATATTCTGACTGCTTGAATTTGGGTGGGCTGTCATTCACGTCAGACACTTTAACATTAATGTTTTTACTGTTAGACAGAGGAGGAGAGCCTTGGTCAGAGACGGTTATGGTGATATTATACTCAGGAATACTTTCTCTGTCTAAGAAGTCTTCTGTTACTATTGTATAATATCCTGTTAATGAAGATTCAATTTTGAAAGGTACGTCAGAGTTAATGGAGCACTTGACAACACCGTTTCCATCAGAGTCTTCATCATCCACGTTAACAACAGCTATAGTTGTACCGGGGGGAGAATCCTCCGATATAGAGTTAGAAAATGACATAAGCTGTATTGTAGGGACATTGTCATTTTCATCAAGTATTTGAACAATAACTTTGCATGTATCTGTATATCCACCGTGGTCACTAGCCTTAACATTTAACTGGTAAGTTTTAGATTTTTCAAAATCCAGTTTACCTGTAACTTTAATCTCTCCTGTTTTAGAATTTACTTCAAACAGCTGTTTGGCCTCTTTAGCGACATGAGCGATAGAATAAGTTACTTCACTACTGACTCCTTCATCTGCGTCATTTGCACTAACAGTGGTTACCACAGTTCCTTCAGGAGAATTTTCTCTGACATCTGCTTTATAAACAGGCTGGCTACACACTGGTGCATTATCGTTAGCGTCTAGCACAGTGATGTGAATACGCACCGTCCCTGATCTGTGTGGCTCACCGCCATCTGAAGCAATCAACACGAGTGAGTGAGTCTCCTCTTTCTCTCGATCTAACGGGGTCTGTAAAACCATTTCGATAAAAATCCCTCCATCCTGTTGGCTCTGTATTTCCAATTTGAAATGATCTGAAGGTTTAAGTGTGTATTTCTGAATATCATTAATACCAACATCGGGGTCTTCTGCACTCTCTAGTGAGAAGCGAGTCCCCGATACAACACTTTCAGCAATTTTCAAATTGATTTCATCTTTTGGGAACGACGGACTGTTATCATTAATGTCTGTAACCTCCACTGTTACCCGATAAAGCTGAATTGGATTTTCTAAAATGACCTCGAAACTGAAGCTACAGGGCGTCGTCTGTCCACAAAGCTCTTCTCGGTCGATTCGTTCTTTAATAACAAGTGTGCCTTTGTCTCGGTTTAAATCCACATACTGTCGACTTCCTTTTGTAATAATACGAGCTTTACCTGATATGAGTCTCGCCACATCCAAGCCTAAATCTCTAGCAATGTTTCCAACGAAAGACCCTTCTGCCTGCTCCTCCGGTATAGAATACCGAGCCTGCCCGGTCACTGAGCTCAGCTTGAAAAGACAAAGAATGACAAACAGTGCTTGCCATCGGCCTCTGCAAACGGTTATCCACATCCACCCCATCATAAATCCAAGAGTACACACGCAGTAATCCTTCTATATGGACAATTGTCCTAATCAAATCCAAAAAATGAAAAGATTACGGTATTTTCAGCAGTGAAATTCAAGGAGAAATGCTATCATTGAAACGTTGACGAGCCAGACCGTCCTCTTACCAACCAGTGAAACAGTGAGAGGAATAAAGGGGTGGACCGTTGCTGCTTATTTGAACAGTTAGTCAGTGATGAATCAACAGCGGCGCTCAGAGCCCATCCAGGGTAATGTATTTGATATGAACATTATCAGGAACAGTTAAAATGATGTATTAAACCTTATGGGTTGTTTTTATTCTTTTTGGATCATTTTGGAATTATATTTTTTATGGGGGACTTATGAATGGAGCCTGTACGTATAAATCGACCACCTATAATTCAACAAAGTTTCTTAATATTAAGATAATAGACAAAACGTGTTTTTCAGCGAATTTCAAGAAAATATTATTTCTCTAAATATCACGCCTGATGCTGATGTTGAAACAATATGATAACCCGATGTATAAATTAAATAATAATAATAATACAGGCACATACAGAAACAATACTACATTCTAAATACTGAAAAAAATAATATAGATAGTGAAAACAGCGAGAAAAGAAACTATCGTTCCTGGTTCTTTTGTTGGTAGCTGAATCATTGTTATTTTTCCATGTAAATTGTGTATGTAGTTAGTTTTCCAAATGAAACCCAATTCCCGCTTACTAACAGATCTTAATAATGTTGAAATAATAAAATAGGTACAAATCTGCATGATACAATCTTTGATAAATGTTAACTCCCACTGAATAAGCGATTAAACTCCACCTGCTGAAGATCATCTTAACTCGTGTTCAAACTTCTGCCAGAAACAACAGCCAGGCTGTGGTTAAATGTGAAGTAATATTAAATGCTTCTATTGTGTCATTTTCAAATATATGTAGAGTATTTAATTGAGAATATTCACAGCTTTCCTTGTAGGAGTTGTCGTGCAAGTTAGCAGGAATTGATCCATTGACCAACTTTTCCAGCACCATGGCCAACGAAACCGAGAGACCTCTGAAATCCGTTCAAGTGCAATTTATCTAAACACTGTCAGAAAAAAGAAAACAAACTGAAAAACGAGAATATGTAGGATGACGAATTCAAGAAATTACTCACCAAGGTTGACATTTGTGAGCAGGTCCCTGTCAGCTGCTTTTCCAACTGTGGTGTATCAGCCTCAGCTCCATCCACACTCACTAAACTTGGACTCATCGGTTGCATATATTTCATGTCACTCTTTCTGGAGTCAGTCGTCCTGCACACCTCGTAATTATACACATGTTGGAGAGTCCCTGTCCCCAAAGTGTCTGAGTAACGTGGTGGATAATATGGAATCACAGGGAGATTGGAGTGATACAGGATGCGAGACTGTCTCCATCTGTAGATTTTCACTGATATAATAACCACTAAACACGTGATGAAGAGGAAGGAAACTACAGCCAGAGCCAACACTAAGTAAAAAGTCAGGTTGTCATTGTACTCCTTGTCGTGTGTAAAGTCAGTGAACTCTGACAGCACTTCAGGGAAGCTGTCCGCCACCGCCACGTTAACAATGACTGTAGCTGAACGAGAGGGCTGCCCGTTGTCCTCCACTATAACAGTCAGTCTTTGTTTCACAGCATCTTTATCAGTCACCTGGCGGATAGTTCTTATTTCTCCATTCTGTAAGCCCACTTCAAACAGCGCCCTGTCTGTGGCTTTCTGCAGTTTATAGGAGAGCCAGGCATTCTGTCCAGAGTCCACATCCACAGCCACCACTTTAGTGACCAGATAGCCCACATCTGCTGAACGAGGAACCATTTCAGCCACCAGAGAGCCACCAGTCTGGACTGGGTACAAAACCTGAGGGGGGTTGTCGTTCTGGTCCTGGATCATAAGTTTCACTGTAGCAACCGAACTCAGAGGAGGAGACCCGGCATCACGTGCAGTCACATTGAATTCAAACCATTTGATTTGTTCATAATCAAACGACCTCACTGCATGAACGACACCGTTTTCTGAGTTTATGGACACTAATGACGACACAGCTACTCCATTAATCTCTTTCTCCTCCAGAAAGTAAGACACTCGAGCGTTTTGGCCCCAGTCTGCATCACTAGCACTGAGAGTAAACACAGATAATCCGGGAGAGTTGTTCTCTGGTACATTCTTACTATATTCTGACTGCTTGAATTTGGGTGGGCTGTCATTCACGTCAGACACTTTAACATTAATGTTTTTACTGTTAGACAGAGGAGGAGAGCCTTGGTCAGAGACGGTTATGGTGATATTATACTCAGGAATACTTTCTCTGTCTAAGAAGTCTTCTGTTACTATTGTATAATATCCTGTTAATGAAGATTCAATTTTGAAAGGTACGTCAGAGGTAATGGAGCACTTGACAACACCGTTTCCATCAGAGTCTTCATCATCCACGTTAACAACAGCTATAGTTGTACCGGGGGGAGAATCCTCCGATATAGAGTTAGAAAATGACATAAGCTGTATTGTAGGGACATTGTCATTTTCATCAAGTATTTGAACAATAACTTTGCACGTATCTGTAAATCCCCCGTGGTCACTAGCCTTAACATTTAATTGGTAAGTTTTAGATTTTTCAAAATCTAGTTTACCTGTAACTTTAATCTCTCCTGTTTTAGAATTTACTTCAAACAGCTGTTTCGCCTCTTTAGCGACATGAGCGATAGAATAAGTGACTTCACTACTGACTCCTTCATCTGCGTCATTTGCACTAACAGTGGTTACCACAGTTCCTTCAGGAGAATTTTCTCTGACATCTGCTTTATAAACAGGCTGGCTACACACTGGCGCATTATCGTTAACATCAAGCACAGTGATGTGAATACGCACCGTCCCTGATCTGTGTGGCTCACCGCCATCTGAAGCAATCAACACGAGTGAGTGAGTCTCCTCTTTCTCTCGATCTAACGGATTCTTTAAAATCATTTCGATAAATTTGCCTCCATCCTGTTGGCTCTGTATTTCCAATTTAAAATGATCTGAGGGTTTAAGTGTGTATTTCTGAATATCATTAATACCAACATCAGGATCGTCTGCACTCTCTAGTGAGAAGCGAGTCCCAGCTGCAGCATTTTCGGCAATTTTCAAATTGATTTCATCTTTTGGGAACGACGGACTGTTATCATTAATGTCTGTTACCTCCACTGTTACCCGATAAAGCTGAATTGGATTTTCTAAAATTACCTCGAAACTGAAGCTACAGGGCGTCGTCTGTCCACAAAGCTCTTCTCGGTCGATTCGTTCTTTAATAACAAGTGTGCCTTTGTCTCGGTTTAAATCCACATACTGTCGACTTCCTTTTGTAATAATACGAGCTTTACCTGATATGAGCCTTGCCACATCCAAGCCTAAATCTCTAGCAATATTTCCAACGAAAGACCCTTCTGCCTGCTCCTCCGGTATAGAATACCGAGCCTGCCCGGTCACTGAGCTCAGCTTGAAAAGACAAAGAATGACAAACAGTGCTTGCCATCGGCCTCTGCAAACGGTTATCCACATCCACCCCATCATAAATCCAAGAGTACACACGCAGTAATCCTTCTATATGGACAATTGTCGTAATCAAATCCAAAAAATGAAAAGATAACGGTATTTTCAGCAGTGAAATTCAAGGAGAAATGCTATCATTGAAACGTTGACGAGCCAGACCGTCCTCTTACCAACCAGTGAAACAGTGAGAGGAATAAAGGGGTGGACCGTTGCTGCTTATTTGGACAGTTAGTCAGTGATGAATCAACAGCGGCGCTCAGAGCCCATCCAGGGTAATGTATTTGATATGAACATTATTAGGAATAGTTAAAATGATGTATTAAACCTTATGGGTTGTTATTATTCTTATTTGGATCATTTTGGAATTATACTTTACATGGGGACTTATGAATGGAGCCTGTGCTCATAAATCGACCAGCTCTGATTCAACAAAGTTTCTTAATATTAAGACAATAGAGAAAACGTGTTTTTCAGCGACTTTCAATAAAATATTATTTCTCTAAATATCACGACTGATGCTGATGGTGAAACAACATGATAACCCGATGTATAAATTAAATAATAATAATACAGTCAAATACAGAAACAATACTACATTCTAAATACTGAAAAAAAATATGGATAGTGAAAAAGCGAGAAAAGAAACAATTGTTCCTGGTTCTTTTGTTGGTAGCTGAATCATTGTTGTTTTTCCATGTAAATTGTGTATGTAGATAGTTTTCTAAATGAAACCCAATTCCCGCTTACTAACAGATCTTAATAATGTTGAAATAATGAAATAGGTACAAATCTGCATGATGCAATCTTTGATAAATGTTAACTCCCACTGAATAAGCGGTTAAACTCCACCTGCTGAAAATAATCTCATCTCGTGTTCAAACTTATGCCAGAAACAACAGCCAGTCTGTGGTTACATGTGAAGTAATATTAAATGTTACTATTGTGTCATTTTCAAAGATATGTAAAGAATTTAATTGAGAATGTTTACAGCTTTACTTGCAGGAGATGTCGTGCAGAAAGTTAGCCAGAATTTAGGCAATGACCAACTTTTCTAGCACCATGGACAGCGAAACCGAGGCACCACTGAAATCCGTTCAAGTGCAATTTATCTAAATACTGTCAGAAAAAAGATATGTAAAGAATTTAATTGAGAATATTTACAGCTTTCCTTGTAGGAGTTGTCGTGCAGAAAGTTAGCAGGAATTGATCTATTGACCAACTTTTCCAGCACCATGGACAACGAAACCGAGAGACCTCTGAAATCCGTTCAAGTGCAATTTATCTAAACACTGTCAGAAAAAAGAAAACAACCTTAAAAACGAGAATATGGAGCATGGAGAATTCAAGAAATTACTCACCAAGGTTGACATTAGAGAGCAGGTCCCTGACAGCTGCTTTTCCAACTGTGGTGTATCAGCCCCTGCTCCATCCACACTCACTAAACTTGGACTCATCGGTTGCATATATTTCATGTCACTCTTTCTGGAGTCAGTCGTCCTGCACACCTCATAATTGTACACGTGTTGGAGAGTCCCTGTCCCCAAAGTGTCTGAGTAACGTGGTGGATAATATGGAATCACAGGGAGATTGGAGTGATACAGGATGCGAGACTGTCTCCATCTGTAGATTTTCACTGATATAATAACCACTAAACACGTGATGAAGAGGAAGGAAACTACAGCCAGAGCCAACACTAAGTAAAAAGTCAGGTTGTCATTGTACTCCTTGTCGTGTGTAAAGTCAGTGAACTCTGACAGCACTTCAGGGAAGCTGTCCGCCACCGCCACGTTAACAATGACTGTAGCTGAACGAGAGGGCTGCCCGTTGTCCTCCACTATAACAGTCAGTCTTTGTTTTACAGCATCTTTATCAGTCACCTGGCGGATAGTTCTTATTTCTCCATTCTGTAAGCCCACTTCAAACAGCGCCCTGTCTGTGGCTTTCTGCAGTTTATAGGAGAGCCAGGCATTCTGTCCAGAGTCCACATCCACAGCCACCACTTTAGTCACCAGATAGCCCACATCTGCTGAGCGAGGCACCATTTCAGCCACCAGAGAGCCACCGGTCTGGACTGGGTACAGAACCTGAGGCGGGTTGTCGTTCTGGTCCTGGATTATTATTTTCACTGTCACATTGCTACTGAGTGGAGGGGAACCTCCATCCTGAGCTTTCACAGTGAGATGAAGTTCTTTGATTTGCTCATAATCAAACGAACGCACCGCGTGTAAAATCCCTGTTTCAGAGTTTATGGACAAATAGTTAGTAACGGGATTGCCGCTGATTTGTGTGTCCTCAAGAAAATAAGAGATCCTGGCGTTTTGATTCCAATCAGAGTCGCGCGCGCTGACAGTGATGACGGACACTCCAGGGGAATTATTCTCTGTGATGTAAGCAGAATAGGAATTCTTGTCGAACAATGGCCCATTGTCATTTACGTCAGAGATTCTAAGTTGCAATGTGACGAAGCTGGAAAGAGGAGGGGACCCTGAGTCGGTGGCTACTATTTTAATATCATATTCAGAAATAGTCTCTCTATCAAAATGCTGGTCTGCCACCAAATTATAGTAATTCGTTAATGACGACTGGATTTTAAAGGGAAGCGTTTTGTCTATAGTACATTTTATCTGTCCGTTTTTCGCTGAGTCGGCGTCTTTGACATTGATGACAGCTACTGTCGTGCCAAGGGGAGCATCTTCCGATACAGTATTAGAAAATGACATGATATTAATTACAGGGACATTGTCATTAACGTCACTTACATCAATTATTATTTTACTGGTCCCAGTCAAACCTCCTCGATCCCTTGCCTCTAGCCTGAGCTCATATTTCTTCTCTTTCTCAAAGTCTATAAGCCCTGAAACTGAAATGACACCCGTGTTTTCGTCGAAACTAAACATGTCGACCGTATTGCCTTTTATCTTGGAAAAACTGAATATTATTTCCCCATTAGAGCCAATGTCTGCATCAGTGGCGTTAACTGTTGTAATATAAGTCCCTTTTGGCGCATTTTCCACAACGAATGCCCTGTAAACTGACTGGTTGAACACAGGAGCATTATCGTTAACATCTAAAACAGATACATTTATGTTGACTGTGCCAGATCTCTGTGGGTTCCCACCGTCGACAGCAATTACTTTCAGAGAAAGAATTGGGTGTTCCTCTCTGTCTAATGGCTTCTGAAGGACCAATTCAGCGTATTTACTGCCGTCTGGATTTGCATGCTGTTTGAGAATAAAATAATTATTCGGAGATATAATGTAATTTTGTAATGCGTTTAGTCCAACGTCAGGATCAACTGCGCTTTCAACAGGAAATTTAGCTCCGATTGTAGCAGATTCGCTCGTTTCAAACATGATGTCTTTATTTGGAAAGAAAGGGGCATTGTCATTAATATCTAAAATTTCGACAGTTACACGATGAAGTTCAATTGGATTTTCTAAAATGATTTCGAAGCTGAGGCTACACGGTGTCACGTCTCCACAAAGCTGCTCTCGGTCTATTCTCTCATTCACGACTAGAATCCCTTTGTCCGTCTTCAGCTCAGTGTACTGGATGTTTTCTCCACTCACGATACGGGCACGGCCAGAGCGAAGCCGTTTCAGATCCAGACCGAGGTCTTGTGCTACATTGCCAATAATAGAGCCTTTCTTCATCTCCTCTGGTATAGAATAACGAATCTGACCAGCCACTCGATCAGTCATGAAAGTAAGCAAAATGAGAATGCATACTTCCCATCGTAATATACAAGACAATCGCCATCTTACACTTCTGGTGCAGAGTTGTCCTCGAGGTGCCATACCATAAACAGGTCTCCACGAATTATGCGTCCTCACTTGAATAAAATAAAAATGAGCATGTAGTCTAGTTTAAACAAATGGTTCTGCTCCTCGTATATTTCAAAGACAAGTGTAAATGACGACAACGACCTGTCCTCTCACGAAGGACAGTATATCTGACGAAGAGCAGTGAAGGTGGAGAAAAGGCAGGTTGTTAACACTCAAATTGTTTTGCTGACCAACAGCGTCACTTAGAGCCCAAAAGCTGAACTCCTCACACTGCAGTTAAGGCCAAGTATACATCCCTTCTCAATATAAACAGCTACTCCTGAATTGTTTACTATAACTACATTTGGATCCATTTTATTTTTTAAATTGAACGACTAAACCAGCAGCAGAAAACAATACTCAAACTGCAGTGACCTCCCATAAAATGTTACAATATTAGAGATACGAAATGACAGGCACATAGTGACTGATGGAAGATGTCTATGTCTATGTTAATGAAGTGAAATGAGAACAGGAGCTCAAGAAAATATGTGGACAATCAATTACTGGTATTGCACGAAACTCAGTATTACGGTCTTATGCAGGTCAACACTTAAACCTCAGTTGTCTGTTGATCAATTAAGTCCAAACATATGGCAGGTGAGTTTAAACAGTTAACAGTTCACAAAGGGGACACTGTGGGGTCTGGTGCTGCACGAAAAACAGAGATTGTGTCTTTAACTCAGATGATAAAGCTGAACTAACCTCAAGAGGAGAGTCTGGTTCATCCAGGATGCTCCTTTCACTCTGTATCCGCTGCATCGTCCCTGTAGAACTGGGGTCCATTATCAGCACGTTTTGACTACCTGCTCTGCCGAACTTACAGTCACTCTTTCTGGAGTCAGTCGTCCTGCACACCTCGTAATTGTACACGTGTTGGAGAGTCCCTGTCCCCAAAGTGTCTGAGTAACGTGGTGGATAATATGGAATCACAGGGAGATTGGAGTGATACAGGATGCGAGACTGTCTCCATCTGTAGATTTTCACTGATATAATAACCACTAAACACGTGATGAAGAGGAAGGAAACTACAGCCAGAGCCAACACTAAGTAAAAAGTCAGGTTGTCATTGTACTCCTTGTCGTGTGTAAAGTCAGTGAACTCTGACAGCACTTCAGGGAAGCTGTCCGCCACCGCCACGTTAACAATGACTGTAGCTGAACGAGAGGGCTGCCCGTTGTCCTCCACTATAACAGTCAGTCTTTGTTTCACAGCATCTTTATCAGTCACCTGGCGGATAGTTCTTATTTCTCCATTCTGTAAGCCCACTTCAAACAGCGCCCTGTCTGTGGCTTTCTGCAGTTTATAGGAGAGCCAGGCATTCTGTCCAGAGTCCACATCCACAGCCACAACTTTAGTGACCAGATAGCCCACATCTGCTGAACGAGGAACCAT
This sequence comes from Scomber japonicus, assembly GCF_027409825.1. Classification (NCBI taxonomy): domain Eukaryota; kingdom Metazoa; phylum Chordata; class Actinopteri; order Scombriformes; family Scombridae; genus Scomber; species Scomber japonicus. The sequence continues at coordinate 16,604,761 of NC_070585.1, read as the reverse complement.
TTCAGCCACCAGAGAGCCACCAGTCTGGACCGGGTACAGAACCTGAGGGGGGTTGTCGTTCTGGTCCTGGATCATTATTTTCACGCTCACATTGCTACTGAGTGGAGGGGAGCCTCCATCCTGAGCTTTGATAATCAAAATAAGCTGTTTGATTTGCTCATAATCCAAAGCACGCACTGCATGTATTACCCCACTTTCCGAATTGATAGAAACATAATCAGAAACAGGAGAGCCACCGATATTAGTATTCTCCAGAATATAAGAAATACGAGCATTTTGATTTTCATCAGGATCTTTAGCCTTTACAGTGAGAACAGAAACTCCTGGAGAGTTATTCTCTGTCATAAACGCACTGTAAACACTTTGTGGAAACACTGGAGCATTGTCATTTACATCCGAAACTTTTAAATGAAATGTTCTTTTTGTTGATAGAGGAGGCCTTCCTGCATCTGTCGCAACTACAGTGATATTATACTCTGAAACACTTTCACGATCTAATACAGTATCTGTTATCATAGTATAGTAATTTCTTAAATTGGATTTAATCTTGAAAGGTGCATTATGTTCTATTTTACAATTGACTTGTCCGTTTTCAACCGAATCAAGATCTTTTACATTTATAATGCCAATAGTGGTACCAGGAGGGGAGTCCTCTGACACTGGACTAGTGAATGACATGACGCTTATGACAGGGGCGTTGTCATTTACATCGCTTACTTCAATTATCACTTCACTTGAATCCGTCAAACCGCCCTGATCCTTTGCATCTATTCTGAGTTCGTACTTTTTGTCTTTTTCATAATCAATAGAACCGATTATTAAAATGACGCCAGTTCTTTCATCCAAACTAAACAAATCACCGAGACCACTGTTGAGATCTGAAAAATAATATGTCACCATACCATATGACCCGATATCTGCATCGCTGGCATTGACAGTGGTAACATAAGTTTCTTTAGGAGCGTTTTCCCTAACTGTAGCTTTGTACACCGATTGATTAAATACAGGCGCATTATCATTGGCATCAAGTATAGTGATATCTATGTTTACTGTACCAGATCTCTGCGGGTTTCCGCCATCTACAGCTATTAACTTTAGAGACAGGCTGGGCTGCTTCTCTCTGTCTAATGGCTTCTGAAGTATCATCTCAGCATATTTCTTACCATCTGCATTAGAGTTCTGTTTCAAAACGAAATTGTCATTCTCGGTCAAAAAATATTCTCTAAGTCCATTAACACCAACATCTGGGTCTTCTGCACTTGTCAATGAAAAACGAGCGCCAGTAGTAGCTGATTCACTGATTTCAAAATGGATTCTATCTCTTTTAAATGTGGGTGAATGATCGTTTATGTCTGTTATTTCAACTGTGATTTGATGTAACTCCATAGGGTTTTCTAAAATCATCTCAAAGCTGAAGCTGCACGGCGTTACGTCCCCACAAAGCTGCTCTCGGTCTATTCTCTCATTGACAACCAAAATCCCTTTGTCTGTCTTCAGCTCGGTGTAGTGGATGCTCTCTCCGGTCACGATACGGGCCCGGCCAGAACGAAGCCTTTTCAAATCCAAACCAAGGTCTTGTGCTACATTACCAATGATGGAGCCTTTCTTCATCTCCTCCGGGATTGAATATCGGATATGTCCGCTGACCATATAGTTAAGATAACAGAAAATAAACAAAAGCTGCCAAATCTGTCCGCAGCCAAAGCGCCATTTTACGCACTGGCTGCAGGGTGGTATTCTACATGCCATCGCAAAAGGAAGAAAAACGAAAATATACTCCAAAACTATCCAAGCAAGATAGCTATTCTGAAAAATATATTAAAAATGGTTTTGGCTTTCCAGTTGAGCACTTCTGTATATTTGAACGGATATATCACTTAACGCCAGTCTGTTTTCTTCGAAGCTCAGTCGACATAATACACAGTCTCTGTCGTTCTGTTATAGGCCAGAGTGGAAAAGGAGGGGACTGCTCGATGTTTTAGAGATGTTGAATTGGCCAACAGCGTCTCTTAGAGTCCAAACTCAGTAAGACCATGCAACATTAAATGTTTTCTAGTAATATTAAGTGGCTGATTATTTGTTTTGATGTGTATTTGATATTTCACCGGAGTAAAACATAATTCCATAACAAAACTATTAAAAGTTTAAAAAACAAAACAACAGTCCAAACCTAAGTATTGATACAATGCAGCTTTAATGTAAATAGTCTAAAAAATATTAACATATGTGACAAATTCTATAACAACAAAACGCCACTAATTATATAATCGGTAGGGGAAAAGCTCGGAAGGTAACGCAAGTCATTTGGTAAAACGTTAAATGAGCAGTGAGAGGGCATTTTTGATTGTTAGTGTCACAAATGTAAGACTCATACTTTAAGTGACACACAAAACATATTTTTTAAACACCACAGCTGGAGTTAATACTCATGAAGAAACTGTGGAGATGACAAATCTTCAAGTCCAATGGGTTTCCAGATTTATAATATTGAAAAGAAAGGAAAAACAAAAAAAAAACAAAATAGTTCTCAGTCCGCATTACCAAACAAATACAACGATGAAAAATGATAAAACCATTGACCGAGAATACTAGGTTACATTATGTAATACAACAACAGCATTCCAATCAAGTTATGTGAAGTGAGATGCTGTCCGCGGTGCTGAAAATTGAGGTATATGGTGCAACGGTTTACTATCAGTGTAACCTAACACAGTAAGACAAATGTAGGAACTGAGATGAAGCTACACGAATAAACTCACCTCTAAAGGAGAGTCTGGTTCATCCAGGATGCTCTTTTCACTCTGTATCCGCTGCATCGTCCCTGTAGAACTGGGGTCCATTATCAGCACGTTCTGACTACCACCTCTGCCGAACTTACAGTCACTCTTTCTGGAGTCAGTCGTCCTGCACACCTCGTAATTGTACACGTGTTGGAGAGTTCCTGTCCCCAAAGTGTCTGAGTAACGTGGTGGATAATATGGAATCACAGGGAGGTTGGAGTGATACAGGATGCGAGACTGTCTCCATCTGTAGATTTTCACTGATATAATAACCACTAAACACGTGATGAAGAGGAAGGAAACTACAGCCAGAGCCAACACTAAGTAAAAAGTCAGGTTGTCATTGTACTCCTTGTCGTGTGTAAAGTCAGTGAACTCTGACAGCACTTCAGGGAAGCTGTCCGCCACCGCCACGTTAACAATGACTGTAGCTGAACGAGAGGGCTGCCCGTTGTCCTCCACTATAACAGTCAGTCTTTGTTTCACAGCATCTTTATCAGTCACCTGGCGGATAGTTCTTATTTCTCCATTCTGTAAGCCCACTTCAAACAGCGCCCTGTCTGTGGCTTTCTGCAGTTTATAGGAGAGCCAGGCATTCTGTCCAGAGTCCACATCCACAGCCACCACTTTAGTCACCAGATAGCCCACATCTGCTGAACGAGGAACCATTTCAGCCACCAGAGAACCACCAGTCTGGACTGGGTACAGAACCTGAGGGGGGTTGTCGTTCTGGTCCTGGATTATTAATTTCACAGTCACATTACTACTGAGTGGAGGAGAGCCTCCATCCTGAGCTTTGACGACGAAAGTCAGCTGTTTGATTTGTTCATAATCAAATGAACGCACTAAATGTATTACCCCATTTTCCGAATTGATAGAAACATATTCAGAAACAGGAGATCCACCGATATTAGAATTCTCCAGAATATAAGAAATACGGGCATTTTGATTTTCATCTGGATCTTTAGCCTTTACAGTGAGAACAGAAACTCCCGGAGAGTTATTTTCTGTGCAAAACGCACTGTAATCACTTTGTGGAAAAATTGGAGCATTGTCATTTACATCAGATATTTTTAAATTAAAGGCTCTGTTTGTTGATAGAGGAGGCCTTCCTACATCTGTTGCAACTATAGTGATATTATACTCTGTAACACTTTCACGATCTAATACGGTATCTGTTATCAAAGTATAGTAATTTCTTAAATTGGATTTAATCTTGAAAGGTACATTTTGTTCTATTTTGCAATTGACTTGTCCGTTTTCACCCGAATCAAGATCTTTTACATTTATAATGCCAATAGTGGTACCAGGTGGGGAGTCCTCTGACACTGGACTAGTGAATGACATCACATTAATGATCGGTGGATTGTCATTCACATCAGTCACCTCAACAACGACTTTACAAGAATCTGTTAAAGCTCCCTGGTCTGTTGCCTCAATGCGTATTTCATATTTCTTGGATTTTTCATAGTCAACCTGCCCTGAAAGAAAAATTGCACCTGTAGTCTTGTTAATTACAAATATATTATCAATGTCTCCTTGCATTTTAGAAATAGAATAGTAAATCAAACCATTTGATCCACTATCTGCGTCAGTGGCATTCACAGTGACGATATAGGTACCTCTTGGGGCATTTTCCATTACAGTGGCCTTGTAGACTGACTGGTTGAAAACAGGCGTATTATCATTAGCATCTAGGACAGTGATATCTATATTTACTGTACCAGATTTCTGGGGCGCTCCACCGTCCACTGCAATCAGCTTTAGAGACAGACTTGGATATGTCTCTCTATCCAACATTCTCTCTAGCACCATCTCCGCATATTTTTTTCCGTCAATATTTGAATGTTTTTTCAAAACAAAATTGTCGTTTGGAGACAAATCATAGCCCTGCAGCCCGTTGACTCCCACATCAGGATCGTTGGCTGTTGGCAAAACAAAACGTGCTCCCGGTGCGGCTGATTCTCCAATTGTCAATTTCATATCGTGCTGATGAAAAGAAGGTGAATTATCATTTATGTCCAATACTTCGACCGTAACGTGGTGTAGTTCCATAGGGTTCTCTAAAATCAAATCAAAGCTGAAACTACACGGCGTGACGTCTCCACAGAGCTGCTCTCGGTCTATTCTCTCATTCACGACTAGAGTCCCTTTGTCTGTCTTCAACTCGGTGTAGTGGATGCTGTCTCCGGTAACGATACGGGCCCGACCAGAACGGAGCCTCTGCATATCTATTCCAAGATCCAAGGCGACATTACCGATTAGAGAGCCCTTCTTCATTTCTTCTGGGATTGAATAGCGAATTTGACCTCCAACGATATGACTGAGAAAAAGGAGAAGCAAAATGTTTTGCGACCGCAGTTTGTAGCTCAAACGCCATCTTAGAGTCCGGTATTTGTAATCCATGTTATAAAAATTAACTTTATATGACAATAAACAAACACTAAAACCCAACGATTCACCGCCACGTTATTCAAGTGTAGATTAACAGCAATAACGTCCCAAGTTACCGCTTGTGCGTAGCAAAAAATGCGAATATCAAATCAAAGGCGGTTCTCTCGGCGCACACCTCAACATCGTTTACAGACTAAAGCATATACACTCTCCACTGAGCAGAGAAAAGAAAGGCACCGCCTAAAACACTGTTCTGAATATTTTTTTACTTGACCAACAGCGTCCCTTAGAGTCCACTCGATGAACATGAACATGAAAATGATGTGAAGTTCAATCTTCATAGGAGATGAATACCCACAATTTCTCTCAAAACATTTTTTTTATCACGATAGCTCGAAACAAACGATTAATTAGCATACTACAAATAAAAAAGCAAAGTTGCGCTTGGTTAAATCACTGGGGTTCCAAATTGAAAACCTTAAAAACTGTAAATTATAAAATACTGTTAACGCACTAAAGGAACAAGAGAAGAGAATACATGTGCTCTACAACTTGGTAAAAAAAACAAACAAACAATAAAAACAAAACAAATGAAGTCCAAATGGATAAACTAAACTGCTACTTCCAAGCAGGCTATATAAACGGTTATCCATCTGAGAATGCCCATGATCTACAATTGCAACATTGACTCCTAAAATAAAATGTTGCTGTTACATATGGACTTAAAGAAGCTACCGCAGTCCCATGAATGTTTCATTAATGAAACTGTTCTACATTAAGATCTGTGGAAAATCGTGATGTGCATATCAATGCATGTAGTAGTTGGAATTTCATATGGTGCAGCCAAATATTAGGATGTTTAACTCGGGGTGTGGTTTCACAAGTGTTAACATCGAAACCGGCCGTGAGAAGTTCCTGTAATAAAGCGTCACTAATTAATTAATTGAATAATATTTATTATTAACCCGTGACTACATTCATCGACGAAGTGGTTTTAACCACTGAAACCATATGATATCCATGATTATATGTGCAAAACATTACGGAGAAGCATAATCAAAACAGTAACCCAAAATGACTAAGATGCTGTCCATGGTGCTGAAAGTGATGATGACGTGTGCAGAGGTGAATTATCAATTCAACCACAATATGCAAAAAGAGAGTGACATAAAATCACAGCAGCAAATCTAAATTAACCAACTCACCTCTAAAGGAGAGTCTGGTTCATCCAGGATGCTCTTTTCACTCTGTATACGCTGCATTGTCCCTGTAGAACTGGGGTCCATTATCAGCACGTTCTGACTACCAGCTCTGCCGAACTTACAGTCACTCTTTCTGGAGTCAGTCGTCCTGCACACCTCGTAATTGTACACGTGTTGGAGAGTCCCTGTCCCCAAAGTGTCTGAGTAACGTGGTGGATAATATGGAATCACAGGGAGATTGGAGTGATACAGGATGCGAGACTGTCTCCATCTGTAGATTTTCACTGATATAATAACCACTAAACACGTGATGAAGAGGAAGGAAACTACAGCCAGAGCCAACACTAAGTAAAAAGTCAGGTTGTCATTGTACTCCTTGTCGTGTGTAAAGTCAGTGAACTCTGACAGCACTTCAGGGAAGCTGTCCGCCACCGCCACGTTAACAATGACTGTAGCTGAACGAGAGGGCTGCCCGTTGTCCTCCACTATAACAGTCAGTCTTTGTTTCACAGCATCTTTATCAGTCACCTGGCGGATAGTTCTTATTTCTCCATTCTGTAAGCCCACTTCAAACAGCGCCCTGTCTGTGGCTTTCTGCAGTTTATAGGAGAGCCAGGCATTCTGTCCAGAGTCCACATCCACAGCCACCACTTTAGTCACCAGATAGCCCACATCTGCTGAACGAGGAACCATTTCAGCCACCAGAGAGCCACCAGTCTGGACTGGATACAAAACCTGAGGCGGGTTGTCGTTCTGGTCCTGGATCATTATTTTCACTGTCACATTGGTACTGAGTGGAGGAGAGCCTCCATCCTGAGCTTTCACTATCAGCTGAAGCTGTTTAATTTGTTCATAATCAAAGGAGCGAACCGCACTCAGAACTCCAGTTTCAGAGTTTAACGATACATAAGCAGAAACTGGACTTCCGCTGACCTGTGTTTCCTCTAAAAGATACGAGATTCTGGCGTTTTGATTCCAGTCAGAGTCTCGCGCGCTGACAGCAAATATTGAAACTCCAGGGGAATTATTCTCTGTGACGTAGGCAGAATAAATCTTTTTATCAAATAATGGTGCGTTGTCGTTTACGTCAGAGATTTTTAGAGTTAATTTTGTTGAGGTAGAAAGAGGAGGGGAACCGAAATCAGTGGCTGTTATTGTTATGTTATATTCTGAAACGGATTCTCTATCAAAATATTGATCTGAGACCAAATTGTAATAGTTAGTTATAGATGATTGGATTTTAAAGGGAAGTTTTTCATCTACAGAACATTTTATTTGTCCATTTTTTTCAGAATCTGCATCTTTTATGTTGAAAACAGCAATTGTTGTACCAGGACGTGCATCTTCAGACAAGGGGCTGGAAAATGACATAATATTTATAACTGGGGCATTATCATTGACATCACCAATTTCAAATATAACTTTACTTGTCCCGGTTAGCCCACCTAGATCCCTTGCCTCTACTCTCACCTCGTATTTTCTGTCCTTTTCATAATCTGTATGACCAGACAGATAAATGGTGCCCGTATTTTCATCGATACTGAATATATCTGCTGCACTTCCTTTCATGTTAGACAAGCTGTAAGTAATGCGTCCATTTGAACCGCTGTCAGCGTCTGTGGCATTTACTGTAACGATATTGGTGCCTTTCATTGTGTTTTCCATCACGGACGCTTTATAAACTGATTGGTTAAATACTGGCGCATTGTCGTTTGCGTCTAACACAGTTACATCTATATTTACTGTGCCAGACCTCTGTGGTGTTCCTCCGTCAATTGCAATTAGTTTTAAAGAGAAATGTGGACGCTCTTCTCTGTCTAAAGGCTTCTGCAACACCATTTCAACATATTTACTTCCATCTGGATTTGCATGTTGCTTTAATATAAAATTATCATTTGGTGATAAAATATAATCTTGTAATGCGTTTTGCCCCACATCAAGATCCTCTGCACTCTGCAGTGGAAACTGTACTCCGACTACGGCTGATTCACTAATTTCGAAGCTGATGGCTTTTCCTTGATCTTTAAAGACGGGAGCGTGATCATTTATATCCAAAACTTCCACAGTAATTCTATGCAATTCTATAGGATTTTCTAAAATGACCTCAAAGCTGAAGCTACACGGTGTTACGTCCCCACAGAGTTGCTCTCGGTCTATTCTCTCATTCACGACTAGAATCCCTTTGTCTGTCTTCAGCTCGGTGTACTGGATGTTTTCTCCGGTCACGATACGGGCCCGCCCAGAGCGGAGTCTTTTCAAATCCAGACCAAGATCGTGTGCTACATTGCCAATGACAGAGCCTTTCTTCATCTCCTCTGGTATAGAATAACGTATCTGACCACCTACCATGTTAACCACGAGAAGCAGGAACATAAGCAGTCCTATTTGTCGTCGCAGTCCACAAAACAATCGCCATCTTTCGCATATGTAGGTGAGATGGTTTCGAGTTACCATGTTGGCAGCAGAAAAATCGGTAAAGGTGACGTATATCCAAGAAATGCCAAGGTAAAATGGTTGTGCTGCCCCTTATCTTGTTATATCACGTCTCAGATATCTACACACAAGTCTGCCAAGCTGTATTTACTCTTACAGACACTAAACCTCTATAAAACACAGAGAGCCCTCTTCTTTGTATGGGGAGTGGACTGAATGACGACACAACATTGAAATTATTTTACTGGCCAACAGCGTCCCTTAGAGTCTGAGAAGTGAACATGAACTGAGACCAAGATGACAGCACTGACACTCAGATAAATGGAGCACATCTTTAAAACTTGTGATCATCAACATTGGGAAGACATGTATTAAAGTACTTAGCAATTAATAAAATAACACATTTTCACTTAATATGAGTCTTACAAAAAATTATCTTTCACAACAAAGTGGCAAAACGTCCTGTCCAAAATAACAGAAAACTGAATCTCAAACAATTCGCGTAAAATGCAGCCGGCCTCATGACAAAAATGAAATAACTAACTACAAATGAAAACCCCCACATATAGCACGGAATTATGTGAAAATATCCATGGTTTAATTCTAATATAGGCTTTTTTAAAAATCCATACAACTATTTAGTGATTTACAAATTGTTATATAACGATGCAGCCTTCCTACATGGATGTAGACATTAAGCAGCTTCGTCTTCAATACACGAGTATGCAACTTTAAAAATATATATATTATTATCATTTCTGCTAATATAAGGTACCAATGCAGACACAGTGCTAGTGTACGTTCCATATTCTAAAGGGAACATATGTGGACGGTGAGGCTTTTGACTTTTACTATAATTTAGCACTCATTCATATATTATTTTAACGGGACTACAAACTTTACTCAACCTTTACCAGGTGCCTTTACTTTTCAAACGTCAGCCATAAGTACAGCATCTTTCAATAATGTATAAACAAAGTTTTAAAAATAAATAAACACTGCAACACAAAATGAAGACACATAAAACCAACTCGTTCAGGAGCATGTACTTTTCAATGTTGAATCTATGATGACATAAACAGAACCAGCATATCTATGAAGTTGTGAAACTGAGATGCTGTCCATGGTGCTGAAAATGGTTGCATAAAATGCAAGTGTTTAATCAATACAACTAAAAATGTAGGCAAAAAATGGGCCACAATTAAAGAGATATATTATTAAACCTCACCTCTAGAGGAGAGTCTGGTTCATCCAGGATGCTCTTTTCACTCTGTATCCGCTGCATCGTCCCTGTAGAACTGGGGTCCATTATCAGCACGTTTTGACTACCAGCTCTGCCGAACTTACAGTCACTCTTTCTGGAGTCAGTCGTCCTGCACACCTCGTAATTGTACACGTGTTGGAGAGTCCCTGTCCCCAAAGTGTCTGAGTAACGTGGTGGATAATATGGAATCACAGGGAGATTGGAGTGATACAGGATGCGAGACTGTCTCCATCTGTAGATTTTCACTGATATAATAACCACTAAACACGTGATGAAGAGGAAGGAAACTACAGCCAGAGCCAACACTAAGTAAAAAGTCAGGTTGTCATTGTACTCCTTGTCGTGTGTAAAGTCAGTGAACTCTGACAGCACTTCAGGGAAGCTGTCCGCCACCGCCACGTTAACAATGACTGTAGCTGAACGAGAGGGCTGCCCGTTGTCCTCCACTATAACAGTCAGTCTTTGTTTCACAGCATCTTTATCAGTCACCTGGCGGATAGTTCTTATTTCTCCATTCTGTAAGCCCACTTCAAACAGCGCCCTGTCTGTGGCTTTCTGCAGTTTATAGGAGAGCCAGGCATTCTGTCCAGAGTCCACATCCACAGCTACCACTTTAGTCACCAGATAGCCCACATCTGCTGAACGAGGAACCATTTCAGCCACCAGAGAGCCACCAGTCTGGACTGGGTACAGAATCTGAGGCGGGTTGTCGTTCTGGTCCTGGATCATTATTTTCACAGTCACATTGCTACTGAGTGGAGGAGAGCCTCCATCCTGAGCTTTGACTATCAGCTGAAGTTGTTTAATTTGCTCATAATCAAAGGAGCGAACCGCGCTCAGAACTCCAGTTTCAGAGTTTAAAGACACATAAGTAGAAATTGGACTTCCACTGACCCGTATTTCCTCTAAAAGATACGAGATTCTGGCGTTTTGATTCCAGTCAGAGTCTCGCGCGCTGACAGCAAATATTGAAACTCCAGGGGAATTATTCTCTGTGACGTAGGCAGAATAAATCTTTTTATCAAATAATGGTGCGTTGTCGTTTACGTCAGAGATTTTTAGAGTTAATTTTGTTGAGGTAGAAAGAGGAGGGGAACCGAAATCTGTCGCTGTTATTGTTATGTTATATTCTGAGACGGATTCTCTATCAAAATACTGATCTGAGATCAGATTGTAATAGTTAGTTATAGATGATTCGATTTTAAAAGGAAGTTTTCCATCTACAGAGCATTTTATTTGCCCATTTTGTTCAGAATCTGCATCTTTTATGTTGAAAACAGCAATTGTTGTGCCAGGATGTGCATCTTCAGACAAAGGGCTGGAAAATGACATAATATTTATAACTGGGGCATTATCATTGACATCACCAATTTCAAATATAACTTTACTTGTCCCGGTTAGACCACCCTGATCCTTTGCCTCTACTCTCACCTCGTACTTTCGGTCTTTTTCATAATCTATTTGACTAGACACTGATATTGTGCCAGTATTTTCATTAATACTAAATATATCTGCTCCACCTTTCATTTTAGACAGACTGTAAGTAATGAGTCCATTTGAGCCGCTATCAGCATCTGTGGCATTTACTGTAATAATGCTAGTGCCCTTTGTCGTGTTTTCCATCACAAACGCTTTATAAACTGATTGGTTAAATATTGGAGCATTGTCATTGACATCTAACACAGTTACATCTATATTTACTGTACCGGACCTCTGAGGTGTTCCTCCGTCAACTGCGATTAGTTTAAACGAGAAATGTGGACGCTCTTCTCTGTCTAAAGGCTTCTGCAACACCATTTCAACATATGTACTTCCATCTGGATTTGCATGTTGCTTTAATATAAAATTGTCGTTTGGTGATAAAATATAATCTTGTAATGCGTTTTGCCCCACATCTAGATCCTCTGCACTCTGCAGTGGAAACTGCACTCCGACTACAGCTGATTCACTAATTTCGAAGCTGATAATTTTATCTTGATTTGGAAAGACAGGGACGTGATCATTTATATCCAAAACTTCCACAGTAATTCTATGCAATTCTATAGGATTTTCTAAAATCATCTCAAAGCTGAAGCTGCACGGTGTTACGTCCCCACAAAGCTGCTCTCGGTCTATTCTCTCATTCACGACTAGAATCCCTTTGTCTGTCTTCAGCTCGGTGTACTGGATGTTTTCTCCGGTCACGATACGGGCCCGCCCAGAGCGGAGTCTTTTCAGATCCAGACCAAGATCTTGCGCTACATTACCAATGACAGAGCCTTTCTTCATCTCCTCTGGTATAGAATAACGTATCTGACCACCTACCATGTTAACCACAAGAAGCAAGAACATGAGCAGTCCTATTTGTCGTCGCAGTCCACAAAACAATCGCCATCTTTCGCATATGTAGGTGAGATGTCTTCGAGTTACCATGTTGGCAACAAAAAAATCGGTAAAGGTGACGTATATCCAAGAAATGCCAAGGTAAAATGGTTGTGCTGCCCCTTATCTTGTTATATCACGTCTCAGATGTCTACACACAAGTCTGCCAAGCTGTATTTTCTCTTACAGACACTAAACCTCTATAAAACACAGAGAGCCTTCTTCACTGTATGGGGAGTGGACTGAATGACGACACAACATTGAAATTATTTTACTGGCCAACAGCGTCCCTTAGAGTCTGAGAAGTGAACATGAACTGAGACCAAGATGACTGCACTGACACTCAGATAAATGGAGCACATCTTTAAAACTTGTGATCATCAACATTGGGAACACATGTATTAAAGTACTTAGCAATTAATAAAATAACACATTTTCACTTAATATTTGTCTTACAAAAAAATTATCTTTCACAACAAAGTGGCAAAACGTCCTGTCCAAAATAACAGAAAACTGAATCTCAAACAATTCGCGTAAAATGCAGCCGGCCTCATGACAAAAATGAAATAACTAACTACAAATGAAAACCCCCACATATAGCACGGAATTATGTGGAAATATCCATGGTTTAATTCTAATATAGGCTTTTTTTTAAAAAACCCATACAACCATTTAGTGTTTTACAAATTGTGATATAACGATGCAGCCTTCCTACATGGATGTAGAAATTAAGCAGCTTCGTCTTCAATACACGAGTATGCAACTTTAAAAATATATATATTATTATCAATTCCGCTGATATGCGGTACCAATGCAGAAACTGTGCTAGTGTACGTTCCATATTCTACGGGAACATATGTGGACGGTGAGGCTTTTGACTTTTACTATCATTTAGCACTCATGCATATTTTATTTTAACGGGACTACAAACTTTACTCAACCTTTACCAGATGCCTTTGCCTTTCAAACATCAGCCATAACTACAGCATCTTTCAATAATGTATAAACAAAGTTTTAAAAATAAGTAAACATTGCGCAGAACATTAAGGTTTTAACATTATAAACACAGCATTACATTTCTAAAGACACAAGTCAGCAACACAAAATGAAGAGACATAAAAACAATTCGTTCAGGAGCATGTAATTTCCAATGTTGCATCTGTGATGACATCAACAGAACCAGCATTTCTATGAAGTTGTGAAACTGAGATGCTGTCCATGGTGCTGAAAATGGTTGCATGAAACGCAAGTGTTTAATCAATGCAACTAAAAACGTAGGCATTAAGGGGGCACTATTAAGAAGCTAAATTGTTAAACTCACCTCTAAAGGAGAGTCTGGTTCATCCAGGATGCTCTTTTCACTCTGTATCCGCTGCATCGTCCCTGTAGAACTGGGGTCCATTATCAGCACGTTTTGACTACCAGCTCTGCCGAACTTACAGTCACTCTTTCTGGAGTCAGTCGTCCTGCACACCTCGTAATTGTACACGTGTTGGAGAGTCCCTGTCCCCAAAGTGTCTGAGTAACGTGGTGGATAATATGGAATCACAGGGAGATTGGAGTGATACAGGATGCGAGACTGTCTCCATCTGTAGATTTTCACTGATATAATAACCACTAAACACGTGATGAAGAGGAAGGAAACTACAGCCAGAGCCAACACTAAGTAAAAAGTCAGGTTGTCATTGTACTCCTTGTCGTGTGTAAAGTCAGTGAACTCTGACAGAACTTCAGGGAAGCTGTCCGCCACCGCCAGGTTAACAATGACTGTAGCTGAACGAGAGGGCTGCCCGTTGTCCTCCACTATAACAGTCAGTCTTTGTTTCACAGCATCTTTATCAGTCACCTGGCGGATAGTTCTTATTTCTCCATTCTGTAAGCCCACTTCAAACAGCGCCCTGTCTGTGGCTTTCTGCAGTTTATAGGAGAGCCAGGCATTCTGTCCAGAGTCCACATCCACAGCCACCACTTTAGTCACCAGATAGCCCACATCTGCTGAACGAGGAACCATTTCAGCCACCAGGGAACCACCAGTCTGCACTGGGTACAGAACCTGAGGGGGGTTGTCGTTCTGGTCCTGGATCATCATTTTAACTGTCACGTTGCTACTGAGTGGAGGAGAGCCTCCATCCTGCGCTTTGACTATCAGCTGAAGCTGTTTAATTTGTTCATAATCAAAGGAGCGAACCGCACTAAGAACTCCAGTTTCAGAGTTTAACGATACATAAGTAGAAACTGGACTTCCGCTGACCTGTGTTTCCTCTAAAAGATACGAGATTCTGGCGTTTTGATTCCAGTCAGAGTCTCGCGCGCTGACAGCAAATATTGAAACTCCAGGGGAATTATTCTCTGTGACGTAGGCAGAATAAATCTTTTTATCAAATAATGGTGCGTTGTCGTTTACGTCAGAGATTTTTAGAGTTAATTTTGTTGAGGTAGAAAGAGGAGGGGAACCGAAATCAGTGGCTGTTATTGTTATGTTATATTCTGAAACGGATTCTCTATCAAAATATTGATCTGAGACCAAATTGTAATAGTTAGTTATAGATGATTGGATTTTAAAGGGAAGTTTTCCATCTACAGAACATTTTATTTGTCCATTTTTTTCAGAATCTGCATCTTTTACGTTGAATACAGCAATCGTTGTACCAGGACGTGCATCTTCAGACAAGGGGCTAGAAAATGACATAATATTTATAATGGGAGAATTATCATTGACATCAACAACCTCAAATATAACTTTACTTGTCCCGATCAAACCACCTAGATCCTTTGCCTCAACTCTAACTTCATACTTTCGGTCTTTTTCATAATCTATTTGACCAGATAGAGAAATTGTGCCAGTGCTTTCATCGATACTGAATTTATCTGCTGCGCTTCCCTTCATTTTAGACAAACTATAAGTTATAAGTCCATTTGAACCGCTATCAGCATCTGTAGCATTCACTGTTATAATGCTAGTGCCCTTTGTTGTGTTTTCCGTTACGGACGCTTTATATACCGATTGGTTAAAAACCGGAATATTGTCGTTTGCATCTAACACAGTTACATCTATATTTACTGTACCAGATCTCTGTGGTGTTCCTCCATCAACTGCGATTAGCTTTAAAGACAAATTAGGACGCTCTTCTCTGTCTAAAGGCTTCTGCAACACCATTTCAACATATTTACTTCCATCTGGATTTGCATGTTGCTTCAATATAAAATTGTCGTTTGGTGATAGAATATAATCTTGTAATGCGTTTTGCCCCACATCTAGATCCTCTGCACTCTGCAGTGGAAACTGCACTCCGACTACAGCTGATTCACTTACTTCGAAGCTGATACTGTTATCTTGATCTGGAAAGACAGGAGCGTGATCATTTATATCCAAAACTTCCACAGTAATTCTGTGCAATTCTATAGGATTTTCTAAAATCACCTCAAAGCTGAAGCTACACGGTGTTACGTCCCCACAAAGCTGCTCTCGGTCTATTCTCTCATTCACGACTAGAATCCCTTTGTCTGTCTTCAGCTCGGTGTACTGGATGTTTTCTCCGGTCACGATAAGGGCCCGCCCAGAGCGGAGCCTTTTCAGATCCAGACCAAGATCTTGCGCTACATTACCAATGACAGAGCCTTTCTTCATCTCCTCTGGTATAGAATAACGTATCTGACCACCTACCATGTTAACCACGAGAAACAGGAACATAAGCAGTCCTATTTGTCGTCGCAGTCCACAAAACAATCGCCATCTTTCGCATATGTAGGTGAGATGTCTTCGAGTTACCATGTTGGCAACAAAAAAATCGGTAAAGGTGACGTATATCCAAGAAATGCGAAGGTAAAATGGTTCTGCTCTCCCTTATCTTGTTATATCACGTCTCAGATATCTACACACAAGTCTGCCAAGCTGTATTTTCTCTTACAGACACTAAACCTCCATAAAACACAGAGAGCCCTCTTCTTTGTATGGGGAGTGGACTGAATGACGACACAACATAGAAATTATTTTACTGGCCAACAGCGTCCCTTAGAGTCTGAGAAGTGAACATGAAATGAGGCCAAGATGACAGCACTGACACCCAGACAGATAACCGGAGCACATCTTTACAAGATGTGATCATCACATTGGGAAGACATGTAATAAAGTATTAGCCATGAATGAAAACACATTTCAACTTAATATTTGTATTACAACAAATTATCTTTAACAGCAAAGAGCAAAACGTCCTGTCCAAAATAATAGAAAACTGAATCTCAAACAAATTCGCCTACAATGCAGCCGGTCTTACTAACAAAAATGAAATCATCGATTGCAAATCAAAGCCCCACATATAGCACAGACTTATATGCAAATATGCATGTTTCAATCATAAAATACGCGTTAAAAATCCATACAACCACTTAATGGTTTACAAAGTGTCACACAATGATACACATCTTCGACATGGATGTGGAAATTCAGCATTTTCGTTTGAATACAAGAGTATGTAACTTTTTTAAAACATTATTACCGCAGATATCAATATGCGGTACAAATGCAGAAATACGACTAGTGTACCTTACGTTTTCTAAAGAGAAAATGTGTGGACGGTGAGGCTTTTGACTTAAGGATTCACTTAGCATTAAAGTACATATTACTTAACAGTGACTACAATCCTTACTCAACCTTTACCAGGTGCCTTTAGTTTCCAAACGGGAAAAAATAACTGCAGCGTCCTTCAATGTATAAACAACAAAGTAAAAAAAAACAACAAAAAACCTTTGGCAGTAGACATTGGGTAGACACGTAAAGTTTTCACAATACTAATGTAGCATTACATTCCTAAACAAGCAAGTCAGCAACATAAAATTAAGACATATGACACAATGTGTTAAAGGAGTATGTGCTTTCCAGTGTTGCATCTATGATGACATGAAAAGAAAAAGCATTTCGATTAAGTTGTGAAAACTGAAATGCTGTCCATGGTGCTGAAAATAGTTGCATAAAATGCAAGTGTTTAATCAATGCAACTAAAAACGTAGGCAAAAAATGGGCCACATTTAAAGAGATATATTATTAAACCTCACCTCTAGAGGAGAGTCTGGTTCATCCAGGATGCTCTTTTCACGCTGCATCGTCCCTGTAGAACTGGGGTCCATTATCAGCACGTTTTGACTACCAGCTCTGCCGAACTTACAGTCACTCTTTCTGGAGTCAGTTGTCCTGCACACCTCGTAATTGTACACGTGCTGGAGAGTCCCTGTCCCCAAAGTGTCTGAGTAACGTGGTGGATAATATGGAATCACAGGGAGGTTGGAGTGA
This sequence comes from Scomber japonicus, assembly GCF_027409825.1. NCBI lineage: Eukaryota > Metazoa > Chordata > Actinopteri > Scombriformes > Scombridae > Scomber > Scomber japonicus. The sequence continues at coordinate 16,587,040 of NC_070585.1, read as the reverse complement.
TACAGGATGCGAGACTGTCTCCATCTGTAGATTTTCACTGATATAATAACCACTAAACACGTGATGAAGAGGAAGGAAACTACAGCCAGAGCCAACACTAAGTAAAAAGTCAGGTTGTCATTGTACTCCTTGTCGTGTGTAAAGTCAGTGAACTCTGACAGCACTTCAGGGAAGCTGTCCGCCACCGCCACGTTAACAATGACTGTAGCTGAACGAGAGGGCTGCCCGTTGTCCTCCACTATAACAGTCAGTCTTTGTTTCACAGCATCTTTATCAGTCACCTGGCGGATAGTTCTTATTTCTCCATTCTGTAAGCCCACTTCAAACAGCGCCCTGTCTGTGGCTTTCTGCAGTTTATAGGAGAGCCAGGCATTCTGTCCAGAGTCCACATCCACAGCCACCACTTTAGTCACCAGATAACCCACATCTGCTGAACGAGGAACCATTTCAGCCACCAGAGAGCCACCAGTCTGGACTGGGTACAGAACCTGAGGGGGGTTATCGTTCTGGTCCTGGATCACTATTTTCACAGTCACATTATTACTGAGTGGAGGAGAGCCTCCATCCTGAGCTTTGACTATCAGCTGAAGCTGTTTAATTTGCTCATAGTCAAAGGAGCGAACCGCACTAAGAACTCCAGTTTCAGAGTTTAAAGACACATAAGTAGAAACTGGACTTCCGCTGACCTGTGTTTCCTCTAAAAGATACGAGATTCTGGCGTTTTGATTCCAGTCAGAGTCTCGCGCGCTGACAGCAAATATTGAAACTCCAGGGGAATTATTCTCTGTGACGTAGGCAGAATAAATCTTTTTATCAAATAATGGTGCGTTGTCGTTCACGTCAGATATTTTTAGAGTTAATTTTGTTGAGGTAGAAAGAGGAGGGGAACCGAAATCAGTGGCTGTTATTGTTATGTTATATTCTGAGACGGATTCTCTATCAAAATATTGATCTGAGACCAAATTGTAATAGTTAGTTATAGATGATTCGATTTTAAAGGGAAGTTTTCCATCTACAGAGCATTTTATTTGTCCATTGTGTTCAGAATCTGCATCTTTTATGTTTAATATCGCAATTGTTGTACCGGGACGCGCATCTTCAGACAAGGGGCTGGAAAATGACATAATATGTATAACTGGGGAATTATCATTGACATCAACAACCTCAAATATAACTTTACTTGTCCCGGTTAGCCCACCTTGATCCCTTGCCTCTACTCTCACCTCGTACTTTCTGTCCTTTTCATAATCTATCTGACCAGACAGAGAAATTGTGCCCGTATTTTCATCAATACTAAATGTATCTGCTACACTTCCCTTCATGTTAGACAAGCTGTAAGTAATGCGTCCATTTGAACCGCTGTCAGCATCTGTAGCATTCACTGTAATAATATTGGTGCCTTTCACTGTGTTTTCCATTACAGACGTTTTATACACTGATTGGTTAAATACTGGGACATTATCATTAGCATCTAAAACAGTGACATCTATATTTACTGTGCCAGACCTCTGTGGTGTTCCTCCGTCAATTGCAATTAGTTTTAAAGAGAAATGTGGACGTTCTTCTCTGTCTAAAGGCTTCTGCAACACCATTTCAACATATTTACTTCCATCTGGATTTGCATGTTGCTTTAATATAAAATTATCCTTTGGTGATAGAATATAATTTTGTAATGTGTTTTGCCCCACATCTAGATCCTCTGCACTCTGCAGTGGGAACTGCACTCCGACTAGAGCTGATTCACTTATTTCGAGGCTGATAGTTCTATCTTTGTTTGGGAAGACGGGAGCGTGATCATTTATATCCAAAACCTCGACGGTAATTCTGTGTAATTCCATAGGATTTTCTAAAATCATCTCAAAGCTGAAGCTACACGGTGTTACGTCCCCACAAAGCTGCTCTCGGTCTATTCTCTCATTCACGACTAGAATCCCTTTGTCTGTCTTCAGCTCGGTGTACTGGATGTTTTCTCCGGTCACGATACGGGCCCGCCCAGAGCGGAGCCTTTTCAGATCCAGACCAAGATCTTGCGCTACATTGCCAATGACAGAGCCTTTCTTCATCTCCTCTGGTATAGAATAACGTATCTGACCACCTACCATGTTAACCACAAGAATCAAGAACATGAGCAGTCCTATTTGTCGTCGCAGTCCACAAAACAATCGCCATCTTTCGCATATGTCGGTGAGATGTCTTCGAGTTACCATGTTGGCAGCAGAAAAATCGGTAAAGGTGACGTATATCCAAGAAATGCGAAGGTAAAATGGTTGTGCTCTCCCTTATCTTGTATGATCACGTCTCAGATATCTACACATAGGTCTGCCAAGCTGTCTTTTCTCTTACAGACACTAAACCTCTATAAAACACAGAGAGCCTTCTTCACTGTATGGGGAGTGGACTGAATGACGACACAACATAGAAATTATTTTACTGGCCAACAGCGTCCCTTAGAGTCTGAGAAGTGAACATGAACTGAGGCCAAGATGACAGCACTGACACCCAAACAGATACATTCAGCAGGTCTTTACAACGTCATCTAATAAACGTCTAATAAAGTATTTAGCTATGGAAGTCAATATTTGTTTTACAACAAATTATCTTTCACAGTAAAGTGACACAAGGTGCTGTCCAAAATGATAGAAAAATTGAAACGCAAACAATTTGCCTACAATGCAGCTGGTCTTCCTGACAAATGAAACCATCGATTGCAAATAAAAAACCCACATATAGCACATAATTATATGGAAATATGAATGTTGCAATTCAAAAATACGGTTTAGAAAAATCCATCAAACTGTTTCGTGTTTTACAACGTGTCATAGAATGATACAGACCTTCTACATGGATGTGGAAATGGAGCCGTTTCGTTTGAATACACGAGTATGCAACGTTTGTACCTCTGACATTAATATGCGATACCAATGCAGAAATACGACTAGCGTACCTTACGTTTTTGTAAAGAGAACATGTGTGGACGGCGTGACTTTTGACTTATGCTATCACATAGCATTAATGTATACTTAAACGTGGCTACAATCCTTACACAACCTTTACCAGATGCATTTAGTTTCCAAATTTCAAACATAACTGCAGCACCCTTCAATGGTGTATAAACAACAAAGTAAAAAACAACAACTTCGGCAATAATCATGGCGCAGAAAGGTGCAGTTTTACCATTATTAATACAGCATTACATTTCCTAAAGACGCAAGTCAGCAACATAAAAAGATGACATATGACAGAATTCGTTCAGGACCGTGTGCTTGGCAATGCTGGATATATGATGACATAAACAGAACCAGCATTTCTATGAAATTGTGCTAACAGAGATGCTGTCCATGGTTCTGAAAATAGTTGCATAAAATGCAAGTGTTTAATCGATGCAACTAAAAAAATAAGAAGCCCCAGAAGGGGGCAATATTATGAAACTGAATTATTAAACCTCACCTCTAGAGGAGAGTCTGGTTCATCCAGGATGCTCTTTTCACTCTGTATCCGCTGCATCGTCCCTGTAGAACTGGGGTCCATTATCAGCACGTTTTGACTACCAGCTCTGCCGAACTTACAGTCACTCTTTCTGGAGTCAGTCGTCCTGCACACCTCGTAATTGTACACGTGTTGGAGAGTCCCTGTCCCCAAAGTGTCTGAGTAACGTGGTGGATAATATGGAATCACAGGGAGATTGGAGTGATACAGGGTGCGAGACTGTCTCCATCTGTAGATTTTCACTGATATAATAACCACTAAACACGTGATGAAGAGGAAGGAAACTACAGCCAGAGCCAACACTAAGTAAAAAGTCAGGTTATCATTGTACTCCTTGTCGTGTGTAAAGTCAGTGAACTCTGACAGCACTTCAGGGAAGCTGTCCGCCACCGCCACGTTAACAATGACTGTAGCTGAACGAGAGGGCTGCCCGTTGTCCTCCACTATAACAGTCAGTCTTTGTTTCACAGCATCTTTATCAGTCACCTGGCGGATAGTTCTTATTTCTCCATTCTGTAAGCCCACTTCAAACAGCGCCCTGTCTGTGGCTTTCTGCAGTTTATAGGAGAGCCAGGCATTCTGTCCAGAGTCCACATCCACAGCCACCACTTTAGTCACCAGATAGCCCACATCTGCTGAACGAGGAACCATTTCAGCCACCAGAGAGCCACCAGTCTGGACTGGATACAGAACCTGAGGGGGGTTGTCGTTCTGGTCTTGTATCATTATTTTCACGGTCACGTTACTACTGAGTGGAGGAGAGCCTCCATCCTGTGCTTTGACGACGAACACGAGTTCTTTGATCTGCTCATAGTCGTATGAGCGAACTGCATGAATCATTCCGCTTTCTGCATTAACAGAAACATATTCAGAGACTGGAGATCCACCGATCTCACACTCTTCCAAAATATAGGAGACACGGGCGTTCTGGTTTTCATCGGGGTCTTTCGCATTAATGCTTAGTACAGAGACACCCGGATGGTTGTTCTCTGGAATGAACGCACTATAAAAGACCCGTGGAAACACTGGAGCATTATCATTTACATCCGAGAACTTCAGATAAAATGTTCTTTTACTTAAGAGGGGAGGTGATCCTCCGTCCGAGGCAACAACAGTGATGTTACATTCAGACAGATTTTCACGATCTAATGCAGCATCAGTCATCAATGCATAATAATTTCTTACATTAGATTTGATTTTAAAAGGAACACTGCCTTCGAGCGTGCACCGTACTTGTCCATTTTCACCCGAATCAAGGTCTTTAACATTAATTATGCCAATAGTGGTGCCAGGAGGGGAGTCTTCTGACACAGGACTAGTGAATGACATGACATTAATGACTGGAGCATTATCATTTACATCAATTACTTCAATTTCAACTTTGCTAGAATCTGTCAGTCCGCCTTGATCTTTAGCTTCAACTCTAAACTCAATTTTTTTGTCTTTTTCAAAATCTATTTCTCTCGACACATATATTCTCCCAGTACTCCCATCTATGTCGAACAAATTAGCTATTCCTGCTTTTGATTTTGACAAGAAATATGTAACTTGTCCGTTTGAACCGTTATCTATGTCGCTAGCGTTCACAGTGACAACATGAGTGCCTTTTGGCGCATTTTCAGTCAATATTGCCTTATATACCGACTGATTAAAGACCGGGGCATTGTCATTTACATCGAGAATATTGACATCTATGTTTACTGTACCAGATCTTTGCGGGTTTCCGCCGTCCACAGCTACCAGCTTTAGTGACAGGTGTGGCTGTTTTTCTCTGTCTAAGGGTTTTTGAAGCACCATCTCAGCATATTTACTGCCATCCGGATTGACGTGTTGTTTCAAAACAAAATTGTCGTTCGGTGTCAAAATGTAATTCTGCAGACCGTTTTCGCCAACATCAGCATCATCCGCACTCTCTAAAACAAAACGGGAACTAAGCGCAGCTGATTCGCTTATTTCAAATTCCAAGTGACTGTTTTGAAAAGTGGGAGCATTGTCGTTTACGTCCAACACTTCTATAGTCACAGTGTGTAACTCCATCGGGTTTTCCAATAAAATTTCAAAAGTAAAGCTACACGGTGTCAGGTCTCCACAAAGCTGCTCTCGGTCTATTCTCTCATTCACGACTAGAATCCCTTTGTCTGTCTTCAGCTCGGTGTACTGGATGTTTTCTCCGGTCACGATACGGGCCCGCCCAGAACGGAGCCTTTTTAGATCCAAACCAAGATCTTGTGCGACGTTACCAAGAAGGGACCCTTTTTTCATCTCCTCTGGGATTGAATATCGGATCTGTGCCTCTGCTTGATTAAGAAGAATATTGAGTAAAATAAATAGCTCCACTCCCCGCCGCCATTGCATTCCTCTGTCTCGATGATGTTCTTTAAATGCCATGTGAAAACAAGGGTATTCGAGCAAACGGAATTGTTTGATGAAGATTTCAAATCAGAGAGAAACACTCATACCTTCCGGTCAATTTAGATTAGCGTTATATTGTAAATCGACTGTGTATTCGTTGAACTCCAGCTCATATGTAACACAGATCCTTTCCTCTGGTAAAACGCAGTGATAGGGGAGGGAACAACACTGCCTCACAATGCACGGTAGAATTGACTTATCGGGCAACAGCGTCACTTTGAGGCTAAAATATGGAACTGGTATAACCAGACAATCTGTGGGCTATTTGCTTAAGATAAGACTCTATAGTAATTACGTATTTATTCATTGAAATACGTTGTGTTCTCATTTTGATCCTTGACAGGAAAAAAAATAACCACCATAGCTAATAGGCTCTATTTCACTGCCAGGAAGCACCTATAGTTGTTGTAGATAGATTCGATTTTTATATTGTATATTTCATGTCATAATAAGACACTGGAATGAGCGTGATAAATTCCCTAAGGGTACTACTGTCTCATTAAAAATCTGATCCAAGCACTGCAGTGTACTCATAAGAATAAACATATAATAATAAAGACTTTGCTGCCCCATGAGCTGTGTACTGAAAGCAAAAACGTGGAAATAAAAACTAATGAGATACTAACCATAACATGTACTTGATGCTTCAAAGTTACTTTAATATTTCCTTTAATATTTTTTGGCGAGTAATGACTTAATTTATTATTATTATTATAATTATTATTATTATCAGTAGTAGTACTAGTAGTTGTAGTAGTAACCGAGTTGATGCGAACACTTCAAAGTCAGTCCAACCTTTCGACAACAAAAGTCTCAGTTCAGCACTTCAGCACCATGGACAGTGACAAGGCAGAGTGCAGAAAATACAAACATATGAAAATGTACTTTCTGCCAACAAATTATTATGTTCACAGATCAACTTACCAGAGTAGACATCCGAGATACAGCTGATGACTGTTCTCCATTCTGCATGGTTTCAGCGTCATCCACACTAACCAAACTTTGACTCATCGGTTGCATATACTTGATGTCACTCTTTCTGGAGTCAGTCGTCCTGCACACCTCGTAATTGTACACGTGTTGGAGAGTCCCTGTCCCCAAAGTGTCTGAGTAACGTGGTGGATAATATGGAATCACAGGGAGATTGGAGTGATACAGGATGCGAGACTGTCTCCATCTGTAGATTTTCACTGATATAATAACCACTAAACACGTGATGAAGAGGAAGGAAACTACAGCCAGAGCCAACACTAAGTAAAAAGTCAGGTTATCATTGTACTCCTTGTCGTGTGTAAAGTCAGTGAACTCTGACAGCACTTCAGGGAAGCTGTCCGCCACCGCCACGTTAACAATGACTGTAGCTGAACGAGAGGGCTGCCCGTTGTCCTCCACTATAACAGTCAGTCTTTGTTTCACAGCATCTTTATCAGTCACCTGGCGGATAGTTCTTATTTCTCCATTCTGTAAGCCCACTTCAAACAGCGCCCTGTCTGTGGCTTTCTGCAGTTTATAGGAGAGCCAGGCATTCTGTCCAGAGTCCACATCCACAGCCACCACTTTAGTGACCAGATAGCCCACATCTGCTGAACGAGGAACCATTTCAGCCACTAAAGAGCCACCGGTCTGGACTGGATACAGAACCTGAGGGGGGTTGTCGTTCTGGTCCTGGACATGTACGATAACTGTAGCGTTACTACTTAATGGCGGCGAGCCTCCATCTTGCGCTTTAACTTGAATTTTGTACTCTTTGACTTGCTCATAGTCAAGTGAACGCAAAGATTGAACGACTCCACTCTCCGTGTTAATAGAGAAATATGTGGACACGGGATTTCCATTAACCTCGTCGTCAATAAGAAGATATGATATGCGTGCATTCTGACCCTGATCTGGATCAGTAGCGCGGATCTGCAACATTTCGACACCAGGTGAATTGTTTTCCATCACCTGAGTGGTGTAAACGCTCTGGCTAAATGCTGGTGCATTGTCATTAATATCAGTGACGTCTAAAACGACCGTTTTCCTGCTTGATAAGGCAGGCAAGCCCTCATCTGTGGCAGTGAGAGTGATGTTGTACTTGGGATGCTTTTCTCGGTCGAGACTTTGCTCCGTGACCAGTGCGTAATAGTTTCTCAGAGACGTTTTGATTTTGAATGGGAGATTTTCATCTATATTTAAATGAACCTGTCCATTTTTACCGGAATCTTTATCCTGGACACTAATCAACGCCACAACTGTGCCAGGAGTAGAATCCTCTGAAATTTTACCCGAATAAGAGGCCATTGTGATAACTGGACTATTATCATTCACATCTGCTATCTCGATTATTAATTTGCTGGCGCCCACCACACCCCAAGGATCTTTTGCTTTAAGATTTATTTCGTAATTTGCTAATACCTCGTAATCAATGTCACCGGTGAGTTTAACTTCTCCCGTGTAAGGATTGATTTCAAAAGGACAGGAGGAGTCCTCTAGATGTGTGAACGAATATGTGACGTTACCATTGTAACCTTGGTCCGCATCTATAGCACTCACTTTAGCAATAACTGTGCCGTGCAAAGCATTTTCCAACACTGATACTTTGTATACGGACTGTTTAAAAACGGGTGCGTTGTCGTTTGCGTCCAGAACAGATACATGTATCCTTACTGTACCAGACCTCTGCGGCTCGCCACCATCCACAGCTGTTAATATGAGGGTATGCTCGCTTTGCTTCTCGCGGTCCAAACCACTCTGTAGTATCATTTCAGCATATTTACTCCCATCTGCCCGAGAATGTTGTTTGAGAACAAAATGCTCGTTCGCTTTTAAAGAGTAACTCTGCAGTGAGTTTATTCCTACGTCATTATCAACTGCGCTATCAAGCAAGAATACAGTACCTGTGGGCGTCGATTCGCTTATTTCCAAATTAATTTCCTTTTGGGGAAAAGCAGGAGCATGATCATTTACATCTTGTATTTCAATGGTAATGGAAAATAATTCGAGTGGATCTTCCAGGACTATTTCTAGACTAAAGCTACACGGAGATTTCTTGGCGCATAATTTTTCTCTGTCAATTCTTTCATTGACAACGATATGCCCTTTGTTCTGGTTCAACGCGACATATTGGTTATCGTCATCTATAGCGAGTCGAGCCCGACCAGAAACCAACCTTTTAACATCCAAGCCCAGGTCTTTCGCAACGTCTCCGACAAACAGCCCTTTCCTCATCTCCTCTGGTATAGAATAACGAATTTGTCCGCTGACCGCAGCAACAACGCAGAAAAGAAAAATGGAGACTCTCCAATCCCATGATGTACCATTGCTCTTCATCTTATCCATATCTGCTCCAGTTATCCGTATGATCAGAGAGACACCGTATCTCGCTCACAATATGCAGCATATATTTTGTATAGACATCTATCGAATCCAAACAATGTCACTATCTACATCAGCGTCTCTCAGCGGATATATACACAAAACCATCGCCTATTCCTTTCGAAGAGGGGTGGTGACTTGGTCTCAGTAATAAGGCCTATGTTATACAAGTAGTCTGCTTAGGCAACAGCTCCACCAACAGTGACTAAGTAAAATAACACCAGGTATGTGCGGACCAGTGCTCCACTGTCTGATCTGTCTTTTCTCCTGAATCAAAACCTTTGATGTTACGCATCTACAAAATCACAATCAAGATAAGAATCAAAGTCTTCTTAAAATGCCACTATTTTCAGAACGGATATTAATCAAATTCTTGAATTAAATCAACCAATATGCTTTCTCAGTAAACTGGCTATTATATCAGTCGACTGGGATTACAACTAGGTAAAACTGGGAGTATTGTATTTTGAAGTGGTCCCCTGTAATCACAGCTTCCTTTCAGGTCCTTTTAAATGTAACACCCAAAAACACTCAAATGAAAGAGAGAAATGGTATATTTTTTTAACAGTGCATTCAAACAATCATGGACATATACACACAGAGACAGTCAAACTGTATACTCTGTCGATAGACAGATAAATAGACAGACAGGCATATGATAGATAGATAGATAGATAGATAGATAGATAGATAGATAGATAAATAGATAAATAGATAGATAGATAGATAGATAGATAGATAGATAGATAGATAGATAGATATAGACTCTCCTCTCCTGATCCAACGTAACTAATAAGTCCAGTGACCTACATTTGAGCAGTGGAATTTACATCCCCTGTGAAATGACTGCAACACTCACACACAAGCATGAAAGTATACTGACAAATCTCACAGCAGTATATTTCTTACATTGTGCCTGCACAGACAGGAATGCAGATTTTAATAGGGCAGGACTGTGCCTAACACCGTCTCCCTGTTCATACACATTATTAGCATATAATGCCGCAAACCTTAACATTTTGCACATCGTGATTGTGCATTATTCAGGCAATGACTGCAGCAGCCAGGATTATTAATATTCATATACTTTCAAGCTTAGGGTAATATTGCACACAGCAATAAGTGCAAAGATGCTCTCTGTGTTACACTACAGATATAGCTGAAGTGTCAGTCTTACATCAATATGACTTTTAAAAGCAGTATTTGGGATTATATGTGCTTTATAAACATTCAAAAAGTTAGGTTTGTTATTTGGCTTCAATGTAGTTTGTGTATGATGAAAAAGAGAGTAAAGAAAAGAGAAAGAGAATCAATAGAAGCACATTCTGGGTCAACACTTCATACTGACTGTGGGGGATGAGTTTGGTGTAGATGCAACTATGCTGCATAAGAGAGTAATAAAATGTAGTGTACGGTGTGAGAAATGACAATGATAAATATCTTACCTGTCAGACCGAAATGGAAGTTTCATTCAAGGAGTGCACCGAGAAAAGAAAGGACAAAAAGAAAACATTTAGTGTGAATCCTGATGATAGAACAGTAATTGATGATAACATCGATCAGATATTGTCACATTACATTAATGTCCATGGTGGAACTGTGAAAATAACATCATACACTGACTTAATACTCTATCTGAAATAAACATGGACAAAGTGCTGTGGTAACATTTCAGTGGCTGTAAAAAGAATGACAGAGTCAAATTATGTCAAGCAATTCATTTTCATGTTTGTATGTTTCCCTTATTCTTTAACCAGCGTAACTTATCATCCTTTGTCATGCGATGTCATTCATTTTCACTGTCATAAGAATGACATAGCAACTCATGTGAAATCACATTCAATAAGTTCATTACATTGCAATCAAAGTACAATGCTATGCAAGAACCAGCTACTTGGGTGATAGTATGGTTTCAAATTTGAGAAACTGACAAGAAAACGTAATCAATGTCTACACACTGTTACCCAGCAAAAGTTACTTTGTGTATGTGTCTTTAAGTGCAGCTTAAAGGTGTTTCTAAAAATGCCCATGCCTACATTTACATAGATAATGTCTCAGCGTTTTCCCCAACATTTTATCCCCGACTCTGCATAATATGCGTCTTGAAAACAGAACATATCCATCCACGGTATGCAAAAACACAGAAAACTCTGATGCTTCTGTTAATTAAAATCAGTCATGCTGTTAAATCGACACACTTTTTAAGCATTCTGCAGTACTGTCGACCACACTGCTTCATACTGTGTGTTTTTGTGACCCAGATAATTTTTCCTCCTACCATAGCTGGAATTAGGAGCACAAATGGGCCTGCAGCTACATCAAGAAGACACATGAATTCACATAGGGACTCTTTTGATGACATAACCTCTCTGCTTCACTACTATGACATATTTCGTAGAAGACAAGAATACACACAGTGACACAGAAACACACATACAAAACATCATGTAACTGAGGTGTAAGGCTCTAACCACTGAGATAAGTAAGTAAGTAAGTGAGAAAGAAAGATACATCACTGAAAAAGCTGAACATTTAAAAAAGAATAATCCTTTCATCAGCACAGATATTCACCTGTTAAATACGAAAACAGAAATCTATTGTTGTCTGATGCTTATGTCTACAGACTGCTATGCAACATCTTTCACATGGTACAATAGAATAAATCAATTTGGAATATTGCTGTTATCTATCATTCAGACAGAATATTTCAAATTGTGGAAAATAAACTGTGAAAAGTGGAACTGCTTACAAGTTTTGAAAGCCTTTCGCATGTTTGAAGTGTAAGTACATGCAAATATTGCATCGTCCATGTTTGAAGGATCAGAAGACAGAGAGTCTAGAGCAGGGGTGTCAAACTCTCTTTCATTCAAGGGGCACATACAGCCCGATTTGATCTCATGTGGGCCGTACCTTTAAAAAGAGGGAAGGAAGGAAGGAAGGAAGGAAGGAAGGAAGGAAGGAAGGAAGGAAGGAAGGAAGGAAGGAAAAGAAGACAGGAAGGACAGAGGGAAGGAAGGGAGGAAGGAAGGAAAAGAAGACAGGAAGGAAAGATGGAAGAAAGGAAGGGAGGAAGAAAGGGAGGAAGGACAGATGGAAAGAAGGAAGGACATACGAATGGAAGGAAGGAAGGAAAGAAGGAAGGAAGGAAGGAAGGAAGGAAGGAAGGAAGGAAGGAAGGAAGGAAGGAAAAGAAGATAGGAAAGAGAAATGGAAGAAAGGGAGCTTTGGGAATAAAATCTGCCTAATATAAGTACAAACTTGGATGATTTTATTTTTGAATAGACTGTATCACAGCTTTAAAGTAAAATAAACTGTCTAATGCACACCTGAAATAATTGCATAGGAAAATGAAGTCATGCAAAAGAAGGCAGTGAACACTACTAAATTTCAAAAAACAAAGTTGAAGATACATCAGCTATAGATGCGTAACTTTACTCAAGGGTCTACGACAGAAACCTTTGATGTTTCAACTAATGCAGTGCTTACAGTGTGTAGGGTATCACTACCGTCTTTTTAAAATACAAAGCACCTTAAAAAGTAGCTAGTGAAAAAGTTTAAAGCATTTTCTCTGCTATGAACGGATTTATGCTGACATGCCAAGATAGATAATGATGTGATCAATTTGTTGTTTTTATCTTTAGATGATGCATTAACAATGGCATTAATCATGTTTTATTTTATGTTTTTAAATGTCTTACACCTGTGTCCTTTACAGGTTCTGTGCAAAAGCTTCATTAAGCCATTAGAGAAGTCAAACTTTTTTTCTTCAAGTTTATTTGTAATCAAATACAGTCTGTTTACATACTGTTTAAATTCATGACACCTAGTGAAAAGCTTTCATTATCTCATTATATTTTTGATTAAAACATAACAGTTATCAAAACTTCATTGTATTTCAAGTCAAGAATAGACAATAAATAACAGTATGGGAACTCATATTTGGCATCATACTAAAGTAACAGAGTACACATATTTGTAGATAAAACATCAGAAAAAAGGTCATTCTTAAAAGGACACAGATACACTGGCAGAGAGAGGGACAGACCTACTAACTACTGCTGAAGAGACAGGCAAACAAAACAAGCCTGACCAAAGTAACCACAAGTAAACTATCTGCTGCAATCTGCTAACAAAACAGAGCCAGTACAATGACATTATTTATGCCACCATGAGACTTTCTACAAGGATAATATTGCTGTTTATGTTGAAGGTTAGGTCTTTGGGGGTGAGGTTGAGATAATATGCAAAACTCCAAGTAAAATTACACATATTAATGCATTGACAACATAGTCATGCACAAATGCTGGTCACATGTTCACATTTTAAATATAGCTAACTGCAAGATATACATTTTCTATACAACCTTATTAAAACAATGAATGCAATTACAATATATGTGACAACCAGAAGGTCCAAACTAAATTCACTGCACAAGGAGTATTTCTTCAACACAATATGCTGTGACTTGACTCTCATGTGACCACATAACAAGGATGTGGTGCACCTGCCCTCACTTTCAGAGTAGATCTGTCTGTACTGGGGCGCCTTAGAGTATTTTTTTGGTAGGCTGCACTCCTTTTCTTCAATGTGTCAGTGTCTGTGTTGGTGCCGAAACGAAAATCGCCCCTCCACGACCCAGTGGTCAAAAAGGAATCATACCGCTCATCTTTTAGCAAGGTCCCACAGCGGCTTAAATCTGTGAAACTAGAGGGGCAGTATGTCGTGGGGAAAACGGGGAGACTATCAATGGTTGAACGGTAAACATAACTACGACGACACAGCTTGAAATAAAACACTGCGCTTATTAAAAGGATGAAAAGACAAGAAACAGTTAACAAAGCAACAATCAAGTATAGTGTTAAGTTATCGTTGTCCCGTGATTCATCTGCAAACTCAAAGAGTTCGTGTAAGATTGGCAGTCCATCGCCAATTACTATGCTGACTGTGGCAGAAGCAGAGAGAGTTTCGGGCCCGTTATCCGTTACTAAAACCACAACAGTTTGCTTTGGTTCATCGTCGTCCATGAATGTTCGCACAGTTCTGATTTCTCCAGTATGCAGACCTACCATAAACAGGTCAGGTCGTGTTGCTTTGATTATTCTGTATGAAAGCCAAGCGTTATGGCCAGAGTCTGCGTCCACGGCTACCACCTTAGTAACCAAGTAACCCCTGGGCGCTTCAAGTGGCACCATATCCTCAGCAATGAACCCGGTGGTTTGGACAGGATATAAGACGACAGGTGCATTGTCATTTTGGTCCTTAATGAAAACGTTTACAGTGCAGGTAGTGGAGAGTGGAGGACCCCCTCCGTCTCGAGCAGTCACCTTGATTTGGAAGTGGACTGATTGTTCGTAATCGAAGAGCCGTGATGTGAAGAGCTCTCCTGTTTCTGAGTTGATGGTAAGAAAAGAGGACACTTCTGAGTTTGTGTCTATTTGGTACAGTAGTTTAGCATTAGATGCGTCATCAATGTCCTCAGCTTTCACTTTCACCACAAACGTGCCAACGGGTTGGTTTTCCAAAATGTTGGCATTGTACTCGCTCTGCGTAAAAGTCGGGGTGTTGTCATTTATATCACTGACCAAGATTGTTAAAACTTTGACACTGGAGAGTAAGGGAGAGCCTGCATCAGTGGCAGTAACTGTGATGTTATACTCTGGTTGAAGCTCTCTGTCTAGTACTTCATCAGTCACTAGCATGTAATAGTTCTTGACCTCTGATACAATTTTAAATGGAACATGGTCTGAAATTGTACACGTGACGCGCCCACTACTTCCAGTGTCCAAGTCATAAATATTAATCAGTGCAACCATAGTTCCTGGTCTACAGTCTTCAGCCACGTTAGCAGATGCTGACTTTATTTCTATGACTGGTTTATTGTCATTTACGTCAATAACGTCAATTATAAGTTTACAGTGAGAGGTCTGACCACCGCCATCTTTAGCTTGGACATCCAGCTCGTGTGTACTGGCCTCTTCATAGTCTATGACACCTACCACCCGAACTTCTCCGCTTACAGGGTTCATTTCAACAACTCCTCCCATTTTGTCTGACAGGTGAGTGAAAGAGTATGTTACCTCTCCATAAACACCTTCATCTAAGTCTGTGGCATTTAGCGTTGCTATCACTGTCCCTATAGCAGAGTTCTCTGGCACAGAGGATTTGTAAACTCGCTGGCTAAAAACTGGGACATTATCATTGGCGTCCAAAACACGGATGTGTATAGAGGCAGTTCCTGATCTGACTGGATTTCCCCCATCGATTCCAATGATTTTCAGTACATGTTCGGTTTGTGCCTCCCGGTCCAGGGGCTTTTTAAGAACCAATTCTGGATAAGCATTGCCGTTTATTTGGGTACTCATTTCCAGCGCAAAATGATCATTTGGGCTCAGTTTATATTCACGGACAGAGTTCATGCCCAGATCGGGGTCGTGCGCGCTCTCCAACGGAAAGCGCCTGCCCAGGACTGTGGATTCGACTAAATCTAATTGTATCTCCTTCACAGCGAACACTGGGCTGTTGTCATTTATGTCTTCAATATCTAAAACCAGGCTGTATGCTTGAAGGGGATCTTCAAGTAAGAGCTGATGCTGTATGATGCAGACACTGGCTTGCGTGCAGAGCTCCTCTCGGTCTATTCGTTGGCTGATCAAAAGATTGCCCGACACAGTATCCAGTTCACACAGCTGGCTGGTTCCTTCTGCAACAACACGGGCACGACGAGAATTAAGCTCCCTTACTTGCAGCCCCAGATCCCGCGCAACATTTCCAATAACCGACCCCCGCTGCATCTCCTCTGGAAGGTCGTAACGGACCTCTCCAAACGAAATGCCAAAAAACAGGCTAAACAACAAAAAATGCAGCCACCGTTTTAAGTTTATTCGCGCTTCCATTACTAAACATGCCTTCAGACAGAGATGTGCTATCGAAATCATATCTAAATCCTTCATTTATGCATCCAAATATCGAACTGAAAGTGCTGTAATCCAACAGTTCCCTGCCTCTGTAGCTGCGTTAATCATGCTCTAATAGGAAAGCTGTCGGCTTGGATTCCTCTCTCTATCCCCATTTCTCTCTCTCTCTCTCTCTCTCTCTCTCGCTCCGGTTGCAACCTCCCATCTCCCTCTCTCACTCTCTGTGTGCCTCTGCTACACAGTCACACTCTCTCTCTCTCTCTCTCTCTCTCTCTCTCTCTCTCTCTCTCTCTCTCTCTCTCTCTCTCTCTCTCTCTCTCTCTCTCTCTCTCTCTCTCTCTCTCTCTCTCTCTCTCTCTCTCGCTCTCTCTCGCTCTCTCTCGCTCTCTCTCGCTCTCTCTCCTTTTCTCCCTCACACACATAAACACACATGCATACTCAGCCGTTGGCTCTAACCCAATGCTCCAGTTTCACTGACACAGATAGGGTGAGACTACAGAGCATCCATGAGTCAGACATTATAAAAGAGCGCCACTGAGAGACTGAAAGGATAATTACAACGCAATGAAATGTGCAATAAAATGTTTGAACTTGAAATATTAAACATTATCTTGCAACACCAAGATAACAAACACTAGGCAAAAATCAGGTTGGATGAATTAGATTTGTGTTTCAAGCAACAGAGGATCGAGACAGTAAAGGTAAAGCCTAATGTCATAAAATCCTATATACATTTTTTACAAAGTACTACTTTATGGTTAAGTTTATAGTGCTTAATAGATTTTACATTTACATTTCCATGTTCAGAAAATATAATTGATGTCACTCTGCCCCTAACAGGATTTAAACACCTCTGGAGTCAGGAAACAGGCAGGGAAAATCATTGCAGACCCATCCCAACTTTTCTCCTCTGGTAGGTGCCACACCAAACAACCCAACCAAGACACAAACAGATTTTTGAAGTTTAAATGTATGCTTAGACCTATGGTTAAATGTAGTATCTAATTGCATCTGTTGTATTAGTCTTTGCCTGCCCAGATGATACAGAATCTGGTTCTATTCATCTCTTCTATTTGTATGTGATTATTTATGTATTTATTTATTGTACACGGTCTCTGACAAATAAATGGAAAAAACCTGAACACATGCTTTATATCCCCACATTACCATACATAAATCTAAGTGTATATACTGTAGATAAAATATTCCAACAATATATATGCTTTAAAAAACTTCATAATTCATCAACATGTTCAATATGATCACTTGTGAGTAAAATGTCAAACAATAAAATTAAAATGCAAAATAAAATACCTTAAGCTGTTGCATACCATTTATACCCAAAGTGTAAGGACCAGTGAACATGCAGAACTAAAAAGTGGACTATCGCATTATGAAGAAGACGGTGCTCTGAGGGTATATAGCATTCACCATTCACAACTACTACACAAAAAGGAACCCAGAAGCTTGACAATGTCTTAATGGCAAGAGGACCACAATATCCAGAGTGTGAGGGCTCTCAAAGATTTTATGAACATATTAAAAAAAGGTCAGTGTTGTACTTCTTCACAGAAAAATATAACATTCTGTTCTTGTTTTTGAGTATACCCTACATAGTTTCTATCAATGGACTTGTTAATTTAGCGGGGATAACGCAGGTTAATTGCTTGATAAATGCACAGTAATATTTCACTTAATTACATGTCTAATATGACTCCATTATCACTTAAAGTATACAACCATTTTTCATTTTTACAATAAACAATTAAATATTGTCGTCTAGCTAGTAAATATGACTTTAAACATAATATCTCCTCTGGACCTGTCAAATCTGGGGGGTATAGAAAAAGATTTAAACAACTTATGAAAGTGAAAACACAATAAAAAATTAAAAAATCTTGAATGTGTAAGAAAGTGTTTTCAAATAACCAATTCAAACAAATTAACACAAAGCAAAAGAAAAATAAAGTTACAAATGAATACATGACAGGAGTAAATAGGCCCAAAATCACTGTTCAGCACCAAGGACAGGGGTACAAGCTGCAACAGTCACACAAAGCAGTGGCTGAAAGCAGTGGACACCACATACAGCACTCATGAACAACTATACACAGACACAGCTTAGACTGACTGTGTGTGTGTGTCTGTGCCTGTGTGTGCCTGTGTGTGCGTGAGTCCTCAAAAACAAATACTGAAGAATGACTTGTTGGACACAATTTTCCCATATAACAGATTATATGATGCATGTGCCTACCTCAGGTGAACCATTACTATCTCCAAACACATCTGCAAAGTCTGATGGACTTTTCCTCAGAGTCTGGTCAGCAGGCAGAGTGTTGTCATTGTAAGATGAAACGAACTTAAAGTCACTGGTTCTAGAACCTGTTGTCAAGTAGGCGTCATAATTATAAGTGCTGCGTAAAGTTCCTGTGGGGTCAACATCTGCGTAATTAGGAGGGAGATAAGCGCTGGGGATGGCAACTGCTCCATCAAACAACAGTCTGGGCTTTCTTCTGCGACAAAACCTCACACCCAGGATGATGATGATGAAGGTCAGAAAAAAAGTGGACACAGACACCAGCGCGATGATCAGATAAGAGGTCAGTTTGGAATTCTTCTCATCGTAAGAAATATCCTTCAGTTCTGGGACCTCAGCCAAGTTATCAGAAATAAGTAAATACACTGAACAGGTGACAGAGAGAGAGGGCTGTCCGTTATCTTTCACTGACACAATAAGGTTCTGTTTCATGCTGTCAGATTCAGAAATGTCCCGCTGTGTCCTGATCTCTCCGCTGTGAAGGCCAATAGTGAAAAGTCCCGGATCAGTGGATTTCACTATATGATAGGACAGCCAGGCGTTCTGTCCGGAGTCCGCGTCCACTGCTATCACTTTGGACACCAGAGATCCTCCGTGTGCAGCTTTGGGGACCAGCTCGGTCATGAACGACTTGCCCTCAGCAGAGGGGTACAGTATCTGAGGAGAGTTATCATTCACATCCGTTATGAACACACTGACGGTCACGTTGCTGCTCAGCGGAGGAGAACCGTTGTCTCTGGCCATCACGTGGACTTTAAAACTCCTGAACTGTTCATAATCAAACGACCTCACAGCGTGGATCACCCCCGTGTCTCCGTTAACAGACACATAGGAGGACACCGGGGCTCCGTTCACCTCACCAGCTAACAGAGAATAAATCACTGTACCGTTTTGTCTCCAGTCGGGGTCTCGAGCAGTAACAGAACATAAAGTGGAGCCAGGTTTGTTATTTTCAGTCACATATGCGCTGTACGACTGTTCCTCAAACACAGGTGGGTTGTCGTTGATGTCTGCTACAGATAACTGAACACTTTTGGAGGAGGACAGAGGTGGAGAGCCCTCGTCAGTGGCAGTGATCGTAATGTTGTAATCAGACACTAGTTCACGGTCCAGTTGTCCTGTAGTCACCAGAGAATAATAGTTTTTAATAGAAGGGACTAACTTAAAAGGAGCGCCTTGCTGAATGGAGCAGCGGACCTGTTTGTTATTCTCAGAGTCTCTGTCCTGCACATTAATGATGCCCACCTCTGTACCAGGAGGGGTGTCTTCTGGTACAGGATTCGTCAGTGATTTTAAATTAACTACAGGGGCATTGTCATTAACATCAGTAATAGAGATGATCACCTTGGCGTATGATGATTGTCCTAATCCATCTTTTGCTTTAACGCGTATTTCAAATGTTGTGGTAGCTTCATAGTCAATGTTGCCGATTACTCTTATTTCACCTACTTTACGATCAATACTGAATATCTTCTTCACATCATCTGAAACAT
The DNA here is from genome assembly GCF_027409825.1 of Scomber japonicus. Taxonomy (NCBI): domain Eukaryota; kingdom Metazoa; phylum Chordata; class Actinopteri; order Scombriformes; family Scombridae; genus Scomber; species Scomber japonicus. The sequence continues at coordinate 16,567,064 of NC_070585.1, read as the reverse complement.
GTCCAAAGTCATAACTCACATCTCCATTCACCCCCTCGTCTGCATCAGTTGCGCTCACTGTGACCACAACAGTGTCTAAGGGAGAGTTTTCAGGCAGACTGGCTTTATAAACGGCCTGGCTAAACACTGGGGCGTTATCATTAGCATCCAGCACAGTGACGTGTATGACTACTGTACCTGATCTCTGAGGGGAGCCACCATCTAGAGCTGTAAGGAGCAAATTAATCTCCTGTTGTTTTTCACGATCAAGCTCTTTATCAAGAACAAGCTCTATACTGTTTCCATCAACCACCAACACAAAATTATCATTATTTTTAAGGCTGTATTGCTGGACTGAATTTTGTCCAACATCCGCATCGTGTGCTTCTTCTATCGCATAACGAGCTCCCCTGTATGTAGACTCTTGGATTTCAATATTTATCAGTTCTTCGTTAAATTGTGGCGAGTTATCGTTGATATCTTGAATGTGCAGACTGATCCGATGGAGCTCGAGAGGATTCTCCAACACCAGCTCATATTTTAGGACGCACGAAGCCTTTTCTCCACAAAGCCCCTCTCTGTCAATCCTGTCAGCCACAATCAACTCTCCGTTTCTCAGGTCACAGTAACGTTCATCACTCCCGTCGGTGTCAATGCGGGCTCTTCTGCTAGATATCGCACCCGTCTCCAGCCCGAGATCCTTGGCTATATTCCCAATCACTGATCCTCGTTTCATCTCCTCTGGAAAAGAATAGCTTATGTCTCCAAATGCGCCATGCATCCAAAGGAGGAGGACATAAAAGCAACGCGCTTGGAACAAATTCATTTTCGAGTCCATTATCAAGAAGTAGGCTGTCGAATATAAAGCGAACAACGACAGGCTATGGCACAACACGAAACCACGAATAGCAACAGCAATTCCAGGGTGTGGGTCCCTATCTGAACACAAGAATATAAGAACATGCGTTCACACCGAAGGATAGAGGCATTCAAATATCTAAAGGCTGGTGTATAGCGCCACCGTGAGTGAAGTTGAATATAAACACTGCTGAAAAGAAATTAATAATAATCTTTACAATCGTTGATAACCTTCGAATTACTTTCTTCAATGTGGAAGAAATACTTCAACTACGGTGTATGACCAACATTTGCAACTTATTCACGAGGTTCCATTTAATTAATCAATCAGGATACAACCATTACAATGTCTTACTGTATGTATTTATTTAAAATAACACATTTTAAAATCAGGGCCACTTCAGTGTTCAAGACTAAATTAAAAATGGTGCAGTGAAGGCAGTGAATACAACATATTAATGTATCTTAATAGCCATACTAGAAAAACTACATGTGTACACTATGCAATGAGTCTTTTTATAGTGTTAAAGTTTTCTTCAAGTGTGCACAGTCTCCACACTTAAATAGCAAACTATGTTAACAATACAGAATTGAATACTACTATAGCCAGTGATTGCATTATATTAAAATATTATAATTTTCCTCTTATGTAACAGCATTCAATAACTAATCCAAATCTGGAAAATATTTTACAGTCATGATGAGCAGTACAGTAGGTGGAGTTCACCAGGTTTATCAGGAACATTATAGTCCTCTGCAGATCATACAACAGGTGCATCTCAGATAAGTTTCCCTTTTGTTTAAGCCTGGATGTGCTGGATGAGGATATTGTTAGATGACCTCACTATTCCAAAACTAAAATATAATTACATTATAAAGTACCATGGTGATATGAGCAGTGTGTGTGTGTTGCAATGTCATGGTGACAAATTTATGACAGATGTGTACTTTACCTGATGTTTTGTTATCCTGTCTTGGTTCTATACAGAAAGCCTTATTCCTCATACAGTGATTACAGTGATCATTATTGCACCTCATGTTCACCAAACTATATCAACAAGCAAGTAATCTATTTGGTTTAAGTTTTGAAATATATCTGTAATTATATCTCCTTTATTTAAATGATGACTTTCTGCCCCCAATTTGTTCAATTCTGTGGTGGTTTTGTTTGTACTTTCTCAGTCTTTCATTGCAAACTGAACGTATGTTTGTTATTTCTACTTCTGCTAATATAACCAAGTCTGCAAAAAGACTCATAGGTTAAGATAAGTCTTAGCTTGGGTCTCCACTTGTTCTGAGTCATATTTTTTATATTTCATTCAGATTACATGAAATACTTCAACTTGTATATTTATTATGCAAGAGCATCAAACCTCAACATCTCAAGAAAGAGCAATCCTGCAAAAAAGTAGATCACGTCACACTGACTTTGCATTTAAGAAACAGAATAAATCTAAAAGGTGTCTGCAGGGGCTGAAATGTAAATTTGATGTACTAAAAAAAATAAGTGTCTTGAATGCAGGAACAGTGTGAGAATCTCATTTTGTACAAGACACAAATGATACTGTGATGTGTTTCTTAAAAGGAAAGACCACAACCATTAAAGACAACCATTGTCAAATACACAATGACAAAATCATATAACTACAACAAATTCACAAACGCTAGTGTGACTAGCTGTTAAATATGGATCAAACTAGCCTCTTCTCTCCTCTAAAAAGAGAAAAAGAAAAACAGACTCATTCTCAGTATCACAGAACAAAGATTCAGGATACAGTCTGTCAAAGAGTATCAACAAAAATAACAGGAAATGCATCTGATCTAAAACTTGGACTGGAAGCATAACCTAGACACATGTAGTTAAGGCCAAATACATAAAAACCTTCTCAATCCACAGATGAAAACAAACAAAGCACAGCTGGCCCAAACATGATTGCACTAGAAAAATCACTGAGCTTACCTGGAAACAAAATAACCTTCTTAGGATCAGCGCTATGTTTCTCTACCTATTTAAAACCTAACCTGTATTTTGGTGAACACTCAAAAGCAAGTTGACTAATCTTGTATCAACTGTGCTACCTGAGAAGAAAACATTATTGGCAGACAGCAAAAGACCAAACTTGGACCCTCAAAGTAAAAACACAATGAAAAGACTAGATAAAATACATGTAATTTGTCAACACAATGGGTTTAATTCAGATCATATCACTGAATTTAAAAATATCACTCCAAATATCTCCATGGACATAAATTGAATTCAAAAGTGACAGAATTAAAATCCAACACTAATATTTTTGACATGTCTACATTTATGTTAACTGTAATTTACAATCACAGTGGTTGGACCAGACAGCAATCAACCATAAAAAAGCTTGAGCAAAGCCCCAATAAACACAACTGTTAAGAAAAGGTAATGGACTGGATTAAAACGTAAATACCTACATGTCTCAAATGATGCCGTCCACTTCAGGCACCACCATTGGACACAGTAGCATGTCTACTTAAGTTTATGTTCATCCAGCTCATAAGGTATTTAGTGGATAACATTATCATTGATACTATAACAACCTAATTTCCATTAGTTTAAGTGTAAACTTGATGCCTACCAGGATTTGTTTGCAATGATGGTAGTCTAAATATTACAAGCAACTCCGATTAAAAGTAAATTAATACAATTCAAAAGCTCCACAAACTACAATGTGTCAAAATGACCATGAAGTTGAATTAACAACTCTTGAAAACAGTTTCAACAAAGGCTGAAAATTATAGAATTCACAAGTAAAGGATTTACAGCAGGACATTTAAATTGTGTTATGTTTAGAAAAGTATAAGAAATAAACTAGCAAATGTGCATATACGGTGACAGACATTTTCTTTCTAACTGTGCAGGAGATGTGCTTCAGCAATAACAGTGAATGATAAAATGTAACATTAATACACACACAATGAATATGCTGAAAGTCATAAAACCACCTTGCACCCTGTATGCTCCAGCTGATCAATGTTAGGATGGTCATTTTGTCCTCAAAAACTTGATCATGTCTTTGGTGCACTACATGTATATGCTAGTAAAGTAGTGAACAATAAAAGACCATGCTTATGATGAAAGTACAAGAACTATATTCTTAAAAAGAATCCTCTCTATGTCAAACTATAAATTTGCTTACTGCTGACCAAACATCAATAATTAGGAGCCCCAGCAAGACGCCTGACTCCTGCACAAGTTTTTAGTGATGGTAGACTACCGCAAGTTAACAAAGAAAATTGCAAATATCACAAATTAAAATGAAAAAAGAATCGGAGTTAGACAACAACCATGAAATCTTGGTGACTAATTCAATAAGTCAGGATTATATTCATATGTAAGAAGGCTAAAACAATTAAGCTTCGTGTAACTAAATCTAAAACTAAATTTACAAAAAGCCTTAACTGATAACCTTAATGTTACACTTTTAAGTATACTTTCAAATGATTATGTGTCTGAATGCAGCACATGCAGTGCCATCATATACAAAAATGTGTATGTGTGTGTGTGTGTGTGTGTGTGTGTGTGTGTGTGTGTGTGTGTGTGTGTATGTGTGTGTGTGTGTGTGAGAGAGAGAGAGAGGGAGAGAGAGGAAGAGAGAGAGAGAGAGAGAGAGAGAGAGAGAGAGAGAGAGAGAGAGAGAGAGAGAGAGAGAGAGAGAGAGAGAGAGAGAGAGAGAGTGTGTGTGTTCAAATCAGAATGAATGAATAATGAACTATGAAAGACGTTTTTTGACAAACATTTTATATGACGCATGTGCCTACCTCAGGTGAACCATTACTATCTCCAAACACATCAGCAAAGTCTGCAGGTGATTAATTTGTCTTCAGATCATCACATGATCTGTAATGTTTATTTAATAGGAAATGAGAACCAATCACTATTAACAATAATCTTGTATAGACGCCTTAATAAAAAATAAATGTCACTGTGTCATACTTTATACAAGCCAAACAACAGCAACAAGAGCCACAATGAATGATCAGTCCCAACTTCATATCAGAAGTCAGTAATGTTCAAGAATGCCCTGTTAATGTCTGCAGTGAATTCATATGTAACATTCCATATTTTTTGGAAGCATAAAAAAGCCATGTCAAATCTGTGTGTGTGTGTGTGTGTGTGTGTGTGTGTGTGTGTGTGTGTGTGTGTGTGTGTGTGTGTGTGTGTGTGTGTGTGTTCAAAATCAGAATGAATGCATAATGATCTATGAAATACGTTATGTGACAAACTTTTTAATGACGCATGTGCCTACCTCAGGTGAACCATTACTATCTCCAAACACATCAGCAAAGTCTGATGGACTTTTCCTCAGAGTCTGGTCAGCAGGCAGAGTGTTGTCATTGTAAGATGAAACGAACTTAAAGTCACTGGTTCTAGAACCTGTTGTCAAGTAGGCGTCATAATTATAAGTGCTGCGTAAAGTTCCTGTGGGGTCAACATCTGCGTAATTAGGAGGGAGATAAGCACTGGGGATGGCAACTGCTCCATCAAACAACAGTCTGGGCTTTCTCCTGCGACAAAACCTCACACCTAGGATGATGATGATAAAGGTCAGAAAAAAGGTGGATACAGACACCAGCGCAATGATCAGATAAGAGGTCAGTTTGGAATTCTTCTCATCGTAAGAAATATCCTTCAGTTCTGGGACCTCAGCCAAGTTATCAGAAATAAGTAAATACATGGAACAGGTGGCAGAGAGAGAGGGCTGTCCGTTATCTTTCACTGACACAATAAGGTTCTGTTTCATGCTGTCAGATTCAGAAATGTCCCGCTGTGTCCTGATCTCTCCGCTGTGGACACCAATACTAAAAAGACCCGGATCAGTGGATTTGACTATATGATAGGACAGCCAGGCGTTCTGTCCGGAGTCTGCGTCCACCGCTATCACTTTGGACACCAGAGAGCCTCCATGTGCAGCTTTGGGAACCAGCTCGGTCATGAAGGAGTTGCCCTCCGCGGCGGGGTACAGTATCTGAGGAGAGTTGTCATTCACATCCGATATGAACACACTCACGGTCACGTTGCTGCTCAGCGGAGGAGAACCGTTGTCTCTGGCCATCACGTGGACTTTAAAACTCCTGAACTGTTCATAATCAAACGACCTCACAGCGTGGATCACCCCCGTGTCTCCGTTAACAGATACATAGGAGGACACCGGGGCTCCGTTCACCTCACCAGGTAACAGAGAATAAATCACTGTACCGTTTTGTCTCCAGTCGGGGTCTCGAGCAGTAACGGAACATAAAGTGGAGCCAGGTTTGTTATTTTCAGTCACATATGCGCTGTACGACTGTTCCTCAAACACAGGTGGGTTGTCGTTGATGTCTGCTACAGATAACTGAACAGTTTTAGAGGAAGACAGAGGTGGAGAGCCCTCGTCAGTGGCAGTGATTGTAATGTTGTAATCAGACACTAGTTCACGGTCTAGTTGTCCTGTAGTCACGAGAGAATAGTAGTTTTTAATAGAAGGGACTAATTTAAATGGGACATTTTGCTGAATGGAGCAGCGGACCTGTCGGTTGCGCTCAGAGTCTCTGTCCTGCACGTTAATGATGCCCACCTCTGTTCCAGGAGGGGTGTCTTCAGGTACAGGATTCGTCAGTGATTTTAAATTAACTACAGGGGCATTGTCATTAACATCAGTAATAGAAATTATCACCTTGGCGTATGATGATAGTCCTAATCCATCTTTTGCTTTAACGCGTATTTCAAATGTTGTGGTAGCTTCATAGTCAATGTTGCCGATTACTCGTATTTCACCTACTTTACGATCAATACTGAATATCTTCTTCACATCATCTGAAACATGTCCAAAATCATAACTCACATCTCCATTCACCCCCTCGTCTGCATCAGTTGCGCTCACTGTGACCACAACAGTGTCTAAGGGAGAGTTTTCAGGCAGATTGGCTTTATAAACGGCCTGGCTAAACACTGGGGCGTTATCATTAGCATCCAGCACAGTGACGTGTATGACTACTGTACCTGATCTCTGAGGGGAGCCGCCGTCCAGAGCTGTAAGGAGCAAATTAATCTCCTGTTGTTTTTCACGATCTAGCTCTTTATCAAGAACAAGCTCTATACTGTTTCCATCAACCACCAACACAAAATTATCGTTCTTTTTAAGGCTGTACTGCTGGACTGAATTTTGTCCTACATCCGCATCGTGCGCCTCTTCTATCACAAATTGAGCTCCCCTGTCTGTAGACTCTCGGATTTCTAGATTGATTAAGTCGTCATTAAATTGTGGTGAGTTATCGTTGATATCTTGAATGTGCAGACTGATCCGATGGAGCTCGAGAGGGTTCTCCAACACGAGCTCATGCTTTAGGATGCACGAAGCCTTTTCTCCACAAAGCCCCTCTCTGTCAACCCTGTCAGCCACAATCAACTCTCCGTTTCTCAGGTTTATGTCACAGTAACGTTCATCAGTCCCGTCGGTGTCAATGCGGGCTCTTCTGCTAGATATCGCACCCGTCTCCAGCCCGAGATCCTTGGCTATATTCCCAATCACTGATCCTCGTTTCATCTCCTCTGGAAAAGAATAGCTTATGTCTCCAAATGCGCCATGCATCCAAAGGAGGAGGAAATAAAAGCTGCTCGGACGAAACACAATAAATGTTGAACCCATTATTAAGGATTCTTAAGAGCCCCTCAAACGTTGAAGAGAATCGATGCAACAAAAACAGTTCAACGACACAAAACTAACAGTAATTTAGCGCGGTTGCTCCTACAACTAGGCCAGTCCAAATGCGGACAAGACCACCCGTCTACAAAGAATAGAGGAATTAAAACATTGTAGACTGGTGTATAGCGACACCGTGAGTTAAGTTCAACAATCACACTAATAAAAAAAAATAAAGCGGAACATTGTTCTTACTTTAAGTATCATTGAGAGTGCATTAGTTTGCTCATAAGAAGGAATATTGTAAAGAAACGAAATGAGGACCACACAAACTTTTCAAGCCCCCCGCCCCCTCCCTAACTTCACTACACATGATCTTATATAATAACTATACAAGCAAGCTCCGTAGCATTAAGTATTGTATATGTGTAGATTGTATAAGAGACACCATGCTTAAACAACATACACTGAAATAATACATAACTTAAAGTAGTATTATGTCCTTCACATGTCACTGTATACCAACTGCAATCAAAATATTTTGTTGCAATCTGATCATTCTTGGAGAGGGGGCATTTCTTTTGTTTTGTTTTTCATCTTATGAGAGGCACATTTTATCAAGAAGCAGACCAGGTTCCAGTCCATTTTCACTCTATGTGATTAAATAAAGTATGTAAAACCGAAAGGCTGTAATGACCATGACCATGATGTGTACAACAGAAGATGAGGGACCCTGGTGTGTGTGCTTTGCTCAGCATTTGTTTGCCTTATTTGCTGCTACTGACACATACAAATGGTGATGTTTTAGTAATACAGTATTACTGCATATGTGCTTACTTTGAAGTATCCTTGCAGCCACAGTAATGACTGAGAGCTTCTATTGTTGAATTATATCCAAAACTATCCATGTTTGAACTAAACCCCTGTCTGTAGGCTCTTTAAATGCTGACATAATCCAATTTGTAACTACCAAATAGAAAGGAGATGTTTTTGCCTCTATTTGGTCTGACACGCTAGCTTTAACTTGTGATGACAAACACTTCATTTCACAAGTTCTGGAAAGAGCATCAAATATGCATCAAGTTTACAGATGGAAATTCTGACAGAGAAAGTTAAGTCAAAGTTGAACTAAATACTATTTTCAATGTATTACAAAGTACTGCAGATAATGATGAGAAAACTCAACGCAAAAACTAAAAAGTCTGAAAATCTACTGAGGGGATCGACTACTCTTTACAGTATTCTCCCACCAGTATACCACTGTCATCCAATGTGACACTACCAATCTACAAACTTCAAGTTATTTATAGTGATTACAGTTATGTAATCTTACTACAACACATATAGTGAAAAGAGAAAAGGGACCAGTCTGCACCTTGCAGTAATTTCCTCCTTCTCATGGATGAAAAAAAGATATTACCTTTCAAAAGACGTCAGAATCAAGATACATTATACAATCTAACAATTAGTATTATCACAAGAACGCAACTTCTTGACAGTCATAATGCAACTGACATACATTTAGATAGATATATCCATTGAACAGTCAATGACAAACTAAAATAACAACCAAGACAGCACTTTTTTTTACATTGACTTCTTTCTTAAGGATCAATCAGATTAGACAGTATTCAAACACGACAAGGCTCAAAAAAAGAAAGGCTAATTCAGCATGCATGTTCGTAAAGGGGAGTGGACTGGCTTCAACTGTAAGACATGCAAACTTCAGGTGATGCGTTCCACCTATATGCCTACACAACAAGGTTTTCAGTCATTCAATTCATGAGACCACATAGCAGCCAATCTGCTAGATACCACATTAACAGTTTCCCCTGGACAAGTGTCAGACCAATGCCTGCCCCTAATTTTAAGCAACAAAGTCAAATATTGTAAAACACATATCATAGAAAATATCCACAGACATTATATCCACTGCAACAATAATCATGTGGTTTTGTAAGAGATGTCATTTAGTACTGACAGTCAATCTATTCAAACAGATTTCTACAGGTCACTTAAACTGCACACTATACGTTGCTGATTAGTGATGTATGGATATATCAATTTTGTATTGCTATAAAACCACTTATTTCTGTAGACTTTTACATTACTGCAGGTGATTAATTTGTCTTCAGATCATCACATGATCTGTAATGTTTATTTAATAGGAAATGACAACCAATCACTATTAACAATACTTTTGTAAAGACACCTTAACAAAAAATAAATGTCACTATGTCATACTTTATACAAGCTAAACAACAGCAACAAGAGGCACAATGAATGATCAGTCCCAACTTCATATCAGAAGTCAGTAATGTTCAAGAATGCCCTGTTAATGTCTGCAGTGAATTCATATGTAACATTCCATATTTTTTGGAAGCACAAAAAAGCCATGTCATATCTCTCTGTGTGTGTGTGTGTGTGTGTGTGTGTGTGTGTGTGTGTGTGTGTGTGTGTGTGTGTGTGTGTGTGTGTGTGTGTGTGTGTGTGTGAGTGTGTGTGTTCAAAATCAGAATGAATGCATAATGGTCTATGAAATACGTTATGTGACAAACTTTTTAATGACGCATGTGCCTACCTCAGGTGAACCATTACTATCTCCAAACACATCAGCAAAGTCTGATGGACTTTTCCTCAGAGTCTGGTCAGCAGGCAGAGTGTTGTCATTGTAAGATGAAACGAAATTAAAGTCACTGGTTCTAGAACCTGTTGTCAAGTAGGCGTCATAATTATAAGTGCTGCGTAAAGTTCCTGTGGGGTCAACATCTGCGTAATTAGGAGGGAGATAAGCGCTGGGGATGGCAACTGCTCCATCAAACAACAGTCTGGGCTTTCTCCTGCGACAAAACCTCACACCCAGGATGATGATGATGAAGGTCAGAAAAAAGGTGGACACAGACACCAGTGCGATGATCAGATAAGAGGTCAGTTTGGAATTCTTCTCATCATAAGAAATGTCCTTCAGTTCTGGGACCTCAGCCAAGTTATCAGAAATAAGTAAATACATGGAACAGGTGGCAGAGAGAGAGGGCTGTCCGTTATCTTTCACTGACACAATAAGGTTCTGTTTCATGTTGTCAGATTCAGAAATGTCCCGCTGTGTCCTGATCTCTCCGCTGTGGACACCAATACTGAAAAGTCCCGGATCAGTGGATTTCACTATATGATAGGACAGCCAGGCGTTCTGTCCGGAGTCCGCGTCCACCGCTATCACTTTGGACACCAGAGAGCCTCCGTGTGCAGCTTTGGGGACCAGCTCGGTCATGAAGGAGTTGCCCTCCGGTGCGGGGTACAGTATCTGAGGAGAGTTGTCATTCACATCGGATATGAACACACTGACGGTCACGTTGCTGCTCAGCGGAGGAGAACCGTTGTCTCTTGCCATCACGTGGACTTTAAAACTCCTGAATTGTTCATAATCAAACGACCTCACTGCGTGGATCACCCCCGTGTCTCCGTTAACAGATACATAGGAGGACACCGGGGCTCCGTTCACCTCACCAGCTAACAGAGAATAAATCACTGTACCGTTTTGTCTCCAGTCGGGGTCTCGAGCAGTAACGGAACATAAAGTGGAGCCAGGTTTGTTATTTTCACTCACATATGCGCTGTACGACTGTTCCTCAAACACAGGTGGGTTGTCGTTGATGTCTGCTATAGATAACTGAACAGTTTTAGAAGAGGACAGAGGTGGCGAGCCTTCGTCAGTGGCTGTGATTGTAATGTTGTAATCAGACACTAGTTCACGGTCCAGTTGACCTGTAGTCACCAGAGAATAGTAGTTTTTAATAGAGGGAACTAATTTAAATGGGACATTTTGCTGAATAGAGCAGCGAACTATTTGATTATTATCAGAATCTGCATCCTGCACATTAATGATGCCTACCTCTGTACCAGGTGACACATTTTCTGGTACAGGATTAGCCAGAGATTTCACATACATTACAGGTATGTTGTCATTCACGTCAGTAATAGAGATGATCACCTTGGCGTATGATGACAGTCCTAATCCATCTTTTGCTTTAACGCGTATTTCAAATGTTGTGGTAGCTTCATAGTCAATGTTGCCGATTACTCGTATTTCACCTACTTTACGATCAATACTGAATATCTTCTTCACATCCTCTGAAACATGTCCAAAGTCATAACTCACATCTCCATTCACCCCCTCGTCTGCATCAGTTGCGCTCACTGTGACCACAGCAGTGTCTAAGGGAGAGTTTTCAGGCAGACTGGCTTTATAAACGGCCTGGCTAAACACTGGGGCGTTATCATTAGCATCCAGCACAGTGACGTGTATGACTACTGTACCTGATCTCTGAGGGGAGCCACCATCTAGAGCTGTAAGGAGCAAATTAATCTCCTGTTGTTTTTCACGATCAAGCTCTTTATCAAGAACAAGCTCTATACTGTTTCCATCAACCACCAACACAAAATTATCGTTCTTTTTAAGGCTGTACTGCTGGACTGAATTCTGTCCTACATCCGCATCGTGTGCTTCTTCTATCACAAAACGAGCTCCCCTGTCTGCAGACTCTCGGATTTCTAGATTTATCGCTTCCTCGTTGAACTGTGGAGAGTTATCATTAACATCTTGAACGTGTAAAGTGAATGAATGCAGCTCCAGAGGATTCTCCAGTACAAGATCGCGTTTTATTACACACGACAGCTTTTCTCCACAAAGCTCCTCCCGGTCAATCCTGTCGTCCACAATTAAATCTCCAGTATTGCGATTGATGTCACAATACCGTTTACGATTCCCTGTTGCATCAACACGAGCGTTTCTGGAAATCAGTGTACTCGAGTCCAGGTTCAGATCCTTCGCTATATTCCCGATGAGAGATCCGCGCTTCATTTCCTCCTGAAAGTAATAGCTCGCGTCTCCATGCACGTAGTGCAAAAAAAGGAAGACAACCAAAAAGCTATGTTTGATCGCCATCACAGGACTATGTTGGTTACACAAGAACGGTCTTCTTTTTTGTCACTAATTCGAAGAGAATCACAACAATAGAACAAGGTAATCGCGAGGACTCCACATTTATTCTGGCTCCATTGTAGGATCAACTGCAACTGAAAAATGACCCTGTTATTGCTGTGCACACCAGAGGGTGGAGTGGATATGTTTTACGTAGATTAGCAAATAGCGACACCATGAGTGGAGCTAAGAAATAACAGGCTGTACAATAACAAAAATATATTTTTTTAAGGTTCGAATGAGTTTCAATCCTTAAGAGATCGTTACAATGACTCGATCACAACAACGACTCCCATTATCCATGAACAAAACCACACTTAAAAATTAAAAGGTGTTTTTTAAAAAAGAAAATCAATACAATTCGAAAGAGTTTCAATCCTTAATATCTTCTTACAATGATAACTAGATCACAACAACGATAAATGGAAACATACTATCAGAAAAGAGGTGAGAATTTTGGCAAAGACTGTATTTTTGCAAATCTACTGAAACAATATTCATCAAGGGAGAAACAAACCAAGCGTGGACCGCATGTGGAATCTATCTCTAAAACTGCATCAGGACATAAAACGGAAGTGAGCACCAAGGACAGAGCAACTACGATCAACACGGAGGACAGAGTAAGAAGGATCAACACCAAGGACAGAGCAACAAAGATCATCACCAGCAACAGCATTCCAAGGATCGTATTAGTAAAGTTTTGAGTAATTACAACATCAATAAACAACAAATTGATCAGATGTAGAGTGATGACTTTAAGGGCAAACTTCCTTTTTTAACTGTCTTGAACAATCTAAAACGGTGCAACAAATACAGAGTAGACGGTATTAGTGAGGGCCTGTTTACCCTGATAACTTGGTTGTGTGTGTGTGTGTGTGTGTTTTGTAGGTGGAATGTGTGAAAATTGTCACGATCCTCTATAAAATTTGCTGTAAGAGGTTTTTGGCATCACCGTGAGAGTATTCATTACGTCAAAGTAAACTATTGTCATAGTTTTGATATTGAAATGTTACTTTTTAGGTCAACGTTCACCTAGGAACTTGAATAAAAAACCTGCCTAAAGTCTTTATGAACTTCCACAAATGCTAGAAACAAAATTCTTGGACTTATTGATATTTTTGAATAACAAACAGCAGAAGAGACAGAGAAAGTTAAGTCAAAGTTGAACTAAATACTCATTTCAATGTATTACAAAGTACTGCAGATAATGATGAGAAAACTCAATGCAAAAACTAAAAAGTCTAAAAACCTACTGAGGGGATATACTACTCTTTACAGTACTCTCCCACCAGTATACCACTGTCATCCAATGAGACACTACCAATATACAAACTTCAAGTTATTTATAGTGATTACAGTTATGTAATCTTACTACAACACATATAGTGAAAAGAGAAAAGGGACCAGTCTGCATCTTGCAGTAATTTCCTTCTTCTCATGGATGAAAAAAAGATATTACCTTTCAAAAGACGTCAGAATCAAGATACATTATACAATCTAACAATTAGTATTATCACAAGAACGCAACTTCTTGACAGTCATAATGCAACTGACATACATTTATATAGATATATCCATTGAACAGTCAATGACAAACTAAAATAACAACCAACACAGCACTTTTTTTTACATTGACTTCTGTCTTAAGGATCAATCAGATTAGACAGTATTCAAACACGACAAGGCTCAAAAAAAGAAAGGCTAATTTAGCATGCATGTTCGTAAAGGGGAGTGGACTGGCTTCAACTGTAAGACATGCATACTTCAGGTGATGCATTCCACCTATATGCCTACACAACAAGGTTTTCAGTCATTCAATTCATGAGACCACATAGCAGCCAATCTGCTAGATACCACATTAACAGTTTCCCCTGGACAAGTGTCAGACCAATGCCTGCCCCTAATTTTAAGCAACAAAGTCAAATATTGTAAAACACATATCATAGAAAATATCCACAGACATTATATCCACTGCAACAATAATCATGTGGTTTTGTAAGAGATGCCATTTAGTACTGACAGTAAGTCTATTCAAACAGATTTCTACAGGTCACTTAAACTGCACACTATAAGTTGCTGATTGGGGATGTATGGATATATCAATTTTGTATTGCTATAAAACCACTTATTTCTGTAGACTTTTACATTACTGCAGGTGATTAATTTGTCTTCAGATCATCACATGATCTGTAATGTTTATTTAAAAGGAAATGAGAACCAATCACTATTAACAATAATCTTGTATAGACGCCTTAACAAAAAATAAATGTCACTATTGTCATACTTTATACAAGCCAAACAACAGCAACAAGAGCCACAATGAATGATCAGTCCCAACTTCATATCAGAAGTCAGTAATGTTCAAGAATGCCCTGTTAATGTCTGCAGTGAATTCATATGTAACATGCCATATTTTTTGGAAGCACAAAAAAGCCATGTCATATCTGTGTGTGTGTGTGTGTGTGTGTGTGTGTGTGTGTGTGTGTGTGTGTGTGTGTGTGTGTGTGTGTTCAAAATCAGAATGAATGCATAATGATCTATGAAATACGTTATGTGACAAACTTTTTAATGACGCATGTGCCTACCTCAGGTGAACCATTACTATCTCCAAACACATCAGCAAAGTCTGATGGACTTTTCCTCAGAGTCTGGTCAGCAGGCAGAGTGTTGTCATTGTAAGATGAAACGAACTTAAAGTCACTGGTTCTAGAACCTGTTGTCAAGTAGGCGTCATAATTATAAGTGCTGCGTAAAGTTCCTGTGGGGTCAACATCTGCGTAATTAGGAGGGAGATAAGCGCTGGGGATGGCAACTGCTCCATCAAACAACAGTCTGGGCTTTCTCCTGCGACAAAACCTCACACCAAGGATTATGATTATGAACGTCAGGAAGAAGGTGGACACAGACACCAACGCGATGATCAGATAAGAGGTCAGTTTGGAATTCTTCTCATCGTAAGAAATATCCTTCAGTTCTGGGACCTCAGCCAAGTTATCAGAAATAAGTAAATACACGGAACAGGTGACAGAGAGAGAGGGCTGTCCGTTATCTTTCACTGCCACAATAAGGTTCTGTTTCATGTTGTCAGATTCAGAAATGTCCCGCTGTGTCCTGATCTCTCCGCTGTGGACACCAATACTAAAAAGACCCGGATCAGTGGATTTGACTATATGATAGGACAGCCAGGCGTTCTGTCCGGAGTCCGCGTCCACCGCTATCACTTTGGACACCAGAGATCCTCCGTGTGCAGCTTTGGGGACCAGCTCGGTCATGAAGGAGTTGCCCTCTGGGGCGGGGTACAGTATCTGAGGGGAGTTGTCATTCACATCCGATATGAACACACTCACGGTCACGTTGCTGCTCAGCGGAGGAGAACCGTTGTCTCTGGCCATCACGTGGACTTTAAAACTCCTGAACTGTTCATAATCAAACGACCTCACAGCGTGGATCACCCCCGTGTCTCCGTTAACAGATACATAGGAGGACACCGGGGCTCCGTTCACCTCACCAGCTAACAGAGAATAAATCACTGTACCGTTTTGTCTCCAGTCGGGGTCTCGAGCAGTAACGGAACATAAAGTGGAGCCAGGTTTGTTATTTTCACTCACATATGCGCTGTACGACTGTTCCTCAAACACAGGTGGGTTGTCGTTGATGTCTGCTACAGATAACTGAACAGTTTTAGAGGAGGACAGTGGTGGAGAGCCCTCGTCAGTGGCTGTGATTGTTATGTTGTAATCAGACACTAGTTCACGGTCCAATTGACCTGTAGTCACCAGAGAATAATAGTTTTTTATAGAGGGGACTAACTTAAATGGGACACTTTGCTGAATAGAGCAGCGAACTACTTGATTATTATCAGAATCTGCATCCTGCACATTAATGATGCCTACCTCTGTACCAGGTGACACATTCTCTGGTACAGGATTAGCCAGAGATTTCACATACATTACAGGTATGTTGTCATTCACGTCAGTAATAGAGATGATCACCTTGGCGTATGATGATAGCCCTAATCCATCTTTTGCTTTAACGCGTATTTCAAATGTTGTGGTAGCTTCATAGTCAATGGTGCCGATTACTCGTATTTCACCTACTTTACGGTCAATACTGAATATCTTCTTCACATCATCTGAAACATGTCCAAAGTCATAACTCACATCTCCATTCACCCCCTCGTCTGCATCAGTTGCGCTCACTGTGACCACAGCAGTGTCTAAGGGAGAGTTTTCAGGCAGACTGGCTTTATAAACGGCCTGGCTAAACACTGGGGCGTTATCATTAGCATCCAGCACAGTGACGTGTATGACCACTGTACCTGATCTCTGAGGGGAGCCACCATCTAGAGCTGTAAGGAGCAAATTAATCTCCTGATGTTTTTCACGATCAAGCTCTTTATCAAGAACAAGCTCTATACTGTTTCCATCAACCACCAACACAAAATTATCGTTCTTTTTAAGGCTGTACTGCTGGACTGAATTTTGTCCTACATCCGCATCGTGTGCTTCTTCTATCACAAAACGAGCTCCCCTGACTGCAGACTCTCGGATTTCTAGATGTATCGCTTCTTCGTTGAACTGTGGAGAGTTATCATTAACATCTTGAACGTGTAAAGTGAATGAATGCAGCTCCAGAGGATTCTCCAGGACAAGATCGCGTTTTATTACACACGACAGCTTTTCACCACAAAGCTCCTCCCGGTCAATCCTGTCGTCCACAATTAAATCTCCAGTATTGCGATTGATGTCACAATACCGTTTACGATTCCCTGCTGCATCAACACGAGCGTTTCTGGAAATCAGTGTACTCGAGTCCAGGTTCAGATCCTTCGCTATATTCCCGATGAGAGATCCGCGCTTCATTTCCTCCTGAAAGTAATAGCTCGCGTCTCCATGCACGCAGTGCAACAAAAGGAAGACAACCAAAAAGCTATTTTTGATCGCCATCACAGGACTATGTTTGTTACACAAAAACGGTCTTCTTTTTTGTCACTAATTCGAAGAGAATCACAACAATAGAACAAGGTAATCGCGAGCACTCCACATTTATTCTGGCTCCATTGTAGGATCAACTGCAATTGAAAAAAGACCCTGTTATTGCTGTGCACACCAGTGGGTGGAGTGGATATGTTTTACGTAGATTAGCAAATAGCGACACCATGAGTGGAGCTAAGAAAAAACAGACTGTACAAATATATATATATATATATATATATATATATATATATATATATTAAGGTTTACATGTTATGCACCTTCTTAATACACTATAGGCTATTAGTGTGAGAGTAAAAATACATAGTATCTGCAACTACGATATCTGAAGTATCGTTTACAATGGAATCAATGAGCAAATATTTTGGAATTCGGTTTAAAAAACACGTCTCCTCTGAATGTATCATCACGTCTCTGACAGTTCAAACCTCTGATCGACCACAGCACCTGATAACATGAATGCAACGCGCTTTAACGGTTTATCTAGATAACAATAGAGCGAGAGACTGATAAATCCACAAACAATAATAATTTCAAAAGTGTACAGACACTATCGTACCCACACAATGTAAGTGTCCTGGACAAGAACACTCCATACAATCAGAGATTAATGAAACATTGTTAGACAAACAAACAGACACACAGATAGACAGATAGACAGAGAGATAGGACATGGAATACATTTAAAAACGTTTAAAAACACCCAGCTGGCACAAATCAAAACGTAACCTGACAATAAGTGTTGAAATACGTATTTGAACATCTCATTCAGATCATGCTGAATCAACCTAAACATAATGGCGTATATCCAATTTAATCGAAACTTTCGACAGCAATTACATACAACTAATAAGGTTTGTGTAGAAGAAAATCCAATCAGACCTTTCATTTAATATGCATCGACCATTCCAAACATTGGCCATCATAGGCTGGACTCTCCCTTTAAGTAATTAACTGTCGAGCTCTCAAACCAAAATTACACCGTTAAATCATGAATATTTTCGAGGAAAGTTTATGTAAAATTGAAAAGAAATTAAGAACTAAGAAAGAAAGAAAGAAAGAAAGAAAGAAAGAAAGAAAGAAAGAGTGTGTGCGTTGTTTCTATTTGTATTTTAAATGGGCAGTTGAGGGTAAGAAAACATTGACTTAAAAACAAATTAATGATTTGTCCTAACCCTGGGGACTCTTCAGAATCTCCAAATACATCAGCAAAGTCTGATGGAATGAATAATGAACTATGAAATACGTTTTGTGACAAACATATTATATGACGCATGTGCCTACCTCAGGTGAACCATTACTATCTCCAAACACATCAGCAAAGTCTGATGGACTTTTCCTCAGAGTCTGGTCAGCAGGCAGAGTGTTGTCATTGTAAGATGAAACGAACTTAAAGTCACTGGTTCTAGAACCTGTTGTCAAGTAGGCGTCATAATTATAAGTGCTGCGTAAAGTTCCTGTGGGGTCAACATCTGCGTAATTAGGAGGGAGATAAGCGCTGGGGATGGCAACTGCTCCATCAAACAACAGTCTGGGCTTTCTCCTGCGACAAAACCTCACACCCAGGATGATGATGATGAAGGTCAGAAAAAAGGTGGACACGGACACCAGTGCGATGATCAGATAAGAGGTCAGTTTGGAATTCTTCTCATCGTAAGACATATCCTTCAGTTCTGGGACCTCAGCCAAGTTATCAGAAATAAGTAAATATATGGAACAGGTGGCAGAGAGAGAGGGCTGTCCGTTATCTTTCACTGACACAATAAGGTTCTGTTTCATGTTGTCAGATTCAGAAATGTCTCGCTGTGTCCTGATCTCTCCGCTGTGGACACCAATAGTGAAAAGTCCCGGATCAGTGGATTTCACTATATGATAGGACAGCCAGGCGTTCTGTCCGGAGTCCGCGTCCACCGCTATCACTTTGGACACCAGAGAGCCTCCGTGTGCAGCTTTAGGGACCAGCTCGGTCATGAAGGAGTTGCCCTCAGCGGAGGGGTACAGTATCTGAGGAGAGTTGTCATTCACATCTGATATGAACACACTCACGGTCACGTTGCTGCTCAGCGGAGGAGAACCGTTGTCTCTGGCCATCACGTGGACTTTAAAACTCCTGAACTGTTCATAATCAAACGACCTCACAGCGTGGATCACCCCCGTGTCTCCGTTAACAGATACATAGGAGGACACCGGGGCTCCGTTCACCTCACCAGCTAACAGTGAATAAATCACTGTACCGTTTTGTCTCCAGTCGGGGTCTCGAGCAGTAACGGAACATAAAGTGGAGCCAGGTTTGTTATTTTCACTCACATATGCGCTGTACGACTGTTCCTCAAACACAGGTGGGTTGTCGTTGATGTCTGCTACAGATAACTGAACAGTTTTAGAGGAGGACAGAGGTGGAGAGCCCTCGTCAGTGGCAGTGATCGTAACGTTGTATTCAGACACTAGTTCACGGTCCAGTTGTCCTGTAGTCACCAGAGAATAGTAGTTTTTAATAGAAGGGACTAATTTAAAAGGAGCGCCTTGCTGAATGAAGCAGCGGACCTGTTTATTATTCTCAGAGTCTCTGTCCTGAACATTAATGATGCCCACCTCTGTACCAGGTGACACATTCTCAGGTATGGGATTAGTCAGTGATTTCAGGTGTATAACTGGTGCGTTGTCGTTCATATCCGTAATTTCAATTATTAATGTTGCATATGACGCCAATCCCAGACCATCTTTGGCGCTGATCTGCATTTCATATGATGACTCTTTTTCATAATCAATAGGTCCTACTACCTTAACCTCTCCTGTTTTGGGGTTTAGAGAAAACATTTGGTTTTCATCTGAAACATGGTCAAATCCATAAGTAACTTCACCATACATTCCTTCGTCTGCATCAGTAGCACTCATTGTGATCACAACAGTATCGAGAGGAGAGTTTTCAGGCAGACTGGCTTTATAGACGGTCTGGCTAAAAACTGGTACATTATCATTAGCATCCAGCACAGTGACGTGTATGACTACAGTGCCTGATCTCTGAGGAGAGCCACCATCAAATGCGGTAAGCAAGAGCATCATCTCTTTTTTATCTTCTCTATCTAATTCTTTGTCTAAGACTAATTCTCCGTATTTTCGCCCACTGCCCTTTGTCTTTACATTTAATGAGAAATGATCATTCTGCTGAAGTGAGTAGCCCTGAACAGCATTTTCTCCGATGTCTCCATCGTGTGCTTCATCCAGGAGAAAACGTGCACCCTTGTCTGCGGATTCCTGTATTTCAATCTTAAGTGACTCTTCTTTAAACTGCGGTGAATTATCATTTATATCTTGAACGCGGATGTTAATACGGTGCAGTTCTAATGGATTTTCTAATACAAGTTCTTGTTTTAGGACACACGATGCCTTTTTCCCACAAAGCCCTTCTCTGTCGATCCTTTCTTGAACAATCAAGTCTCCGGTATTGAGATTAACTCCGCAGTACTTAAGGTTGTCATCCTCCGTATCGATACGAGCCTTGCGAGCAGACAGTCTGCCCAAATCAAGTCCCAGATCTTTAGCGATATTTCCAATTACAGATCCACGTTTCATCTCCTCGGGAACAGAGTAGCTGACGTCTCCATAGACGGGGTGGAGGACAAGAAACATACAAGCAAGGCCGTAGTGTACAAACCTGCCGGATCCCATTGTTACTGCGAGACAAAGCAACACATTCAAAACTCCTACTAAGCAGATCAAAATATATCACCAGTGTATTCCTGATTCTTTCCAATAGAACAAAGAACAGTCTTTGCAGTTACACACGAAACGTTTGTAGTCAACTGCGTTACAATACCAGAATGAGGCTTGAAATTCATTATCAGAGAAGGGTGGAGAATGAACGCGTCTTCTCGTTTGCTGGTACACACTGACACCATGAGTATTTCTTTAGACATAGCAAGACCATGTATTCAATATTTTATTTTTTAAAGTTAAGCCAGTTCACTTGCTCATATTTACTTCAAAAACTAAAGCAAAATATAACATAACTATTTTATTGGTACAGTACCTTTATAATTTAAATGAGCTACAACATCACTGACTCAGTTGATATTGTAAAAAAAGCCACAAAAACATGAACTTGTTCTCACTGTGTCTCGGGAAAACCCCAATTTCACATCAAGTTTGGTGTGTGAAGATTGTGAACAGGCACATACACTATACTATACTCCAAGAAGGAGAGGGAAATACTTTCATTTTAGAGTAGGTGTTTCATTTTAACTCATTACTTCACATGCAGCATGAGAACTAATGTCCAAGAATCTACTTATCCCTTCTTGACTAACTGGTGCTCACACTTTTCCTCCCATTCGGAATTTGTATTATATTGCCGCCTTACTGGCATGATGAAGTAAATCACAGGGAAATATTAGCTTATATTACACATCCTATGATAAAGTACTTTGTATTTTGTAAATTAGTAGATACAAAGCACGTGGCATAAGTTATTGAACATGTTGGAGACTACATCAGAAAAGCGAGACTCCTCCAACAAAATAAAACAAACAGACACACTGTCTCCACTGTCAGTTTCTTGATACTGTTCTCCTGCCGACTCCCATTTCTCATGAACAAAATCCAAACTTAGAAATTAAAAGCTGTGGTCAAAAAAAAAGAAAAGAAAAGCAGCATTATACTTCGAACGACTTTCAATCCTTAAGAAAAGCAAAGAAAAGCGAAACTCCTCCAACATAACAGAACAAACCAACACACTGTCAATTTCTTGATACTGCGCTAGTGCCGACTCCCATTATCCATGAACAAAACCAAAATAAGAAATTGAAAGCTGTTGTGCAAAAAAAGAAAAGCAATACAATTCGAATGAGTTTCAATCCTTAACAGATCCTTACATTGATAACTAGATCACAACAACGATAAATGGAAACATACTATCAGAAAAGAGGTGAGCATTTTGGCAAAGACTGTAGTTTTGCAAATCTACTGAAACAATATTCATCAACGGAGAAACAAACCAAGCGTGGACTACATGTGGAATCTATCTCTAAAACTGCATCAGAAAATGAAACAAGTGAGCACCAAGGACAGAGCAACTACGATCAACACGGAGGACAGAGTAAGAAGGATCAGCACCAAGGACAGAGCAACAAAGATCATCACCAGCAACAGCATTCCAAGGATCGTATTAGTAAAGTTTTGAGTAATTACAACATCAATAAACAACAAATTGATCAGATGGAGAGTAATGACTTTAAGGGCAAACTTCCTTTTTAACTGTCTTGAACAATCTAAAACGGTGCAACAAATTCAGAGTAGACAGTATTAGTGAGGGCTTGCTTACACTGATAACTTGGTGTGTGTGTTTTGTAGGTGGAATGTGTGAAAATTGTCACGATCCTCTATAAAATTTGCGGTAATAGGTGTTTGGCATCACCGTGAGAGTATTAATTACATCAAAGTAAACTACTGTCATAGTTTTGATATTAAAATGTTACTTTTAAGTTCAACGTTCACCTAGAAACTTGAATAAAAATCCTGCCTAAAGTCTTTATGAACTTCCACGAATGCTAGAAACAAAATTCTTGGACGTATTGACATTGTTTAAATGACAACCGCAGAAGAGACCAATGGACCTGTAAAGAGTAAAGACAAAACACCAAAATTACTTCTGCAGGACTCAAAGCACTAGTTGACTTAAATTAAATGTGTGCATACCTCAGGAGAGAGATCACTATCTCCAAACACTTCAGCAAAGTCTGATGGACTTTTCCTCAGAGTCTGGTCAGCAGGCAGAGTGTTGTCATTGTAAGATGAAACGAACTTAAAGTCACTGGTTCTAGAACCTGTTGTCAAGTAGGCGTCATAATTATAAGTGCTGCGTAAAGTTCCTGTGGGGTCAACATCTGCGTAATTAGGAGGGAGATAAGCGCTGGGGATGGCAACTGCTCCATCAAACAACAGTCTGGGCTTTCTCCTGCGACAAAACCTCACACCCAGGATGATGATGATGAAGGTCAGAAAAAAGGTGGACACAGACACCAGCGCGATGATCAGATAAGAAAAAAGGTGGACACAGACACCAGCGCGATGATCAGATAAGAGGTCAGTTTGGAATTCTTCTCATCGTAAGAAATATCCTTCAGTTCTGGGACCTCAGCCAAGTTATCAGAAATAAGTAAATACATGGAACAGGTGGCAGAGAGAGAGGGCTGTCCGTTATCTTTCACTGACACAATAAGGTTCTGTTTCATGCTGTCAGATTCAGAAATGTCCCGCTGTGTCCTGATCTCTCCGCTGTGGACACCAATACTGAAAAGTCCCGGATCAGTGGATTTCACTATATGATAGGACAGCCATGCGTTCTGTCCGGAGTCCGCGTCCACCGCTATCACTTTGGACACCAGAGACCCTCCGTGTGCAGCTTTGGGGACCAGCTCGGTCATGAAGGAGTTGCCCTCTGGGGCGGGGTACAGTATCTGAGGAGAGTTGTCATTCACATCTGATATGAACACACTGACGGTCACGTTGCTGCTCAGCGGAGGAGAACCGTTGTCTCTGGCCATCACGTGGACTTTAAAACTCCTGAACTGTTCATAATCAAACGACCTCACAGCGTGGATCACCCCCGTGTCTCCGTTAACAGATACATAGGAGGACACCGGGGCTCCGTTCACCTCACCAGCTAACAGAGAATAAATCACTGTACCGTTTTGTCTCCAGTCGGGGTCTCGAGCAGTAACGGAACATAAAGTGGAGCCAGGTTTGTTATTTTCACTCACATATGCGCTGTACGACTGTTCCTCAAACACAGGTGGGTTGTCGTTGATGTCTGCTACAGATAACTGAACAGTTTTAGAGGAGGACAGAGGTGGAGAGCCCTCGTCAGTGGCTGTGATTGTTATGTTGTAATCAGACACTAGTTCACGGTCCAGTTGACCTGTAGTCACCAGAGAATAGTAGTTTTTAATAGAAGGGACTAATTTAAAAGGGGCGCCTTGCTGAATGGAGCAGCGGACCTGACCGTTATTCTCAGAGTCTCTGTCCTGGACATTAATGATGCCCACCTCTGTACCAGGTGACACATTCTCCGGTATGGGATTAGTCAGTGATTTCAGGTGTATTACTGGTGCGTTGTCGTTCATATCCCTAATTTCAATTATTAATGTTGCATATGACGCCAATCCCAGACCATCTTTGGCGCTGATCTGCATTTCATATGATGACTCTTTTTCATAATCAACATGTCCTGCTACCTTAACCTCTCCTGTTTTGGGGGTTAGAGAGAAGACTTGGTTTTCATCTGAAACATGGTCAAATCCATAAGTAACTTCACTATTCACTCCCTCGTCTGCATCAGTAGCACTCACTGTGATCACAACAGTATCGAGAGGAGAGTTTTCAGGCAGACTGGCTTTATAGACGGTCTGGCTAAACACTGGTACATTATCATTAGCATCCAGCACAGTGACGTGTATGACTACAGTGCCTGATCTCTGAGGAGAGCCACCATCAAATGCGGTAAGCAAGAGCATCATCTCTTTTTTATCTTCTCTATCTAATTCTTTGTCTAAGACTAATTCTCCGTATTTTCGCCCACTGCCCTTTGTCTTTACATTTAATGAGAAATGATCATTCTGCTGAAGTGAGTAGCCCTGAACAGCATTTTCTCCGATGTCTCCATCGTGTGCCTCATCCAGGAGAAAATGCGCACCCTTGACTGCCGATTCTCGTATTTCAAATCTAAGTGAATCTTCTTTAAACTGCGGTGAGTTGTCATTAATATCTTGAACGCGGATGTTAATACGGTGCAGTTCTAATGGATTTTCTAGTACAAGTTCTTGTTTTAGGACACACGATGCCTTTTTCCCACAAAGCCCTTCTCTGTCGATCCTTTCTTGAACAATCAAGTCTCCGGTATTGAGATTAACTCCGCAATACTTAACGTTATCCTCCATATCGATACGAGCCTTGCGAGCAGACAGTCTGCCCAAATCAAGTCCCAGATCTTTAGCGATATTTCCAATTACAGATCCACGTTTCATCTCCTCGGGAATAGAGTAGCTGACGTCTCCATAGACGGGTTGGAGGACAAGAAGAATACAAGCAAGGCCGTAGCGTAGAGCAAATCCACCGGATCCCATTGTTACTTCTCGACAGCGCTACTCATTCAAACTTCTCAGTAAGCAGGTCAAATTATATCACCAGTGTATTCCTGATTCTTCTAAATAACTAAAGCTTATCGTTGCAGTCATAAGAAAGCCGGATGTAGTCAACTGCGGTACAATACCAGAAGCAGGGTTTAAATTCGTTGTCAGAGAAGGGTGGAGAATGAACGTGTCGTCTCGTTTGCTGGTACACACTGACACCATGAGTATGTATTTAGACATTACAAGGCCATACATTATTTGTTGTCTTTTTAAATTATGTGAAGGGTTATCTTAACAGTAATCAATCAATCGATAGATGAACACCTGTACCAAATTTGTGGTAACCTTCATCTATAGACAGCTTTACCACATTGTGATTGAACAAACACTTTAAAATGTGGATGGACATCAAACTGTTGTTCCTTTGTCGGTGAAAGACCCTCTGGTTTAAAAAATAAGTTTGATTTTTCAAAATGTAGATACTATACAGACGATGCCCACAGAAAAAAAGAGGAACTTTTGCATTCTGTTTACGTTTCCTTTCATCTAGAGACTCCATGTTAAATATTAAATTATGTGCAGAAACCTCATATACTGTCGTTGATGAAACGATGGTCGTATTTTCCTGCCCTTCTATTTTTTCCTATCTTACAGGGTTACGTTTTGAACAGGTGAAAAACAGGAAAATCGTGTTAAATGTCTCCATATATACAGTAGGCTTTGTGTCGACATCCTGTAAAGCACTCCACAGCTTGTAATTTTTCAGAATTTAAACATTAAGGGGAAATGTGTTACTGCGTTTTAATCAGGGAAATGATTGTATTGTACCATCATATGACTGATAATCAGTAAATACAACTAGTGTGTGCTTTCAAACATATCACAAGCTGTAATTCAATTTGAGGGGACTCAGGGCAACCACAGACAGATCAATCTCAATTTATCATAAACCCACTACTTTTTTTCTTACAATTAAATGGGGGAAATCAGACTTCTCTCAAACATAAAGTAGTAATTTAAGTTAATACTTGAGTCTTCAGTAGTAAGCAACAAACATATTAAACACTGATTGCTACTGTTAAACACATTATCGAACAACTGTAACAAACGACCAATGGTTCTGGATGTATCTTATACTTGTGCTATTGTTGCATGATATATCATTTAACTGAGGTTAGGTAAACTTAAAGACAGGCTCACACTGATTAACATCTGCTGCAAAGCTCAAAAAGATATAATTCATTATATAATGGAGGATAATAATGGAGGTTAAAATGCAACATATGAAAGATATCTACATTTCAGGATATAACTAAACATTTTTTGAAAGCTGATCCGTCCAAGCCTGACTATAATGCCTTGTATTTGAATAGATGCATTCATGTGCAAACATATTTATGTCGTAAAGTTTTAAGTTTTGTAACAGTTCAATTTAACACTCATCAGCAATGGATGCTATAAATCAAACAAAAAATACATAAACACAAATATCTTTGAAATAAATGTAACTGTATAAGATGTAGTCATGGACGGTATTTAAGACGGCATGGCATAAGCTTTAGAGAGAACGTATTTTACATATAGAAGCACAATTCAGGACAGCGAAACTCCGCTAGCAAGCTAGAAAAACACAAACTCCACTATTTCACAAAGCTCGAACGGGGCGTCTTATTTCCTGCTGATGATTAATAGATCTTGACAAAGTACTGAACCACAAGACGCTCTTGCAATACAATGAGATTAGAGCAACACTATATGAAAACATAAAGGCAATTAATCTATCATTATTTTACCAAACGATGTATTGTTGCAAATGTAAAATTACTTGCAGTATTGAAACAAAACTCAGCAAAGGAGAAAAAATTACCCAAACCAAAATCTCTAGGTCTCCATTAGAAATCTAGAAGCAATTCAGCACCAAGGACAGAGTAACAGGGAACCTTATTTAAAAAAATGTTCCTTCAATGTGAAACAGACCGTAGGATGTAGTGGTAATCAAATAGAAAGAAAAAAAATGTAAAGGCTTTCGTTAAAGTAACCTATGTGATCTCCAAAAAATGTATCGACAAAACTCTTGAATTACCATAATTCTTAGCAGTGTGACACATGTGTAAACGTTATTAATCAACACCAGAAGAACAAATGCAGTGAAAACAGATAAATAAAAATAGCTTGATCGAGACGTCAAACATGATTTGGGTTAGACTAAATATATGCGTACCTCAGGAGAGCGATCACAATCTCCAAAGACTTCAGCAAAGTCTGATGGACTTTTCCTCAGAGTCTGGTCAGCAGGCAGAGTGTTGTCATTGTAAGATGAAACGAACTTAAAGTCACTGGTTCTAGAACCTGTTGTCAAGTAGGCGTCATAATTATAAGTGCTGCGTAAAGTTCCTGTGGGGTCAACATCTGCGTAATTAGGAGGGAGATAAGCGCTGGGGATGGCAACTGCTCCATCAAACAACAGTCTGGGCTTTCTCCTGCGACAAAACCTCACACCCAGGATGATGATGATGAAGGTCAGAAAAAAGGTGGACACAGACACCAGTGCGATGATCAGATAAGAAGTCAATTTGGAATTCTTCTCATCGTAAGAAATATCCTTCAGTTCTGGGACCTCAGCCAAGTTATCAGAAATAAGTAAATACATGGAACAGGTGGCAGAGAGAGAGGGCTGTCCGTTATCTTTGACTGACACAATAAGGTTCTGTTTCATGCTGTCAGATTCAGAAATGTCCCGCTGTGTCCTGATCTCTCCGCTGTGGACACCAATAGTGAAAAGTCCCGGATCGGTGGATTTGACTATATGATAGGACAGCCAGGCGTTCTGTCCGGAGTCCGCGTCCACCGCTATCACTTTGGACACCAGAGAGCCTCCGTGTGCAGCTTTGGGGACCAGCTCGGTCATGAAGGAGTTGCCCTCTGGGGCGGGGTACAGTATCTGAGGAGAGTTGTCATTCATATCCGATATGAACACACTGACGGTCACGTTGCTGCTCAGCGGAGGAGAACCGTTGTCTCTGGCCATCACGTGGACTTTAAAACTCCTGAACTGTTCATAATCAAACGACCTCACAGCGTGGATCACCCCCGTGTCTCCGTTAACAGATACATAGGAGGACACCGGGGCTCCGTTCACCTCACCAGCTAACAGAGAATAAATCACTGTACCGTTTTGTCTCCAGTCGGGGTCTCGAGCAGTAACGGAACATAAAGTGGAGCCAGGTTTATTATTTTCACTCACATATGCGCTGTACGACTGTTCCTCAAACACAGGTGGGTTGTCGTTGATGTCTGCTACAGATAACTGAACAGTTTTAGAGGAGAACAGAGGTGGAGAGCCCTCGTCAGTGGCTGTGATTGTGATGTTGTAATCAGACACTAGTTCACGGTCCAGTTGTCCTGTAGTCACCAGAGAATAATAGTTTTTAATAGAAGGGACTAATTTAAAAGGGGCGCCTTGCTGAATGGAGCAGCGAACCTGTCTATTATTTTCAGAGTCGCTGTCCTGCACATTAATGATGCCCACCTCTGTACCAGGTGACACATTCTCAGGTATGGGGTTAGACATTGATTTCAGGTAAATGACTGGTGCGTTGTCGTTCACATCAGTGACGTCAATAACTAATGTTGCATATGAAACTAATCCCAGACCATCTTTTGCGCTTATCTGCATTTCATAAGAAGACACTTTTTCATAATCAATAGCTCCAGCGACTCTAACCTCCCCCGTTTTTGAGTGTAACGAAAATACATTACTATCGTCACCTGAAACATGATCAAATTCATAGATTATTTCACTATTTAAACCTTCGTCTGCATCAGTAGCACTCACTGTAAGCACAACAGTATCGAGAGGAGAGTTTTCAGGCAGACTGGCTTTATAGACGGTCTGGCTAAACACTGGTACATTATCATTAGCATCCAGCACAGTGACGTGTATGACTACAGTGCCTGATCTCTGAGGAGAGCCACCATCAAAAGCGGTAAGCAAGAGCATCATCTCTTTTTTATCCTCTCTATCTAATTCTTTGTCTAAGACTAATTCGCAGTACTTTCGTCCACCAGATTTCGTGTTCACGTTAAGTTTAAAGTGATCATTCTGTTGAAGTGAGTAGCCTTGAACAGAATTTTCTCCGATGTCTCCATCGTGTGCCTCTCCAAGAAGAAAACGTGAACCCTTGTCTGCCATTTCGTGGATTTCAATCTTAAGTGAATCCTCTTTAAACTGCGGTGAATTGTCATTGATATCTTGAACGCGGATGTTAATACGGTGCAGTTCTAATGGATTTTCTAGTACAAGTTCTTGTTTTAGGACACACGATGCCTTTTTCCCACAAAGCCCTTCTCTGTCGATCCTTTCTTGTACAATCAAGTCTCCGGTATTGAGATTAACTCCGCAATACTTAACGCTGTTATCCTCCGTATCGATACGAGCCTTGCGAGCAGACAGTCTGCCCAAATCAAGTCCCAGATCTTTAGCGATATTTCCAATTACAGATCCACGTTTCATCTCCTCGGGAATAGAGTAGCTGACGTCTCCATAGACGGGGTGGAGGACAAGAAGAATACAAGCAAGGCCGTAGCGTAGTGCAAATCTGCCGGATCCCATTGTTACTTCTAGACAGCGCTACTCATTCAAACCTCTCAGTCAGCAGGTCAAATTATATCACCAGTGTATTCCTGATTTTTCTAAATAAGTAAAGCGTATCGTTGCAGTCATAAGAAAGTCGTATGGAGTCAACTGCGGTACAATACCAGAAGCAGGGTTTAAATTCGTTGTCAGAGAAGGGTGGAGAATGAACGTGTCGTCTCGTTTACTGGTACACACTGACACCATGAGTATGTATTTAGACATTACAAGGTCATGCATTATTTCTTTTCTTTTTAAATTATGTGTAAGATTATCTTAACAGTTATCAATCAATCGATAGATGAACACCTGTATCAATTTGTGGTTACCTTATAGACAGCTTTACCACATTGTGATTGAACAAACACTTTAAAATGTTGATGAACATCAAACTGTTGTTCCTGTGTCTGTGAAAGACCCTCTGGTTTAAAAAACAAGTTTGATGTTTCTAAATGTAGATACTATACAGACGATGCCCACAGAAAAAAGAGGACCCTTTGCATTCTGTTTAGGTTTCTGTTCATTTAGAGACTGCACATGTTGCATGTTCAATAGTAAATTATGTGAAAAAACCTAATATACTGTCGTTGATGAAACGGTGGTCGTACGTTCATGTCCTTGTATGTTTTCCCATCTTACTGGGTTACGTTTTGAGCAGGTTTAAAACAGGAAAATCGTGTTAAATGTCTCCATATATACAGTAGGCTTTGTGTCCACATCCTATAAAGCACTCCACAGCTTGTAATTTGTAAACAGAACCTTATTGTGTCAGTCAAAGATAACGGACAGCCCTCTCTCTCTGCCACCTGTTCCATGTATTTACTTATTTCTGATAACTTGGCTGAGGTCCCAGAACTGAAGGATATTTCTTACGATGAGAAGAATTCCAAATTGCTGCTGACTGTGTGCTTTCAAACATATCACAAGCTGTAATTCATTTTAAGGGGACTCATGGCAAGCAAAGAGATCAATCTCAATTAATCATAAACCTACTACTTTTTCTTACAGTTAAATGGGGGAAATCAGAGTTCTCTCAAACATAAAGTAGTAATTTAAATTAATACTTGAGTCTTCAGCAGTAAGCAACACAAATATTAAACACCGATTGTTACTGCTAAACACATTATCAAACAACTGTAACAAACGACCAATGGTTCTGGATGTATCTTATACTTGTGCTATTGTTGCATGATATATAATTTAACTGAGGTTAGGTAAACTTAAAGACAGGCTCACACTGATTAACATCTGCTGCAAAGCTCAAAAAGATGAAAACATGAATTCCACTATTTCACAAAGCTCTAACAAGGCGTACTGTTTACTGCTGATGATTAATAAATCTTGATAAAGGACTGAACCACAAGACGCTCTTGCGATGCAATGAGATTAGAGCAATAACATATGAAAACATAAAGGCAATTAATCCATCATTATTTTACCAAACGATGTATTGTTGCAAATGTAAAATTACTTGCAGAAGTATTGAAACAAAACTCAGCAAATGAGAAAAAATTACACAAACCAAAATCTCTAGGTCTCCACTAGAGATCTAGAAGCAATTCAGCACCAAGGACAGAGTAACAGGGAACCTTATGAAAAGGTTTGCCTTCAATGTGAAACAGAACGAATAGAAAGAAAACAAATGTAAAGGTTTTCGTTAAAGTAACCTATGTGATCTCCAAAAAACTGGTATGGACAAAAGTCTTGAATTATTATAATTCTTACCGGTGTAATACATGTGAAAACGTTATTAATCAACACCAGAGGCAAAAAAGCACTGAAAATAGATACATGAAAATAGCTTGATCGAGACGTTAAACACGATTTTAGTTAGATTAAATATATGCGTACCTCAGGAGAGCGATCACAATCTCCAAACACTTCAGCAAAGTCTGATGGACTTTTCCTCAGAGTCTGGTCAGCAGGCAGAGTGTTGTCATTGTAAGATGAAACGAACTTAAAGTCACTGGTTCTAGAACCTGTTGTCAAGTAGGCGTCATAATTATAAGTGCTGCGTAAAGTTCCTGTGGGGTCAACATCTGCGTAATTAGGAGGGAGATAAGCGCTGGGGATGGCAACTGCTCCATCAAACAACAGTCTGGGCTTTCTCCTGCGACAAAACCTCACACCAAGGATGATGATGATGAAGGTCAGAAAAAAGGTGGACACAGACACCAGCGCGATGATCAGATAAGAGGTCAGTTTGGAATTCTTCTCATCGTAAGAAATATCCTTCAGTTCTGGGACCTCAGCCAAGTTATCAGAAATAAGTAAATACATGGAACAGGTGGCAGAGAGAGAGGGCTGTCCGTTATCTTTCACTGACACAATAAGGTTCTGTTTCATGCTGTCAGATTCAGAAATGTCCCGCTGTGTCCTGATCTCTCCGCTGTGAAGGCCAATAGTGAAAAGTCCAGGATCAGTGGATTTAAGTATATGATAGGACAGCCAGGCGTTCTGTCCGGAATCTGCGTCCACTGCTATCACTTTGGACACCAGAGAGCCTCCGTGCGCAGCTTTAGGGACCAGCTCGGTCATGAAGGAGTTGCCCTCTGGGGCGGGGTACAGTATCTGAGGAGAATTGTCATTCACATCCGATATGAACACACTGACGGTCACGTTGTTGCTCAGCGGAGGAGAACCGTTGTCTCTGGCCATCACGTGGACTTTAAAACTCCTGAACTGTTCATAATCAAACGACCTCACAGCGTGGATCACCCCCGTGTCTCCGTTAACAGATACATAGGAGGACACCGGGGCTCCGTTCACCTCACCAGCTAACAGAGAATAAATCACTGTACCGTTTTGTCTCCAGTCGGGGTCTCGAGCAGTAACGGAACATAAAGTGGAGCCAGGTTTGTTATTTTCACTCACATATGCGCTGTACGACTGTTCCTCAAACACAGGTGGGTTGTCGTTGATGTCTGCTACAGATAACTGAACAGTTTTAGAGGAAGACAGAGGTGGAGAGCCCTCGTCAGTGGCAGTGATTGTAATGTTGTAATCAGACACTAGTTCACGGTCCAGTTGTCCTGTAGTCACCAGAGAATAGTAGTTTTTAATAGAAGGGACTAATTTAAAAGGGGCGCCTTGCTGAATGGAGCAGCGAACCTGTCCATTATTTTCTGAGTCTGCATCCTGTACGTTAATGATGCCCACCTCTGTACCAGGTGACACATTCTCAGGTATGGGGTTAGTCAATGATTTCAGGTAAATAACTGGTGCATTGTCATTCACATCAGTAACGTCAATAACTAATGTTGCATATGAAACTAATCCCAGACCATCTTTTGCGCTTATCTGCATTTCATAAGATGACTCTTTTTCATAATCAATAGCTCCAGCGACTCTGACCTCCCCCGTTTTTGAGTGTAACGAAAATACATTACTATCGTCACCTGAGACATGATCAAATTCATAGGTAATTTCACTATTTAAACCTTCGTCTGCATCAGTAGCACTCACTGTGATCACAACAGTATCTAGAGGAGAGTTTTCAGGCAGACTGGCTTTATAGACGGTCTGGCTAAACACTGGTACATTATCATTAGCATCTAGCACAGTGACGTGTATGACTACAGTGCCTGATCTCTGAGGAGAGCCACCATCAAATGCGGTAAGCAAGAGCATCATCTCTTTTTTATCTTCTCTATCTAATTCTTTGTCTAAGACTAGTTCGCAGTACTTTCGTCCACCAGATTTCGTGTTCACGTTTAGTTTAAAGTGATCATTCTGCTGAAGTGAGTAGCCTTGAACAGAATTTTCTCCGATGTCTCCATCGTGTGCCTCTCCAAGAAGAAAACGTGCACCCTTGGCTGCCGATTCACTAATTTCAATCTTAAGTGAATCCTCTTTAAACTGCGGTGAATTGTCATTGATATCTTGAACGCGGATGTTAATACGGTGCAGTTCAAATGGCTTTTCCAGCACAAGTTCTTGTTTTAAAACACACGATGCCCTTTTCCCACAAAGCCCTTCTCTGTCGATCCTTTCTTGTACAATCAAGTCTCCGGTATCGAGATTAACTCCGCAATACTTAACGTTGTTAAGCTCCGTATCGATACGAGCCTTGCGAGCAGACAGTCTTCCCAAATCAAGTCCCAGATCTCTAGCGATATTTCCAATTACAGATCCACGTTTAATCTCCTCTGGAACAGAGTAGCTGACGTCTCCATAGACGGGGTGGAGGACAAGAAAAATACAAGTAAGGCCGTAATGCAGCGCAGCCCTGCTGTATCCCATTGTTAGTGCGAGACAGAACTATAAGCAGGTCGATATATATCACCGGAGTATTCCTGATGTCCTCTAATAAACAAACTGCAGTCACAGACGACGCTTTTGTAGTCAACTGAGGTACAATAACCTACCGGAATAAGGTTTTGATTTCGTTGTCAGAGAAGGGTGGAGAATGAACGCGTCTTCTCGTTTGCTGGTACACACTGACACCATGAGTATTTCTGTAGACATAACAAGACCAAGTGTGATTTTATCTACTTTGTATGTTTGTTTTTTAATGGACGCAAATTTATTGGCCAGTAATTATAATTTAAAAAAAAAAACATGCGCTATAACACCACTTACACGTTTGTAATTTTAAAAAGAAACAGACACGTGAGTTTGTATTAACCTTATCTTTGGAAAAACCCCACTGGACATCAGTGCTGGTGTATGGAGATTATGAAAAGCAAAGGAACTATACTATGTCCAAAGAGGGAGGAGGGTCGTTGTTTTATATGTCTTTAGATTTTTCATTTTTACTCAAAAGAAAAATGCTGCATTTTGAACTGATGTCTAACAATCTACTGTCACTTCTTGATGAAATGGTGGTTGCACTTTTCCTACCTTTCTGCACATTCTTTACATCCCTAACCTCCTGATGGGATGGAGAATGCCAGACTCCTCTTGTAAAAACAAAATAAACACACACACTGACTCTGCTTTCAGTTTGCTCATACTGCTCTAACAACTTAACACTTGGAAATAAAAAGAAGGTTAAAGAAATTATCTGTAAATACACTTCGAATTAGTGTCAATCCTGAATATGCTCTTACAGTGAAAGCACATCACAACAACGGCATGTGGAAATATAGAAACAAAAGAGCTAAGCATTTCGCCATAGGGTGTATTATAGTAAAGCTTTAAAACAAATTCATAGAAGGAGGATAAAGACAACAGCCTCGACTACAGATGGACAAAAGCTCTAAAAATGCATCAGAAAATTAAACGGAGGTCATCACCAACGACAGAGTAACAGGAATCAGCACCAAGGACAGAGCAACAAGGATCATACTGGAAATGTTTTGCCACATTAGAAGATTATAATGAGCAAACATGCGATCAAATAGAGACTGATGAACTGAAAGACAATACATTTAAAGATTGGGCTGAAAAAAAATCGAAATAAGTGACAAGAATTGACAGGAGAGTGTATTAATAAGGGTCTGGGTGCGTGAGTGAAGTGTGGGACCCACAGTGAGGTTGGACATATTAATGGAGATTTAGCACATCCCCAACTCACTCTTATGTGTAATTTGTGATTGTTTTGATTCATTTGTGTTTATTCACTCATGATCTTTACTCATACTTATTGAGCGGAAAGAGAAACTGTAATATTTTAGAAGGTTAATTCAGTGATATTGGAGTAAGCTCACACAGACAGCTGAGGGGTCCTTCAGGTGGGAAAGGAGGGGCGT
This sequence comes from Scomber japonicus, assembly GCF_027409825.1. Taxonomy (NCBI): domain Eukaryota; kingdom Metazoa; phylum Chordata; class Actinopteri; order Scombriformes; family Scombridae; genus Scomber; species Scomber japonicus. The sequence goes on along the minus strand of NC_070585.1, from coordinate 16,531,153 downwards.
CTCATTCAGTAAACAAAGGCATACAGCAACGCTGAGCTAATGTGCTTGTGTTTCTGTATTTCCAGGTCAGCAAAAGTGTTGAAAACCAGTACAAAAGCAGTGACACGTGTGTATAATGTGTATGTGTATGAGTAGCGAACTATCTTCCATGTAAAGAGGAGTTTTATCGCAGTTTTGTACGTTAAAGGAAGAAATGTGATGATTGTTACAAGCCTATGTGAAATTTGCAATAACGGCTGTTTGCTAGCAATATATGAATATTGTTTGGGAGGACTAGATGAATACAAAAGCTGTCATATTTAAATACAAATTTTAAAGGGGGAGGTTTAACACGAGTTAACTGAAATTAAATGTGTGAATACCTCAGGGGAACGATCACAATCTCCAAAGACGGCAGCAAAGTCTGATGGACTTTTCCTCAGAGTCTGGTCAGCAGGCAGAGTGTTGTCATTGTAAGATGAAACGAACTTAAAGTCACTGGTTCTAGAACCTGTTGTCAAGTAGGCGTCATAATTATAAGTGCTGCGTAAAGTTCCTGTGGGGTCAACATCTGCGTAATTAGGAGGGAGATAAGCGCTGGGGATGGCAACTGCTCCATCAAACAATAGTCTGGGCTTTCTCCTGCGACAAAACCTCACACCCAGGATGATGATGATGAAGGTCAGAAAAAAGGTGGACACAGACACCAGTGCGATGATCAGATAAGAAGTCAGTTTGGAATTCTTCTCATCGTAAGAAATATCCTTCAGTTCTGGGACCTCAGCCAAGTTATCAGAAATAAGTAAATACATGGAACAGGTGGCAGAGAGAGAGGGCTGTCCGTTATCTTTCACTGACACAATAAGGTTCTGTTTCATGTTGTCAGATTCAGAAATGTCTCGCTGTGTCCTGATCTCTCCGCTGTGGACACCAATACTAAAAAGTCCAGGATCAGTGGATTTCACTATATGATAGGACAGCCAGGCGTTCTGTCCGGAGTCCGCATCCACCGCTATCACTTTGGACACCAGAGAGCCTCCGTGTGCAGCTTTGGGGACCAGCTCGGTCATGAAGGAGTTGCCCTCCGGGGCGGGGTACAGTATCTGAGGAGAGTTGTCATTCACATCCGATATGAACACACTGACGGTCACATTGCTACTCAGCGGAGGAGAACCGTTGTCTCTGGCCATCACGTGGACTTTAAAACTCCTGAACTGTTCATAATCAAACGACCTCACAGCGTGGATCACTCCCGTGTCTCCGTTAACAGATACATAGGAGGACACCGGGGCTCCGTTCACCTCACCAGCTAACAGAGAGTAAATCACTGTACCGTTTTGTCTCCAGTCGGGGTCTCGAGCAGTAACGGAACATAAAGTGGAGCCAGGTTTGTTATTTTCACTCACATATGCGCTGTACGACTGTTCCTCAAACACAGGTGGGTTGTCGTTGATGTCTGCTACAGATAACTGAACAGTTTTAGAGGAGGACAGAGGTGGAGAGCCCTCGTCAGTGGCAGTGATTGTAATGTTGTAATCAGACACTAGTTCACGGTCCAGTTGACCAGTAGTCACCAGAGAGTAGTGGTTTTTAATAGAGGGGACTAACTTAAAAGGGGCGCCTTGCTGAATGGAGCAACGGACCTGTTTATTATTCTCAGAGTCTCTGTCCTGCACATTAATGATGCCCACCTCTGTACCAGGTGACACATTCTCAGGTATGGGGTTAGTCAATGATTTCAGGTAAATAACTGGTGCATTGTCATTCACATCAGTGACGTCAATAACTAATGTTGCATATGAAACTAATCCCAGACCATCTTTTGCGCTTATCTGCATTTCATATGATGACACTTTTTCATAATCAATAGACCCAGCGACTCTAACCTCCCCCGTTTTAGAATGTAAAGAAAATACATTACTATCATCACCTGAAACATGATCAAATTCATAGGTAATTTCACTATTTAAACCTTCGTCTGCATCAGTAGCACTCACTGTGATCACAACAGTATCGAGAGGAGAGTTTTCAGGCAGACTGGCTTTATAGACGGTCTGGCTAAACACTGGTACATTATCATTAGCATCCAGCACAGTGACGTGTATGACTACAGTGCCTGATCTCTGAGGAGAGCCACCATCAAATGCGGTAAGCAAGAGCATCATCTCTTTTTTATCTTCTCTATCTAATTCTTTGTCTAAGACTAGTTCGCAGTACTTTCGTCCACCAGATTTCGTGTTCACGTTTAGTTTAAAGTGATCATTCTGCTGAAGTGAGTAGCCTTGAACAGAATTTTCTCCGATGTCTCCATCGTGTGCCTCTCCAAGAAGAAAACGTGCACCCTTGTCTGCCGATTCACTAATTTCAATCTTAAGTGAATCTTCTTTAAACTGCGGTGAATTGTCATTGATATCTTGAACGCGGATGTTAATACGGTGCAGTTCTAATGGATTTTCTAATACAAGTTCTTGTTTTAAAACACACGATGCCTTTTTCCCACAAAGCCCTTCTCTGTCGATCCTTTCTTGTACAATCAAGTCTCCGGTATTAAAATTGACTCCGCAATACTTAACGTTGCTATCCTCCGTATCGATACGAGGCTTGCGAGCAGACAGTCTTCCCAAATCAAGTCCCAGATCTTTAGCGATATTTCCAATTACAGATCCACGTTTCATCTCCTCGGGAATAGAGTAGCTGACGTCTCCATAGACGGGGTGGAGGACAAGAAAAATACAAGCAAGGCCGTAGCGTAGTGCAAATCTGCCGGATCCCATTGTTATTTCTAGACAGCGCTACTCATTCAAACCTCTCAGTCAGCAGGTCAAATTATATCACCAGTGTATTCCTGATTTTTCTAAATAAGTAAAGCGTATCGTTGCAGTCATGAGAAAGTCGTATGTAGTCAACTGCGGTACAATACCAGAAGCAGGGGGGCGCTGTTGAGCGATGAGCGAGTAGGACGCACTCTCCTGTAGCTCTTGCAGATTTTAAGTTTAAAACTCCATTTCAACAAAGCCATACGGACGAAACTTTGGGAAATTTATCCAGTAACAGTTTGAGAACTTTCATACGAGATCAGGCACGTCGAAAATGCCGAGAAAAACTAATCCGAGACACGACCTGGACGAGGAGACGGACCCGCATGAAGCCTCGGGCTCAGCTATCGAGACGAAAGCCGGTGAGAGCGCCCAGCAGGCGGATAGCAACGAGGTGCTAAAGGCCATAACATCACTCCACACAGAGCTGGCGCGTGTGAAGTCGGACATTTGCAACAAGATCGAGGCGGAGATTTCGGAGGTAAAGTACACCTTAAGAGGGGAAATAGCGGCGCTGAGAACCGATAATGACACAGCAATATCGGCGCTTAGTACCCAAATGGGCGCACAAGACCAAGCTCTGAAGGAGCTAGCCGATGCTGCTAACGACACTTCAGACACAATACAAGAGCTAGAAAACAAAGTTAAGAAACTCTCTGGGCAAGTTGAAGCACTATCAGAGAAATGCCTTGACCTGGAAGGCCGTTCGAAACGACAGAATCTGAGAATGGCCGGAATTAAAGAAGGGAGTGAAAATGGTCAAAAGCCGAGAGAGTTTGTGGCTCAGCTGCTAAAGGAGGTGTTAAACCTTACAGAGGCACCAGTCATAGACCGAGCCCATAGAGCCCTGAGGAAACGACCTGACAACGGTGAACCCCCTCGGCACTTTATTGCAAGGCTGCATTACTGCCACGCTTATGAAGATATAATGCAGAAGGCGATGTCCATCAGAGATCTAATGTACCAGGGCCAGCGGATACAGATCTTCAGAGACCTGCCACCTGAAGTCGCAAGACGCCGAGCTGCCTTCACCCCAGCCAGAAAAATACTACGTGACAAACCCGGGGTCAAGTTCGGACTCCTGTATCCTGCCAAGCTACGGGTGACACACAACGGGTCAGAGAGGCTCTTCACGGATCCAGAAGAAGCGCGCCAATACGCAACCCGCCATTTCGGGCCATCAGAGTGAGGTGATGGTGAGACTACAACAAGGGTCCAGATATGTGTAAATCTCATTCCTTGAGATGAACTGAATCTGAGGACTTCAACAGGTGACCAGAAATCACGGCGATTGCCGGCGTTTTGTTTACATTTAAAGTCACGATTAATGTTATTAGTCTTAGTGTGCTATAAGATATCCCTTTCACATTTTGGTTTAATAAGCTGAGACTAATATGTATATATATTTTCTTTTACTGAGCTGGCAACAGGGTTAGAACCTTTCCTCACTCTATTTGGGGCCGTTTATAAAACTCTTCACGTACATTCAACTCGGCATCAGGAGAGGAACAAAATACTGTGTCCTAAGATTCTCTGTTCATCATTTGAATATGAATATTCCCAGTTATCGTTAGAATCAATATAATCACAGTTTATTAAGGCTTTTGATTGTTTACATAACTGCTGAGCTACACAGTTACTGTATGAGTAGGATAAAGATTAAGAATAGGTTTTTTGATAAGAGTTGGGGAGATGGGACCTCTTGGGAAGAGGCCTGTTTACACTCCCAGGTTTTTGACTGTAGGTTGACCCGTTGGGAGACGGGCTTTTTCTTTTTGCTGGGGCTTTTCTTTACGGAGCACATTGGGACAAGGGCAGGGTGGGCAAAAGTGCTACTTAGAATAAAATACACAGAAATAGAGACGCCATGTCAGAGATCACAGGTGAAGCAGATGTGCCATCATAGCTACACATACTGACATGGCAGGGGGAGACATGAGAATAGGGGGAAGTCTAACATTTTGCTCATGGAATGTAAATGGAATTAATGAACCGATAAAACGAGGGAAGGTACTATCTCATTTGAGACAGATCCGAGCGGATGTGATTTTTTTGCAGGAGACACATCTGAAAAATGAAGCACACAATAAAATTAGAGCCAGTTGGATAAACCAAGTATACCATTCCAAATTTAATGCCAAGGCAAGGGGAGCAGCCATAATAATTCGTAAAAATGTTCCCTTTTTGCATAAATCTACCTTAGCTGACAAAGATGGGAGATTCATCATGGTCGCAGGAGAGATACACTCCATACCAATCACATTACTGAACGTGTATGGACCAAATTGGGATGACCCAGAATTTTTTAGAAAGACTTTTAGTATGATCCCAGACATCTCAAGCACGAATCTCATTATCGGTGGGGATTTCAATCTGGTTTTAGATACCTATCTGGACAAATCATCAAATCAAAGATCACCTCAATCCAATGCTTCCAATTTTCTGAATTCATTTATTAAAAATACCAATTTGGTAGATGTGTGGAGAACCTTGAATGCATCCGGTAGAGAATATTCGTTTCATTCTCGAGCACATAATGTGTACTCCAGAATCGATTTTTTTCTGTTAGACAGCAAACTTCTATCTGGGGTGAATAATGTTAAATATCACAATATAATAATCTCAGATCATTGCCCGGTTTCTGTCTCACTGCAGCTGCTTGAGCTGAGAAGAAACTTTAGATCCTGGAGGCTTGATCCGCAGTTGCTAACAAGGAAAGGATTCTGCGAATATTTGGAGACTCACATAGCAATATTTTTTGAAACAAATGATAAAGATGACATCTCCCCAGTTCTTTTGTGGGAATCTTTCAAAGCATATATAAGAGGATGCATTATTTCCTATCAGTCCTCACAAAAGAAACGCAACAATCGAAAACAGACAGACTTAGAGGAGCAGATACGAAAACTAGATGCAGAAAATGCTGCCCGGCCCTCTGCAGAGAAACACAATAAAATCTCAGCCCTTAAATACCAGCTCAATACACTTCTGTCTGAAAAAATTTCTAAAGCTTTTACTTTTACTAAACAGACTTTTTTTGAATTTGGGGATAAACCTCATAAGCTGTTGGCTAGGCAATTGCGGAAAAGGGAAAGTGATAGAGCTATTCATAAGATAAGTTCAGGAACTGGCACCCCTGTCACATCACAAAACGATGTTAATAACGCATTTCGCCATTATTATGAGGCTTTATACAGCTCCCAGGCACATGCTCCTGAGACCATGAAACAGTTCCTAAATACATGTCAATTACCAACACTGTCAGAGAGTGAGCAGAATTCCTTAGGAATGGAAATTACAGAGGGAGATATAAAGAAAACAATTAATTCCCTAAAGAATGGAAAGAGCCCGGGACCAGACGGGATATGTAATGAGTTCTATAAAAAATTTGGTAATAAACTATCCCCATTTCTTCTCAGGATGTATAAAAAATCCTTGGAGGATGGCAAATTACCATCAACACTGAACGAGGCTACAATAACACTTATCCCAAAGAAGGGGAAGGACTTGGAGCAGGTGGGCTCATATAGACCAGTGTCACTACTGAATTCTGATTTGAAAATCTTGGCTAAAACTCTGGCTTCGAGACTCAGCCCTCTTGTAACCAAGCTGATACATCCGGATCAGACCGGGTTTATCCCAGGCAGGCACTTATTTCATAATGTTAGACGCCTACTTAATATTCTGCACTCCCCTCGGCATCCAAAAGAAGATCTTTTCATTCTGAGTTTGGATGCCGAAAAGGCTTTTGATTGTGTAGAATTCCCATATTTATATGCTGTATTAGAAAAATTTGGACTTGGAACAAGATTTATCTCATGGATAAAATTACTTTACTCCAATCCCACTGCTAGAGTTCTCACTAATCAGACAATGTCAGAGACAATTAACCTACATAGAGGCACTAGACAAGGGTGCCCTCTTAGCCCCTTATTGTTTGCACTAGCACTGGAGCCATTAGCGGAGACCATTCGTACAAATAAAGAAATCCATGGTTATGACACAGAGTACACAACAAATAAAATATCGCTTTATGCGGATGACATTTTGACCTTTATTACGGAGCCACAAACTTCAATGCCTGTTTTATTGGAGACAATTGATTTATTTAGTTCGTTCTCTGGATACAGAGTGAACTGGACAAAAAGTGAGCTGATGCCAGTGCGATGCAGTGACCCAGGTGCATTAGAACAAACTCCATTCAGACTGGCACAGGAGAAATTCACATACTTGGGGTTAGAAATTACAAAGAAATATAGTAAATTATTCGACGCTAATTATATGGCTATATTAAATAAGTTTAAAAACAAACTGGAGTTCTGGAAAACCCTCCCTATTTCCTTGATAGGTAGAGTGAATGCAGTCAAAATGGTCTGTCTCCCTCAGTTACTATACCTCTTTCAAAACTTACCCATCTTCCTTAGTAAAACCTACTTTAAAAAACTGGATTCTATGATTCTTTCATTTATTTGGAATTACAAAACACATAGGATTAGAAAGGGGCATCTTTGCAAGAGCAAAACAAATGGTGGGCTGGCCCTCCCGGATTTTGTCAGGTACTATTGGGCAGCAAATATCCGATGCATCTCCTACTGGCTAGACGAAACAGTTTTGCTCGCCAGCTGGCTGGACATAGAGCGAGAGGATTGTTTTCCATATTCGATTGGTGCTATTGTGATGTCTCCCATCCATCTTAAAAAATCATACTATAGTTACAACCCAATTATACATAGCACTATTCAAATCTGGAGGCAAATATCAAAACAACTCAAACTTAGGAAACTATCCTTTACACTTCCAATAGCAGCAAACCCATCATTCACCCCTTCTATTATAAATGGAGGCTTTGATAGATGGAAAGAATTTGGACTGTACAGTGTAGGTGACCTGTACATAGGTGGTTCATTTGCATCATTTCAACAACTACAGGAGAATTATGGTCTGTCAAAAAGTGATTTTTTTAGATATCTTCAAGCCAGACATTTTGTAAGGACACATTTGGACCATTTTGAAAATGCTACCCCTGACAAGCTAGACAGATGTCTTAGAGATTGCACGACGGAGAGGAATGCAGTTTCAGCTATATACGACTCACTTCAGGAGCTAGATCAGGTGAATACGGCATACATAAAAGAAGGCTGGGAAAAAGAATTGGGTATGACGATAGCGGAGGATATATGGAAGGGAAGCCTGAGATATATCAACACTTGCTCCCTAAATGCTAGACACTGTCTGATCCAGTTTAAGACCCTGCATAGGCTGCATTACTCAAGAGTAAAATTACATAGAATATTCCCAGAAATATCACCCATCTGTGGAAAATGTAACCAAGAGGAGGCAAATCTACTTCATAGCTACACACTATGCCCCAAACTAGAGCATTTCTGGACAGCGGTGTTTTCTTTTTTCTCAAAAGTCTTCAAGACTACATTACAACCAGATCCTCTCTTGGTTATACTAGGGACATCAGGGAACATTGGGAACCTGCAGATTACACAGCGCCGCCTTTTATCCTATGGTCTCCTCTGTGGGAAAAAACTTGTTCTCCTCCACTGGAAAAAAACGGAGACACCTACTTTCAAGGAATGGTTAACGGCACTGACTGACACATTGCACCTTGAAAGGATTCGTTATTCTCTTAGTGGTAGGTTGGAAGACTTCAAAAAGATGTGGCAACCGATTATTTCTTTCTTGAACCAGGATGTAGGACAACCTGAGTAGTACTGGGTGGGTGGGATGGGGTGGGTCAGGGAGGGAGGTATTATTATTTATTTATTTCAATAATGTATTTACTTAATTTTGTATATTTTTTCTTTTGATTTTTTGATTTTTCTCCCATCTATTTTTTTTTGATTTTTTATTTTATTTATTTATTTATTTTTTCTTTTTCTTTCAATTATTTACTTGTTCGTAGGACGCCTTTGTCACTTATATTACAAAATATTGAAGCATTGCATAAACCAAGATGGATGTACTGTATATTTGATATACTATCTGCTTCACAATAAAAACATTTGAAACAATACCAGAAGCAGGGTTTAAATTCGTCGTCAGAGAAGGGTGGAGAATGAACGTGTCTTCTCGTTTGCTGGTACACACTGACACCATGAGTATTTCTGTAGACATAGCAAGGCCATGCATAATTTGTTGTCTTTTTAAATTATGTGTAAGATTATGTTAACAGTATTCAATCAATCGATAGATTAACACATGTACCAATTTGTGGTTACCTTATAGACAGCTTTACCACATTGTGATTGAACAAACACTTTAAAATGTGGATGAACATCAAACTGTTGTTCCTGTGTCTGTGAAAGACCCTCTGGTTTAAAAAACAAGTTTGATGTTTCAAAATGTACATACTATACAGACGATGCCCGCAGAAAAAAGAGGAACTTTTGCATTCTGTTTAGGTTACGTTTCATCTAGAGACTCCATGTTAAATATTAAATTATGTGCAGAAACCTCACATACTGTCGTTGATTAAACGGTGGTCGTATTTTCCTGCCCTTCTATTTTTTCCTATCTTACTGGGTTACGTTTTGAACAGTTTTAAAACAGGAAAATCGTGTTAAATGTCTCCATATATACAGTAGGTTTTGTGTCCACATCCTGTAAAGCACTCCACAGCTTGTAATTTTTGCAGAAATGAAACATTAAGGGGAAATGTGTTACTGCTTTTTAATCAGGGAAATGATTCTATTGTACCATCATATGACTTTGATAATCAGTAAATAAAACTCGTGTGTGCTTTCAAACATATCACAAGCTGTAATTCATTTTAAGGGGACTCATGGTAAGCAAAGAGATCAATCTCAATTAATCATAAACCTACTACTTTTTCTTACAGTTAAATGGGGGAAATCAGAGTCCTCTCAAACATAAAGTAGTAATTTAAATTAATACTTGAGTCTTCAGTAGTAAGCAACACAAATATTAAACACCGATTGTTACTGTTAAACACATTATCAAACAACTGTAACAAACGACCAATAGTTCTGGATGTATCTTATACTTGTGCTATTGTTGCATGATATATAATTTAACTGAGGTTAGGTAAACTTAAAGACAGGCTCACACTGATTAACATCTGCTGCAAAGCTCAAAAAGATGGAAACATGAATTCCACTATTTCACAAAGCTCTAACAAGGCGTACTGTTTACTGCTGATGATTAATAAATCTTGAGAAAGTACTGAACCACAAGACGCTCTTGCGATGCAATGAGATTAGAGCAACAACATATGAAAACATAAAGGCAATTAATCCATCATTATTTTACCAAACGATGTATTGTTGCAAATGTAAAATTACTTGCAGAAGTATTGAAACAAAACTCAGCAAAGGAGAAAAAATTACACAAGCCAAAATCTCCAGGTCTCCATGAGAGAGCTAGAAGCAATTCAGCACCAAGGACAGAGTAACAGGGAACCGTATTCAAAAAAGGTGTTCCTTCAATGTGAAACAGAACGTAGGATGGAGTGGTAATCGAATAGAAAGAAAACAAATGTAAAGGCTTTCGTTAAAGTAACCTATGTGATCTCCAAAAAATGGTATCGACAAAACTCTTGAATTATTATGATTCTTAGTAGTGTGACACATGTGAAAACGTTATTAATCAACAACAGAGGAACAAATGCACTGAAAACAGATACATAAAAATAGCTTGATCGAGACGTTAAACACGATTTGGGTTAGATTAAATATATGCGTACCTCAGGAGAGCGATCACAATCTCCAAACACTTCAGCAAAGTCTGATGGACTTTTCCTCAGAGTCTGGTCAGCAGGCAGAGTGTTGTCATTGTAAGATGAAACGAACTTAAAGTCACTGGTTCTAGAACCTGTTGTCAAGTAGGCGTCATAATTATAAGTGCTGCGTAAAGTTCCTGTGGGGTCAACATCTGCGTAATTAGGAGGGAGATAAGCGCTGGGGATGGCAACTGCTCCATCAAACAACAGTCTGGGCTTTCTCCTGCGACAAAACCTCACACCCAGGATGATGATGATGAAGGTCAGAAAAAAGGTGGACACAGACACCAGTGCGATGATCAGATAAGAAGTCAATTTGGAATTCTTCTCATCGTAAGAAATATCCTTCAGTTCTGGGACCTCAGCCAAGTTATCAGAAATAAGTAAATACATGGAACAGGTGACAGAGAGAGAGGGCTGTCCGTTATCTTTCACTGCCACAATAAGGTTCTGTTTCATGCTGTCAGATTCAGAAATGTCCCGCTGTGTCCTGATCTCTCCGCTGTGGACACCAATAGTGAAAAGTCCCGGATCAGTGGATTTCACTATATGATAGGACAGCCAGGCGTTCTGTCCGGAGTCCGCGTCCACCGCTATCACTTTGGACACCAGAGACCCTCCGTGTGCAGCTTTGGGAACCAGCTCGGTCATGAAGGAGTTGCCCTCCGGGGCGGGGTACAGTATCTGAGGAGAGTTGTCATTCACATCTGATATGAACACACTGACGGTCACGTTGCTGCTCAGCGGAGGAGAACCGTTGTCTCTGGCCATCACGTGGACTTTAAAACTCCTGAACTGTTCATAATCAAACGACCTCACTGCGTGGATCACCCCCGTGTCTCCGTTAACAGATACATAGGAGGACACCGGGGCTCCGTTCACCTCACTAGCTAACAGAGAATAAATCACTGTACCGTTTTGTCTCCAGTCGGGGTCTCGAGCAGTAACGGAACATAAAGTGGAGCCAGGTTTGTTATTTTCACTCACATATGCGCTGTACGACTGTTCCTCAAACACAGGTGGGTTGTCGTTGATGTCTGCTACAGATAACTGAACAGTTTTAGAAGAGGACAGAGGTGGAGAGCCTTCGTCAGTGGCAGTGATTGTAATGTTGTAATCAGACACTAGTTCACGGTCCAGTTGACCTGTAGTCACCAGAGAATAGTAGTTTTTAATAGAAGGGACTAACTTAAAAGGGGCGCCTTGCTGAATGGAGCAGCGTACCTGTTTATTATTCTCAGAGTCTCTGTCCTGCACATTAATGATGCCCACCTCTGTACCAGGTGACACATTCTCAGGTATGGGGTTAGTCAGTGATTTAAGGTGTATTACTGGTGCATTGTCGTTCACATCAGTGACGTCAATAACTAATGTTGCATATGAAACTAATCCCAGACCATCTTTGGCGCTTATCTGCATTTCATAAGATGACACTTTTTCATAATCAATAGCTCCAGCGACTCTAACCTCCCCCGTTTTTGAGTGTAACGAAAATACATTACTGTCTTCACCTGAAACATGATCAAATTCATAGGTAATTTCACTATTCACTCCCTCGTCTGCATCAGTAGCACTCACTGTGATCACTTCAGCATCAAGAGGAGAGTTTTCAGGCAGACTGGCTTTATAGACGGTCTGGCTAAACACTGGTACATTATCATTAGCATCCAACACAGTGACGTGTATGACTACAGTGCCTGATCTCTGAGGAGAGCCACCATCAAATGCGGTAAGCAAGAGCATCATCTCTTTTTTATCTTCTCTATCTAATTCTTTGTCTAAGACTAGTTCGCAGTACTTTCGTCCACCAGATTTCGTGTTCACGTTTAGTTTAAAGTGATCATTCTGCTGAAGTGAGTAGCCTTGAACAGAATTTTCTCCGATGTCTCCATCGTGCGCCTCTCCAAGAAGAAAACGTGCACCCTTGTCTGCCGATTCACGAATTTCAATCTTTAATGAATCTTCTTTAAACTGCGGTGAATTGTCATTAATATCTTGAACGCGGATGTTAATACGGTGCAGTTCTAATGGATTTTCTAATACAAGTTCTTGTTTTAAAACACACGATGCCTTTTTCCCACAAAGCCCTTCTCTGTCGATCCTTTCTTGAACAATCAAGTCTCCAGTATTGAGATTAACTCCGCAATACTTAACGTTGTCATCCTCCGTATCGATACGAGCCTTGCGAGCAGACAGTCTTCCCAAATCAAGTCCCAGATCTTTAGCGATATTTCCAATTACAGATCCACGTTTCATCTCCTCGGGAATAGAGTAGCTGAGGTCTCCATAGACGGGGTGGAGGACAAGAAAAATACAAGCAAGGCCATAGCGTAGCGCAAATCTGCCGGATCCCATTGTTACTTCTAGACAGCGCTACTCATTCAAACCTCTCAGTAAGCAGGTCAAATTATATCACCAGTGTATTCCTGATTCTTCTAAATAACTAAAGCTTATCGTTGCAGTCATAAGAAAGCCAGATGTAGTCAACTGCGGTACAATACCAGAAGCAGGGTTTAAATTCGTTGTCAGAGAAGGGTGGAGAATGAACGTGTCGTCTCGTTTGCTGGTACACACTGACACCATGAGTATGTATTTAGACATTACAAGACCATGCAATATTTCTTTTCTTTTTAAATTATGTGTAAGATTATCTTAACAGTTATCAACCAATCGATAGATTAACACATGTACCAACCTTCATCTATAGACAGCTTTACCACATTGTGATTGAACAAACACTTTAAAATGTGGATGAACATCAAACTGTTGTTCCTGTGTCTGTGAAAGACCCTCTGGTTTAAAAAACAAGTTTGATGTTTCAAAATGTAGATACTATACAGACGATGCCCACAGAAAAAAAGAGGAACTTTTGCATTCTGTTTAGGTTACGTTTCATCTAGAGACTCCATGTTAAATATTAAATTATGTGCAGAAACCTCACATACTGTCGTTGATTAAACGGTGGTCGTATTTTTCCTGCCCTTCTATTTTTTCCTATCTTACTGGCTTACGTTTTGAACAGGTGAAAAACAGGAAAATCGTGTTAAATGTCTCCATATATACAGTAGGTTTTGTGTCCACATCCTGTAAAGTACTCCACAGCTTGTAATTTTTGCAGAAATGAAACATTAAGGGGAAATGTGTTGCTGCTTTTTAATCAGGGAAATGATTCTATTGTACCATCATATGACTTTGATAATCAGTAAATAAAACTAGTGTGTGCTTTCAAACATATCACAAGCTGTAATTCATTTTAAGGGGACGCATGGCAACCAAAGACAGATCAATCTCAATGAATCATAAACATACTAATTTGTTTTTTCTTACAATTAAATGGGGGTGATCAGAGTTCTCTCAAACATAAAGTAGTCATTTAAATTAATATTTGAGTCTTCAGTAGGAAGCAACAAAAATATTAAACACTGATTATTACTGTTAAACACATTATCAAACAACTGTAACAAACGACCAATGGTTCTGGATGTATCTTATACTTGTGCTATAGCTGCATGATATATAATTTAACTGAGGTTAGGTAAACTTAAAGACAGGCTCACACTGATTAACATCTGCTGCAAAGCTCAAAAAGATATAATTCATTATATAATGGAGGATAATAATGGAGATTAAAATGCAACATATGAAAGATATCCACATTTCAGGATATAACTAAATATTTTTTGAAAGCTGATCCGTCCAAGCCTGACTATAATGCCTTGTATTTGAATAGATGCATTCATGTGCAAACATATTTATGTCGTAAAGTTTTAAGTTATGTAACAGTTCAATTTAACACTCATCAGCAATGGATGCTGTAAATCAAACAAAAAATACATAAACACAAATATCTCTGAAATAAATGTAACTGTATAAGATGTAGTCATGGACGGTATTTAAGACGGCATGGCATAAGCTTTAGAGAGAACGTATTTTCATATAGAAGCACAATTCAGGACAGCGAAACTCCGCTAGCAAGCTAGAAAAACATGAACTCCACTATTTCACAAAGCTCTAACAAGGTGTCTTATTTCCTGCTGATGATTAATAAATCTTGATAAAGTACTGAACCACAAGACGCTCTTGCGATGCAACGAGATCAGAGCAACACTATATGAAAACATAAAGACAATTAATCCATCATTATTTTACCAAACGATGTATTGTTGCAAATGTAAAATTACTTGCAGAAGTATTGAAACAAAACTCAGCAAATGAGAAAAAATTACACAAGCCAAAATCTCCAGGTCTCCATTAGAGATCTAGAAGAAATTCAGCACTAAGGACAGAGTAACAGGGAACCTTATTTAAAAAGTGTTCCTTCAATGTGAAACAGACCGTAGGATGGAGTGGTAATCGAATAGAAAGAACACAAATGTAAAGGCTTTCGTTAAAGTAACCTATGTGATCTCCAAAAATTGTATAGACAAAAGTCTTGAATTACTATAATTCTTAGCGGTGTGACACATGTGAAAACGTAATAAATCAACAACAGAGGAACAAATGCACTGAAAACAGATACATAAAAATAGCTTGATGGAGAGGTTAAACGTGATTTGGGTTAGATTAAATATATGCGTACCTCAGGAGAGCGATCACAATCTCCAAAGACTTCAGCAAAGTCTGATGGACTTTTCCTCAGAGTCTGGTCAGCAGGCAGAGTGTTGTCATTGTAAGATGAAACGAACTTAAAGTCACTGGTTCTAGAACCTGTTGTCAAGTAGGCGTCATAATTATAAGTGCTGCGTAAAGTTCCTGTGGGGTCAACATCTGCGTAATTAGGAGGGAGATAAGCGCTGGGGATGGCAACTGCTCCATCAAACAACAGTCTGGGCTTTCTCCTGCGACAAAACCTCACACCAAGGATTATGATTATGAACGTCAGGAAGAAGGTGGACACAGACACCAACGCGATGATCAGATAAGAGGTCAGTTTGGAATTCTTCTCATCGTAAGAAATATCCTTCAGTTCTGGGACCTCAGCCAAGTTATCAGAAATAAGTAAATACATGGAACAGGTGACAGAGAGAGAGGGCTGTCCGTTATCTTTCACTGACACAATAAGGTTCTGTTTCATGTTGTCAGATTCAGAAATGTCCCGCTGTGTCCTGATCTCTCCGCTGTGGACACCAATACTGAAAAGTCCCGGATCAGTGGATTTCACTATATGATAGGACAGCCAGGCGTTCTGTCCGGAGTCTGCGTCCACCGCTATCACTTTGGACACCAGAGACCCTCCGTGTGCAGCTTTGGGGACCAGCTCGGTCATGAAGGAGTTGCCCTCTGGGGCGGGGTACAGTATCTGAGGAGAGTTGTCATTCATATCCGATATGAACACACTGACCGTCACGTTGCTGCTCAGCGGAGGAGAACCGTTGTCTCTGGCCATCACGTGGACTTTAAAACTCCTGAATTGTTCATAATCAAACGACCTCACAGCGTGGATCACCCCCGTGTCTCCGTTAACAGATACATAGGAGGACACCGGGGATCCGTTCACCTCACCAGCTAACAGAGAATAAATCACTGTACCGTTTTGTCTCCAGTCGGGGTCTCGAGCAGTAACAGAACATAAAGTGGAGCCAGGTTTGTTATTTTCACTCACATATGCGCTGTACGACTGTTCCTCAAACACAGGTGGGTTGTCGTTGATGTCTGCTAGAGATAACTGAACAGTTTTAGAGGAAGACAGAGGTGGAGAGCCTTCGTCAGTGGCTGTTATTGTAATGTTGTAATCAGACACTTGTTCACGGTCCAGTTGACCTGTAGTCACCAGAGAATAGTAGTTTTTAATAGAAGGGACTAATTTAAAAGGAGCGCCTTGCTGAATGGAGCAGCGGACCTGTTTGTTATTCTCAGAGTCTCTGTCCTGCACATTAATGATGCCCACCTCTGTACCAGGTGACACATTCTCAGGTATGGGGTTAGTCAGTGATTTCAGGTGTATAACTGGTGCGTTGTCATTCATATCCGTAATTTCAATTATTAATGTTGCATATGACGCCAATCCCAGACCATCTTTGGCGCTGATCTGCATTTCATATGATGACTCTTTTTCATAATCAATAGGTCCTGCTACCTTAACCTCTCCTGTTTTGGGGCTTAGAGAGAAGATTTGGTTTTTATCTGAAACATGGTCAAATCCATAAGTAACTTCACTATTCACTCCCTCGTCTGCATCAGTAGCACTCACTGTAAGCACAACAGTATCGAGAGGACAGTTTTCAGGCAGACTGGCTTTATAGACGGTCTGGCTAAACACTGGTACATTATCATTAGCATCCAGCACAGTGACGTGTATGACTACAGTGCCTGATCTCTGAGGAGAGCCACCATCAAATGCGGTAAGCAAGAGCATTATCTCATGTTTATCTTCTCTATCTAATTTTTTGTCTAAGACTAATTCACCGTATTTTCGCCCACTGCCCTTTGTCTTTACATTTAATGAAAAGTGATCATTCTGCTGAAGTGAGTAGCCCTGAACAGCATTTTCTCCGATGTCTCCATCGTGTGCTTCATCCAGGAGAAAACGTGAACCTTTTTCTGCCGATTCTTGAATTTCAATCTTAAGTGACTCTTCTTTAAACTGCGGTGAATTATCATTAATATCTTGAACGCGGATGTTAATACGGTGCAGTTCTAATGGATTTTCTAATACAAGTTCTTGTTTTAGGACACACGATGCCTTTTTCCCACAAAACCCTTCTCTATCGATCCTTTCCTGAACAATCAAGTCTCCAGTATTGAGATTAACTCCGCAATACATAACGTTGCTATCCTCCGTATCGATACGAGCCTTGCGAGCAGACAGTCTTCCCAAATCAAGTCCCAGATCTTTAGCGATATTTCCAATTACAGATCCACGTTTCATCTCCTCGGGAATAGAGTAGCTGACGTCTCCATAGACGGGGTGGAGGACAAGAAACATACAAGCAAGGCCGTAGTGCATTTCAAACCTGCCGGATCCCATTGTTACTGCGAGACAGAGCAACACATTCAAAACTCCTACTAAGCAGATCAAAATATATCACCAGTGTATTCCCGATTTCGTCTAACAGAATAAAAAGACGTTGTAGTCACACACGAAGCGTTCGTCGTCAACTGAGATACAACACCAGAATCAGGCTTGAAATTCATTACCAGAGAAGGGTGGAGAATGAACGTGTCTTCTCGTTTGCTGGTACACACTGACACCATGAGTATTTCTTTAGGTATAACAAGGCCGTGCATTTTTTTAACATAAGCCAGTTCACTTGCACGCATTTAAAAAATATAAACAAATTATAACTTTACTATTTCATGGGTACGATACTTTTACAACTGAGAAGATCTACAACATCACTGCCTCATTTCCTATTGGAAAAAAGCAACAGAAACATGAAATTAGTCTCACTGTGTCTCTGGAAAAGCCCAATATCACATCAGCTTTGGTGTGTGAAAAATGTGAAAAGTAACAGAAACTATACTTTACACTAAGAATGAAAGGTAAATACGTTCATTTTAGATTAGGTGTTTCATTTTAACTCATTACTTCACATGCTGCATGAGAACTAATGTCCAAAAATCTACTATTTCTTCTTGATTAACTGATGGTAGCAAGTTTCCTCCCGTTCAGCATTTTCTTTACATTTCCACTTTATTGACATGATGAATGAAAACATAGGGGGATATTCACTTATTTTACACATCCTATGATTAAGTACTTTGTATTTTGTAAAGTCGCAGATGCAAAGCACGCGGCATAGGTTATTTTACATGTTGGAGTCTAGATCAGAAAAGCGAGACTCCTCTATCAAAACAGAACAGGCAGATTCATTGTCTCCACTTTTAGTTTACTGATATTGCGAAAGAGCCGACGCTCATTATTAATTAACAAACACCAAACGTAGAAGTTAAACTCTGTTGTCAAAAAAAAAAAAAAAAATCAGCAATATTCTTAATGAATATAAATGTCTCCATATACACAGTTGGTTTTGTGTCCACATCCTATAAAGCACTCCACCTCTTGTAATTTTGCAGAATTGAAACATTAAGGGGAAATCTCTTACTGCTTTTTAATCAGGGAAATGATTCCATTGTACCATCATTATTTTACCAAACGATGTATTGTTGCAAATGTAAAATTACTTGCAGTATTGAAACAAAACTCAGCAAATGAGAACAAACTACACAAGCCAAAATCTCAAGGTCTCCATGAGAGATCTACAAGCAATTCAGCACCAAGGACAGAGCAACAGGGAATCTCATTCAAAAAAGCTTTTCCTTCAATGTGAAACAGAACGTAGGATGGAGTGGTAATCGAATAGAAAGAAAACAAATGTAAAGTCTTTCGTTAAAGTAACCTATGTGATCTCCAAAAAATGTTATGGACAAAAGTCTTGAATTATTATAATTCTTAGTAGTGTGACACGTGTGAAAACGTTATTAATCAACACCAGAGGAAAAAATGCACTGAAAACAGATACATGAAAATAGTTTGATCGAGACGTTAAACATGATTTGGGTTAGATTAAATATATGCGTACCTCAGGAGAGCGATCACAATCTCCAAAGACTTCAGCAAAGTCTGATGGACTTTTCCTCAGAGTCTGGTCAGCAGGCAGAGTGTTGTCATTGTAAGATGAAACGAACTTAAAGTCACTGGTTCTAGAACCTGTTGTCAAGTAGGCGTCATAATTATAAGTGCTGCGTAAAGTTCCTGTGGGGTCAACATCTGCGTAATTAGGAGGGAGATAAGCGCTGGGGATGGCAACTGCTCCATCAAACAACAGTCTGGGCTTCCTCCTGCGACAAAACCTCACACCAAGGATGATGATGATGAAGGTCAGAAAAAAGGTGGACACAGACACCAACGCGATGATCAGATAAGAGGTCAGTTTGGAATTCTTCTCATCGTAAGAAATATCCTTCAGTTCTGGGACCTCAGCCAAGTTATCAGAAATAAGTAAATACATGGAACAGGTGACAGAGAGAGAGGGCTGTCCGTTATCTTTCACTGACACAATAAGGTTCTGTTTCATGCTGTCAGACTCAGAAATGTCCCGCTGTGTCCTGATCTCTCCGCTGTGGACACCAATACTGAAAAGTCCCGGATCAGTGGATTTCACTATATGATAGGACAGCCAGGCGTTCTGTCCGGAGTCCGCATCCACCGCTATCACTTTGGACACCAGGGAACCTCCGTGTGCAGCTTTGGGGACCAGCTCGGTCATGAAGGAGTTGCCCTCAGGGGCGGGGTACAGTATCTGAGGAGAGTTGTCATTCACATCCGATATGAACACACTGACGGTCACGTTGCTGCTCAGCGGAGGAGAACCGTTGTCTCTGGCCATCACGTGGACTTTAAAACTCCTGAACTGTTCATAATCAAACGACCTCACAGCGTGGATCACCCCCGTGTCTCCGTTAACAGATACATAGGAGGACACCGGGGCTCCGTTCACCTCACCAGCTAACAGAGAATAAATCACTGTACCGTTTTGTCTCCAGTCGGGGTCTCGAGCAGTAACGGAACACAAAGTGGAGCCAGGTTTGTTATTTTCACTCACATATGCGCTGTACGACTGTTCCTCAAACACAGGTGGGTTGTCGTTGATGTCTGCTACAGATAACTGAACAGTTTTAGAGGAAGACAGAGGTGGAGAGCCCTCGTCAGTGGCTGTGATTGTAATGTTGTAATCAGACACTAGTTCACGGTCCAGTTGTCCTGTAGTCACCAGAGAATAGTAGTTTTTAATAGAAGGGACTAATTTAAAAGGGGCGCCTTGCTGAATGGAGCAGCGGACCTGTCTGTTATTCTCAGAGTCTCTGTCCTGAACATTAATGATGCCCACCTCTGTACCAGGTGACACATTCTCAGGTATGGGGTTAGTCAATGATTTCAGGTAAATAACTGGTGCATTGTCATTCACATCAGTGACGTCAATAACTAATGTTGCATATGAAACTAATCCCAGACCATCTTTGGCGCTTATCTGCATTTCATAAGATGACACTTTTTCATAATCAATAGCTCCAGCGACTCTAACCTCCCCCGTTTTTGAGTGTAACGAAAATGCATTACTGTCTTCACCTGAAACATGATCAAATTCATAGGTAATGTCACTATTTAAACCTTCGTCTGCATCAGTAGCACTCACTGTGATCACTTCAGCATCAAGAGGAGAGTTTTCAGGCAGACTGGCTTTATAGACGGTCTGGCTAAACACTGGTACATTATCATTTGCATCCAACACAGTGACGTGTATGACTACAGTGCCTGATCTCTGAGGAGAGCCACCATCAAATGCGGTAAGCAAGAGCATCATCTCTTTTTTATCCTCTCTATCTAATTCTTTGTCTAAGACTAATTCGCAGTACTTTCGTCCACCGGATTTCGTGTTGACATTTAGTTTAAAGTGATCATTCTGTTGAAGTGAGTAGCCTTGAACAGAATTTTCTCCGATGTCTCCATCGTGTGCTTCTCCGAGAAGAAAATGTGCCCCCTTAATGGCAGATTCCTGAATTTCAATCTTAAGTGAATCTTCTTTAAACTGCGGTGAATTATCATTAATATCTTGAACGCGGATGTTAATACGGTGCAGTTCTAATGGATTTTCTAATACAAGTTCTTGTTTTAAAACACACGATGCCTTTTTCCCACAAAGCCCTTCTCTGTCGATCCTTTCTTGTACAATCAAGTCTCCAGTATTCAGGTTAATGCTGCAGTGCTGAACGTTGTCATCCTCAGTATCAATACGGGCTTTACGAGCAGACAGTCTGCCCAAATCAAGCCCCAAATCTTTAGCGATATTTCCGATTACAGATCCACGTTTCATCTCCTCAGGGACAGAGTAGCTGAGGTCTCCATAGACGGGACGGAGCACAAGAAAAACACACGCAAAGCCGTAGTAGGGGAGAAAAAATCGGCCTTCTCCCATTATTGCGACAAGAAAACCAAAACACGAAGATTTGGGTTTGAAACAAAATACATAAACGATGTACTTGTGATTTCCGCGTATATTCAAAAGTCCTTACACAGCGGACAAAATACCCAAACCGATTTACCCACTGCTGCAGTATACCAAAATCTGGCTTGTATTTGTCTTCATAAATGGGTGGGGATTGACCATCTATTCTCGTTTCTTAGTGCACACTGACACCTCGAGTGCGTTTTAGGTTATAACAATGGCATACAGGATTTTGTTTGAACTCATTTAAATGAGAAACATGTACAGAATACATTATACATCCTAAGCCAAAGGTAATAGTACTTTTTATATATTACCTTTACAATAACTATGAACCGATATATTGGCTAATGGTTCCGTCATACGTATGGTATATAACAGATATATCATGCTGAAAAAATAAATAAACCTGACTCGCATTAAATATTATGTGACTTAATGTTTTCCAACTAACAACAAATATAACAAGGGTGAACTGACTAACAATACAGCTGGAGATAAATACTGTCTTCAGCACCATGGACAGCGAAACTCAGAGCGGTATTCATAGTGATTATTTCACGATAAAGACCAGCAATTTGGTTAAATAAACAAATGGAACCAAAATAAAAGGACCAATGCAAGCCTCAAAAATATATATCTTTAAATAATTGACCTCTGAATTCAGTATGTTGAAAGAATGTCCGTGAGTGTTTAAGTATGAAGTTAATTAAGATGGGAAGTGAAAGTCAAGACCCTTCAAAAGGTGTTTCAATAGCTTTTCAGCAGTTCTGCGTCCAGAAAGAAAGCCTCGTTGGGCTGAAAATTTCGTGTGTGAAACATTTAACAGGAAAACAGTTACGACATGACATAGCATCATGTTAAAACGCCAAAATCAACAGCTGTTAGCGACCATAATTAAGTACAACATTTTAGCCAACACAAAAATACTTGCGTTCAAGCGACAACAAATGCAAATACAAAACTAAATCTCAAGATGTCCTTATTGTGGAAGTTTCAAGTTTGGAAAGAAGATATGACACGTTTGCCTACCTCCAGAGAACCATCACAATCTCCAAACACTTCAGCAAAGTCTGATGGACTTTTCCTCAGAGTCTGGTCAGCAGGCAGAGTGTTGTCATTGTAAGATGAAACGAACTTAAAGTCACTGGTTCTAGAACCTGTTGTCAAGTAGGCGTCATAATTATAAGTGCTGCGTAAAGTTCCTGTGGGGTCAACATCTGCGTAATTAGGAGGGAGATAAGCGCTGGGGATGGCAACTGCTCCATCAAACAAGAGTCTGGGCTTTCTCCTGCGACAAAACCTCACACCCAGGATGATGATGATGAAGGTCAGAAAAAAAGTGGACACAGACACCAGCGCGATGATCAGATAAGAGGTCAGTTTGGAATTCTTCTCATCATAAGACATATCCTTCAGTTCTGGGACCTCAGCCAAGTTATCAGAAATAAGTAAATACATGGAACAGGTGGCAGAGAGAGAGGGCTGTCCGTTATCTTTCACTGACACAATAAGGTTCTGTTTCATGCTGTCAGATTCAGAAATGTCCCGCTGTGTCCTGATCTCTCCGCTGTGGACACCAATACTGAAAAGTCCCGGATCAGTGGATTTGACTATATGATAGGACAGCCAGGCGTTCTGTCCGGAGTCCGCGTCCACTGCTATCACTTTGGACACAAGAGACCCTCCGTGTGCAGCTTTAGGGACCAGCTCGGTCATGAAGGTGTTGCCCTCTGGGGCAGGGTACAGTATCTGAGGAGCATTGTCATTCATATCCGATATGATGACACTGACGGTCACATTGCTACTCAGCGGAGGAGAACCGTTGTCTCTGGCCATCACGTGGACTTTAAAACTCCTGAACTGTTCATAATCAAACGACCTCACAGCGTGGATCACCCCCGTGTCTCCGTTAACAGATACATAGGAGGACACCGGGGCTCCGTTCACCTCACCAGCTAACAGAGAATAAATCACTGTACCGTTTTGTCTCCAGTCAGGGTCTCGAGCAGTAACGGAACATAAAGTGGAGCCAGGTTTGTTATTTTCACTCACATATGCGCTGTACGACTGTTCCTCAAACACAGGTGGGTTGTCGTTGATGTCTGCTACAGATAACTGAACAGTTTTAGAGGAGGACAGAGGTGGAGAGCCCTCGTCAGTGGCTGTGATTGTTATGTTGTAATCAGACACTAGTTCACGGTCCAGTTGACCTGTAGTCACCAGAGAATAGTAGTTTTTAACAGAGGGGGCTAATTTAAAAGGGGCGCCTTGCTGAATCGAGCAGCGGACCTGTCTGTTATTTTCAGAGTCTCTGTCCTGTACATTAATGATGCCCACCTCTGTACCAGGTGACACATTCTCAGGTATGGGGTTAGTCAGTGATTTTAGATATATTACTGGTGCGTTGTCATTCACATCTGTAACATCTATGATGATTTTGGCATAAGAAGTTAATCCCAAACCATCTTTTGCTGTAACACGCAGTTCAAATGATGACACTGTTTCAAAATCCATCATAGTCATCAATTTTATATTACCTATCTTGCGATCAATGGCAAACATTGATTTAACATCTTCTGAAATGTGTCCAAAGTCGTATGTAACCTCTCCATTTAGTCCCTCATCTGCATCAGTAGCACTTACTGTAAGCACGACAGTACCTACCGGAGAGTTTTCAGGCAGACTGGCTTTATAAACGGCCTGGCTGAACACTGGGACGTTATCATTAGCATCCAGGACAGTAATGTGAATGACCACAGTACCTGACTTTTGAGGGGAACCACCGTCCAGAGCTGTAAGAAATAGATTGATTTCCTTTAAGTTTTCACGGTCAAGCTCTTTATTAAGGACTAGTTCCACAGAATTCGTTCCAACGCCCAGAATAAAGTTCTCATTCTGCTGTAGGTTGTACGTCTGAATTGAATATTTGCCTATATCGGCATCATGCGCTTCTTCTATTGGAAAGCGAGCACCTTTCACCGCCGATTCACTAATATCTATATCAATCAGATCTTTATTAAATTGTGGAGGGTTGTCGTTTATATCCTGGACATGAAGGTTAATGCGATGTAATTCTAATGGATTCTCTAACATCAGTTCCTGTTTTAACACGCAGGATGCTTTGTCTCCACACAGGCCCTCTCTGTCAATCCTCTCGGCTACAGTCAGATCCCCGTTCGTTAGGTTTATGTCACAGTAAAGTTTGGCGCTCCCATCGGTATCAATACGGGCTTTTCGAAAGGATAGTCTGTTTGAATCCAGGCCCAGGTCTTTTGCAATATTTCCGATCACGGATCCGCGTCTCACCTCCTCCGGAAAAGAATAGCTTATATCTCCACTGGCAAAATAGAAAGAGAAGAGAAGTAAAGCAACCACGCCGTTTTGTAATTGGAATCCAGTGATAGCCATCCTGGAGCCGATCTCAAACACTGCCCACTTTCTAGTCAGTATACAGGAACAAAGCCAAAAAATATATGGATTTAAACCAAAATAGATAGAATCCAAGGCCCAGTCTCTGCCTCTCTGAACGATCTACTGCAGCATCTAAAGTCACTATATGCGTCGACGGCAGTGGGTGGATATTTGACAAAAACAAATTACAGCGAGAGGAGAGCGACATCGTGAGTCTTCTCTGGAAATTACATGCTGTTTATCTGTCTGTCTTCATAAGTCATACAATGATGAGAACATATACTGTATCAATGAGGTAAACATCAATTTAAAACGGAAATGTATGGTGGAATGCCCTGAGAGTTGTTAACATGAGCAAACATATGGGGCACTTATGAAGTAACTTTGTTTCACAAGGTGACCTCATAGTGATTACTGCTTGTATGTGTGGAAATACTCATATTTGCATGGACATTTATATACCTCTGGCTTGAAATAGCATGTCTACAAATGTAATCTTTAATGAATGGATCTTTGTGTTTAAATGTTTTTTTTTGAAATTGTATGACAGCAGGTATGACACACCTGCTTTGGTCTCAAAATATAATTTCTTTGTATGCAGTATAAAAAATAATTAATTTTCCTTTAAACACTGAAATTGTTTAATTATCAACTACATTTTTTAGATAATGTTCATGGTGATTTTAATCCAATGACAAACTATTTTTCACTGACATTTCATGAATGTCTAGACAGGAAAAAAATGGGAAACTAACCAGTTATCAAGGGCACAAAAAGAATAAAACTGGTTTAATTGCCATCACTTTGCTCAACTCCACTACAATCTTGCAAAGACTACACAATAGTTATAAAATTCCACAACTTTAGTAAATAGTTTGACTTAACTCCAAAATGCAACTGAAATTGGAAACAAATGCATAACCTTTCAAAGATTAGCATACAGGTAAATAGAAAATAGGTAGCATATCGGACCTAAATATGAAGAGGCCATTAGAAATATGTGGAGAAATGACTAAGGATTTGTTGCACATGAAGACTCCTCAAAACTGAAACATATCTAGTTTTACTGTGGAAGAAATTGTACAACATACATGACAGAAAGCCAAGAAGAATTGTTCAAGCATAGGTGATAATATATTTCCAGGGTATGTATTATTTCCTATGAGCCAGCAGGAAAGAGAAGAATTTATCTGAACAATAAATCTTTGCCCACAACACCAAACACTGAGATAAGGCATCCTTTCATCAAAAGTTAAATTACTCTACATAAGCAAGGAAACTAACATCAACACAAAATTTTCCAATACTTTAAAGAGGCATGTCTGATACAAATCTGATTCCTGTAAACATGTTGGGAATGACTAAACCTTTTATGGAAATGAAACATATTGCAAGGGAATAAATGTGCCAAAATTTAAAAACTTAAATAACAAATGGTGTGTCCAATTAATAAAATGGTTGCAAATATGCAGCTAAGTACAACTACTGTAAAAATTAGGATGAAGTGACTCTAACAACATATCTATTACTTAAATAAATTAGTCATGTTTCAGAAGAAAAATAGATTCCTAAATGACTCCTACTGTATACAGACTGTTTGAGTACTACTACAATGGTTTTTATTTATAAATCAATTTTTTCTCATGATGAATATTTCCACTTATGGAATATGCTTTTCTGATGTTTGCGTGATATGAATGTAAATTTCGGATTGATAGTCACATTTTAAGGTATAAATTTTCGATAAAATAATGGATCAAACGATTGATATTCTTACCTCGGGAGAATTATCACTATCTCCAAACACTTCAGCAAAGTCTGATGGACTTTTCCTCAGAGTCTGGTCAGCAGGCAGAGTGTTGTCATTGTAAGATGAAACGAACTTAAAGTCACTGGTTCTAGAACCTGTTGTCAAGTAGGCGTCATAATTATAAGTGCTGCGTAAAGTTCCTGTGGGGTCAACATCTGCGTAATTAGGAGGGAGATAAGCGCTGGGGATGGCAACTGCTCCATCAAACAACAGTCTGGGCTTTCTCCTGCGACAAAACCTCACACCAAGGATGATGATGATGAAAGTCAGAAAAAAGGTGGACACAGAAACCAGTGCGATGATCAGATAAGAAGTCAGTTTGGAATTCTTCTCATCGTAAGAAATATCCTTCAGTTCTGGGACCTCAGCCAAGTTATCAGAAATAAGTAAATACATGGAACAGGTGGCAGAGAGAGAGGGCTGTCCGTTATCTTTCACTGACACAATAAGGTTCTGTTTCATGTTGTCAGATTCAGAAATGTCCCGCTGTGTCCTGATCTCTCCGCTGTGGACACCAATACTGAAAAGTCCTGGATCAGTGGATTTCACTATATGATAGGACAGCCAGGCGTTCTGTCCGGAGTCTGCGTCCACCGCTATCACTTTGGACACCAGAGAGCCTCCGTGTGCAGCTTTGGGGACCAGCTCGGTCATGAAGGAGTTATCCTCAGCAGAGGGGTACAGTATCTGAGGAGAGTTGTCATTCACATCGGATATGATGACACTGACGGTCACGTTGCTGCTCAGCGGAGGAGACCCGTTGTCTCTGGCCATCACGTGGACTTTAAAACTCCTGAACTGTTCATAATCAAACGACCTCACAGCGTGGATCACCCCCGTGTCTCCGTTAACAGATACATAGGAGGACACCGGGGCTCCGTTCACCTCACCAGCTAACAGAGAATAAATCACTGTACCGTTTTGTCTCCAGTCGGGGTCTCGAGCAGTAACGGAACATAAAGTGGAGCCAGGTTTGTTATTTTCAGTCACATATGCGCTGTACGACTGTTCCTCAAACACAGGTGGGTTGTCGTTGATGTCTGCTACAGATAACTGAACAGTTTTAGAGGAGGACAGAGGTGGAGAGCCCTCGTCAGTGGCTGTTATTGTAATGTTGTAATCAGACACTAGTTCACGGTCCAGTTGTCCTGTAGTCACCAGAGAATAATAGTTTTTAATAGAGGGAACTAACTTAAAAGGGGCGCCTTGCTGAATGAAGCAGCGGACCTGTCGGTTGCGCTCAGAGTCTCTGTCCTGAACATTAATGATGCCCACCTCTGTACCAGGTGACACATTCTCAGGTATGGGATTAGTCAGTGATTTCAAACTGATAGCAGGTGGGTTGTCATTGACATCTGTTATATCTATAATTACTGTACAATACGAGGTAAGACCTGGTCCATCTTTTGCTCTTATTCGCAGTTCAATGGAGGTCTCAGTCTCATAATCTATAGAGCCGATGACTCTTACGTCTCCCTTCTTAGGATCAAGCGAGAACAAAGAGACATGCTCATCAGATACATGATCAAAATTGTATAAAATATCACCATTAGGTCCCGCGTCTGCATCAGTAGCGCTCACTGTAACAACCAGGGTATCTAAAGGTGCGTTTTCAGGAACACTTGCTTTATAAACGGCCTGGCTGAACACTGGGGCGTTATCATTGGCATCCAGCACAGTGACGTGTATGAACGCAGTACCTGATCTCTGTGGTGAGCCACCATCTATAGCTGTAAGCAGCAATTTTAGTTCTTTCTGTTGCTCCCGGTCTAATTCTTTTACCAAAACTAATTCGGGGTGTTTCCTCCCACTGCCCTCTGTGTCTACATTAATGGTGAAATGCTCATTATTTTGTAAATTGTAGCGCTGCACAGTATTTGTGCCGATATCTGCATCATGGGCTTCTGTGAGTAAGAATCGAGCTCCTTTGACTGCTGATTCTGTTATTTCAAATGAAATTAAGTCCTCACTAAACTGTGGAGCGTTGTCGTTTATATCTTGTACATGAATACTTATACGATGAAGCTCTAAAGGATTTTCCAAAACAAGTTCTTCTTTTAAAACGCAAGACGCCTTCTTACCACAAAGACCTTCCCTGTCGATCCTGTCAGTAATAATCAGATCTCCGGTGCTCAGATTAATGTCGCAAAACCGTTTATCATCTCTGTCAGTGTCAATACGAGCTTTACGCGAGGTAAGAGTGGGAATCCCAAGGCCGAGATCTTTGGCTATATTTCCGATCACAGACCCACGTTTCATCTCCTCTGCGATAGAGTAGCTCACATCTCCATACACGAAATGCAGGTCGATTAAAAGAAAAACAAGACAAAAGCCTTTCATGGAAAATCCTCTGTGAAACGTGTTTTCCATGATAAACCAAGCGTCCATCCTCTCCTGACAAATGATTTCAAACTGATCAAGAACGGTTGTATTCCTTCTTGGGCCTTATATATCCTCCTTCACCGACAGAAACACTGCAACAAAGCTTTACAATGGTGGAAAAAATGGAAGAAGCAGCCGATCATTTCTGCCTTTGTTGGTGCACAGTGACACCAAGAGATTTAACCGGTTATTGCACTGCAAACAAAAACAAACTGACAACTTTACTGGCTGTTAAGGCAGATGTTTTGTGATTTAGTCTTTTCTATTATTATAAAGACACAAGCAAATAGTGTATATTTGCTACTAAGACTTACCACACAACAGTTGTAATAGCTGTATATTTTGTGTCTGAGTAAGAGGATTCAGTGTTATTTCTTGACTATTAATTTTCTTTTTTTTAATATGTTTGTAAATTAAAGCAACCCTCAATATCTAGAATACTGCAAAATACATAATACTCAAGGGAACTAAGTGTTAGATTTGATTATTTATTGAAAAAGTCAATAATCCATGTTAAGATTAAATAATGTGCACACAAAGAATAACTAAATGTGTGAAAAATACACAAGAAAATGGTTCCATAAACCAACACGAAGCAGAGTAAGATTACGTAACAATAACACAAAACATACAGCACTCAGAATCATCCATCTCCATATGAGACTTTCAGATTAAAAAACAGCATTACTCCCCTTAGCATAAAAGAGACAGAGATCCAACATTTCTGCAGTGGAAATATTGTTTCATTTTTTGTTTTGTGTTTTTGTGTAGTATACAGGAAAAGAATGTTACATAAATGTAACAACACCAGTAATGAAATAAGCCATTTTCCTAAGAAAGGACAAACCCTTTCCCTCCTAACACTTGCCAGTACACAACTAATGTAGGTAGTACTCTGCATTTAGACAGACTTGAAAATGTCAAAACAAGGTGATAACAAACTCAATCAAAGGAATTTTCTCAAAGTACAGACATGACAGTTTGTTGTGCTTGTATGATTTCATCAAGCACCCTTACTGAATCTGTATGGCCTATTTTTCTAAATTAATCTGTGCCTTATCCTCTGAAAATGTACAGCTGTGTAGAAGATTGATGGGACTCTCCCCAATAACTGATGTAAGTAAGTGGTGTAACATGATAACTACACGGTTTGTTAAAAAACATTGTACAAAACCAAGATATAAAGTGTCATATATGGATGCGCACTTTGCAATACTATGGCATAGTTATGTTATGCCTCACTGAGCACCAAGGTAATAATACGACTTAATGATATTAGCCAAAAGAAAATGAGGTAAATTGACATAAGTGTCTGTAATTAATTGTGTTATTCTTCACATTTCTAATATTTAATGTTGTTATTAGTTTCTGGACAGCAGTTTGCATTGTTTACATTTACCATATAACCAGATGAGAAAGGGTGAACTTTAAGGTTGAAATCCCAAATTACAGATGCTGCATGTGATGCTTTTAATTCGATGACATTGTTTCAGAATAAAGTGTTGCACAAAATGTGCAGGAGCGGAAAGAGGGTTTCCTCACTCTTGTTGGATGTAGCATAACACAAATTATGTATGGAAAATAAATACACTGACAGTCCAAATGGAATCTACTGTCATGGAAGCTATAGGTTTACAATTTAATGTTTGTACTGCAATAATCAGAAAGCATTTCAGACCTACCATATTTTCAACAAGACATTATCTATAAAATATTGATGTAATTTACTTATTCTGCAGCCAGTATGGAAGCAAACTGTAATGTTATAGAACTCATTTATAAGGTGATATGTAAATAACTACAATACCATTGCTGAATAGTTCTTTTAGAGAAAATACTTGTTAGTAAAGGAGGGTTTTTCTATTTTAACAATAAATAATCCAGTCAAAAATAATCATAACTCGTTAATTAAAATGTCGACAAAATAGGATTGAAAGGATTTGTTTAGGTGAATGTGGAAACACATTGAAAGCCTACATCATAACATGTTACCTTGGTGAGCAGGGACGCACAAGAGCCAATAGGAGAAAAGTGTGACCATGTAGTGTTACAAAAGAGGACCGTCAAGATTCCAAAACACCCTTATCAAATTGGTTGTAGTTGACAAGTTAAATAAACCGGACAATGACAAACCCTAAAGTTATAACATATGTTGACCTACCTCTGGGGAATTATCTGACTGCCCGAATTCTTCAACAAAGTCTGATGGACTTTTCCTCAGAGTCTGGTCAGCAGGCAGAGTGTTGTCATTGTAAGATGAAACGAACTTAAAGTCACTGGTTCTAGAACCTGTTGTCAAGTAGGCGTCATAATTATAAGTGCTGCGTAAAGTTCCTGTGGGGTCAACATCTGCGTAATTAGGAGGGAGATAAGCGCTGGGGATGGCAACTGCTCCATCAAACAACAGTCTGGGCTTTCTCCTGCGACAAAACCTCACACCAAGGATGATGATGATGAAAGTCAGAAAAAAGGTGGACACAGACACCAACGCGATGATCAGATAAGAGGTCAGTTTGGAATTCTTCTCATCGTAAGAAATATCCTTCAGTTCTGGGACCTCAGCCAAGTTATCAGAAATAAGTAAATACATGGAACAGGTGGCAGAGAGAGAGGGCTGTCCGTTATCTTTCACTGACACAATAAGGTTCTGTTTCATGCTGTCAGATTCAGAAATGTCCCGCTGTGTCCTGATCTCTCCGCTGTGGACACCAATAGTGAAAAGTCCCGGATCAGTGGATTTCACTATATGATAGGACAGCCAGGCGTTCTGTCCGGAGTCCGCGTCCACCGCTATCACTTTGGACACCAGAGAGCCTCCGTGTGCAGCTTTGGGGACCAGCTCGGTCATGAAGGAGTTGCCCTCAGCGGCGGGGTACAGTATCTGAGGAGAGTTATCATTCAAATCCGAAATGAACACACTGACGGTCACGTTGCTGCTCAGCGGAGGAGACCCGTTGTCTCTGGCCGTCACGTGGACTTTAAAACTCCTGAATTGTTCATAATCAAACGACCTCACAGCGTGGATCACCCCCGTGTCTCCGTTAACAGATACATAGGAGGACACCGGGGCTCCGTTCACCTCACCAGCTAACAGAGAATAAATCACTGTACCGTTTTGTCTCCAGTCGGGGTCTCGAGCAGTAACGGAACATAAAGTGGAGCCAGGTTTGTTATTTTCACTCACATATGCGCTGTACGACTGTTCCTCAAACACAGGTGGGTTGTCGTTGATGTCTGCTACAGATAACTGAACAGTTTTAGAAGAGGAAAGAGGTGGAGAGCCTTCGTCAGTGGCAGTGATCGTAACGTTGTATTCAGACACTAGTTCACGGTCCAGTTGACCTGTAGTCACCAGAGAATAGTAGTTTTTAATAGAAGGGACTAATTTAAATGGGGCGCCTTGTTGAATGGAGTAGCGGACCTGTCCGTTATTCCCAGAGTCTCTGTCCTGCACATTAATGATGCCCACCTCTGTACCAGGAGGGGTGTCTTCTGGTACAAGATTCCTCAAGGACTTAATAAACGTAAGGGGGGCGTTATCATTGACATCTGTAACGTCAATTATTAGAGTACAGGAAGACACTAAACCAAGACCATCTTTG
The DNA here is from genome assembly GCF_027409825.1 of Scomber japonicus. NCBI lineage: Eukaryota > Metazoa > Chordata > Actinopteri > Scombriformes > Scombridae > Scomber > Scomber japonicus. Next base: position 16,498,454 of record NC_070585.1, on the reverse strand, counting down.
GCTGTAATTTGCATTTCATAGGCAGGTAAATCTTCATAATCTATTGATCCACTAACTCTGACTTCCCCTGTTTCCTGATCAAGAGTAAACACGTTATTTTCATCAGAGATGTGATCAATCTCGTAAATCACCTTTCCATTCATTCCCTCGTCTGCATCAGTTGCGCTCACTGTGACCACTACCGTGTTTAATGGAGAGTTTTCGGGAAGACTGGCTTTATAAACGGTTTGGCTAAACACTGGAGCGTTATCATTAGCATCCAGCACAGTGATATGAATGACTGCAGTACCTGATCTCTGAGGTGTGCCTCCGTCTGTAGCGACAAGCACAATCAATAGCTCTTGCTGCTGCTCTCTATCCAGCTCCTTCTCTAAAACCAACTCACTATATTTTCCACCTGCGCTTTTTGCAATAACATTTAATTTGAAGTTGTCGTTTGTTTCAATGCTATAGCCCTGGATGGCGTTTTGTCCGATGTCTGCATCGTGGGCCTCATCTAAACGATAGCGACCTCCTTTTATTGCAGACTCTCTAATTTCAAAGTTTATGGTATTTTTTTTAAACTGTGGAGAATTATCATTGATATCTTGAACGTGAACACTAATCCGGTGGAGCTCTAAAGGATCCTCTAAAACAAGTTCTTGTTTTAAAACGCAAGATGCCTTTTTGCCACAAAGCCCCTCTCTGTCAATCCTATCAGCAACAATGATATCTCCCGTACTGAGATTAATGTCACAGTACCGTTTGTTGTTCCCGTCTGCATCAATACGAGCCTTTCGAGCAGACAGTTTTCCCACCTCCAGTCCAATATCTTTCGCTATATTCCCAACAACTGAGCCGCGTTTCATCTCCTCTGGAAAAGAATAGGCCACATCTCCACAAACAGATTGCAACGACAGAAGAAAAGCCCCCAAAGAGGTAACCAAGCCGAGCATTGAAAATCCTTTGTATTCCATTTTCCTGGTAGCCCAGTGAAGACTCCACCACAAAGAGGACTTTAAAAAAAAATTACCAGCCAGTCGGAATCTTCATCAAACAATAGTGCATGCGACTTCGCTGCACCCACCAAATAATCTATCGTGATATGGAAATGCTTAAGTGTGTAGGGTGTCATAATGTAGGGCAGTCAAGTAAAGCTGGTAGACAGCGACACTGTGAGTAAACCGTAGGCATTACAAAAGATTCTAATGACTGATCATTCGTAATAGAACCAATAAAACAACAAAGTCCAGGCTGAAGTCAGATTCAAATATTAATAAAATACCAACAGATAATGTGTAGATTTGTCCTTAAAACTGCTTTTATAGTTCATCATTGATGAGAGTTGGAATATATACAGGTTGAAATGGTTTCAGTACCAATGATAGATACCATGGCATAATGTAAAGCAAGCACCATTAACCTGAGCCCGTGTTTATCTCTACACTGACAAGACTTTCAGAAATGCAGAACGAAATGAATTATAACCCAACTGTTGTCTTATTTCGGAATATGACACAAAAATAAAAAAATAAAAAACTTGTATTTTACGGTTGATATCAGATACAATAAGAAGTGTTTCATGGATCTGTCGTATTTCTCAGTTATCTAATTCTTCTGATACGGGTTCATTGACAGAAATATAAATGATGTACGTGTGCTTAGAAATGTAAAGGAGTCTACTAATAGATTATTTAAAAAGGCAATTCAGGCATAAATTCAAGCTATTCAGATTGGCAATAACATTAAATATGTATGTTCATCAGTCCAGCCAATGAAATACACATTTACTACATATTAACAGAGTAAAGTAACAAATCTATTTCATTTTAAGAACAAGAACAAGACTTCCAAACATATTGAGGTACTAGATTTGACTCTACTTAAAACAAGCCTACCTCTAGAGTCTCCAAGGAATCTTGAAACGCATCAGCAAAATCAGATGGACTTTTCCTCAGAGTCTGGTCAGCAGGCAGAGTGTTGTCATTGTAAGATGAAACGAACTTAAAGTCACTGGTTCTAGAACCTGTTGTCAAGTAGGCGTCATAATTATAAGTGCTGCGTAAAGTTCCTGTGGGGTCAACATCTGCGTAATTAGGAGGGAGATAAGCGCTGGGGATGGCAACTGCTCCATCAAACAACAGTCTGGGCTTTCTTCTGCGACAAAACCTCACACCCAGGATGATGATGATGAAGGTCAGAAAAAAGGTGGACACAGACACCAGCGCGATGATCAGATAAGAGGTCAGTTTGGAATTCTTCTCATCATAAGAAATATCCTTCAGTTCTGGGACCTCAGCCAAGTTATCAGAAATAAGTAAATACATGGAACAGGTGACAGAGAGAGAGGGCTGTCCGTTATCTTTCACTGCCACAATAAGGTTCTGTTTCATGCTGTCAGATTCAGAAATGTCCCGCTGTGTCCTGATCTCTCCGCTGTGGACACCAATAGTGAAAAGTCCCGGATCAGTGGATTTGACTATATGATAGGACAGCCAGGCGTTCTGTCCGGAGTCCGCGTCCACCGCTATCACTTTGGACACCAGAGAGCCTCCGTGTGCAGCTTTAGGGACCAGCTCGGTCATGAAGGAGTTGCCCTCCGGGGCCGGGTATAATATCTGAGGAGAGTTGTCATTCACATCGGATATGAACACACTGACGGTCACGTTGCTGCTCAGCGGAGGAGAACCGTTGTCTCTGGCCATCACGTGGACTTTAAAACTCCTGAACTGTTCATAATCAAACGACCTCAAAGCGTGGATCACCCCCGTGTCTCCGTTAACAGACACATAGGAGGACACCGGGGCTCCGTTCACCTCACCAGCTAACAGAGAATAAATCACTGTACCGTTTTGTCTCCAGTCGGGGTCTCGAGCAGTAACGGAACATAAAGTGGAGCCAGGTTTGTTATTTTCACTCACATATGCGCTGTACGACTGTTCCTCAAACACAGGTGGGTTGTCGTTGATGTCTGCTACAGATAACTGAACAGTTTTAGAGGAGGACAGAGGTGGAGAGCCCTCGTCAGTGGCTGTGATTGTAATGTTGTAATCAGACACTAGTTCACGGTCCAGTTGACCTGCAGTCACCAGAGAATAGTAGTTTTTAATGGAGGGTACTAATTTAAAAGGGGCGCCTTGCTGAATGGAGCAGCGGACCTGTCCGTTATTTTCTGAGTCTGCATCCTGCACATTAATGATGCCCACCTCTGTACCAGGTGACACATTCTCAGGTATGGGGTTTGCTAATGAACTAATGTGTATCACTGGAGCATTGTCATTCACGTCAATGATATCAATTACTACTTTTGTTTCTGAGTAAAGGCCATCGCCATCTTTTCCTTCAATTAGCATTTCGAATTTTGATTCTTCTTCAAAATCAATATTTCCTCCTACTGTAATTTCTCCGGTACGTTCATTCAATGAAAATATCTCTTTTGCAATACCACTAATTCCACTGAATTCATATGTTACTTTACCATTCACGCCTTCGTCTATATCAGTAGCACTCACTGTAACTACTACAGTGTCAATATGAGAGTTTTCAAGTAGAGTAGCCTCATAGACTGCCTGGCCGAAGACTGGAGCGTTATCATTCGCATCCAGCACAGTGATTTGTATGACTGCGGTTCCTGATCTCTGAGGAGTGCCACCATCGACGGCTGTGAGGAATAAAGTCATCTCATGCTGTTCTTCACGATCTAATTCTCTATCTAAAACAATCTCACTATATTTTTTGCCAAAAGAATTAGTTTGTACATTCAGAGCAAAATAATCGTTCTTTTGTAAAATGTAATTTTGGACAGCGTTTTGTCCAATGTCTGCATCGCCTGCTGCATTTATCCTATAGCGAGAGCCTTTGGGAGCTGACTCGCGTATTTCCATTTTAACAATATCCTTAATGAAAACGGGTGGATTGTCATTTACATCCTGGATTTGCAAAGATATCCGATGGGATTCGAGTGGATCCTCAAGTACTAATTCACATTTCAACAGACATGACATCTTTGCTCCACAAAGCTCCTCTCGGTCAATCCTATCAGCAACCGCCAGATCTCCGGTTTCAACATTAATCTCGCAGTAACGTTTACGGTTTCCCTCGACAACGATTCGAGCCTTCCTAGTTGAAAGTCTGCTCAGTTGAAGTCCAAGATCATTTACTATGTTCCCGATCACTGATCCGCGTTTCATTTCCTCCGGGAAAGAATAGCTCACATCGCCATGGGACATATGTAACCATAAAAGCACAAAAAATGAGCTGCAGCCCAGGTTCACTGGGAATCCAATACATGCCATCCTCCAGCAATCAATATAAATACAAAAGAGTAACGACGTGAGCAGTATTCTTCATAAACTGGCGAAATTGTAGATCTGTGAATGTGTCAAGACAAGCAGCCTAATGACAAACAATGAGAAGGAGAATGTAGGTGGAGACGCTTGGCAGTTTCATATGCGGCCTATTTACAATTGTATTGGTAGACAGCGACACTCAGAGTATATCCTAAAGATTACAGAATACAGTCAGCCAACATGCTGTTTGATACAGTACGCAACCCAGTTTCCCTGAAAAAACATCACCTCACACAGATGAATGATAAGATAGATGAAATAGATCAATTGAGAATTCATCGTGTGTATTTATATATTTTACAAGGCAATATACACTAAAGGACTGCAAATGTACAAATATCCCTAATGTAATGTACTCATCTAGTAAATAAGACACGTTTAGTCTGTTACACTTAAGTTTTTTGTGTCCACTATTATAGATTTTTCAATGTTTTGTATCTTATTGGTTGAGAAAAACGTTTTAGAAATACCTTCCAATGTACTTAATACAACACCATCACAAACAGTAGCATATTACATCCCTGTAGATTTGAAGCAACACTTATCAACAAGTAATAACTACTTGGCACAGAAGTAGAATTTAGAACTGTTGGATCCAATTGCATTGCAATAAGTGTGTACATCCAAGTGCAGATTGTTGTCTTACCACAGCAGTTGGCTGTGAATAATATTTTGAGTATAGATACAGTATAAGCAAAAACATCAATGTGACTGAAAAGATGTACAAAAACAAAACTTTACAAGTATTTTCTGTGGTGATGAAATCAAGGTCAGTTTCATTAAAAGTGTGATTCAAAAATTGAGTAGGACTGAATTTTTGGGTTATCTGTTGTGTTCAGGACGATAGACAGCGACAGATCATGAAAAGAAACCAAGGGCTTCAATTTATCACAGACTTAAATTATCACAAAAAGCTGTGATTTACTGGTGTACTGTTTGTTTCAGTTAAAAGTGGTCATAACACTGCATAGTAGGGACACATGAATTATCATGAATTATCTTTTCATGTTTGCAAGACTTCAAACAAGAAAAGATAATTCATGTAATCATGTAACTATTAGAAATGTACAATAATTACAATATCTATCTATCTAATGTGAGAGCAATACTTAAAGCAACAACTAAGATATTTAAATCTGAATAACTCATAATGTCCATGTCTTCTTCAGAGTTAAATGGACATGGACATGCTCAGTCACAGTAGTCCATATGTATTCTGTTGAAATCCAAAGGTTGTAATAATTAACACCAAAGCATGGCTTTTTCATGGCTTTTTCATGGCTTTATTGTGTTTGTTGACCTCTACATAGAGTTGGGACCTGGTCCTTCTTTAACACTGATAAATAACGTGATTGTTTGCATGGTATCAAATGTGTTAAGCTTTAATGGTCTTTAATGTCTTTAATGAGCCAGAAACATGATGATGTCAGCCTGTCCATTTAATTGAAGACTTAACTGTGAACAAGACATGATCATCATTAACAACTAAAAAATCATGATTGAAATACTTTAGTTCTTGCATGAATTTAAGTATTGTTATGGAATTAAGGCATAATTGAGATCCTGTATATTATTGTAGTTTTTTGATAGCTCACGAGGTATTAAATGATGTGTTCACAAAGCAGACAAGCATTACAGTTTTAATAATTCTTGATGAAAGTAATTTTGATCACTATAAAAAGATGCCAAAAAGCAATACTCGTCACAGTGATTCAGCACAATAGTTACCTATTCATACATCCATAAATGAATGTGTTTTGAAGCCTACCTCCAGTGAATCCTGTGATTCCCGAAATGCTTCAACAAAGTCTGATGGACTTTTCCTCAGAGTCTGGTCAGCAGGCAGAGTGTTGTCATTGTAAGATGAAACGAACTTAAAGTCACTGGTTCTAGAACCTGTTGTCAAGTAGGCGTCATAATTATAAGTGCTGCGTAAAGTTCCTGTGGGGTCAACATCTGCGTAATTAGGAGGGAGATAAGCGCTGGGGATGGCAACTGCTCCATCAAACAACAGTCTGGGCTTTCTCCTGCGACAAAACCTCACACCCAGGATGATGATGATGAAGGTCAGAAAAAAGGTGGACACAGACACCAGTGCGATGATCAGATAAGAAGTCAGTTTGGAATTCTTCTCATCGTAAGAAATATCCTTCAGTTCTGGGACCTCAGCCAAGTTATCAGAAATAAGTAAATACATGGAACAGGTGGCAGAGAGAGAGGGCTGTCCGTTATCTTTCACTGACACAATAAGGTTCTGTTTCATGCTGTCAGATTCAGAAATGTCCCGCTGTGTCCTGATCTCTCCGCTGTGGACACCAATAGTGAAAAGCCCCGGATCAGTGGATTTCACTATATGATAGGACAGCCAGGCGTTCTGTCCGGAGTCCGCGTCCACCGCTATCACTTTGGACACCAGAGAGCCTCCGTGTGCGGCTTTGGGAACCAGCTCGGTCATGAAGGAGTTGCCCTCAGCGGCGGGGTACAGTATCTGCGGAGAGTTGTCATTCACATCGGATATGAACACACTCACGGTCACGTTGCTACTCAGCGGAGGAGAACCGTTGTCTCTGGCCATCACGTGGACTTTAAAACTCCTGAACTGTTCATAATCAAACGACCTCACAGCGTGGATCACCCCCGTGTCTCCGTTAACAGATACATAGGAGGACACCGGGGCTCCGTTCACCTCACCAGCTAACAGAGAATAAATCACTGTACCGTTTTGTCTCCAGTCGGGGTCTCGAGCAGTAACGGAACATAAAGTGGAGCCAGGTTTGTTATTTTCAGTCACATATGCGCTGTACGACTGTTCCTCAAACACAGGTGGGTTGTCGTTGATGTCTGCTACAGATAACTGAACAGTTTTAGAGGAAGACAGAGGTGGAGAGCCCTCGTCAGTGGCAGTGATTGTAATGTTGTAATCAGACACTAGTTCACGGTCCAGTTGTCCTGTAGTCACCAGAGAATAGTAGTTTTTAATAGAAGGGACTAATTTAAAAGGAGCGCCTTGCTGAATGAAGCAGCGGACCTGTCCGTTATTCTCAGAGTCTCTGTCCTGCACATTAATGATGCCCACCTCTGTACCAGGTGACACGTTTTCAGGTATGGCGTTAGTCAACGATTTCAAATATATTACAGGTGCATTATCATTTACATCAATAAGATCTATGTAAACCTTAGCGTAGGAGCTTAATCCTAAACCATCTTTTGCCATGACACGAAGTTCAAATGAATTCTTCTTCTCATAGTCTGTGCTGCCAATTACTTTAATTTCTCCAGTAGCCCTTTCAATAGAGAACAGTTTTCCATCAGTTTCTGAAACGTGACCATATTCATACGTAACCTCACCATTAACACCATCATCTGCATCAGAAGCAGTTACTCTAACAACTACAGTGTCAAGAGGAGAGTTTTCAGGCAGACTAGCTTTATAAACGGCCTGGCTAAAAACTGGGGCGTTATCATTAGCATCCAGCACAGTAACGTGTATGATCACAGTACCTGATCGCTGTGGAGAACCACCATCAACAGCTGTTAGAAGCAAATTCATCTCTTGTTGTTTCTCTCTATCAAGTTTATTCTCTAGAACAAGTTCAGCTTTATTGGCATCTGTGATTAGAACAAAATTTTCATTATTTTGTAGGCTGTACCTCTGAATTGAATTTAGACCAATGTCCGCATCATGTGCTTCCTCTATTACGAAACGAGTACCCTTCTCCGCTGACTCTCTTATTTCCATTCGAATTGACTCTCTTTTGAATTGCGGGAAGTTGTCGTTGATATCTTGAATATGTAGATTTATACGGTGCAATTCCAATGGATTCTCGACTACAAGATCCTGGAATACAATGCAAGATGGTTTAGTGCCACAGAGGCTCTCTCTGTCAATCCGCTCAGCAACACTTAAATCCCCGGTTTTCAAATTCACAGCACAAAACCGTTCATTATTCCCTTCTGTATCAATGCGAGCCTTGCGAGTTGATAGTGTATTCATATCCAGACCGAGGTCTTTAGCTATATTTCCAATGGTAGTTCCTGGTTTCATCTCTTCTGGGATTGAATAGTTCACCTCGGCACATACATTTTGCAGCGCAAGAAGACACATGACAAGGCCGGTAACCAGGCCAAGCTTTGAAAATCCTTCGTGTTCCATTACGTGAAATAACAAATATCCGCAGACGAAATATTTAAAAGGTATTTCGTTTAACACGGCGATACGTTTGAGGTGGACTAAATCAGATAAATCCGAAGCCAGAAATCATGATCGTTATTCCAAAGCCCCGGCATAACTGGAAATACACAGCTTGGCAACAATGGGTGGAGACGATACACTCCATAACGTTGCAATGTTTTTTGTAAACTGGTAGACAGTGACACAGTGTGTTCATTCGAAATAGGGCATACGATAAAACGCAAAGCACATGATTGACAGCTCACTGGCGCGATACTCACACCCCCAATAGTAGAAAGCACAATGTCACAACATAACAGAGAAAATTGTATGACATGTATATTATTCAACCAAATTACTGGTAAACATAGCAGAAGATTTAACTGGAATTGAACTTTTAGTCTAGTTTTATACATTTTTAAAAACGTACAGTGAAAAAAATAACTACACTAAGCATATTGGATTAATAGTTTTCTTCTCTATTAAACAAGCACCATGCATCTCTAAATGAGAAGAGATGTTTTATGCCGAATTTTGCTACTAGCTAGTTTCCATCTGCAGTCCTTGAGCAGATCACTGAACAATCACCAGACACTAAAAGCATTAATTTACATGCAAAACCATTACATCGTCTCTCTCACACTAACAATTATACAGACCAATCTACATAAACTGACAATTTGTTACAATTGAGAATTGGAACCACGTTCAAAATGAATGTGAAAATTAAATTATTGATGATGATAAATGATTGACACGCATAGGCATATGTTGTAAAACTATTAAAAGTAACTTGCAAAAATAACTTGAAAAATAGAAATATTACTCTTTCCGTTTTCTATATACATTTTACTGATGTGCGTGTTTTAAAGAAACCGATATAGCACCTGTAACAACGTATAGAGAATTGCCTTGGAACTCCCTAGTACCTTTCTATGAGTTCAGCACCATGGACAGAGCTTGCTAGGAAAAATCAGGAGAGCAGCAAAAGGGCCGGTTTCTAAAAGCACTAGAAGACACACGATCATGTATGTCTTCTTTAAAAACAATTGTTGCTTCACCAATGAACCATGAAATTTAGCAGCCCATTACAACAATGACATTCCAAAAGAAATATAAGTAAACAACATAACATGGCCATTGCTTACGTAGCAGAACTCAGCAACCATGAACTAAAAGACTGGTGTTTGTTGGAATTAACAAATAATTGTAGTAGCTGTTATTCGGTACAAATGTTGGGGGTGTTGCCTGGACACAAATGTATGGCTAAGTCCAATTAAACAGAGTCAGTAAAGGAGAAAAGTGACCCATTTGTGTGAAATTGAGCATACTAATGAGAAAGCATGGTTGATATTTAAAGAAGACACTTAACCAGCATGCATTGGGATCAGTGTGTACTCTATTGCACGTCTGTACAGGGTCTGATATATCGCGAGGTTTATTGCTGCAATTTCATATATGACTGTCTGCCTTCCAGTACTGACACATGTTAAAATGTAAAGCTACATAGGAATACCAGACAGGTACATGTTATTAAAAAAGATTGTGAACTATTGGCAATGAGATTATTTAAGGTGCTTTTTGGACTGCATTCCTGTGAATTGGTTTTAATTTACTTGTGCTTAGATGAGCAAACATTAAAAAAGCTTAACAGTGTAATACATCCTGGTATCTTTGCAACAAGCTGAACTCTGGCAAATATCAACAACAATTATGAACCCTGTTTCACACAGTAGATTATATTTAATATTTTTGGAATGGATTGCATCAAAGGAGGTAACTATAAAGTTACTGTGCGCATCTAATTGCAGATGGTTTTAATAGCAACTTAACTGAAAACCATTGAGAAAGTAAGTTGTGTAATAAGTACATGGAAAGCTATACAGTATGACAATTTTCAGCTCCATTAACAGCAAAATCGAGAAACGATAATCCAGTAAGAATGTCTGAATTTTCCTTGTGTGCAGGACCATGGATAGAGACACAACATAAAAGGGCAACAAGTCACATTTCTATCAACTGTCATTATTTTTTCTTGTTGTTGTTTTTTTTTGTTGTCTATAAATTAAATATGTGGACTGCAATGTAAAATAGGGTAGCTTCATGGTCACATGTGATTTGTAGCTGAAGTCAAATGAGTGTGGGAAAAAAACGTATATTCTGAAATTCCTACCTGTAAAGAATCGTAAGAATCACCAAACACTTCAGCAAAGTCTGATGGACTTTTCCTCAGAGTCTGGTCAGCAGGCAGAGTGTTGTCATTGTAAGATGAAACGAACTTAAAGTCACTGGTTCTAGAACCTGTTGTCAAGTAGGCGTCATAATTATAAGTGCTGCGTAAAGTTCCTGTGGGGTCAACATCTGCGTAGTTAGGAGGGAGATAAGCGCTGGGGATGGCAACTGCTCCATCAAACAACAGTCTGGGCTTTCTCCTGCGACAAAACCTCACACCAAGGATGATGATGATGAAGGTCAGAAAAAAGGTGGACACAGACACCAGCGCGATGATCAGATAAGAGGTCAGTTTGGAATTCTTCTCATCGTAAGAAATATCCTTCAGTTCTGGGACCTCAGCCAAGTTATCAGAAATAAGTAAATACATGGAACAGGTGGCAGAGAGAGAAGGCTGTCCGTTATCTTTCACTGACACAATAAGGTTCTGTTTCATGCTGTCAGATTCAGAAATGTCCCGCTGTGTCCTGATCTCTCCGCTGTGGACACCAATACTGAAAAGTCCCGGATCAGTGGATTTGACTATATGATAGGACAGCCAGGCGTTCTGTCCGGAGTCCGCGTCCACCGCTATCACTTTGGACACCAGAGATCCTCCGTGTGCAGCTTTGGGGACCAGCTCGGTCATGAAGGAGTTGCCCTCTGGGGCGGGGTACAGTATCTGAGGAGAGTTGTCATTCATATCCGATATGAACACACTGACGGTCACGTTGCTGCTCAGCGGAGGAGAACCGTTGTCTCTGGCCATCACGTGGACTTTAAAACTCCTGAACTGTTCATAATCAAATGACCTCACAGCGTGGATCACCCCCGTGTCTCCGTTAACAGATACATAGGAGGACACCGGGGCTCCGTTCACTTCACCAGCTAACAGAGAATAAATCACTGTACCGTTCTGTCTCCAGTCGGGGTCTCGAGCAGTAACGGAACATAAAGTGGAGCCAGGTTTGTTATTTTCACTCACATATGCGCTGTACGACTGTTCCTCAAACACAGGTGGGTTGTCGTTGATGTCTGCTACAGATAACTGAACAGTTTTGGAGGAAGACAGAGGTGGAGAGCCTTCGTCACTGGCCGTAATTGTAATGTTGTAATCAGACACTAGTTCACGGTCCAGTTGTCCTGTAGTCACCAGAGAATAGTAGTTTTTAATAGAGGGTACTAACTTAAAGGGGGCGCCTTGCTGAATGGAGCAGCGGACCTGTTTATTATTATCAGAGTCTCTGTCCTGCACGTTAATGATGCCCACCTCTGTGCCAGGTGACACATTCTCAGGTACGGGATTAATCAGGGATTTTATATGTATAGCTGGAGCGTTGTCATTAACATCAGTGATATCAATAATCAGTTTGGAATCAGAGGAGAGTCCATAACCATCTTTGGCAACGATTCGCATTTCATATTTAGAATTACTCTCGAAATCAAGAGGCCCTATGACTTTAATCTCTCCAGTTTTACTATTCAATGAGAAAACATTTTTAGCCTTTTCTGAAATGCGGCTAAACTCATAAGTCACTTCTCCATTGACTCCTTCATCTGCATCAGTGGCACTTACTGTGATAACAACAGTTTCAACAGCAGAGTTTTCAGGTAGACTGGCTTTATAAACCGCTTGGTCAAACACTGGGGCGTTATCATTAGCATCCAACACAGTCACGTGTATAATAGCTGTTCCTGATCTTTGTGGATTGCCACCATCAACAGCTGTTAGCACGAAATCTAAATCGTGTTCTTTTTCACGGTCGAGCTCTTTATCTAACACCAACTCTACATTCTTAGACCCATCAGTGTCCTCTCGAACGGCCAAAACAAAATGTTCATTTTTCTGTAAACTGTATTGTTTAACTGTATTTTGACCGATGTCAGCGTCATGTGCTTCACTGACACGATATCGAGCCCCCTTGTCCGCTGACTCTCTGATTTCCAGTTTAACGTTATCCTTTGGGAAAACAGGTGAATTGTCGTTTATGTCCTGCACGAGCAGTGAAATGCGGTGCAGCTCCAAAGGGTTTTCGAGGACTAACTCGAATTTAAGCAGACACGAAACCTTCTCTCCACAAAGCTCCTCTCTGTCAACCCTTTCCCTCATGACAAAATTCCCCGTTTTTACATCAATATCGCAGTAACCTCCATTTTCATCACTATCAATACGGGCTTTACGAGAGGAAAATGTCACTACGTTTAGTCCGAGATCCCTGGCGACATTTCCAACAATGGATCCGGGTCTCATCTCCTCCGGAACAGAATAGCTGAGGTCTGCAACGGTGATGTCGACTAAAATAACAAATCCACAGAGAAACCTCCAAAGCGATTGTCCTTTACGGTCCATTGTTTCTCCCTTGCTATGATACGAACACGCAAATCTTCATAAAGGCGCTGTTTAGATCAAAACCTTATCGTGATAGTTAGTATAGCCACCCCAACAACAATGGCAGATCTGGTTTTAATGCTGTTGGAGTGGGTGGAGAAATGAACCTCCTCATATTTGCAAGTGAGCAGCGACGCCGTGAGTTTATCTAGAATATTACAAATAAATAACTACTGGCCCAACATAGGATGCCGCAGTACTGTCATAATGTACTCAACACAGCAGTGTAATATTTCAATATCAACACACACATAGAGGGTTGTTGGGTTTTTTGCCAGGATGGTTTTGGTATATTTGTAACGGGTGTATGCAGAGTAAACACAGTTCAGCACCATGGACAGAGTCTGGCCAGTCAGGGGTAGACCCACAGATTTACTTAATTTAACATTTATGCTCTCAAAGTTACTGAATTGACAATTATTACTATGAAACCACAGTTTACTATATCGTGAAATTGCGTTCAAATACAACTTAATGTTTTTTTTTTCCAATTACTTCACGGTCAATATGTAATAACAGCCTAGAGTAAGCATCGTATTGTAGAATCAATGAAGTACTACATTTATGAGTGAAAAACTGCGGTTTTCGTTAAATGTCAATAGATGCGTGGTCTGGAGCTTAAATCCATTGCAGATTTTCTTCTATATTAATCCAATACCATGATTTCTCCCTAACTATAATCAAATGCAGCCAGTTCCTAAATCAACCCAGTCTCTAGCTCACAGCAGCATCGATCTGTTGGCTAAACACATATGTTATAACCAGTAAGCATTGTTATGAAAGCCACGTTAACTTACAATCTACACAAAAAATGAAGCCAGGACAAGTCAACACAATAGTAACATCAGCTACATCATTGACAGCAACCCAGGGCATTAACTAACTATACAATCATAGCGTTATTCGAGACCGAGGGGTCGCACGTAATGTTACATGTTAACCACATCTGACTAAACCAAAATTAGCCACTTTGAATTTTGCAATCAGTCATTATATATTAAAGTAGATTGTTGTCAGCTCACTTCATGCCTTTGCACGATGTTCCTGTCGATAAAAGCACAAACCAATTATCCATGTATTGATTGGGTAAAATATTCCAGTCAGCAAAAGGAGATTTATACTTCAGCAGTTCAGGTCAAGCTGCAGTTTTGCAGTATCCCCACGATTTGTCCGCATTATCATCGTAAATGTAACGTCACTATGACACGTTGCATCTTGTGTTTTATGCCTATGACTGTTATTGTTATTCACAGGACAAATTATGTCAAGAGGTCTTGGTTTAAATTACACTGAATTGTGTTTAAAACGTAGTGATTAAAAAGTTTAGGTTGCATTTAACTTTTCTTTCAATAGTGTTCGAATGACAACAAATCAACGTGTAGCAGGTCCTACTTTCAAATCGGAAGTCCTTTAACCTGTAAATGAACAACATCTTGGCGACGGAGTGCTTATTTTCTGCATTTCAATGGCATTAGCCTCAGCAATTTTTGGTGAATAAATACTATAATATTTGAAGGAGTGTACAACATGTGTCAAAGCAGATAAAACTAACATTAAACAAAGTAAGAACAAACTCACGAATCTTTATGTATACTGGGGGGAAATAGAATACAGGAAATTTGAAATGCGACACTATTGTAAGTTAACAATCAACACTAAAGAGTAATTATGCAAATGTGAGTGTCCTACCTCTGGAGACTCATCTGACGCACCAAACACATCTGCAAAGTCTGATGGACTTTTCCTCAGAGTCTGGTCAGCAGGCAGAGTGTTGTCATTGTAAGATGAAACGAACTTAAAGTCACTGGTTCTAGAACCTGTTGTCAAGTAGGCGTCATAATTATAAGTGCTGCGTAAAGTTCCTGTGGGGTCAACATCTGCGTAATTAGGAGGGAGATAAGCGCTGGGGATGGCAACTGCTCCATCAAACAACAGTCTGGGCTTTCTCCTGCGACAAAACCTCACACCCAGGATGATGATGATGAAGGTCAGAAAAAAGGTGGACACAGACACCAGCGCGATGATCAGATAAGAAGTCAGTTTGGAATTCTTCTCATCGTAAGAAATATCCTTCAGTTCTGGGACCTCAGCCAAGTTATCAGAAATAAGTAAATACATGGAACAGGTGGCAGAGAGAGAGGGCTGTCCGTTATCTTTCACTGACACAATAAGGTTCTGTTTCATGCTGTCAGATTCAGAAATGTCCCGCTGTGTCCTGATCTCTCCGCTGTGGACACCAATAGTGAAAAGTCCTGGATCAGTGGATTTCACTATATGATAGGACAGCCAGGCGTTCTGTCCGGAGTCCGCGTCCACCGCTATCACTTTGGACACCAGAGATCCTCCGTGTGCAGCTTTAGGGACCAGCTCGGTCATGAAGGAGTTGCCCTCAGCCGCGGGGTACAGTATCTGAGGAGAGTTGTCATTGACATCGGATATGAACACACTGACGGTCACGTTGCTGCTCAGCGGAGGAGAACCGTTGTCTCTGGCCATCACGTGGACTTTAAAACTCCTGAACTGTTCATAATCAAACGACCTCACAGCGTGGATCACCCCCGTGTCTCCGTTAACAGATACATAGGAGGACACCGGGGCTCCGTTCACCTCACCAGCTAACAGAGAATAAATCACTGTACCGTTTTGTCTCCAGTCGGGGTCTCGAGCAGTAACGGAACATAAAGTGGAGCCAGGTTTGTTATTTTCACTCACATATGCGCTGTACGACTGTTCCTCAAACACAGGTGGGTTGTCGTTGATGTCTGCTACAGATAACTGAACAGTTTTAGAGGAGGACAGAGGTGGAGAGCCTTCGTCAGTGGCAGTGATTGTAATGTTGTAATCGGACACTAGTTCACGGTCCAGTTGTCCTGTAGTCACCAGAGAATAGTAGTTTTTAATAGAGGGGACTAATTTAAAAGGGGCGCCTTGCTGAATGGAGCAACGGACCTGTCTGTTATTCTCAGAGTCTCTGTCCTGTACGTTTATGATGCCCACCTCTGTACCAGGTGACACATTTTCAGGTATTGGGTTGGACAGCGATTTCAGATATATCAATGGAGGATTGTCATTAACATCAGTGATGTCAATTATCACTTTAGAATCAGAGGAAAGTCCATAACCATCTTTGGCATCGACTCGCATTTCATATTTCGAATCACTCTCGAAATCAAGAGGCCCTATGACTTTAATCTCTCCAGTTTTACTGTTCAGTGAGAAAACATTTTTAGCCTTTTCTGAAATGCGGCTAAACTCATAAGTCACTTCTCCATTGACTCCTTCATCTGCATCACTGGCACTTACTGTGATAACAACAGTTTCAACAGCAGAGTTTTCAGGTAGACTGGCTTTATAAACCGCTTGGTCAAACACTGGGGCGTTATCATTAGCATCCAACACAGTCACGTGTATAATAGCTGTTCCTGATCTTTGTGGATTGCCACCATCAACAGCTGTTAGCACGAAATCTAAATCGTGTTCTTTTTCACGGTCGAGCTCTTTATCTAACACCAACTCTACATTCTTAGATCCATCAGTGTCCTCTCGAACAGACAAAACAAAATGTTCATTTTTCTGTAAACTGTATTGTTTAACTGTATTTTGACCGATGTCAGCGTCATGCGCTTCGTTGACACGATATCGAGCCCCCTTGTCCGCTGATTCTGTGATTTCAAGTTTAATCTTATCCTTTGGAAAAACAGGTGCATTGTCGTTTATATCCTGCACGAGCAGTGAAATGCGGTGCAGCTCCAAAGGGTTTTCTAGTACCAACTCGAATTTAAGCAAACACGAAACCTTCTCTCCACAAAGCTCCTCTCTGTCAACCCTTTCCCTCATGACAAAATTTCCCGTTTTTAGATCAATATCGCAGTAATGTTGGTACTTCTCTTCTGCATCAATACGGGCTTTGCGAGAGGACAATTTCACTACTTCTAGTCCGAGATCCCTGGCCATATTTCCAACAATGGATCCGGGTCTCATCTCCTCCGGAACAGAATAGCTGAGGTCTGCAACGGTGATGTCGACTAAAAGAATAAATCCATAGAGAAACCTCCAAAGCGATTGTCCTTTACGGTCCATTGTTTCCCCCGTACTAATAGGCCTATACGAACACGCAAATCTTCATAAAGGCGCTGTTTAAATCAAAACCTTATCGTGATAGTTAGTATAGCCACCCCAACAACAATGGAAGATCTGGTTTTAATGCAGTTGGAGTGGGTGGAGAAATGAACCTCCTCATATCTGCAAGTGAGCAGCGACGCCGTGAGTTGATTTAGAATATTACAAATAAATAACTACTGGTTCAACAGAGGAAGACGCAATACTGCCATGATGTACACAACACAGCAGTATAATATTTAAATATTAAGACACAAATAGAGGGGTTTTGTCATGGTGGTTTTTGTATATTTGTAACGGGTGTATGCAAAGTAAACACTGTTCAGCACCATGGACAGAGTTTGAACAGTGAGGGGTAGACCCACAGATTTACTTCATTCAACATTTCTGCACTCAAAGTTACTGCATTGACCATTAATTACTATGAAACTACAGTATACTATCTCATGAAATTGCGTTCACATATTACTAAATGGTTTTCCCAATTACTTCACGGTCAACATGTAATGACTGCCTACAGAGCAAGCAACGTGTTGTAGAATAAATGAAGCAATAGGTATGACTGAAAGCCTGACATTTCCGTTAAATGTCAATAAATACGTCGTGAGGTTAAATCCATTGCAGACTGTCTTGTTTATAAATCCAAAACCACATTATTTCCCTAACCATAGTTAAATGCTGCCAGTTACTAAATATAAACATAGCAAGGTATAATAGCGACTGCTAGGGGACATTGTATTACAAGTTCTGATGTTTGGGCAAAAAAACTACAATTCGTTGTCGGTGAACATTTCTGCAACTTGCCAGATACTTTAATTGAGAAAAAAATCGTTATGGGGAAAGCAAATGTGACAAGACATCCATGTACACACACTGTTGCAAAGTAGTATCATACAAACAATTTCTAGGAGGCATGGTTGCAAAAAAAACTCATTATCACCCAACATCACAAGTAATAAAGGAAGTATACCAACATTATAAAACAGAGGAAAAAAACTTCTTTCCATTTTAAAGAAAATATGCCATTTATCAGGCGCTACAAAACGCTTTTATCTCAGTATGGTCGAAAAACAATTAGTTGTGTTGTTGTTTTTATTGTTTTTCTTTGTTTGGGTTTTTTGTGATGAGTCAAGGGATTTAAAATAAAATAAATCGATTGGATTACGGTATTCAAAGGCAAATATGTTATCAAGGCTATGTTTGAAGGCCACATCTGTAAAAAAAAAAAAAAAAAAAAAAAACATTTTTTCATGAACGAGGCTGATATTTAAAACTTAATTTTTAACTTAATTATTCACAAAAGCAGCAATATTCAACATAATTATTCGAAATCTGTAAGGATAATCACAGTTTTGTCACTTGATCGTATTAGATTCCGATGTTATATGTGAAGAAATACTGTAAAATCATACTAAGTCCGTGGACTAAATGTGTCCTACCAGAAAAAGTTGAACTGATAGCCATTATATTATATTATAGAACAAAGTCATGACAAATCTCTCATGTTTACTGAAACACTTAGATGACTGGCGACTTGAAATGTGATACATTTATACGATACTGAATAAACTGAAGTGTCCTACCTCTGGAGACTCATCTGACGCACCAAATACTTCAGCAAAGTCTGATGGACTTTTCCTCAGAGTCTGGTCAGCAGGCAGAGTGTTGTCATTGTAAGACGAAACGAACTTAAAGTCACTGGTTCTAGAACCTGTTGTCAAGTAGGCGTCATAATTATAAGTGCTGCGTAAAGTTCCTGTGGGGTCAACATCTGCGTAATTAGGAGGGAGATAAGCGCTGGGGATGGCAACTGCTCCATCAAACAACAGTCTGGGCTTTCTCCTGCGACAAAACCTCACACCCAGGATGATGATGATGAAGGTCAGAAAAAAGGTGGACACAGACACCAGCGCGATGATCAGATAAGAAGTCAGTTTGGAATTCTTCTCATCGTAAGAAATATCCTTCAGTTCTGGGACCTCAGCCAAGTTATCAGAAATAAGTAAATACATGGAACAGGTGGCAGAGAGAGAGGGCTGTCCGTTATCTTTCACTGACACAATAAGGTTCTGTTTCATGTTGTCAGATTCAGAAATGTCCCGCTGTGTCCTGATCTCTCCGCTGTGGATACCAATACTAAAAAGTCCCGGATCAGTGGATTTGACTATATGATAGGACAGCCAGGCGTTCTGTCCGGAGTCCGCGTCCACCGCTATCACTTTGGACACCAGAGAGCCTCCGTGTGCAGCTTTAGGGACCAGCTCGGTCATGAAGGAGTTGCCCTCAGCGGCGGGGTACAGTATCTGAGGAGAATTATCATTCACATCCGATATGAATACACTGACGGTCACGTTGCTGCTCAGCGGAGGAGAACCGTTGTCTCTGGCCATCACGTGGACTTTAAAACTCCTGAACTGTTCATAATCAAACGACCTCACAGCGTGGATCACCCCCGTGTCTCCGTTAACAGATACATAGGAGGACACCGGGGCCCCGTTCACCTCACCAGCTAACAGAGAGTAAATCACTGTACCGTTTTGTCTCCAGTCGGGGTCTCGAGCAGTAACAGAACATAAAGTGGAGCCAGGTTTGTTATTTTCACTCACATATGCGCTGTACGACTGTTCCTCAAACACAGGTGGGTTGTCGTTGATGTCTGCTACAGATAACTGAACAGTTTTAGAGGAAGACAGAGGTGGAGAGCCCTCGTCAGTGGCAGTTATTGTAATGTTGTAATCAGACACTAGTTCACGGTCCAGTTGTCCTGTAGTCACCAGAGAATAGTAGTTTTTAATAGAGGGTACTAACTTAAAAGGGGCGCCTTGCTGAATGGAGCAGCGGACCTGTTTATTATTCTCAGAGTCTCTGTCCTGCACATTAATGATGCCCACCTCTGTGCCAGGTGACACATTCTCAGGTACGGGGTTAATCAGGGATTTTATATGTATAGCTGGAGCGTTGTCATTAACATCAGTGATATCAATAATCAGTTTGGAATCAGAGGAGAGTCCATAACCATCTTTGGCAACGATTCGCATTTCATATTTAGAATTACTCTCGAAATCAAGAGGCCCTACAACTTTTATCTCTCCAGTTTTACTGTTCAGTGAGAAAACATTTTTAGCCTTTTCTGAAATGCGGCTAAACTCATAAGTCACTTCTCCATTGACTCCTTCATCTGCATCAGTGGCACTTACTGTGATAACAACAGTTTCAACAGCAGAGTTTTCAGGTAGACTGGCTTTATAAACCGCTTGGTCAAACACTGGGGCGTTATCATTAGCATCCAACACAGTCACGTGTATAATAGCTGTTCCTGATCTTTGTGGATTGCCACCATCAACAGCTGTTAGCACGAAATCTAAATCGTGTTCTTTTTCACGGTCGAGCTCTTTATCTAACACCAACTCTACATTCTTAGACCCATCAGTGTCCTCTCGAACGGCCAAAACAAAATGTTCATTTTTCTGTAAACTGTATTGTTTAACTGTATTTTGACCGATGTCAGCGTCATGTGCTTCACTGACACGATATCGAGCACCTTTGACCGCTGATTCTCTGATTTCAAGTTTAACGTTATCCTTTGGGAAAACAGGTGAATTGTCGTTTATATCCTGCACGAGCAGTGAAATGCGGTGCAGCTCCAAATGGTTTTCTAGTACCAACTCGAATTTGAGCATGCACGAAACCTTCTCTCCACAAAGCTCCTCTCTGTCAATCATTTCCCTCATTACAAGATTCCCCGTTTTTAGATCAATATCGCAGTAACCTCCATTTTCATCACTATCAATACGGGCTTTGCGAGAGGACAATTTCACTACTTCTAATCCGAGATCCCTGGCGACATTTCCAACAATGGATCCGGCTCTCATCTCCTCCGGAACAGAATAGCTGAGGTCTGCAACGGTGATGTCGACTAAAAGAATAAATCCATAGAGAAACCTCCAAAGCGACTGTCCTTCACGGCCCATTGTTTCTCCCGTACTAATATACGAACACGCAAATCTTCATAAAGGCGCTGTTTAAATCAAAACCTTATCGTGATAGTTAGTATAGCCACCCCAACAACAATGGCAGATCTGGTTTTAATGCTGCTGGAGTGGGTGGAGAAATGAACCTCCCCATATCTGCAAGTAAGCAGCGACGCCGTGAGTTTATTTAGAATATTACAAATAAATTACTACTGGCCCAACATAGGATGCCGCAGTACTGGCATGATATACTCAACACGGCAGTGTAATATTTCAATATCAACACACAAATAGAGGGTTTTTTGCCAGGATAATTTTGGTATGTTTGTAACGGGTGAATGCAGAGAAAACACCGTTCAGCACCATGGATAGAGACTGAACGGTGAGAAGTGGACCCACAGATTTACTTCATTTAACGTTTCTGCTTTCAAAATGATTGCACTGACTATTAATGACCTTAAAACTACAGTACACTATCTCATGAAATTGCGTTAATATATTATTAAAGAGTTTTTCCAATTACTTTACGGTAAAAATGTAATGGCTTCCTGGATCACATTCAGAAGCAACGTGTTGTAGAATCAATGAAGTACTTCATTTATGAGTGAAAGACTGTGGTTTCCGTTAAATGTCAATAGATACGTCGCGTCTTGAGCATTAATCCATTGCAGATTTTATTCTGTATTAATCCAATACTATATTATTTCATTAACCGTAATCAAATGCTGCCAGTTAATAAACATGACTACAACAAGGTAGAATAATGCTATAGCGACTACGAGCAGCTATTGTATTGCAATATGTTATATTACGTTGTCACTGAAAATTCTATTCGTATCTTCTGTATCAATATTTCTGAGACTTGCCGGATATTTTAATTAAAAATACTCCTCATTATGTTGCTACCAACCGTAGGCTAATTATGTTCCCCAATACCCGTATTCCTGTTGTAACTTAGTACCATACAAGTATAATTTCTAGGAGCCGTGGTTGCATAAAAAACAATTCTTATTAACATCCTAATAAGGGAGGTATTACAACACTAATAAACAAAGGACGGCACAAGCTTGTTTCCGTTCTAAATCAAATATGTCACCTAGCAAATACTAGGTATCTCAATATGTAATCAAGAACTAATGAGCTGGTTTGTTTTCCTTTTTTTCCTATAACCTATAAATCCTTCAGTAGATTCTAAATAAAAACAAATAGCTTGGAATATGAAATTCAAAAGGTATATGTGATATCAAAGCAATGTCTGAAGGCCACATCTGTAGAAAATAAACACATTTTTCATTAGCTAAGCTGATAGATAGGCTAATACTTACCATTTTAGTTCTTCAAAATAATCAGCATTATTTAGCTACTAAACTCGCTTGAAATCTGTTAAAGAAACACAACACATCTTATTTACCACTTGATCGCGTCTATCCAGTTTGTGATTAGAACAAACTACATATATTACTCAACACTTTCTTTATGAGTCAAACAAAACTACAAAAAGTTTGTAAACAAAGTAGCTATAGTTAGCTAACTTTAAGTCACCAAGTAACAAACCAGTTAAGTTCTTCCGTAAGTCAAAGTTATTGCTGATCACAACAGCAACAATCTGTTGGCTAAACACATAGGCTATGTTATAACCAGCAAACAGTGTTTTAATGTTAGCCACGCTAACTTAGAATTAAAAGGTCACGTGAAGTAGCATTATAACAAAGTTATACTGTCCTAACATTTGACCGCTAATCAGCTGTCATACAAGTGTAAAGTAAACATGGCCTATGAAATGTTAACGGCAACATATCCACTCCTAAATCCAATTTCATAATATCTCAAGACATATCCAGCAAGCTAGCTACATTACCATCTACACAATAATAAGCCGGGACAAGTCAACACAATAGGAACATCAGCTACATCATTGACAGCAACACGGGACATTAACTAACCACACAATAAGGCAACATACAGTTATTCGAAACCGAGGGGTCGCATATATTGTTACATGTTAACCCAAAATTAGCCACCTTGAATATTGCAATCAGTCATCATATATTAACGTAGTTTGTAGTCAGCTCACTTACATACATTTACACGATTTTCCTCTCGGTAAAAGCACACACGTTATTAATATATTGATCGGGTAAAATATTCCAGTAAGCAAAAGTAGATTTGTACTTCAGCAGTTCAGGACAAGCTTACAGTTTTGAAAACTTTCTACTATTTGTCCGCATTATCATCGTAAATTTAACGTCACTATGACACGCTGTATCTTATGTTTTATGTCTGTGACTGTTATGTTGTTCACAGGACAAATTATGTCAAGAGAACTTTGAACTACGCTGAATTTTGCTTAAAAACGAGATATCTGGGGTAGGTACATTTAACTGTATTTTCAATAGTGTAGTGAATGACAACAAATCAACGTGTAATAGTTCTTAGTTACAAATCACAGGGAGGACACTGATATGTAAACAATCTTTTCACCTGTGAATGAACAACATCATGGCGACGGGGTGTTTATTTTCTGCATTTCAATGGCATTGGCTTCAGCAATTTTTGGTGAATAAATACTATAACAGTTCAAGGAGTGTGAAAGCAGATAAAACTAACATTAGACCAACTACAATATAGAACAAACTCATAAGCTTTTCATGTTTTTGTATACTGAAAAAATAGAAAATAGAATAAAGGCAATTTGAAATACGACACTAGGCTATTGGAAGTTCACAATCAACATTAAATGGTATTAATGAAATGTGAGTGTCCTACCTCTGGAGACTCATCTGAGGCACCAAACACCTCAGCAAAGTCTGATGGACTTTTCCTCAGAGTCTGGTCAGCAGGCAGAGTGTTGTCATTGTAAGATGAAACGAACTTAAAGTCACTGGTTCTAGAACCTGTTGTCAAGTAGGCGTCATAATTATAAGTGCTGCGTAAAGTTCCTGTGGGGTCAACATCTGCGTAATTAGGAGGGAGATAAGCGCTGGGGATGGCAACTGCTCCATCAAACAACAGTCTGGGCTTTCTCCTGCGACAAAACCTCACACCCAGGATGATGATGATGAAGGTCAGAAAAAAGGTGGACACAGACACCAGCGCGATGATCAGATAAGAGGTCAGTTTGGAATTCTTCTCATCGTAAGAAATATCCTTCAGTTCTGGGACCTCAGCCAAGTTATCAGAAATAAGTAAATACATGGAACAGGTGGCAGAGAGAGAGGGCTGTCCGTTATCTTTCACTGAAACAATAAGGTTCTGTTTCATGCTATCAGATTCAGAAATGTCCCGCTGTGTCCTGATCTCTCCGCTGTGAATGCCAATAGTGAAAAGTCCTGGATCAGTGGATTTGACTATATGATAGGACAGCCAGGCGTTCTGTCCGGAGTCCGCGTCCACCGCTATCACTTTGGACACCAGAGATCCTCCGTGTGCAGCTTTGGGGACCAGCTCGGTCATGAAGGAGTTACCCTCAGCGGCGGGGTACAGTATCTGAGGGGAGTTGTCATTCAAATCCGAAATAAACACATTGACGGTCACGTTGCTGCTCAGCGGAGGAGAACCGTTGTCTCTGGCCATCAAGTGGACTTTAAAACTCCTGAACTGTTCATAATCAAACGACCTCACAGCGTGGATCACCCCCGTGTCTCCGTTAACAGATACATAGGAGGACACCGGGGCTCCGTTCACCTCACTAGCTAACAGTGAATAAATCACTGTACCGTTTTGTCTCCAGTCGGGGTCTCGAGCAGTAACGAAACATAAAGTGGAGCCAGGTTTGTTATTTTCACTCACATATGCGCTGTACGACTGTTCCTCAAACACAGGTGGGTTGTCGTTGATGTCTGCTACAGATAACTGAACAGTTTTAGAGGAGGACAGAGGTGGAGAGCCCTCGTCAGTGGCTGTGATTGTAATGTTGTAATCAGACACTAGTTCACGGTCCAGTTGACTTGTAGTCACCAGAGAATAATAGTTTTTAATAGAAGGGACTAACTTAAAAGGAGCGCCTTGCTGAATTGAGCAGCGGACCTGACCGTTATTCTCAGAGTCTCTGTCCTGCACGTTAATGATGCCCACCTCTGTACCAGGTGACACATTCTCAGGTATGGAGTTAGACAGTGATTTCAGATATATCACTGGAGCATTGTCATTTACATCAGTAACATCTATTATAACTTTGGCGTATGAGGTTAGCCCTAAACCATCTTTAGCTTTGACTCTCACCTCAAAAGAACTACTGTCTTCAAAATCAATCACACCAGTCACTGTAATTTCTCCAGTTTTCGGATCAATAGAAAATAAATTCACATCATCGTTTGAAACATGACCGAAGTGAAACGTAACATCTCCATTCACTCCTTCATCTGCGTCAGTGGCACTAACACGAATCACTGTGGTATCTGGAGGAGAGTTTTCTGGCAGACTAGCTTTATAAACGGCCTGGCTAAACACTGGGGCGTTATCATTAGCATCCAGCACAGTGACATGTATGACTACTGTACCTGATCTCTGAGGAGATCCACCATCTAAAGCAGTGAGAAGCAAATTCATCTCTTTTTGTTTCTCTCGATCAAGTTTATTCTCCAAAACAAGCTCAACCTTATTACTATCAACAGCAAGAATAAAATTGTCGTTCTGCTGTAAGTTGTACCTTTGAACAGCATTTGGACCTATATCTGCGTCATGGGCCTCCTCGATTGAGAAGCGGTTACCCTTTTCAGCTGACTCGCTTATTTCCATTTCAATCAACTCGTCGTTGAATGTCGGTGAGTTGTCATTTACATCCTGAATATGAAGTGTTACACGATGAAGCTCCAAAGGATTTTCTAACACCAGATCAACCTTTACAACACACGATGGTTTCTTACTACAAAGGCTCTCTCTGTCAATTCTTTCCGATGTGATCAAATCTCCGGTATTCAGATTAATGGCACAGTACTGTTTACGAGTCCCCTCAAAATCAACACGGGCCTTTCGTGAAGATAAAGTCCTCAAATCGAGACCGAGATCTTTGGCTATATTCCCAATAACAGATTCGCGTTTCATCTCTTCTGGGATGGAATAGCTCAGGTCTCCATAAACAAAGTGCAGCGTTATGAAGAAGGAAACAAAGCAAAAGCTCGTACGAAGCACTGGAAATCCTTTGTCTCCCATCCTGTCGGAAAATGCTTCCTCGATTTGTATAATTTACTGCCCAGTGCGAAACACTTAATATATCCAAAATGAATCAAGATGTCAACACTCCACAGCAGTGTAAACCATGAAATATAATCAAGGGTTTGACCGATAGACCAGAAAACATACAACTGTGTCTCGTGCAGCAGTAGTGGGTGGAGTGGCGTGTGTATATTTACTGTCAGCCAACAGCGACGCCGTGAGTCTCTTTTTATTTTCACACTGATAAATAAATAAGCATTTTCCACTGAGTCTATAACCACACCAAGACAATATTTTCCGACGTTGACATAAAATATCTACACCAAGTTTAAAAAGGCAGCATCCCAACGGATGAGGCTTGTAGAAAAGTAACATCAACTGAATGAATACAACCCTTTCAGCAGTTTACTAATGCCATAATATCCGCCTTAAACTTAATTATTCAAAGTAATTAAATTATTTTGAGTTCTGGGCTAGATTAGATAGAGAACTATGACTGTAGCACAAAAGAGACAAATGTTTTCGCACTCTGGACACGTACAGCATCTCTGAACAAATAACCTTATTGTCACTCGGCAGAAAATTGTATGTATGTAATTGTTCTAATATTTTTTGAAGTAGGTCATGCCCACTATATCCCAACACTAAAACCTACTGCTTTGCATTATTACTGTTATTATTGTCAGTGTTGCCATTATCACTAGTGAGCAAATCTTTATAGTTCATTAACATTATTAAAACACAACTGAAAGAAGATGAAAGCATATGATATTTTTAAGTGCACTTGTGCCTGAGAAGTGTTTCAGCACCACGGACAGATACCATCAGACATTGAGGCGATGCTACACAAAGAGTTTACATAGCTCTACTGAATACCGGCAGGGTAACACTTTACTCGAAGGTATCGTCATAAGAGTGACATGACTGTGTCATAACTGTTACATGACACAGTCATGATCGTGTCATAAACATTATGTCAATGTCATAAACGTTTATGACTGTTGTCATTAAGTGTCATTCGGTTTTTAACATGACAAGTTGACATTGTTTGGGTTATCTTGATTATGACAACTTGACATTAATCAAAGTGACATGACCAGAAGTTGTTTTTGTCATGATAACTTGACATTAAATTTGTTTGGGATGTCCTTATTATGACAACTTGACTCCTCCATGATATCTTAATGACAAATTGACAAATCAAAATGCTACCACTTTACTTAAAGTTCAAATAATATCTTCATTACACTGTCATAAAGGAGACATGAGAGTCAGTTTATCCTTCATTATATGTTAATGGCAAATCAAAAATATCCACTTTACTTGAGGTCAAAGAATTTCTTAATTAAACTGTCATTAATTAAACTGTCACAACGGTGTCATGACAGTCAGTTGTGGGTATCATGTCCGTATCCTGTCAAACATCTAAGACCAAGTGCTAGAATTTGTCTGTAACCTTGCACATCTAATTTTAATAATCATTATGTCAACTTGCCATAAACATAAAAATAGGTGCATATTTTGTTAATGTCAAGAAGTCATGACAAAGATATTTTCTGTTAATGTCACTTTGATTAATGTCAAAGTGATTTGATCAAGACAAACCAAACAATGTCAAACCAATGACACTTAATGACAATAGTCATAAACATTTATGACATTGACATAATGTTTATGACACGTTCATGACTGTGTCATGTAACCGTTATGACAGTGTCACTCTTATGACGATACCTTTAAGTAAAGTGTTACCAGGGGGGTGTAAAAGTGTAATAAGTTTTGCACTTCGACTCATCTAATTACACTTTATCCTGCTGATAAGTGACAAAAATAGAGCTAACAGGAGATCAATGTTTTGAGGGGCAGCAGTAATGTTTAAATCTTATTAGAAGCCTTTGCTTTTCTGAAAACCTTACTTTCTTTATAAAAAAAATGTCTTACAACGATGAAACATTTCATGAGACCCGAGGTCCCCTTAAAAACAGCCGATTTGCATAATTTCACTGTCACATTTACTTGCAGTTCACCAAACAGACTAACGTATTAGTCCATTTTAAACACTCTACAACAGACACTAAAATACATAGAAATAATGAACAATTATATGTCACAAGTAAAAGTAAATGTTGATCATTATAAAAATTGACACCGGAAGTAATCCAGTCTGCAAAAAAATGGACAGCGTGTTTTTACAAGAAGAAATAAAGAAAATACACATTTAACAAACAAAGGTGAAATGGTAAATTCAATGGCCGTGAAGATAAAAAATTAATACTTCAACATTTGCTAACATGCTCAACAAATAAAACAGTGACAACGGAAATTAAAATGCATTTTCATACACGTTTCACATGAACAACTATGAACCACTTTTCTATTTACTTACAATACATAACTACTGGAGCCAGACAGCCATTGTACAACTCAACAAACACGCAAGAAATGATATCTATTAGGGGTGTTTTCAACGATTCCTACCTCTACAGATGCCTCCAAATCTTCAAAGGAATCAACAAAGTCTGATGGACTTTTCCTCAGAGTCTGGTCAGCAGGCAGAGTGTTGTCATTGTAAGACGAAACGAACTTAAAGTCACTGGTTCTAGAACCTGTTGTCAAGTAGGCGTCATAATTATAAGTGCTGCGTAAAGTTCCTGTGGGGTCAACATCTGCGTAATTAGGAGGGAGATAAGCGCTGGGGATGGCAACTGCTCCATCAAACAACAGTCTGGGCTTTCTCCTGCGACAAAACCTCACACCCAGGATGATGATGATGAAGGTCAGAAAAAAGGTGGACACAGACACCAGTGCGATGATCAGATAAGAGGTCAGTTTGGAATTCTTCTCATCGTAAGAAATATCCTTCAGTTCTGGGACCTCAGCCAAGTTATCAGAAATAAGTAAATACATGGAACAGGTGGCAGAGAGAGAGGGCTGTCCGTTATCTTTCACTGACACAATAAGGTTCTGTTTCATGTTGTCAGATTCAGAAATGTCCCTCTGTGTCCTGATCTCTCCGCTGTGGACACCAATGGTGAAAAGTCCCGGATCAGTGGATTTGACTATATGATAGGACAGCCAGGCGTTCTGTCCGGAGTCCGCGTCCACCGCTATCACTTTGGACACCAGAGAGCCTCCGTGTGCAGCTTTGGGGATCAGCTCGGTCATGAAGGAGTTACCCTCAGCGGCGGGGTACAATATCTGAGGGGAATTGTCATTCACGTCTGATATGAACAAACTCACGGTCACGTTACTGCTCAGCGGAGGAGAACCGTTGTCTCTGGCCATCACGTGGACTTTAAAACTCCTGAACTGTTCATAATCAAACGACCTCACTGCGTGGATCACCCCCGTGTCTCCGTTAACAGATACATAGGAGGACACCGGGGCTCCGTTCACCTCACCAGGTAACAGAGAATAAATCACTGTACCGTTTTGTCTCCAGTCGGGGTCTCGAGCAGTAACGGAACATAAAGTGGAGCCAGGTTTGTTATTTTCACTCACATATGCGCTGTACGACTGTCCCTCAAACACAGGTGGGTTGTCGTTGATGTCTGCTACAGATAACTGAACAGTTTTAGAGGAGGACAGAGGTGGAGAGCCTTCGTCAGTGGCTTTGATTGTAATGTTGTAATCAGACACTAGTTCACGGTCCAGTTGTCCTGTAGTCACCAGAGAATAATAGTTTTTAATAGAAGGGACTAACTTAAAAGGGGCGCCTTGCTGAATGAAGCAGCGGACCTGTCCACTATTCTCAGAGTCTCTGTCCTGCACATTAATGATGCCCACCTCTGTACCAGGTGACACATTCTCAGGTATGGGGTTATTAAGAGAGTTCAAATATATTTCAGGTGAGTTGTCATTAACATCAGAAACTTGAATTATCACTCTAGACTCTGAAGTAAGGCCATATCCATCTTTGGCATCAACGCGCATCTCATATGTTGACTCCTCCTCGAAATCCAAAGGCCCTATTACTTTAATTTCTCCTGAAGTGTGATTTAAAGCAAAAGCTCTTCTGCCTGATTCTGAAATACGGCTTAATTCATAAGTCACCTCACCATTTAGACCCTCATCTGCGTCAGTTGCTGCCACTAAAACAACTATTGTATCTAGAGGAGAGTTTTCAGGCAGAGTGGTTTCATACACGGCCTGGCTGAACACAGGAGCGTTATCATTAGCATCCAGGACTGTCACATGCACAGTTGCAGTACCAGTTCTTTGAGGGCTGCCTCCATCTAGTGCAGTGAGCAGTAATCTCAATTCCTTCTGCTCCTCGCGGTCTAACTCCATTTCCAAAACTAGCTCTGCAAATTTACCTCCATCTGATTTTGACTGAATATTCAGCACTAAATATTTGTTGGTTTGTAATGCATAGCTTTGAACTGAGTTTTGCCCAATATCAATATCGTGCGCCTCCAAAACACGAAAACGAGATCCTTTATCAGCGAATTCGTTTATTTCTATCTTGATTTCATCTTTAGTAAAAACAGGAGGATTATCATTGATATCACGTATTTGAAGCGAAATGCGGTGCAATTCTAGGGGTGCCTCTAAGATCAAGTCAAATTTCAGGACACAAGACGTCTTTTCACCGCAAAGCGCTTCTCTGTCAATTCTTTCAGCTACAATCAAATCTCCAGTGTTAAGATTTATGTCACAGTACCGTTTACGTTTCGGCTCGCTGTCAATGCGGGCCTTCCGAGCAGATAATTTCCCCACGTTCAGCCCAAGGTCCTTTGCTATATTTCCTATGACAAATCCCTGTTTCGTTTCCTCGGGGAAAGAATAGCTTAAGTCTCCGTTAACGACAAGAATCAACCGAAGAAAGAAAGCAAAGCTGTAGAGCAGGCCCACCGCAGAATATCTGTTATGTGCCATCATGAGACAAAAATAGAAAGAAAGTCAGCAACGTGGAATGGTGTCTATTATTCCGGTACACAAATCTGACCCGATATCAGTTACATTTGCAAACAGCGTATATGAAGCGAATAGTTGAACAAAGCACCTCCAGAAGTGCAATATGGCAAGGAGAAGATGCAGCAATACAGTAACAAAGCACGAGCAAGGGGTGGAGGCTTTTTCTTCTGCTGGTGAACAGCGACACGGTGAGTTCAATTTAATCTGTGCATGTGAAAGATCCACACTAAATGTAAACAACATAACTAACTGTCTTGTTCATTTCATCATAATTCGGGCGTAAACACGAAAAGGGAGCAGGTAAAAAATAAATTAATTAATAATACCACGTTTCGTATTAAATTTAGAAAGAAAAAACAAAAGCAAGCCAACCTGCAAATCAACCGTCTTTAGGCTGCCCCTAAACCTTCTTTTTCTTTGGCTGCAGATGCAAAATATTATTTTATGAAAATTCAGCTCCAGGTAAAAATATCATACTTCCTGGCTATGGTACCACTGATGTGCAGAAAAAAGAAAGTGAATGCACACAAGGTTTGGGGAGGTGAATAGAGGGAGTATGTTAGAGTTGAGTAGGAACTGTAAAAATGATAAAGCTCCACACTGAATGCTTAAATTGACAAATCACATACAAAGTCTATGTAAACACAAGACAACCATGCATGTTCTTAGACAATATAAACATATACCAGGGAGCCATAGAGGAAAACAGTAGCCTCAATTAATTGTGCTGTTATAGAATATATTTATAAACTTAGGGATCTATTATGATCATGCATACTTTAATGAACTCCCATGTTGTACAGGCAAAACATCCACATGGGCAGGAAACATTGATGCACTCAAACGCTTTTTTGGAATGAATGCCTGGACAAGAGAGGGGAGTTACCTGAAATCAGTCACAAAACACTATTGCACTGCATTTAATTCCCATACCTGAATATATCCATAGCAATGGCATATTTAAAACAAGGACAAAGAAGCAGGTCTTAATGGACAAAGGAGTCTTTACAGTTCTATTTTGTAAAATTTGAAAGGGGGATCATGAATGTGGATCACATCTTATAATGGACCAATGAGTGTTGTCCCTGGCCTCTGATGTTAGCTTGTGGGAGAGCTGAGTATTACCCTTTACACTGAGGAAAATACATTTGGGGAGAGGCATGTAGATTGGGTGGATTTTTTTACATTCATTGCTGGCTTGCTCATTATTGATATACACTGGTGGAATCAGTCTCAGTCTCTCTTACTCTGTCTGTCTGTCTGTCTGTCTGTCTGTCTGTCTGTCTGTCTGTCTGTCTGTCTGTCTCTCTCTCTCAGTTTCTCTACTAGTCTATAGTTTGCACTTCTGATTTGATTGAGTTTTGTAACTGTTATTTTTGTACATATATGTCTCATGAAATTACTGCTCGCAGCATTTCAATCACTTGCATACTAGGCACTATTATTATTTTAGGTTACATTCTGGTAAATCAATCTATGATGAAAGTCAAGTGGTTATTCTTCATTTGTGTTACCTTCCTTTAAGGCTGTAGAAAACTGCTGTATCACAGCAAGAGTTCATTGTAACAAAGCAAGCACAAAACACATCCAGGGCCACTATACCTGTGTCTATAGCTGAAACCATGGCTCTTTATCACCATACAATTAATGTATATGCTCGAGGTTGGTAGTGTGGCTAAAAAATAGATTGGACAGTTTTACCCAAAGATTTTTGATCAAAATATAATTTCAAACTAACCAGCCTTTCATGATTGCTATTGTATTTTCACAAACTAATACCAGAATTTTTAGCATTCATCATTCAGACTTTTAAACATTTTTCAAGACAAAAATAAACCACAGGAGGACACTCTTGCTTGTAGAAGAAACAATGAAACAGTGGATTCTTGAAGCAGTAATCAAGTGTTATGTGGGTGCATATCACACCAGAACTATCAGATCATCTTTCCAAATTAAATTCAAAAACATGTACTGTAAATGTTGACATTGAAAACATGAAAGGATCAATATCATGGTCAATCATAATCAGTTCAAAACGAAAACAACATGTTTAAGTACTACATGTATCTCTCTTGCCAGAATGTTTCCTCGACACCAAAACAGCGAGAGGTAAAACCTCACAACCTGCCAACTATGAAACACAAAACAGAGCTTATTATTCAATAGGCCCACATGTCAGTTACATGAATGTTTTCATTTATTTTATTTTATTTTTTAAATATGTACAGAATTTAACATCTGCAAAGGAAGGCATACTATCATTGTATGTGACTTTAAATTGTTTCCCTATATTACATTATCGATATGATTATTATTATTATTATTATTGTGCAGAAGGATACTAGTATTGACACACCACTACATCCAAGTGTACAACTACTCTACTCTCTAATATTTAAATGTATTTGTTTTTTAAGTGTCTGATCTCCTAAAGCTGAGATAATTAAAGGCATTAAAACAAAGAATATTTCAGATATTTTACATTTAAAAGAACAGCTAAGTCTACAATGAATAACCAAAGGAATTTCGCTGCATCTGTGATCACACAGGGAAATAGCAGGGGGCAAAAACGAGTGAAACAAATTTTAATTGAATCTTAAGTAAATTAGAAAGTTCCTACCTCTGGAAATGCATCGGATTCTCCAAACACATCTGCAAAGTCTGATGGACTTTTCCTCAGAGTCTGGTCAGCAGGCAGAGTGTTGTCATTGTAAGATGAAACGAACTTAAAGTCACTGGTTCTAGAACCTGTTGTCAAGTAGGCGTCATAATTATAAGTGCTGCGTAAAGTTCCTGTGGGGTCAACATCTGCGTAATTAGGAGGGAGATAAGCGCTGGGGATGGCAACTGCTCCATCAAACAACAGTCTGGGCTTTCTCCTGCGACAAAACCTCACACCAAGGATGATGATGATGAAGGTCAGAAAAAAGGTGGACACAGACACCAGCGCGATGATCAGATAAGAGGTCAGTTTGGAATTCTTCTCATCGTAAGAAATATCCTTCAGTTCTGGGACCTCAGCCAAGTTATCAGAAATAAGTAAATACATGGAACAGGTGGCAGAGAGAGAGGGCTGTCCGTTATCTTTCACTGACACAATAAGGTTCTGTTTCATGCTGTCAGATTCAGAAATGTCCCGCTGTGTCCTGATCTCTCCGCTGTGGACACCAATAGTGAAAAGTCCCGGATCAGTGGATTTCACTATATGATAGGACAGCCAGGCGTTCTGTCCGGAGTCCGCGTCCACCGCTATCACTTTGGACACTAGAGAGCCTCCGTGTGCAGCTTTGGGGACCAGCTCGGTCATGAAGGAGTTGCCCTCTGGGGCGGGGTACAGTATCTGAGGAGAGTTGTCATTCATATCCGATATGAACACACTGACGGTCACGTTGCTGCTCAGCGGAGGAGAACCGTTGTCTCTGGCCATCACGTGGACTTTAAAACTCCTGAACTGTTCATAATCAAACGACCTCACAGCGTGGATCACCCCCGTGTCTCCGTTAACAGACACATGGGAGGACACCGGGGCTCCGTTCACCTCACCAGCTAACAGAGAATAAATCACTGTACCGTTTTGTCTCCAGTCGGGGTCTCGAGCGGTAACGGAACATAAAGTGGAGCCAGGTTTGTTATTTTCAGTCACATATGCGCTGTACGACTGTTCCTCAAACACAGGTGGGTTGTCGTTGATGTCTGCTACAGATAACTGAACAGTTTTAGAAGAGGACAGAGGTGGAGAGCCCTCGTCAGTGGCTGTGATTGTAATGTTGTAATCAGACACTAGTTCACGGTCCAGTTGTCCTGTAGTCACCAGAGAATAATAGTTTTTAATAGAAGGCACTAACTTAAAAGGGGCTCCTTGCTGAATGGAGCAGCGGACCTGTCTGTTATTCTCAGAGTCTCTGTCCTGCACATTAATGATTCCCACCTCTGTACCAGGTGACACATTCTCAGGTATGGGGTTAGACAGTGATTTCAGATAAATCACTGGAGCATTGTCATTTACATCAGTAACGTCTATTATAACTTTGGCGTATGAGGTTAGCCCTAAACCATCTTTAGCTTGTACTCTCATCTCAAAAGAACTACTGTCTTCAAAGTCAATCACACCGGTTATACTAATTTCGCCTGTTTTCGGATCAATAGAAAACAAATTAACATCCTCGTCAGATATATGGCCAAGCTGATATGTCACATCTCCATAGACTCCTTCATCTGCGTCAGTGGCACTGACACGAATCACTGTGGTATCTGGAGGAGAGTTTTCAGGCAGACTAGCTTTATAAACGGCCTGGCTAAACACTGGGGCGTTATCATTAGCATCCAGCACAGTGACGTGTATGACTACTGTACCTGATCTCTGAGGAGATCCACCATCTAAAGCAGTGAGAATCAAAGTAATCTCTTTGTGTTTCTCTCGATCAAGTGTTTTCTCTAGTACAAGTTCAACCTTATTAGTGTCAACAGCGAGAATAAAGTTATCGTTCTGCTGTAGGTTGTACCTTTGAACAGCATTTTGACCTATATCTGTGTCATGGGCCTCCTCGATTGAGAAACTATTACCCTTGACTGCTGATTCGCTTATTTCCATTTCAATCAAATTTTCTCGAAATTTTGGTGAGTTGTCATTTACATCTTGTATGTGAAGAGTAATACGATGAAGCTCCAAAGGATTTTCTAACACCAGATCAACCTTTACAACACACGATGGTTTCTTACTACAAAGGCTTTCTCTGTCAATTCTTTCCGATGTGATCAAATCTCCGGTATTAAGATTCATGGCACAGTACCTTTTACGAGACCCCTCAAAATCAACACGGGCCTTTCTTGAAGTTAAAGTCCTTAAATCGAGACCGAGATCTTTGGCTATATTTCCAATAACAGAGTCGCGTTTCATCTCTTCTGGGATAGAATAACTTAGATCTCCATGAACGATGTGCAGCATTACGAAGAAGGAAACAAAGCATACTAGCGCACGAAACACTGAAAATCCTTTGTCTCCCATCATGAGATAATGCGCCTCTTCAGCTTGTACAATTTACTGTGCAGTGCCAAGCATTAAATAAATCCAAAAAGAGGCAATGAATCAACACTCCACACCAATACATACGATGAATTATAACCAGTGGTTCAACCGATTCTCGAGAAAAACTAGGACTGATTTTCATGCAGAAGTAGTGGGTGGAGTGGTATGTGTATGTATTTTCTGTTAGCCAACAGCGACGCCGCGAGTCGCTTTTTATTTTCACATTTTTATGAAAGCAAATGTTCTGCACAAAAAGTACAACCGCATTAGAGTCCTATTCACAGACCTTCGTGCGTACAATATGTTGAAATAAATTGTAATAGATAATGATGAGAGAAAAATAGGAGAGCAGATTAAATATGACTGTTGAAGGGTCTCTCTGATGTTATACTATTCTACCATGCAAACAGAACATTTAATGGAGAAAAAAAGGCACAAAATAATTCGTTTTGAAGACGAACAAAAATTACCTACAGTTTAACACACAGGGAAGTTCAGCACCACTGACAGATACAGCAGCTCACTATTTAGTGAAGGACGTAACCTCGTGTCATGATAAAACAATGTCAATACACAACTGCATGTGTGGTAGCCTATTCAAGTTTAGAAAACAGGGCGAAAGGGAACGAACATACAATATATCCAGTTATACTTATTTCAGCACCACGGAGAGAGACCTTCAGATATCGATGGGTGGCTGCACAAAGAGTTACATTACATTATTATACTAACTTAAACTAGCCCCTCCTGACGTCCATAAGCTGATTTAGACAATTGAACCATAACAAAGAAATACTCATTTTACACCTTAAAAGGTTTGCCTCACATTCTTAAACTTAATTAGATGCAGTGTTTCAACCATTTAATGAGACTTACTGATAACTGAAAAGAACAGATTAAAAAAATAATGAAAATAAAGGTTTTTTTAGAAAGTGCACAGCGCAGGTGTATGGCTAATGTTAATTCCGATGGCTGCAGGTTCTCGGTTAAATTGCCTTAACAGCAAAAACATTGTCTCTTAAAGCCTATGTTTCTGCTTAAAATATCTGGTATGTTTCGGATCACAATCGATTGAAATCGTACTCATTAATTGACAGCTGTCTAAAAGCAATCTATTATATGTGAATACTGGTTGTCAGTCGTACTAATAATCCTGAAACAAGACCACCAAAAAGGAAATATCAAAAAGTGATAAGCACTGTGTACTGAAAAGAACAGAAAGCAATTTCATTCAGTATTTCAGTCCCATGTCTTGAACGAAAGGAGAAAATATGAACATTTTCTGACGTAATGTACAGGTAATTAGAAGAAATTTATTTCCTACTTTACAAAATATGCTTCATCGCCAACCACACAACGCTTTACAAATTCCGACACACTAAATTGTTGAAACCAGTTGGACGTTAGAGAACTCAACAAACAAGCAGAAAAATAATCGCTTTTGGAATTAAAAGGCTCCTACCTCTACAGATGCATCCAAATCTTCGAAGGGATCAACAAAGTCTGATGGACTTTTCCTCAGAGTCTGGTCAGCAGGCAGAGTGTTGTCATTGTAAGATGAAACGAATTTAAAGTCACTGGTTCTAGAACCTGTTGTCAAGTAGGCGTCATAATTATAAGTGCTGCGTAAAGTTCCTGTGGGGTCAACATCTGCGTAATTAGGAGGGAGATAAGCGCTGGGGATGGCAACTGCTCCATCAAACAACAGTCTGGGCTTTCTCCTGCGACAAAACCTCACACCCAGGATGATGATGATGAAGGTCAGAAAAAAGGTGGACACAGACACCAGCGCGATGATCAGATAAGAGGTCAGTTTGGAATTCTTCTCATCGTAAGAAATATCCTTCAGTTCTGGGACCTCAGCCAAGTTATCAGAAATAAGTAAATACATGGAACAGGTGGCAGAGAGAGAGGGCTGTCCGTTATCTTTCACTGCCACAATAAGGTTCTGTTTCATGCTATCAGATTCAGAAATGTCCCGCTGTGTCCTGATCTCTCCGCTGTGGACACCAATACTGAAAAGTCCCGGATCAGTGGATTTGACTATATGATAGGACAGCCAGGCGTTCTGTCCGGAATCTGCGTCCACCGCTATCACTTTGGACACCAGAGAGCCTCCGTGTGCAGCTTTAGGGACCAGCTCGGTCATGAAGGAGTTGCCCTCCGGGGCGGGGTACAGTATCTGAGGGGAGTTGTCATTCACATCCGATATGAACACACTGACGGTCACGTTGCTGCTCAGCGGAGGAGAACCGTTGTCTCTGGCCATCACGTGGACTTTAAAACTCCTGAACTGTTCATAATCAAACGACCTCACAGCGTGGATCACCCCCGTGTCTCCGTTAACAGATACATAGGAGGACACCGGGGCTCCGTTCACCTCACCAGTTAACAGAGAATAAATCACTGTACCGTTTTGTCTCCAGTCGGGGTCTCGAGCAGTAACGGAACATAAAGTGGAGCCAGGTTTGTTATTTTCAGTCACATATGCGCTGTACGACTGTTCCTCAAACACAGGTGGGTTGTCGTTGATGTCTGCTACAGATAACTGAACAGTTTTAGAGGAGGACAGAGGTGGAGAGCCCTCGTCTGTGGCTGTGATTGTAATGTTGTAATCAGACACTAGTTCACGGTCCATTTGACCAGTAGTCACCAGAGAATAGTAGTTCTTTATAGAAGGGACTAACTTAAACGGGGCGCCTTGCTGAATAGAGCAGCGAACCTGACCGTTATTCTCAGAGTCTCTGTCCTGAACATTAATGATTCCCACCTCTGTACCAGGTGACACATTCTCAGGTATGGGGTTAGACAGTGATTTCAGATAAATCACTGGAGCATTGTCATTAACATCAGTAACATCTATTATAACTTTGGCGTATGAGGTTAGCCCTAAACCATCTTTAGCTTGTACTCTCATCTCAAAAGAACTACTGTCTTCAAAGTCAATCACACCAATCACTCTAATCTCTCCTGTTTTCGGATCAATAGAAAATACATTTACATCGTCGTCTGAAACATGACCAAACTGATATGCCAAATCTCCATTCACTCCTTCATCTGCATCAGTAGCACTGACTATAATCACTGTGGTATCTGGAGGAGAGTTTTCAGGCAGATTAGCTTTATAAACGGCCTGGCTAAACACTGGGGCGTTATCATTAGCATCCAGCACAGTTACGTGTATGACTACTGTACCTGATCTCTGAGGGGAGCCACCATCTAAAGCAGTGAGAAGCAAATTAATCTCTCTTTGTTCTTCGCGGTCAAGTTTATTTTCCAATACTAGATCAGCCTTGTTACGGTCAACTGATAGAATGAAATGATCGTTCTTTGCTAGGTTGTATCCTTGAACAGCATTTTGACCTATATCTGTATCATGGGCCTCCTCGATTGGAAAACGAGTACCCTTTTCAGTCAATTCACTTATTTCCATTTCAATCAAATTTTCTCTGAATAGGGGCGAGTTGTCGTTTACATCTTGAATAAAGAGACTAACACGGTGAAGCTCTAACGGATTTTCTAACACCAGATCTACTTTTAAAACACAAGACGGTTTCTTGCCACAAAGGGTTTCTCTGTCCATTCTCTCCGTTGCGACCAGATCTCCTGTGTTCATTTTAATGTCACAGTACCTTTTTTGATTTCCCTGAAAGTCAACACGGGCATGTCTTGAAGAAAAGCTGCCGCGGTTGAGACCGAGATCTTTGGCTATGTTTCCAATAAAAGCGTCGCGTTTCATCTCTTCTTGAATAGAATAACTCAGATCTCCATAGACGAGGTGCAGCATTACAAAGAAGGAAACGAATATCGGACGAAGCACTGCAAATCCTTTGTCTCCCATTCTGACAAAAAAACGTGTCATCCGCATGTACAATTTACTGTGCGGTGCGAAATATCCAATACGTCTAAAAAGTGTTAATGCATCAGCACTTCAAAGCAGTATACGTGATGAAATACATGCGGAGATTAAACCGACATTCGGTAAACAAATGCGACTGATATCCATGCAGTATGGTGGGTGGAGTGGTGTGTGTATGTTTTCTGCTGGGCAACAGCGACGCCGAGAGTCGCTATTTAGATATACACTGGTATGCAGCGTATGCAGCGTATGCAGCGTTTCATGTCACTATACATCCATGCAATATGTGTAGCGATTGTTTTAAACATGTATCATTATTATTATTATTATTAGTTGTTGTTGTTGTAGCAGTAGTCGTCGTAGTAGTGGCAGTCGTAGGTAAAGTATCTGTAGTTGCATTTGTGCCTGAGATGTGTGTCAGCACCACAGACATACACTTTGGGATACTGCGGTGCTAGTTGCACAAACATATTCATGTTCATTTGCTCTTTCTTTCTTTAGATACGTCAAAGGCAAGCTCATATACAAAATTAAAAGGCTGATTTTAGACGGA
The DNA here is from genome assembly GCF_027409825.1 of Scomber japonicus. Taxonomy (NCBI): domain Eukaryota; kingdom Metazoa; phylum Chordata; class Actinopteri; order Scombriformes; family Scombridae; genus Scomber; species Scomber japonicus. The sequence goes on along the minus strand of NC_070585.1, from coordinate 16,457,756 downwards.
CAAAAATTACATATATCTTCATTTACGTCAGAACCAAAGCCAAAAGTATTTCACCGAGTTAATGGCACTTGCTGTAACTATAAAATACAGCTTTGTAGCGCAAACAAGCACAATTTTGTGTAATATAAATAGGCTGTGGCAACCGCTTGTCTCACAAATGCACTTCCCATGTAACTATTAATCAAATCCTGATTTAAAATTCCACGGTTTTCAACTAGAAAAGACATGATTGATTAATATTCTTGTTCACATATACTCGCATCTGTTAAACATCGAATTAGTCCAGCTTTAGATAAACAACAACTTATACATTTCTTAAACTAAAAGACTTTAATTTATACATGAAGACAAACTCTTGGCGGAAATCATAATGACCATTTGTCTTTATGAAACGAAACCATAAAAAAAAATCATCAAACAAACGCTGTCACAATGTAGTGGCAGGAACACTGACAGCAAAACACACAAGTGTTTTAACAAAAAGAATGTGGCAGTGGGTAGCAGGCAAAGATATTTGTATATTTGCTTACATAATTTATAGGTTAGGTGAAAGAAAGAAAGGAAGAAAGAAAGAAAGAAAGAAAGAAAGAAAGAAAGAAAGAAAGAAAGAAAGAAGGTGACCTATCATGTAGCAAAACTCTCACTTTATGAAGACAGCGTGGTCAAAGATTTGAGCGAAAATGACATAAAAGAAAGGGGACAACGCCAAAATTCAACAACCTTACGCATTATAGTTATTTGACTGGCTCCTACCTCTACAGGTGCATCCAAATCTTCAAAGGGATCAACAAAGTCTGATGGACTTTTCCTCAAAGTCTGGTCAGCAGGCAGAGTGTTGTCATTGTAAGATGAAACGAACTTAAAGTCACTGGTTCTAGAACCTGTTGTCAAGTAGGCGTCATAATTATAAGTGCTGCGTAAAGTTCCTGTGGGGTCAACATCTGCGTAATTAGGAGGGAGATAAGCGCTGGGGATGGCAACTGCTCCATCAAACAACAGTCTGGGCTTTCTCCTGCGACAAAACCTCACACCCAGGATGATGATGATGAAGGTCAGGAAAAAGGTGGACACGGACACCAGCGCGATGATCAGATAAGAGGTCAGTTTGGAATTCTTCTCATCGTAAGACATATCCTTCAGTTCTGGGACCTCAGCCAAGTTATCAGAAATAAGTAAATACATTGAACAGGTGGCAGAGAGAGAGGGCTGTCCGTTATCTTTCACTGACACAATAAGGTTCTGTTTCATGTTGTCAGATTCAGAAATGTCCCGCTGTGTCCTGATCTCTCCGCTGTGGACACCAATACTGAAAAGTCCCGGATCGGTGGATTTCACTATATGATAGGACAGCCAGGCGTTCTGTCCGGAGTCCGCGTCCACCGCTATCACTTTGGACACCAGAGAGCCTCCGTGTGCAGCTTTGGGGACCAGCTCGGTCATGAAGGAGTTGCCCTCAGCGGCGGGGTACAGTATCTGAGGAGAGTTGTCATTCACATCCGATATGAACACATTGACGGTCACGTTGCTGCTCAGCGGAGGAGAACCGTTGTCTCTGGCCATCACGTGGACTTTAAAACTCCTGAACTGTTCATAATCAAACGACCTCACAGCGTGGATCACCCCCGTGTCTCCGTTAACAGATACATAGGAGGACACCGGGGCTCCGTTCACCTCACCAGGTAACAGAGAATAAATCACTGTACCGTTCTGTCTCCAGTCGGGGTCTCGAGCAGTAACGGAACATAAAGTGGAGCCAGGTTTGTTATTTTCAGTCAGATATGCGCTGTACGACTGCTCCTCAAACACAGGTGGGTTGTCGTTGATGTCTGCTACAGATAACTGAACAGTTTTAGAGGAGGACAGAGGTGGAGAGCCCTTGTCGGTGGCTGTGATTGTAATGTTGTAATCAGACACTAGTTCACGGTCCAGTTGTCCTGTAGTCACGAGAGAATAATAGTTTTTAATAGAGGGAACTAACTTAAAAGGGGCGCCTTGCTGAATGGAGCAGCGGACCTGTCCGTTATTCTCTGAGTCTCTGTCCTGTACATTAATGATGCCCACCTCTGTACCAGGTGACACATTCTCAGGTATGGAGTTAGACAGTGATTTCAGATATATCACTGGAGCATTGTCATTTACATCAGTAACATCTATTATAACTTTGGCGTATGAGGTTACACCTAAACCATCTTTAGCTTCCACTCTCATCTCAAAAGAACTACTGTCTTCAAAGTCAATCACACCAGTTACTGTAATTTCTCCCGTTGTAGAATCAATAGAAAATACATTCACATCATCATCTGACACATGGCCAAAGTCATATGTCACATCTCCATTCACTCCTTCATCTACGTCAGTGGCACTGACATACATCACTGTGGTATCTGGAGGAGAGTTTTCTGGCAGAGTAGCTTTATAAACGGCCTGGCTAAACACTGGGGCGTTATCATTAGCATCCAGCACAGTTACGTGTATGACTACTGTACCTGATCTCTGAGGAGATCCACCATCTAACGCAGTGAGAAGCAAATTCATCTCTTTTTGTTTCTCTCGATCAAGTTTATTCTCCAGTACAAGTTCAACCTTATTACTATCAACAGCGAGAATAAAGTTATCGTTCTGCTGTAAGTTGTACCTTTGAACAGCATTTGGACCTATATCTGCATCATGGGCCTCCTCGATAGAGAAGCGATTTCCCTTTTCAGCTGACTCGCTTATTTCCATTTCAATCAAATTTTTCTTGAATTTCGGCGAGTTGTCGTTTACATCTTGAACGTTAAGTGTTATACGATGAAGCTCCAAAGGATTTTCCAACACCAGGTCAACCTTTACAACACACGATGGTTTCTTGCTACAAAGGCTTTCTCTGTCAATTCTTTCCGACGTGATTAAATCTCCGGTATTCAGATGAATCTCACAGTACCTTTTACGAGACCCCTCAAAATCAACACGGGCCTTTCTTGAAGTTAAAGTCCTCAAATCGAGACCGAGATCTTTGGCTATATTTCCAATAGCAGAGTCGCGTTTCATCTCTTCTGGGATAGAATAACTCAGATCTCCATAAACAAGGTGCAGCGTTACGAAGGAAACAAAGCATACTATCGCAGGAAACACTGAAAATCCTTTGTCTCCCATCATGAGATAATGCGCCTCTTCAGCTGGTACAATTTACTCTCCAGTGAGAAATATTGAATGAATGCAAAAAGAGTCAAAGAATCAACACTCCACACAAATACATACGACGAAATATAATTGGGAGTTCAACCGATTCACGAGAAAAAGCTGGGACTGATATTCATGCAGCTATAGTGGGTGGAGTGGTGTGTGTGTGTGTATGTGTGTACATTTTCTGTCAGCCAACAGCGACGCCGTGAGTCGCATTTCATTTTCACACTGTTGTGCAAGAAATGTTCCGCACAAGCTCTCAACCCGCATTAAAGCAATATTCGCTGACCTTCACTATGTTGAAATAGAAATGTTCAAATTAATAATGCTGAACAAACATGACAGCGCTAATTAAATATAACTATTACAAGTTCTATCTGATTTTATACTATTCTACGATGCAAACAGAAAATTTGATTACCAAAAAAAAGCACAGAATAATTAGTTCTCAATAGGATATGATCAAGAATTATGGGCGCAGTGCAACAGGCAGCAAATTTCAGCGCAACTGACAGATACAGCAGCTCACTGTTGACTTAAGGATGTAATCCTGCCATGTCCTGATAAAACAGCGTCAATGCACACGTGCAGGTGTGGCAGTGTTTAATCAATGTTAGTAGTAGTAGTAGTTATCTTCGTAGTACAACAAATGCCATTAAGCCGATGAAGATACAGTATCTCCAATTATTAGTTTCAGCACCACGGACAGATACCTTCAGATAACGAAGGGTGGTTGCACAAAGGAGATATATTACACCGTTCTACTGACTTAAACTAGTCCTCCTTTTATCACAAGACTAGTCTAATGGGAGTGAAACAGATTAATCAAACTAAATAATGAATTCAATGCATAAAAGGTTTGCCTCCCATTCCTAAGCTGAATGATAACTGGGAGATGCAGTTTTTTCCATCATTAAATGACACTGGCTGACGAAAGTGAAAAGCAGAACAAAAACTAGGAAGTAAAATATTTTTGAAAGACTCCACATCTCAGTTTTATTACTAATGTTGATTCGCATGAATGCAGGTTTCTTGGTTGTATTGTCCTTGTCAGCAAACAATCGTTCATATGGCATGTTTAATGTTTGAAAACGTCTGAAGTATGCTTTGGATCACAATCGATTAAAATCCTATTCATTCAGTGACAGCTTTCTGAATGTAATCTATTATATATGAAGACTATTTGTCTGAAGTCATAATCTTTCTGAAGGTCGATCAACAATATAAACTTGTCATAAAAGAAAAACACTGTCTGTTGAAAAGAAAAGGAAAGGCAAACAATGTATGTTTCACATATAGAACGCTAAATTCGAGTTCAATATCTTGAAGAAAATAAAAAACTGTACATTTGCTGGCGTAATATAAATGGTAGAAAATAAGAATATATTTTCTGCTTTGCAAAAAATGTGTCTTCAACAACCACACAGCATTTGAAAACTCGAACACACTATTGTAGCAGCCACTGGAACGTTAGACAACTCAACAAACAAGCAGAAAATCAATCGATTTTGAAAAAGAATTAATCCTACCTCTACAGATGCCTCCAAATCTTCAAAGGAATCAACAAAGTCTGATGGACTTTTCCTCAGAGTCTGGTCAGCAGGCAGAGTGTTGTCATTGTAAGATGAAACGAACTTAAAGTCACTGGTTCTAGAACCTGTTGTCAAGTAGGCGTCATAATTATAAGTGCTGCGTAAAGTTCCTGTGGGGTCAACATCTGCGTAATTAGGAGGGAGATAAGCGCTGGGGATGGCAACTGCTCCATCAAACAACAGTCTGGGCTTTCTCCTGCGACAAAACCTCACACCAAGGATGATGATGATGAAGGTCAGAAAAAAGGTGGACACAGACACCAGCGCGATGATCAGATAAGAGGTCAGTTTGGAATTCTTCTCATCGTAAGAAATATCCTTCAGTTCTGGGACCTCAGCCAAGTTATCAGAAATAAGTAAATACATGGAACAGGTGGCAGAGAGAGAGGGATGTCCGTTATCTTTCACTGACACAATAAGGTTCTGTTTCATGCTATCAGATTCAGAAATGTCCCGCTGTGTCCTTATCTCTCCGCTGTGGACACCAATAGTGAAAAGTCCCGGATCAGTGGATTTCACTATATGATAGGACAGCCAGGCGTTCTGTCCGGAGTCCGCGTCCACCGCTATCACTTTGGACACCAGAGAGCCTCCGTGTGCAGCTTTGGGGACCAGCTCGGTCATGAAGGAGTTGCCCTCTGGGGCAGGGTACAGTATCTGAGGAGAGTTGTCATTCACATCGGATATGATGACACTGACGGTCACATTGCTGCTCAGCGGAGGAGACCCGTTGTCTCTGGCCATCACGTGGACTTTAAAACTCCTGAACTGTTCATAATCAAACGACCTCACAGCGTGGATCACCCCCGTGTCTCCGTTAACAGATACATAGGAGGACACCGGGGCTCCGTTCACCTCACCAGCTAACAGAGAGTAAATCACTGTACCGTTTTGTCTCCAGTCGGGGTCTCGAGCAGTAACGGAACATAAAGTGGAGCCAGGTTTGTTATTTTCAGTCACATATGCGCTGTACGACTGTTCCTCAAACACAGGTGGGTTGTCGTTGATGTCTGCTACAGATAACTGAACAGTTTTAGAGGAGGACAGAGGCGGAGAGCCCTTGTCAGTGGCAGAGATCGTAACGTTGTAATCAGACACTAGTTCACGGTCCAGTTGTCCTGTAGTCACCAGAGAATAGTAGTTTTTAATAGAAGGGACTAACTTAAAAGGGGCGCCTTGCTGAATGGAGCAGCGGACCTGTCCGTTATTCTCAGAGTCGCTGTCCTGAACATTAATGATGCCCACCTCTGTACCAGGTGACACATTCTCAGGTATGGGGTTAGACAGTGATTTCAGATATATCACTGGAGCATTGTCATTTACATCAGTAACATCTATTGTAACTTTGGCGTATGAGGTTAACCCTAAACCATCTTTAGCTTCCACACTCATTTCAAAAGAACTACTGTCTTCAAAATCAATTACACCAATTACTATAATTTCTCCCGTTGTAGAATCAATAGAAAATACATTAACATCATCATCTGACACATGGCCAAAGTCATATGTCACATCTCCATTCACTCCTTCATCTGCGTCAGTGGCACTGACACGAATCACCGTGGTACCTGAAAGAGAGTTTTCTGGCAGACTAGCTTTATAAACGGCCTGGCTAAACACTGGGGCGTTATCATTAGCATCCAGCACAGTGACGTGTATGACTACTGTACCTGATCTCTGAGGAGATCCACCATCTAAAGCAGTGAGAAGCAAATTCATCTCTTTTTGTTTCTCTCGATCAAGTTTATTCTCCAAAACAAGCTCAACCTTATTACTATCAACAGCAAGAATAAAGTTGTCATTATGCTGTAGGTTGTACTTTTGAACGGCATTTTGACCTATATCTGTGTCATGGGCCCCCTCGATTGAGAAGCGATTGCTTTTGTCCGCTGACTCGCTTATTTCCATTTCAATTACATTTTTCTTGAATTTCGGTGCGTTGTCATTAACATCTTGGATATGAATAATAATACGATGAAGCTCCAACGGATTTTCTAAAACCAGATCTACTGTAAAAACACACGATGGTTTCTTACTACAAAGGCTTTCTCTGTCAATTCTTTCCGATGTGATCAAATCTCCGGTATTCAAATTAATGTCACAGTACCGTTTACGAGTCCCCACAAAATCAACACGGGCCTTTCGTGAAGATAAAGTCCTCAGGTCGAGACCAAGATCTTTGGCTACATTTCCAATAACAGAGTCGCGTTTCATTTCTTCTGGAATGGAATAGCTTAGGTCTCCATAAACAAGGTGCAGCGTTACAATGTAAGCAAAGCAGACGATTGGGCCTAGCGCTGAAAATCCTTTGTCTCCCATCCTCGGAAAAACACAAGTTTACGGCTTAAACAAATTGGTGTCCGGGGGGGGGGAAATCAAAATCCAAAAACGTAATCTGTAATCCAATATTTCCTAAAAGCAATAACGACAAAATGTAGCAATAGAATTGAGTGATCAAAAATTACAACTGATCGTAATGCAGTAACAGTGGGTGGAGATGTCTGTGTTGGTTTTGTGTTGGCCCACAGCGGCACCATGAGTCGTTTTTCATTCTTTACACTTGAATCCATCCAAACATGTCTGACTGTGCCTGCCTAATCTCTCTTCACGCTGCCTGTGTGCCACTTGCAAAGCATCTAATGGATAATGTTCAAAAACATAAGTAGTGAACTCAATGTGGAAAAATGTGTTTATTGACATTACGGCCAGAATATTGCAGATATCAATCGTAACAGCAGATTAAATAATTTTAAGGTTAATTTGTTCGGATAAAGCATGATTCAGCATCACGGATCAACTACAGCCGCTCTTTAATCAGTGAAGATCTGACCTTTTATATATCTGCACAATAATGTCAGCACAAAGTGCCTTTGATATAGCGTTATGTTACAGTTATATATACTCTCTTCACCATTTGGACACAATCAACTCACAAATAGAATGATTTAAAATGTGTTGCCAAAGTATTTAGTAGGAAGATGCTTTTCATATAAAGTACTTCATGTGTATGCTTAGTCATATACCTGACTATATATATCTTACTTTTACAACATATTCAAGATTTATAGTATGATTGTAGGGATAGTTTAATATTTACATGATTATGATCATCACTTCTGGTAGTAGTAGTAGTAGTAGTACTACAAGTACAATAAGTTGTAGAAACATTTTTTAAATGTCACAAATCCCAGAAATCATGACTATAAAGGAGAAAAATTGTTCTCTGTTACTTCAGCACCATGGACAGAGACAACAGGCAAACATGTCTACTGAGTTACCATTTTGTCTCCAGACAATATAGGATAAGATATCAGAAACAACCTAAAATAATTTTCAGTACTGGATAGAAATTAACTGTGTCAGCACCATGGAAAGTGTCACACCAATCAAAATGCATCAATGTGGATGCATTTGTAAATGTCAATTTGCAATGTCATCACATTTTTACATTTAAAAAATGAAAGTGAAAGTTAACTTTTAATACTATACTATATTTATAGTCTCTTCAAATTAGCTTAAAAATCAAAGATAGCGAACACTCTCAACAAGTATAATCCATTTGAATGTATTATTAAGGCATATTATTAAGCATGTACTTCATTATAACCACAATATGACCACAATGCTACTACATCTAAGCATTAAGAGATAATGATTTCAATGACGCACATGATGACAGATATGTCAAAATTTCCTGGGTAATAGTTCAACAAAATCACACAGATTTTACAATTCCTATATTCCTATATTTATAAAAACACTCATTATGTTATTTTCTGCTGTTTCTGGAAAGTGGAAACCATGGTCTGAAGCATTCCCAATTAGCTGTAAACAAAAGCCAGCTGTTTTGCCTTACAGCTCTTAGTCACTAGATATTTTAGCCTCAGTGAAACAAGCTGGCCAGCAACACCTTCATCTCTTCACAGCTGTGCCTCCACTCAGCTCCCTGACCAATCCCTCAGGCTGTGCTAAACTGGAAAACTGGATTGCATTGCTGTCTGCCGCAGTGCCAGAGGCAGAGAGCTTTAAACTGTCCTCTTGATAGCTTCAAATATGAACTTCATACACATATCCTAGATCCGAAATATCAACTGTAAATCCTTAACTCTAATGAATCCCAGATTACAGTGCCTGCCACAGTGACTCTGCACCACTGTGATCAACTCTTCTTTGTCATTCTTTTCTTTTTCGCTTCTAAATGATGGAAGTCACAGCTCAGTGATTCTACCAAAACTACAGCAAGAATCAACAAACATCACTCCAGCAATATCATACTGATCATTCATTTTACTATTTGTTATAGTACTTATGCAGACATGACACACTTTTACAGTGATATGAACAGTGCTTATGTCATAAAATATTAAATGATTTTCAGTTTGTCAATATCCCAGACTTTGTTCTCAAAAAAAGTATATTTCTACTAAGCTGACGCGTAGAGCATGATTTAACTTCATTTACTCACCAGCTCATTTACTCAAACAACTTCTTCAGTTATGTCCAGTAGTATCCAGAAGTAGGGGTGGTCTGTCAGGAATCACAGAAACCTGAGAAAGGAATACAAGACCATCAGATTTACTGTACTATCAGCACTTTCTACTGATGCACAGCTTGGTGTGAATTGGCCCTTATCCTTTCCAGCTACCTTAAAACATAAAGCATGCATTTTGCATTTTATAACTATATTTTAAACTGTCATTATTCATTTGTGTTAACACACACATTCCCAGACAAATTGTGCTCAAGTGTTTTTAAAAATGCCCTGTTGGTCATTGGTGGGTAGAAGTATGGCTAATGTAAAACTAATGGGAACTTTAAAAGGTTATACCATATGTAAATATAATGAAATGTCAGTTGAGCCTAATACAGAACCTTTACAACACAACAATTTCTTTTGTATTTACCCATATTACATCATTTTTTATGCTTACTTAGCATCTATCTTGATGCTGAGTTACCTTTCTTTCTGCAACTGAATGTATTCATTAACTTATTTATGTAATTACTTTTCTTATTTATGTTAGGCTGTACACTCTTTAATAGGATTTTCACACTGCTTTTAGCCCATTCTTAAAACCGTCTTAGCCCCACGCTAAGGAAGCTTTCACACTGGCACGATCCTGGTTCATTCCAAAGAGGGCTCACCCTGACTTTAGACTATGTCATGCTGGCCCTGCTCCCACCCACTCAGAGAAACTATAAGCATTCAGGGCCATCTACACCAAGAACGATAACTATGACGACAACTATAAAAACATAGTTTTTACAAAACAAGGGCATGACGGAGTCATCATCACAACTTTGATGGGCCATCCACACAAAGAACAATAACTATAAACGACAACTTAAGTATCAACACCACTGTAAGCCTGGATAAGTTGAAATTGGTTGCCTTAAAAAAGTGAGTAATGTGTACAGAAAACGTGAATTCAACTTAAATTGTTCAAGAGCTAGAATTATTGCTTCAAGTTCAATACACTAAATTTATTTAACTTAAAATCATTTGTAATGTCAAATACTTTGCACAATTACTCTACTTAGCACTTTAAATTTAAGTACCCAATATCTTTATTTTATTTTTTTTTATTTGCTAAATAAGAACATCTAAATAAAAAATGTTTGAAAAAGCAATAGACAAAAGATTCATTCTTAATCAGTTTTATTCCCATTTAGAAGTTTTTGTGTTTGAAAATACAACATTGGTTTTATAACTGAGCAGGTCTTGAAGAAGGATCATCTCTCAAGATGACTGGCAGTCCTCAAAGACTAAGGCACCTGATGACTGTTGGTTCACTGGTCTGGAAGATAGTGGACATAGAGTACAACATACAGTTTGTTAAGTATACTCACATTGATTTTCCCCACAACCCTTTATGGTTTTATTGCAAATTACAAGGACTGGAAAGTACAGGAGAGGACAAGAGGAGATGACATGAAAGGACAAGGAGAGAAGAGTGGAAAGGGGCAGGACAGAAAGTTAAAAGGTAAAGGATAGAAGAGGAAGGATGAAACGAGACAAAAGAGCAATGCAGAGAGGACAGGAGAAAATAGGAAAGGAGACAGGAGATGAGGAAACGAGGAGATTAAAGAATGGAGAGGAAAAGTGAGGAGTGAACAGAGAAAAAGAGGGCAAATATATATATATATATATATATATATATATATATTTAATAAGCAGCTCTTTGAGTGAAAAAAAACAATAAAAAGTTCTGGTGAAAAATGTCTAAGTGGTTAACTCCTCATCAGCAGCCCCTCCAATTCACACACACTTGCTACTAGGAGAAAATTACCGCTTTACTCTGCAATAGCTAATCACGGTAGCGAGCGGCGCGGTCTATCAACAGCCGTCCCAAAACACAGAGGTCGCTAATGGTAACTCAGTGATACTCTACTCACCAGATTCAGTAAACTGCGGTACAGCAGTCGTCCCGTCGCCCTCCTCTCTCCTCCGCCCACTTGTCAAAGCACACGTCTGCAGCACCTCGAGCGTCGCCGGGCAGGGGTTCAATACAGGAGTTGGTGAAAATGTCCAGCCGAACTTGTGAAAACAACATTTTCTCGGCTCACAAACCCCCCAGTGTCGAAGTTATAACACGTGAAAAACGTCTGTCGAAGTAAAAGGTTCCACTGCTCACAAAGAGCTCCTCCAGTGAAAAACGTTTTAAAAGTAACAGGTCAAAAAAGTCTGTCGAACTGGTTAAAACAAACTTCTCACCAATCGCTCTGAAAGTGATCCCAACGATATCTTCACCTCTGTCGCTGCCGTTATGGTTGTCTGGGGCGATTGTAGGATCAGACCTTTAAGGGGGCTCAGCTCTGAGATTTTGACATACATTGCTCTGCAAGTATTAAAAAAGCACCATAATAATTTATTTATTTATAGTTGGGGTGCTGAGATTAAGTATTTTGTCTTTGTACTTTGTCCATAAGTGTCGATGCTTACTTCTTTGTTCTTTGTTATCTTGTGAAAAGCGCTAGGTTATAGGGTTAACAGAGTCAAGAGGTGACTACTCCACTGTTTATTTTAGCCAGGTTTCCCACCAGAAACTTTTAGCCGTGGGTTTAGTCAATTTTCAGGGGATATACATGTACCAGGATTGTGCCAGTGTGAAAGCTTTCTTCGCCTGCGACTAAAAAAGGTTTTAAGAATGATTTAAGCCCTGGACTAAGTGTAGAGTGAAAAGCCCTTAATTAGCATTATGTCTTTTGGCGGGCTACCAGCTGTGTTCAGTGAAAAGCATACAAGTGTACTAGCTAACTCTATTAATACGCAAACAAGTAAATGTAAAATACTTACTTGCTTGGTCACACGATTGAATCCACCAGCTAGCATCTGCAAAACAAGACTAAAACAGATAATGTCTATTAAATGACGTTTTCACGCCAATTTACCATGTTTGCTGCCATTTTGGTTACAATGATGGGCATGTTAACTTACCGATTAATTTCATGTCGCCGAAGTCGAGTTTGTTGTCCTGAGCAACCCAGGCGGTATTTTCCATCGTTTGAGCAACATTGCGGGACTGTTACATTCATCACTTACACAATATTTAAACGATAATTGGGTAGAAGAAGCGACCACCCCCACATAGAGATGGCACAGCATGGTGAATGGCTAATTCAATGTAGCGGACTCATTTGCATGACGGACCGCGCCAACCTCTGACCTTACCTGTAACCAATTATTTCCGCTTCCGTCAAAATAAATTTGAATATTTGAATATCAATTTAAATATTTAGTTTTTCAAGTTCCACCCCTGTTTATTTTTATTTGTGTTTAGGATTTAAGATTTAGATTGTCACATTTATAGTTGTACTTATATTTACAATTTAGATCAAACTAGCATAAAAGTAGGATACAATGTTAGATTTATTATTTAGGATTTAAATGGATTTAAATGTAATATTTAGTACCACGTTCAGCACTTTGAACTACCACTCTTTTTTATATAGGCTACTTAATTTATTGTCATCTCTTTCATTTTATGCATTCTGTGCTTGTACCTCCCATCATGCAGTTATGACAATCCTATGTGATTAGGTGTATCACCCAGTGAATACAACACAATAAGTAAAAACAATTAGATAAATAAAAATAAATAAATACAGCAATTAGCCAAGCAATTAGCAACAGTATTCACAGTAGAAATACACTTCATCACAACACATTGTGGACATTCAAATTCAAAGACTTCACAAAAAATACACAAATAAATAGTTAACAAAAGAGCCAAAAAATAAACAAAAAAACATATCAGCAATAACAAACAAAAAATGTTTTTAAAGAAATACTGTTGTACACAATATCCTTAAGTATCCATCATTCTCATTTTTAATTTCATCTACCAATTTACCTAACCGTGCAAGTCTTTATTCAAATGTACAACATAATTTAACATGGATTTTAATTTCCCTCTGTATGTTATTCCACACTCCCTCCAGAAGTTTGATAATATTTTACTGTTATATTTAACTTCTTGCACTGGTGTTATAAAATAATATGATTGTATTTTCCATGCATATTCTGTCCAATAAGGGGATGCTGTGGTTGTGTGTATATTTCGATTCTTTTCCTTCCAAGTATATTCTGATGTGTTTGTATTAATGTTAACTTTGACATTACTATAGTTACTATATACTAAGAATTGTACAAGTGGGTGGAGATCCTTGCTCACCTTATTTCCAATGTTATTCTGTATGTAACTTCTCAGATATCTAAAGAATTAGGAGTGTGCTAAATGATGTTGTTGCCTTATTCAGGTAATATTCAAATGAGATTAATCCCTTTTCATTTAGATATTGACCAAATATAACCAATCCCCTCCCCATATATTTAACATTGTATCATGTTTACTAGGAATAAATTCAGGGTATTTCTTAATCTCTCTCAATACAGTTATGTCCCAACTCATTTCACATTCTCTCTTCATTCTACCATACACCTCTAAAGTATTTTTAGTTAGTGTATTACCAGTGTTACTTGTGTTCTTCTTCAGTATCTTCATTTTAACTAGGTTTTTTATCGTCCCATATAACTTTGCTTATCATTCTGTCCCAGTTTTTGAAAGCATTTGCACTTATATAGAGGGGTAATGTCTGGAATAAAAATAAAAAGCAAGGGTGAACATTCTTCCCAATGGTGGAAGGACAGTTCTAAATCGAAACAGATCTTGTTTAATTTGTATTTCCAAAGAGTTGTAATTTAGTTGTAAATTTAATTTCCCAGATATTTAATTCTATCTTTATCCCATCGCCATGAGTATTCTTCTTTTAATTCTTTGTAGGTAGAGCCAACCATTGCTTCGCACTTCTGCATATTCAACTTGTACCCTGATGCAGAGCTGTATTTTTTAATACAGCTACCACTCGTGAATGAAATACTTACTTATTTAGACAACAAACGTTGTGCTCTCATATTAGTTGATTTGTTGAGAAGTGTTGAGAACAACGGCATTGAAAGGGTTAACATGCCAAGGAAGGAGGGAGGAGGGGCCTAAAATTGGCTGAGCAGCCCATAAACAGGATGGGTTTCAAGTTACTGACCTTCAACAGCAGAACATTGAGATCCTTTTTCTTTGCTTCAGTCTAACAATAAGCTACAAACGGGGTCTGATCCATTCGATTAATCTCATGTGCTCCTGATGACTGAATGCAAACCATAAGAGTTTATCCTCACCCGGAAACCAGTGAAACAATCCTACTCAGTCCTCAGTATTTTACAAAAATCATTTAATAGCCCTACAGCTGATCATTCTGTAGGTTGAGTGGAATGTGCATTTAGAATTGTTATTTATCTAGTTTTAGCTTTTTACTTTTTTACTTACTGCTTTGAGACCCATCCTCACTTGGTGCAATGACATTTCGTTTTGTTTTGTTTTTTACAATGACAATCAGGAATCTTGAAATCTTGTAGACAGATGTTTGTTTGTTTGTTTGTTTGTTATGGGTCTTTTTGTGCTCTAACTTATCCTTGACACGATGCTGTCTGCTCTCTTAGACCCATTTTTTCAGTTTATCATTCAGTTTTTTCAGATAGCTCCAGTAGTTACAACCACACCTTGTAAGTTATTTGGCCAACTGGCCTTCACTAAGAGACATACCTACTCATCACTTTATAAACAAAGCCCCTGTTGAAAAATTGCCATTTTTTCTTTACCATATGTAAGTATGTAAATATGTTTTGCATATTTTCAAGTAAAATTAACCAGAAAATAACAACAGTATTTTTTGAGGATTTTTAAATTATATCTAATTCATTAAAAAATGGTTACAAGACAATCACATAGGGAATAACAAATTAATTTTTGTACAAAAAAAAGTAAAGTAACAGTGGCAAATGGCACAAAGAAAAGAAAAAGAAAAACATTAAAAGGCCCAAAAGCCTGTTTGCAAGATGAAGTGTCACATCAGAGCAATATTATACACTGATGTGTGTAAATGTCATTCTACTGACTGCCATTATCTCCCAATGTAGCATGCCCATCATGTTAGTGCCAAAGCAAACACACTCTTGCTCCCTTTATCATAATCATCCAGTGTGTGGTCGTGTTTTAACTTTTGTTTTTTTTACTTAAATGGTGGAGTTGAATGCTGTCCTATCACAATGGTGCGCAAAAAATAACTACCTAATTGGACTGTTAACATACCAGCAGGTATTCAGGGTACTTCATTCAGACTTTAGCATCTTCTCACTATAAACTGGTACTCAGGTTTTGATGATGCCTCAGACTGAAGAATCAAAAGATTATGCAATCGGTGGGATGGACAAGAAATGACAATAATGGTTTCAAAATGTGATGTTTGGTGAAATGGCATGGTTATAACTCTTCAAATATATTATACAGCTTCAACATGCACCATTCCCGGGGTATCCAATAAACACAGATACTCAGCAAAAATGTCCATCAGATGTGTTGTCCAACTGTCTCAGACTCACTTTGCCTATGAACTGTTGTCTTCTTGATCTCTGTTTTCTCTCAGGTATCTGGAACAACATCTGTCCTGGAACCACTCTGCTTTCCAGAGGTCTTGTACCCGGCTCCTCAACCGCACCTGTGGTGTCCTTATCTCTCTCTCTCTCTCCATTGTGTGTGTGGTTTCTTGTCTCTCCTTCCTCTATGTGAATGGTGTGATGTGAACTTGTGTGTATGTGTAGTCTGTCCTCTTTCTAGGTCTGCCCTCCCTCTGGATATCACATGGCCCAGGTCTAATCTGTTTTTGGTGGCACCTGGAAGTTGCACAGAGGTGGGCAACACAAGAAATATCCACTTCAGCAGTCTCTGGCCTGTGTTGTCTTTTTCTCCACTACAACTTCTCAGGAATGACCCCCTGCTTGGGATGCAACTAGGTGGCATACAGCCTAATGTCAGTCTAATACAACAGCCCTGCAATAAAGCATACTTTCTGAAGGGTTTCTATTGAAACTGTTATAGACACAGTGTTTACAGTCATCTTTGATGCTGCAATATGTGGTCCTGATGGCAATATTGTGTTAGTCTGAGAAGTGTTTCAAACATCAGTCTACCATCATCAAAATAAATGTCCAGTTGATTCAGTACTCTAGTGAAGTTTAAACCAGTAAAGCCCCCTGGAGGTATACATTTCCATTATAATTTAAGTAAAACCTATTTAAATCTGTCTTCATGGACAGATTCCTGAAAAGTTTAATTGATCAAAGAATATGGAGATTAGCTGATCATGAAAACATTTTTAGTTGTACCTTCATATTTATAACACATCGTCTTTTTACAATCTTTATCAATTTTTAATGAACAAATAAGTTAAGTGAGTGAGATAGTGCTTTAAATAGTAAATACATATTATAAATATAAAAAGCAAATAATATATACAAATGTTTAACATATTTGAAAACATTGGCAATATAGATTTAGATTGAAAGCAAAGATTTTAATTCTTGCATGACAATTGATTCAAAATCATTCTGAAACAGTAATTCATCTGTCAGCAATCTGTCCAGGAGGTTGACTCACTCAGGCACTTTGCAAATTAACACCACACCCACAACAGTGACCAAACAATCCAAATGTTTATTTTTCAGAAGACATTCAGCAAAAGTTCCCCACTCACCACTGATGTCCCACTCAGCCTGAAATCAACCTACTACTGGTAGATACTCGGCCACCATGCATCATCTGAAACCTCACTGTATTTAATCAGAATTCACACATAATGTTGTATACTAGCCTGTATTTACCTTGCTTTCCTCTACTTTCTTTAGTAAGTCATTTTGATTCTGCAATGAAGTGAGGACAGTTTGGTTATCATGACAATTTGTGCTGTAAGACTGGAACCAGGAGATGGCGCCTTTTGCTCACCACTCCAGCATGTAATACAGGTGCAGCGGTCAGGATTAGATGAAAAAGCAATGTGCTGCCATGAAGTAGGTTAAATTCATACAGAAAGGTTTTTATAACATTAACCTGTCTGACACTTTAAGGAAATATCTTACAATGTAAACGTACGAACATATCCGTCCAATTTCCTCTTATTTTATCTAACAGGAATGATGGATGCTGAAGCACTATCGTCACTGAGCAAAGGGGTGTCCTACGCTCTGCACGCACTGCATCATGGTATATGAAGTCCAACATCCAAGAGTTGCACACTGTTCTGAAGCTTAACAAGAGCTGAGCGTTGAATGCAATGATGCCCTAGCTTACTGAGTCTTTTTTTTCGGTTAGTCACAGCAGATGGCAAAGTCGGCTATAAAACACAAAGCACAACCTCAGGCACACAGCAGGCTATCAAATGACCTCTACATTGTGACCGCAACGTGTCTATCTTACGGCAGAGACTGATCCAGTAGAAAGCAGTTATTGTTCTGGCTCATCTATCATCACTTATCACTTAATAGAAAGGCTACGGTTTGTGTGGTGGTAGCCTGCACTGGAAACTATCAAGGCCTCTTGTATTTAATGTGTAGCTTTTCATTGACTGTTCCTTCGAATGAATTAAATATTGGATAGTTATATTATGACATTTTAGACCACACAAACAAAAACACAGGGACATATAGATAGATAGATAGATAGATAGATAGATAGATAGATAGATTAAAAAAATACAGCATGGGGTTGAATAACTGGGAAAAGTCAGAATGTATTATCTCATTTGTTAACTCTAATTTACTAGAACTATGTTTATTCTAGTCATGCCTACATTTGTGTCTACATTTTCCTGCAATATTTTTCTATCTGCTACGTTGGATCCAATGTAGGATTTAGCAAAACTGATTTTCTCTAAAGAGACAGACCCCCAGCTTTCACTTATTCATTTTTATTTCATTAAATGCAAATTTAATAAAACACCAAATATCAAGACCAAATTTGCACTTAAGTATGGCTTATTTATCCCTATTTAGGCTACCAGTAAAGGGCAATTAAGATCAGTGGCATTAATCATGACAGGCTGAAATAAATTTAGTCTACTTAATTCTAAACTTCTGTCTCACCCTGTTTAATTAACTCCCTTGCACCTTCTCTCTCTCTCTCTCTCTCTCTCTCTCTCTCTCTCTCATATACACACACACACACACACACAAACATACACGCACAAACACACGCACACACGAACACACACACACACACACACACACACACGCACAAACATATACGCACAAACACATGCACACGCACGCACACAAACACACGATGTGACATCTTGTGGTGTTGTTGCCACAGGCCAGAATCATTGTGCACATTAATCTCTCCATCTCCATCCTGGCTGCTCCCAAGTCACTCCATTTGGCTTCCTCAGCAGGATGATGGTCCTGCTGAGTCACTGCAGCTGGCAACATCACCAGCTAACAAACCCACTAAAACAAACATACAGATTTTACTGTGATTGTACCATTTATACCATTTATACCATGATTTGGCATACATTTAATTGCTATCAACACATGTTCAAAGACCCCTTTCACATACTTATAAAGATCATTTAGTTGTTTCTATTTCACTGTTTGGCTTTCCACCCTCCTTGGTTGTTTAAGGTATGGGGCTATGCACTGCACAGTAAAATGTAGTCTGTGTTCATGTCATGCAAGTCTAATCTGGTTTACATTTGTCGCTGTGCAATGAACAGCTTATAAAGAGGGTGAGCAGAGTGGCCCACTGCTCTGCTTGCATGGCTCTGTTCACTCTGCCATAATATATATCCATATTCATCAGCCAGAGATTCACTGCTGTGCAGACCAAACACTGCAGGCTACTTTTCTGCAAACAGAGCCAGTTTGCTTGTTTGTTAATTTGTTTGTATAACTCAAATGAGCCAAAATTCAGAAAGACCAGAACACATTTTGTGAATGCTCATGGGAATACATAACTGCAGGGATTTTAAATGTGTGGGTGGTATTAAGTTCTTCTATGGATCACCCGCTCTTAACAGTAGTGTATTTAAAGGAGTCAGAGGTGCTGTTTGTGTTTTTAGCAGTCATCTGTGCTGCCTGTGACACATGAAAGGACACACCCTTGACCTCATCCTGGGCATCCCACTGGTTAGATGCTCCTGTGTTTGCTAAGCATATAAGGCTGTTGCTATAGAAACTGTCCCCCCAATAGCTGTAACCATAGAAACCATTTATCTGTCTCCTGGAGAGAGAATGGGATGTAGCATTTTCGCACGCATAACATGAACTCTTGAACCTCTCTCAGTGCTATCTCCTCTCTATGGAGCCAAGATGAAAGCCAAAACTGGAAAGAGTGAGGCTTCATTAAGTTTATATATTTCAAGAGCAGCATGAGTATAAAGAGACAAAAACACGCAAACACATCTACCTTATACTCAGCTGTGAATGATTATACCAGACAGACAAATAACAACAAAATAGAAATTCTGTTGTTGTTTCTGGATTTCTAACCTTTTTAGGAAACTAGAGTTGCATGTGTAAGCGGATGACTCGATAAAAGTATTGATTATCTATGCTGAATTTTATCTAGGCCAGCATGACTGATGACTCCTCATTGTTATATTCACCCACTGGGATACAATAAATCTACTTAGCCACTCTATTAAATTATATTGTGTCTGGAAGCTTCCTTTCACAAGGGACTGTTTCGACCATCTGTGACTATGGCTTTCCACAAGGACAAATGAGGCATCAGTGCTGGCCAGGTAACTCAGCCTGCGTGTCTTACCTCTGCTGGGAATGTGCTTTTCTGAAAGCTTGTCAGTGCAGAGAAGAAGTGGGATGTGAGTATGTGTGAGAGAAGAGAGCAGCCGAGCCCTTGCTGATGTGATGAGACATACTCTTTCTACCAGTAACTAATCAATTATTTCCCACTCTTATAGAATGTCACATTGACCTTTTAGAAACTTGCCTGAGATAATCTGTCTAAGTTAAATAAAATTCTGATACTGATTTTAAATTAAAGCTGTAATTTGCATATTTTAAATTGTCCTATTCATTCCACAGTATTTTAAGAAATGTAGATGAACTGTTTACTTATGTATCACCATTTTAATAAAAATCCTAAACAAACCCAAAATCTAAATTCAGTCATATCCTTTATTTGTTACCCCTCTAAACCAGTCATTATGCTTGTAATGTCTAAAGACTCACATTGCAATGAATCTCTTATAATGAGAAAGTAAAACACATCCACACATACAAATGGCCCCAAGACAATAAATTCAAATGTATTTTTAAGAAAGAAAACTTTATTAGTGATTTATAAACAAAACACATTACCACTGTATCCATTTAGGTAAAATAAAAAAGTCCGAAAATAAATGAAATAAATGAAATTCACTACTGCACTGTTACAGTTGATGAGCGGGTGTACAAAAAAAGGGTTTTACAACAGATCTGGGCTGGTCCATATAGGACAGCACATTGCCACCATAGTTCACCACCATACATTGGGAAAGAATGACAGCATGAACGCTCACTAAACACAAGCATACACTACATATACCTTTTTTTTTTGCTTTTTTTTTTCTTTACACTGGAATATTTTTTTCAGTCATTTTTTTCTTTTTTTAAGAGTGAAAGGGAAGTGATAGCTCATCATAGGATCATACATATTTCAGTTACAATATTACAGTGTTAGTTAGATCGTCATGTCAAAGCCGGACACAGAGTGATTTTTTTTTTTTAAGTTTTTTTTTTCTTGCTTTGCTTGATCTCAAAAGCATAAATGATAGTTTGGAAAAGAAAAAAAAAAACTTGCGTTGAAAGGTATCACACTATAGCATTTACAAATATCTAAAGAGGTTTAGTGAATGCCATACAACATCTGTGGAGCGTGAAGATTGTAGTACATAGATGTTTGGCATAGACAGAAGTACATACAAATAACTCCTGCGCGAGTAATGAAGAAAAATGATAATACAAAAGAATAAACTCATAGCCATCTATCTATTTATATATATATTTCTCTATATAGTATGTGTTTCCTTAGAGCAGTACATGCAGCAGCCACTTAATGGAGTGACGTCATACTGAACCGCAAAACTTTGGGGACATGGCAACAAGTTACAGGCAGGGGACAGGAACCAACAGAAGCAGGTCTTGAGGCATGTCTCTTTTTCAAAACCTCCTGAGAGAGGATTGGTGGGATATAGCTGTGGGATGGGAATCCCTAGATGCCCATATTTTTAGCAGGTTTCAATTACTAGTGTAGAGACAATCTATGAAAAGTCTACGCTACATTTACAGCGTACATAAAATCTATGTGACTCAATGATCCTAAACAATCAGTTTTCTTCTCTTGCACATGGAGGGGGAGGGCCAGCCCACGGCACCTGTCTCCTCACTTTATCCCAGTCCTCCACCCCTGTAATCTGCCTCATCCCACCTGGTCCCCTCTCATCAGTGGCTACAAACAGGAAATGAACAGCGTACTGTAGTATTCACAAGTTAAAAGCACTGAACCGTTTTGCACTTAGAGAGACATCTGACAAAGAGTTCAGGGTGTTGACCCCCGACTGGCTTCCCCAGGCCTCATCCACATTACTCCATGCTGTTCTCAGCACACCACAATGTTCAGAGCAGGCCATTCCCAGGATGGATCCTGAGCAGGGGGGTTCAGAGCGGGAGTAAGGGGGCAGTTTCTGAGGGCAAATGGGAGCGGGCATGACATGCAAAAAGCAGTTAAAGCTGTGAGGAACAAAAATAAAAAGGATGTAATAGTGAATCTCTTTAGAGAATAAAGAAAAACAGATTAAGTTCACAAACTTCATCATCACATGAAGAGGCAGTCAGTGGGATGGGTGACTGTGGGGGAAAAAGGCAGTTGGGGGGGAGGAGAGGATGGCTTGTGGCAGCTTGGGGCAAGTACAAGCAGGTGAGCAGTTGTAAACTCAAGGTATCAGGTAAGGACTGGTTGCTACCAAACATTCAAAGCAGAAAGCATTAGGCTTTTGCTGCAGCAGGGGAAGAAGAGACAGTATTATCAAAATCTCAAGACTCTCCTAATATTCTGTAAGGTTTCATCAGAGTCCACTGACTGAAAGCGGAGTCACAAGCAAGCTCAGCGGGACTCTTCCCTCTGTGATCCTCAGTAGAATGTGAGGTATCTTCCCATCTCTCCATCTTTCCTGTGCTCTCTGCATTCCTCAGTTGGGGTTCTGTCTGGAGATGTAGCTCTCTGTGTCCTTCTAACTGCAGTGAGCTAAATACAGAGTGATTGCAAAGGATGCTGCTTCCAGCCTGAGAGAGTTGATGTACACATGTGCACCGCATTGGTGACTGTGCAGGGCAAAAAGCTTGCAGTGTCTAGTTTTAAGCACATTTCTTTGATGTCAGTTGATTCTCCTTTTTTTTATTACCCCTCCTTCTCTCCAGGTCTCAAGTGCTTTCCGTGTCCACCTTGTCATGATAAGTGTGTGTCTCTGTGTTTGTTTGCATGTTTGAGTGTGTGAGCATGCGTGTGTGTGCATGAGATCTCAGGAAACACTGTTGGTAGTTACCAGAGGATTTTGCAGCAGTGTCATGTCAAGCCGTAGTTTCAGTGACTCTCTCCTGTGCTATTTACAAGTAGTGTGTGTCCAGCTCCAGATTGCATACATCTGAATCAATCTTCGTTGTCTTTCTTCTTTTCCTTAGCTGGCACAGAGCTTTTTGTTGTTCTTGAACAAAGTATTTGTCTTCTCTCACAGAGAATGGTTTACAAATCATAGTTGGGGAGGGGGTAAGACAGAGGTGCCAACACGCCCAATGGGTTAAAGGACAAAAAATTCAAGACAAGGGCAAAGAGTGGTCTTTCCTTATTTCAAAGGATGACATTAGTTGACTTGTGGTATATAGGCACATAGGGGCGTGGAGGAAAATCAATCCTTTTATTGTTTATCAAGGCAAGATCAATAATTTACCTCAGTAAGGGACTGAAGGCAAAATAAATATTGGTAAGGCCAGGTTCAAAACAGAAAGAGCTTTAAAATGTTTTCATCGAAAATAGTTAATAAAATGAAATTGGAAAATTCATAATAGTTTTCACATTTTCTTTTTGCCCAGTGGACTTTGGTTGGTACCTCTGTTTTAACAACGCCCTTTTCTTCATTGCTGTTTTCTCTCTCTGCTCCTCTACTCATCTCCATCATCCTTTCCCTTATCCTTCTTGTCTTTCTTCTCCTTCTTCTTCTTCTTCTTTTTCTTGGCCTCCTCTTTCTTACCGAAGGTGATGAAATCGCTCTTGTCGTCCTCTCCTCCCTGGTTTTGTCTGATGGATATTATGGCAGGGGAGCCTGGGATGATGAAAGCCTCTGGGGGAACCTCACCAGGCTTCAAGTGCTGTGGGGGTGCACCAGGACCGCCGGGGCCATAGCGAAAGTGCCAGCTGTTGCTGTCTACGCCAGCACCCATTGGGGGTGACACCTCTCCCCCTTCAGCATCTGAAAGAAAACAAAAAGAGATAGATGACGGATTATTATTTGCTATTTATTTGCTTCAGAAAGATGTCAATAATTATGATACATGGACCACTATTTGTGACATTTGTGACCGTCAGCATTAAATTTGCCAACATTATATCCTAAGAGCTCTGAACCTTAACACAAAAAGCTGCAATTGCCAGGTATCATTCACTGGCAAAATTCTTCAGACACACTGGATAAGATTTACTAATCATTTTGCATCTAACTCTGTCTCCTCACTGTTGGCTACTACTCTCCATTTCTTATTAAAAACCTGTTATTTGTGTTTTTGAACTAACTACTAGATTTATTTCAGAAATTTGAACTTGAAATTCACTAAGCTGCTACTGCACTAAACCAGTCATGTTCAAGGAGAGGCTGTCTGATAAATTGCAGTGGCTTATATTTTGTATATGCAATATTTTCTACTGTGAATCACTGTATGTCTTATATATGAATTCTATTTTGTTTCATACATGTACAGGTATATCTCAATCTCAGTATTTCTTACATTTGAAGTCTTGTTTAGATCTGACAAATCTCACCCTGAACCTTTAAGACCCGTCACTTGCAGAATGTGCTTGTGGGAGGCAGTTTTAGCAGCTAACTGTAAAATTAACTGCAAACTCAAAGAATTCGCCATGCCCTTTTATGTACATATATTTGGCATACTGTGTCAAAAATCTGACCGTAACAAGAATCCACTGATCTTCACAGCAGTGACTGAAAAAATCTTATCGTCAATAATAAGTACCATTCCCTGAGGAAAAGCCATGGCTATGCTATAAAAGGTAGGAGGTAGTGGAACTTAAAGAGAGATTTCCATAAAGAGACTGCTAAGTGGCAATGAATCAAAGGCCCCCTCCTGCCACTGCTAACATCCGTGGCGCAATTTAATAAAACATTAAAACTCCCATCAAAATATTAAAGGCTGGGGACAGACATAGAGTTAAGATTTCAGAGGAAGATTTCTGTAACATGTACAAGTATAACACTTATAACACTAAGAAAAGTGGACACAAAGCCAGCACAACATTATTGAGGCATTGGCAGGGGTAACTGTATTTAGGAAGGCATGACCACCCAGCCTGTATATTAAGGAATGATCAAACCATTCCATTTTGTGTGTGAGTGTGTGTCATTGTATGAATGTTTATGTGTAGTAAATAACAAAGCTAAAGTCAGTCTACCAGTAAAAGACCCCATCACTTTGGTTCTTTCCTCATAGCAGTGACCTACTTGCCACACTTGCCTCACATATTCCCTTTTATTTCTTTGACTCTTTTTTGAGTTCTTTCCAAAGGGGAGATTAGCTGAGCAGGGCTCCATCCGACCAGAAGGAACAGTGTCTGGAGAAGTAGCCTGACCTAATGCAGTACCCAGGGCAGAGAATACCATCCCACAATCTTATCGTATCCCTCTGACCCAGCCAGCTCCAAAATACACAGTGTATGTTCAGTTTCCCCTTTCCTCATGTTGCAGCTTTTACACAAAGTAGACTGTGTCATCCTAAAAATAGTGGGAAACAGATTGCAAACAGAGGTGAAGACAAGGTCAGCCTCTTTGCAGATGGCAATAAGGGCAGCAACTCAGTTACTTATCTGAAATTTCTCAGATTATGATGACTCTGTGATGCAACACACTAGGATCAAAATGATCCCAGGGAGACTGTAGCCCACTGTTTCTAAACACTATCAACATACCTCAATCCTCCATTACATCACTGAGATCAATCTCAAGTTGTCCCCTTTTTCAAATATTATGCACTCCAATCTTATTTCTTTTATAACTACTGCTACAGTCTTCTCTTTGCTCATACTTGTTTTCCCTTCCATATTTCACTAACTCCCAGTGAGATCTGCTCACAGTGAAGGATTCATGGAATAAATCCGTAGCAAACATGATGTCTCCCGCTTGGCACACAATCCTAATCAGTCATAGAGGCACGCACTGCTGCAAAGCTCCTCCGTCTGCCTGAGTCGAAGCAGAGAATGCCATTCTATTCCATTTCATTTAAAAATCTGAAAGCACACACACACACACACACACACACACACACACACACACACACACACACACACACACACACACACACACACACACACACACACACACACACACACACACACTCTCTAAAGGGTATCTAGAATACTTAGTTTGAATTAGAGCTGAAAAGATTAGTTGATCAGCAGAAAATTACTCAGTGACTATTTTGATAATTGATCAGACAATTAATTGTTTTAGTCATGTCAAGCAAGAAAACAACAAACATGCTCTGATTCCAGCTTCTCCATTGTGATGATTTGCTATAACTGGAATATGTTTGGATTTTTGACTGTTGGTTGGATGAAACAAGCAATTTCATGATGTTATGATGTTTCACTATTTAAATATATGTAAAATACTATAATATAGTATTTGGAAATAATTGTTAGTTGCAGCTCAAGGAACTGTAATTCCCTCAGATATTCTTAAAAATCAGACATTGTACTTGAATTGGTCCACATTACTATTTGCCAAAAAGTTCTCATGCTTTCACCCACTGTGACAACACAGCTGCAAGTTCTTCAGAAAGACGACAGAATTTGACAAAGAGACTGAGGAGATTAGGACAGGACAGTCTAGATCCAGTCATTGCTTCCTCCACATGTAGACACAGAGACTGCAAGAGTCACATTCGTTTACAAGGCAAGAGTCCTCTCATCCATGATAAGTCCTCATCTGACTCCTCCAGCAAACATAAGAAAAAGTGCACAAAAATACTAGATGAAATATGCAGAATACTAGAATGCAGGCAATGCTTTGCTCTAAAGTGTCCATGCCGTTGCTTGAGAAATTACCTGTCAAACTCAATGTGGGAATTTGATGAGACACCAATGCCCCCATGCAAACTTACACTCATAAACAAAACAACACCCCGGAGAGTGATGAGTCATGCTGAGAGCAGACATATGCAAAAAAGGAAGACAGGACTGGGCAACTCTTAAAAGGGCCAATGTCTTACTGCTGGCTTAAAAAAGACAAAAAACTAATAATTGGCTGTGCTGTTATCTGCTCTTATTATAAACTGAAGAGGCCATATCAGTCTTTACTGCTGCCTATGTAGCTATATTTGGATGTTACCAGCAAATCTGACACATGATTTGACCTATAATGGAAACTAGACCTCTGTCTCCTCTATATTTAAACCATTTTAACTGTCATCTTATGTATCCCTGTATATCCTTTCTCTCTTCATTTGCTCTTTGCCTCTTTCCTTTTCCTTCATGGCGGTAACAGACTCACTTCACCTATAACTGATCTCCACACAGCCATTGCTTCTATCTGATTTGTCGATGGCTGTTGCAGAGCAAAATTCTCCCTCTCTTCTCTCCTCTCTGTTCCTCCTGCTCAGCCTCTCTCCCCCTTCTTCTTTCTTTTCCCTGCCACCCTCTCTCACTCATTTCCCCTGACCTTTCATCTAATCTGGCGTGAAAACCCAGCCAGCCAACACCAGTCCCTCCCAGTTATTGACAAAAGTCTTAATCATGCCTATCAATGCTTGTGATAACATTAATGTGATTGGGTATTAAACAGCTTGTCCATCAGTGATAACTGCCAGGCACATTAGAGAGGAGGATGATTTCTCTGCTTTATCGAGGATGATGACGACTGTTGCCCCTAACTGTATTACTGTTTCCATATATCTGTAACCTGCACTATTTTTATCCCTCTGTATTTGAAATGCTAGATTGATACACACCACTGTGATCAATAACATTACAGACTGTGATTCTTGCTGTATCTGTACCCTTAAGTTTGATCTCTGGAGTTTTCATCCAGTATCTTTGCGTGTCCTTTCGCTCCCCTGTGCCGCCCAAGGTTTTCACAGCCACTTAAATCACCCAAGCTCCATTTTGCCACGTCTACTTTATTCATCCCCCTGTCTCGCCCTACCATGGGCCAGTTGGGCAGAAGCGCAGTGCAGCGTTACATAACGAGCTGAGGAGGAAGAGGAGGAGGAGGAGGAAGAGGGGCAGGGAAGTGCAAGGATGCAGATATGAAACACGATGCTCACCACCAAAATGGAGGGTAGGAGGAGGACAGAAAAAAATGGATTAAAATATACTGAAGGAGCAACTCTTTTTTCTTCTTCTTTTTTTTTTTTTTTTTTTACACTGCAGTAAAAAAGCGTGATTGTTATGATGGCAGACGCTTGGAGGGACCACACCCTTTTCCAAGATAGCACCTGTGTCTGTTAGTGAGCTGTGCAACATTTGTGTACATTTTGATAAAAAAGTGTGATACTGCAGTCTATAAAACATAATTCATAATCATGTGTATGTGCTTTCACTTCTATGCCTATGGTGGTGGTAGAAGAATACATTTAGGTGCCTGCATAAATCAACATATATTACCCAATCTGCTTGCATAAGTGAAAGACATAAGTAAAAGTGTCATGGTTAAAAACACGACAAAGATAACTGATTATAAGCTCTTAAGAACAGTGCTGTTTGAGTGTACAATTGTGTGTTTGTGTGTCTGTGCGCACATCTGTTGGGTTTCACGCCAGGTTGAGCACCTTGCAGTCTGTTACCTGCTGGATCATGTGGCAGATGGTGGACACAAGTTATCCCAAGTGACAGGACTTAACACAATAAAAATAGCACCCAGTATAGGTGTGTGTGTGTGTTTGTGTGTTGAGGGGATGTGTGTTGAGTTGATACCTGTGTATCTGTTTGTGTAGTGTGTAGTTAGTATGTGTGGGTACTATGACAAAAAAAAGTGTTAGAAGAGAAGCAGAAATCCATTCATTCTCCAGAGAGAGAGAGAAAGAGAGATAGAGCTGGCAAGATATTTAAAGAATAGGAGAGTGCAGGATGGGATCAAAAAACACAGTGACAATAAAAGGAAAGCAAAGCACTGAAGTTGAGAATAGGAAACAGATGGGGCGCAGGGGTTCGGAAACAGTAAGAAGTCCCTGACAGCTTCTAGAGTGTTCTACCTTGCCTTTTTGATTCTGCCAAAAATCACTTTGCGGCAAAAAAGTATAACATGCAACCATAAATTGAATTTACTCTCTTTATAAGTTCCTTGCCCAACTCTGTCTTTATCTCTTTTTCCTCCACTCAGACATAATATCTCAAATTTGACCTGAAACACTCACCTGCCCTTCCTGATGTGACAGATAATGATTCAATACATATAAATGGATCAGGTGGTGGTCCCAACTTCTCAACAGCAGTTTTTATATCCAGGGTCTTAGTTTTTGGGATATTTATATATAACCTTTTTCTCCCTTACTTTTCTATTGCGTTCACCCTTCAGTGCATTTTTGGCCTGACAGGTGCTTACTGCAGAGGATTACTGTTCCCTCTAATCATATCTGTCTTTTCTCTGTCCCTCTGCGTGTATGTTTCATTGCATGCGTGCGATCAGGGCTGATACAGAAAACAGTAAACCTGCATCCAACTCTGCAGTACACCACCACCCCAGTGAATGTAGGTCACTCTCCTTCTGTTACTCACTCCTCTGCTCTCTCCTTCCCTTTACACCTCTTATCCCCGACTCTCACCTTCCAAACACATCCCTTCCTCCTTTGACTCTATCACTACCTCTGGTTCAGTTTTTAAATTTTGCTCATGTATGTGCATTTCTGTCAACTCCTCCTTTTGTCTTGTCCTTCACCTGATGCTACAGTAACCCCCCCCCCCCCCCCCGCCCACCACCACCAACCCCCAACCCATTTCAGCACCTTTTGCCCTACACCATATGTTTGCACTCCCCTCTATATAACAGCTCCCTCCTTTCCTCTCTCCTGCCAATATTAGGCGCCATGAATGGTTGCCTTGGAAACAACTTCCTCCAGTGAAGCAGTAGGACATTGGAAGGAGTCATGATGACAGTGCTTGTGCTGATGGAGAATAATGCTGCAAGCTCTCTCTCTCTCTCTCTCTCCCTCTCTCTCTCTCTTTGTCTGGTCTAACCACTCTCCCCTAGCAACAGCAGCCTCATACAGATTCCTCTCTTTCTTTTGCAGACTTTGCTTCAGTCTATCCCTCCGATTTATTCATCGTCACTCCCTCCCAAACAGTTCATGTCCGTCTCTGCTCTACCTTCCAATCCACCTCATCCTTTATTGTGTGTTTCTTGTTCCTTTTCAGTCCCTTGCTTTGCAAACCACCCACCTCCCTCCTCCTAGCTTTCTCTCTCTGCCCATCTCCCTTGGGGATGGTTACAATTCTGCATGGTTCTCTCTGAATCCCTAAGTGCCCTTGGTTTACAGACAAAGCTGTGAAAGCGGAATAAGATGATAAAGGAGTGAGGAACAGATAGGGAGAGAGGGAGAGAGACAGTGAGCAGAACCCTGATTTCATTAATGTGGGTCTGTTAATCTGGGCGTGGGCTGCGCTCCATCTGTCACAGCAGGAGCAGCACACAGAGCAAACAGCCAAAACACACTCAGAAAAACAGCCAAGCACTCACGCACACAAACACACATGTACACACGAAACCACAAAATAAAATGTGCCAGCACATGTATGCAACTAAACAAACACACACATTAATACCAACACACAAATCCACATGCTCTAAATGAAAAGGGAAGAAACAGGGGCGTTGTCAATTGCTCAGAGCAAAAAATAGACTGTGAGGCAAAACAGCACCCACACTGAAACTATTCTCTAAAACAGACCAAACTCCCCTATACCCCTGCTCCCCACCTAAGGACCACAGTCTGCCTAACAAACAAGACAATTTAGCTATAAATAGCACTGTCTATGACTCATAGGGATGTGACAGGCCACATTGAATGAATATCTCAATTTGTATCATTTCTGGGACATGATAATCATTCTCAAAGTAAGAACACAAATCTTTTTCAATCTTATACTATAGCATGGAAGCTCCAGATTTTTTTTCATATTATTTGACATTCTCATAATTATCTTTAATCCAACCCCAACTCAGTTTGACCTGAAGCTGATAGAGCCTTCAGCTAATATTTCCATTCTTAACCTGGCTAACAATGAGATAAAGAAGGGACAGCTTGCCCCAAGTCAAATCAGGGTTAGTGTGGACTGAAGTGCCACGACCTAATTAGACCACCTTAAATCCTCACCAGCTGATCTTGTTACCACTGACCCATCCTGATGACGTCACTGCAGTCTGTTCTGCTCTTTCTCTCTCTTTCTCCTTGTCTCTCTATCCATCTATTTGTCTCTCTATCTCTCATGTTTTGAAGTGCCTCCAGGCTGTAAGTCCTCAGCCAAGGCAGGAAATCGATGGCAGAGAGGAGGAGGCTGTGTGTGTATGTGTGTGTGTGTGTGTGTGTGTGTGTGTGTGTGTGTGTAGGAAGAGACAGTGTGTGGGTAGTTTGTCTGCCTGCCCAGCCCACCGCCTCCTGTCTATAAAAGACACTAGGCCACGCCACCTCTACATTCTTAATTACAACAAATCACATCTTTATCTAAACTGAACTGCACTGCCGTCCTCACTCCAGTCATTATACATACTTCTGTCTTGGTCTCTCACCTGTCTTCTCCTTCATTTTACTCTGCTCAGCTACTTTTTCTCTCTATATTTTTCTGCTTTTATAAAACAGAATTGGAGGAGAAGTTGAGTTGACAACCAAATTCTCTTCGATGCACAGAGGGCGCTGACAGTGTGTATGCAGTGCATCTCTGGTCATATATCTTGGTTAGGGGCAGTAGATATGTCATCATATGCAATGACATTCACATTACTTTGTGTTGAAATGTCATCTGGCATAGAATATGCTGTCATTTTCCCCAATGTTTCTGTTCTTAAACTAGCACTAAACTACCAGTGTTGTTATGCTTTGTTTGTTGTTTGTCTGTTCCATCCTGATGAAGGCCAGATGGGAAAACACAAGCCTTGTTGTTGTTTTCAAGCCTTTTGAAAATAATGTGACTTCTTCCATTGAGTGTGACCCTCTGTTTTGCCATCATTAGTTAACATAATAAGGATAGGGCACCAACCTTTCTAAGCAAGGTGGAAACTATATATGTCTGTTCTAACCTTGCAGTTTTCCTGCAGCTCTGTCAACAAAATGCAGCAAAATATGTGAATGTTAAATTTAGACTTGATGTTTATGAAGTAGAGAGCTAACTTGACACTCCCATGTGCGTCACTTGCCCGAAGCAGCTTCACAGCAAAGCACTTCCAATAATTACCATTCTATTTGATTTTCACATTTTGGCTCAGATTTGCAATTTCTCAGGCTGTCTTACAAATTAAAAATGCCTGATGGTAGAAGTTCTTCAAAAGATTGTTTCCTACATGTCAGCAATATTGAAATCTAGCTATACTCATGTATAGTTAGCATTCAACTGCTTAATGTCAGTAATAACGCACAAATTCATAACCATAAATGTCTATACATTAAATAAAATTAGTCGAAACAAATGTATCTACACATTGAAAATTAATATTTGTTGCCCCCATCACCCACTCCTAATCTTGGTCTTTGTGAACATGTGTATAAAAGAGTTAGACAATGAGAGAGATCCACATTAAAGGAGAGGGAATGTAATTCTGTTTATTATTCTTATCTAATGTGTTCTCTAATGTTTGTCCTCTGTGGTTTGGTGGCTTATGCCTCTGTAAACATCTTGCTGATAATCCAATCAACCATTGGCCCTCTCCCTCTTTTTTTCTCTGCATTGTCTCTTCCTGCGACAGAGAGCAGAGATATCCATCTCCGCCTACGTAGCACATGTCATTTCCTCTCCCTGCAGTAGTGGGAAGTGGAAGGAGTGGGTAGGGGCGATCTCGTAGTTGATATCTGTTTTCCTCATTTTATTACTCTCTCATGGTTTGATAAGCTCTTCAGGAGTGTGCAGTCATTGGTATTCACTGGTAGTCAGATTTTTCTGTCTGTCATGGAATGTTTGCATCTTGGGACACACAGATCTATTAGAAAATAATTGTGGATGGTCTCTTTTTCTGTGCATATACCACTGTTGACATTGGTTTTGATGAGGTGAAGATGGGCTTACTGATTCTTACCAGCAGCGCTGGATGCAGTGGGCCAGTTCTGAACCAGGACCCCCTGGGCTCCCTGCATTACCGAGGACTCCTCCATGTGCACTGAACTGGAACACAAAAAACATTCATATAATCATACATTACACACCGGGAAGGTAGGAAATATAATATACTGTAACTCACAGACAGTATATAGTAGGCTTTGTTAAATTCATTTAATACATACCTACATAATTTATTACTTTGGGGAACTGATTGTATATCCAATTCTATCTCTTTTCTATCTCTAATCTATCTATCACATGTTTCCTATATTACAAATTCAAACCCCCTTGGCATGAGTGGAGGGGTTGAGATTACAGTAAACGCAATCCCAGAAATGCAATTTTCAGATTAGGTTTTAACCATTTACTCCACATTTCATTTCACTGGCATTCTCTGGATTATGGATTACAGATGGCCGTTACATTTTCACACCCACTCTGTGGGATTTTAGCACCCTCCCCTCCCCTGAAAAACACCACACTCTCTGCAGTGTTGAACAGCAAACAGAAACACTGCTACAAAGAACAGTTCTCTCTCACTGACTCTGCCTACCCTTTAACAAAGAATGATTACATTTTCCATCCCTGACAATAATATTTTATCTACCTGCTGCTGTTCAACTTTTAATACACCTGTCCACTGTTCTCCCAACTGTCCTCAAGTGTGAAATGAGGTTTTAAGTTGTTTTAATCTGTTTATTTTGTTTTAATTTCTTGAAAGGAAGAGGCTTTCAATTTAATGAACATTTTTAAGGAGGAGTATTGAAATAGAACTTTGTAAATATGTGTACAAGTCTGTAGTTTATGTATCTGACCATATCCCTGTGCTTACAGCATGCACAGTGTGAGGAGAACACGAGTGATTTGGTGATGGAAGCCATTTTAAGTGCTGCTAAGCACCAGTGTCATCCAGAAGCTGATCAAATATTAGAAGAAAACACTGCATTGATACTACACTTTTCAGCTTATGCTAGTCCATTTTACTCATTTTCTACTTTCTGTTTGCAGTGTTAAGATTTTTCATTAAGCTTACTTTGTGTTAAACCATAACCACAATGATGGCCAAATGAACCCAAACACAACCTAGTAAATCTCAGGAAAGGTTGTGCTTTCCACTAGAGATTTAATGAAATGAAATAGGTCAGCATCATTACATGGTGTTTGGGTGTGGTATCCAAAATCTCTGACACAAGCTCCGATTATGTAGTGGGCTATAAACAGATAAACATTTAGTGGGGCTTGGTAATGGGCCATGGGAGAGAGTCAACCTATAATATATCAGAGTTAGCGAGTCACAGGAACGATTTAGTATATTTGACACATGCATATTAACTTGCATTAATCCCTGCTGTAATTATGAGATATGTATAACATTAATGACACTCAAATGGTTCACTGTTCATAATCTGAAAGTGCATACACATGAATATTGCAGATATGTGTATCTATTCTGATACTGTAATGGGCATGCTCCTACACAGCATTATATAAATAAAGAACTGATGCAAAATAAAGTCAAACATGCTGCTCAACACACACACTTGAGCTTCAGGAGAAAGGTCTCTTGAGGAGCAACAGACAAATGCTATTTATATGGAAGCTTTTTGTAATTATGATGACATCTCATTAGCATGACCCTTAATTTGGTTGGGTCCATCTGATCCCACAGCAGGTGCATGCCCAGTGTCTTATGGGTAATGTGATCACTGGTTTGGTCATGCTGCAATCCCCCTGTCCCTGATAGGGCATCTTTCCACCTGACTACCTGCCCTTCATCCATCACTGACCCCCTGCTTACCCTTTCCTCCTGTCAGTACTCCATCTGTCTATGGCAATATGAAGAGAGCCATTTCCAACTGCATTTCTACTCACTGCCCATCCTCTCTCACTTTTCCCATTCCATTGTTTTTCATGACTATAATGAGATTATCAAAATGTGATGTTGGCAAATTACGGATTTTAAGAAAGGCCCTGTTTATCCTCTGTGCTGCAATCACAGCTGAGCAACAGCAGGCAGCAAGCATGATCTCTATGTCTTCTCAAAGGTAAATATTATCACCCAAAGGTTAACTAATCAAAATCAAAATCTGTATACATTAAGGTGACCCAGCTTGAAAAGAAACATTAAAAAGGTTGCCATATATATTAGATACTTCAACTATTCAGAGTACTTTGACAAAGCCACAAATCATATTGTCATTGACTGAATATGTACACCTTTGCTGTAAACAGCCATATTGTAAGAGAAATTAAGTTTTTGGTATGAAATTAAGATCTGTGGCTTCTTCACATCCATCACTCCTACTCCTCATTAATGATGACAGAAGAGTGACTTTGCTTTAACCTTTTGCAAATCGCATACAATTTCATGAATATATGATCTTAATTTATGCATCAATCATTTTTTGAAGCCCCTTCCGTAGACTTTTAGAAGATATGTTCCAGATTACCATGTTGTTGGTAGTACGTTGTCTGAAGTAGCAGTCAGGTTTAAATAAGGGGAGGGTGGGCATGTTTAAGATCACTCAGCTGGTAAACGTTGCAGGATTAGTGTTTTTGTTCAAATCTTCATACATTATTAGGTGGTAAAAGTACTGAACATATCTTTTGGTCTTTAACAAAACATGATGCAAATGTATGAGTAAGGTATGGTGAGATACTTGACAAAATGACAGAAACAGAAACAAAATGGGGGTTCTTACCTCTGCATTACACCTCCTGCTCTCAGGGAGGCTGAATATCTCCAGTCTGCATTTGGTGGCTTGGGCTGCAAGAGAGAGGAATAGATTCTTAAGTACAGGTGAAACCCAATATGTCTCATTAATAAGTCATGGCGCGAACTGTTAGTGCATGTGCATCAGACACACACACACACACACACACACACACAAACACACACACAATCATAGCAGTGACAGCTTGCCTCTGCCTTTGGGGGGAAGTGAGTGATGAATTGGAGTTTGTAGGTGCACACATCCCCGCCCCCATCCCCTTCCTATGTCCTTTAAAATAGGACTGTGAGAGATTTCACTCTTGTGACACAAATGCCCTCAAGCTACTTGTCCTGGGTTTGTCCACTCAGACTAGTCTGATTGTGA
This sequence comes from Scomber japonicus, assembly GCF_027409825.1. Lineage (NCBI taxonomy): Eukaryota > Metazoa > Chordata > Actinopteri > Scombriformes > Scombridae > Scomber > Scomber japonicus. The sequence continues at coordinate 16,421,993 of NC_070585.1, read as the reverse complement.
TACAGTCCACTACCACAGATGTGTGAAATGTTGCAAGACTCTCACATAGTTGTATGTCCCTCTCTATCTCTATATGATCTATTACTCTTTATTATACTTTCAAAATATGACATCACAAAAGCCATCATAGTAGTGTTGAAATATCACAATGTTTATCAGCAATGCTAGATAATGGCAATGGTTTCTGAACAACCTCCATTGTCTTCTGCCTCTGTATATTCATCACTCCCTTTCTTGTGCCTTTGAGTCCTTTCTCCCTGTTATATCGTCTTTACACCGACCTTGAGTTTCACTGGCACAGAGTTTGCCTGAATCAGTCTGACAAATCTCACCATGGAAACTGTGTGTAGAGCCATGTTTTCATTTTACCCTCTACCCTCTGTCATTTCACTCCTATGAAGGTCACAGGTGGCAGAAGGAAGGGGAGGGGGTGGTATCAATTCAACCCCCTCAGCTCATCATTGAGATTCAAGACACATTAAAACAGAGAGACAAAGGAACATCACATCACTACAACATCTGCCTGTCTGCCATTAACACAATTTGATGGTGACATCCTAACATAAGACATGTCCATGTGCTTCTTGCAAGTTCCTATTACCATAAATATATAAAGATACAACATCATAAAACCTGAACAAATGTGGTAAAAGGACTAAGATTAATTAGTGGTTGAGTTTCTTCTGTGGATCGTGCAGCATAATGGGTTGTTAAGCTGAACATATAAGCAAGATAAGATTGCATTTTCTCTCGTCTCAAACTAAACCACGAATGGATAGAGCTAAACCAATCTGACTGAGAACACAACATTCTCCCAGCTTTGCCATGCAGTTCATAAGAGACCCATTTGCAATCCCATTTCCTCTCAAATATGACAGATGTTCACTTGCTGCTGAAGCTGCATTGACCTCTATGAAGTCTGCAGTGGACATTCATCACCCCTGAAATCCAATATTGGGTCTTAATGAGAGAAGCCTGGTATTCCTCCAGGAGTCATTCAAGCAGAGCAGGTTCTCTACAGGGACACCGAGTACGGCAGCATGACACTCATCCATACTAGACGTAGGTGCAATTGTTAATTATTTGCAGACAATCACTTATTAAAACTGACTGATATTTAAAAAAGATGTTAGTTTGACATTAAACACAGAGTTAAAAAAACCCTTGTTCTCATTTTGTCTTTTGTAGCATGAACAGAAAGAAAATGAGACAAAAAACATAAAAATACAGCCAGATTGTCTGCAAATGGGACTAAACAGCTTTACTAAATGTTTCCCCTGTTGCAGAATGGCTGTGGCCGAAGGGAGACTGGTCTGCTTGGCCGTATGGTGTTTATGAGGGTAAATGAAAACACACACACACACACACACACACACACACACACACACACACTAGTACATACTAGATCCAAGCACATGGAAAGTACACATGTCTGCAGTCTGATATACACCTAACAGAAGACACATGCAAAGCTAAAATATTAACAGTCTTCACAATAAGTGTAGATAAAAATATACAAAAACAAAAATCAGACGAATGAGAAAAAGAAATCAGTGCATTTTGTTTCATTATTTGAAAAAGGAAAAATAAAATTAAGAGTAGATAGAAAATAACAATCCTGTAGGTTTTTAGTGTACCAATTTCCTTGGCTGTTTATCATAAATCAGGAGGAAAGAAAGCTTTTGATCTGGTTGCACAACCCTTTTCTTGCCTTTTCCTCCATTCTTCCCTCTCCCTCAGACTGAACTCTTTCTAGCATGGATACAGAGCTCACACCTCCGCCATCAACACTGTGTCCAATCACCTTTCATCCCCCGCCTCATCTGCACAGAGCCAGCCAATCCACACACAGTACTGAGAAACCCATCGCTGCCAGTTAATTACATAGCAAGAACAAACATGACTGGCATTTAATGAGGAACATGTCGATTGATAACAGAACAATTACCTTAAAAATGTCTAAATTCCTCTTTTAATCATTTATTTTCTCCCTTATCCTTTTCTGCACTGTACAGACAGAACCACAGACGCTCTGGGGCAAACATGATTTTGCTGAAAACAAATAATGTTTGTTTTATCCTAATATTACTGTTTATTTAGCTACCACCAGGGATGATGCAAACAACTCTGCATATTGTCATCAACCTCTTACATGGGGAAACAATCCCATGGGAGAAAACAATACTATGAGACCATGAAATAAAGCTTGCATCTAAATGAAATTCAGACGGCAGGAATAACAGTCTCTGCCTCATTCCTGCCTTCTTCGCCGATTCACAAACTCTGGCTTAGTGTTCAGCACCAGAGAGGTACGTGACCAGAAGAGGATATTTTGGTGCAGTGGGACTGGTGGCCCTTGAAGTTGGCAAAGGCTGCACTATTTTCCAGACTCTCCCTCCATCTAGAGATGACCACTTAATGCCCTCTGGACCCACTGGACTTGAATGTTGTGGCACACAGCTCACAGCAGACAAACAACACTGACTGTGTGAGGTCATAGGTGAACAAGCTATGCAAATATTCTAGTTTGCTTTGGTAAAGTGAAAATAAGAAATGGGGAGTGAGACAGACAGAGGGATGCTTTTAAACATTATATATACTGAGTACAGCTCGATGCACAACTATGGAGGACAGAAATCTGGTGTTTAGCAAGCCGGGGATAGACATAAAGACGCACTACCACATGCAGTAGAAATCAGAGTCAACCCATCCACCTACTCAAATAAATACACAACCCAGAGAAGCTACCCACACATGAGTATGCCAGCTTTCTTCCTAATATCAAGATGTAAAACTGAGGATAAATGCAAGTAATGCAAAAAACACTAAAAAGGTAATAATGGAATTATATAGTACATCAACAAAATGGAGGTGTCTGTTTTTCTTTATCCTGATACACACAAATCATTTAAATGTGTGCGAGATAACTCAAGGGACTAAGCATATAATTGGAGTGGCACACAAATATAAACATTTCTTTCTGTTTTTGTTACAACGATGTCTTACGTCCAAGTGATAGAAAGGCTGAATAAATTTTCATGTACAACTAGAAAAACAATCTATTTAAAAAGGAAACGTCATGGGTTTTTTTTCTTTTTTAATCACATGCCAGAGGAACAGCTGAGACTTGTATACAGCTCCAGAGCTGTAAATGTCAAATGCAACCCTACTGCAAGAACTCAGCCCCACAGCAAAACCTAAACCATAACTCTCAAGTCAGTTGTCCTTTTATGGCTCATGTTTATTGGGTAACTGTTGTTATAAGTCACTGCTGTAAGACAATCTTAAATAACCAATACACACATCAAACCAGACACACACCTGAATGGCAGTTGCGTCTGGCATACTGAGACGCCGAACAAATAACTGGCTCTGTCCGCTGTGGCTGGTGACGTAGCCTGAGCCCCAGGTGCCACTATGGGGCCGTCCCGTGTTGTAGAACATAAAAGTGTCACTTCCTGACGTTGCAGTCAGGCATGTTTTGTAACAGTATGTTTTGGTCAAAGACCCATTACCCCGCACTTCAATATAATGCGGTTCCACTTTGAGGTCACGGCGCATGGCCACATTGTTGCCTTGTTGCCCTGCACCACCACCACCGCCGCCGCCGCCGCCTCCGCCTCCACCTCCACCTCCGCCTCCGCCTCCACCTGCAGCTCTTGCTCCACCCCCACCACCAGCTGCTGAGGTTCCACCCTCTGTCACACTCTTCTTGGACACACAACACGGGGAGCAGGAACCAGGCTGGGTGCAGTAGGCATGGCAACGTACAATGGCCAGCACGAAGACGGTGACCAAGAACACAAAGGTAGTGGCACTCAGGGCAATGATGAGGTAGAGGGTGACATTGGAAAACATTAGGGGGCTATTGGGCCTGATGATGCGTTTGGGGTCAGGGGCCAACTTTGGCGGCAGCTCCATAACGTGCACATGAATGGTGGTGGTGGAAGAAAGCGGTGGCAGGCCATTATCACGCACCAGTACCGTCAAGGCGAAGGAGGTGGAGTTGTCCTCAATGACACGTCTTGTGGTGCGGATCTCACCAGTGTGCTCATGCACCTTGAACAGGTCAAAGTCTGCACTGGTCTGCTCCAGGGCATAGAGCAGCCAAGCATTCTGGCCTGCATCATAATCCCATGCCACCACCTTGGCTACCAACACTCCTGCTTCAGCGTTTTTCATCAATGTCTCTGTGGTGCGGCTTCCATTGGCGGGTGGGTATACGATCTTGGGCACGTGGTCATTCTGATCCATGATGTAAACATACACTGTGGCCACACGGCTGAGGGGAGGTACGCCGTTGTCCTGGGCTTTAACCTGAAAGTGAAACTCTCTCAGCTTCTCAAAGTCGAAGGCTCGCAGGGCATAAGCTTCGCCTGTATTAGGTTTGATGCTGACGTAGCTCGCTACTGGGATACCATGATTGTTGTCATTGAGGACAGTATAGGTGATGCGTGCATTTTCTGCAGCATCAGCGTCTGTGGCCTTAACAACACACAGAGGTGCACCGGGAGCATTGTTCTCCGTAATGTAAACAGTATACGATGTCTGTTCAAAGCGAGGTGGATTATCATTAACATCTGCAACGTTAACTTTAAAGGTCATTTGAGATGACAGCGGTGGAGTGCCTCCATCGATGGCGTTGACTGTGACATTGTAGGATGAGATGGTTTCCCGGTCCAGGAAGGCGGCTGTGACGATGGTATAGTGGTTACGGAAGGACTTGATCTTAAAAGGCAAATTAGGCATGATCTCCAGGGTTACTTGTTTGTTTGGTCCAGAGTCACGGTCATTCACACTGATCAGTGCTACACCCGTGTCAGCCCGGGCATCTTCACGTACAGGGCTGGAGAGTGAAGACAGTACAATGTCAGGAATGTTGTCATTCACATCTAAAACTTCTACTACTACTTTACAGTGCACTGCAACAGGAGCTGGCCCTTTGTCCATTGCCTGTATGTACATTTCATATGAGTTTGTCTCCTCATAGTCTATATTGTTTTTCACCCTGATTTCCCCAGTGTCTGTATCCATTGAAAACATCTGTCTGACTCTTTCTGGCGTGTAACTGCTGAAGGAGTAAAAAACTTCCCCATTTGAACCCTCATCAGGATCTGTGGCGTTTAATTTAATCACGAGTGCGCCCTTTGGAGAGTTTTCAGACAGTTTTACTTTGTACACGGAGCTGTCAAACACAGGCACATTGTCATTTGCATCAAGGATACGAACATTGATTTTGGCTGTGCCAGTTCGCTGTGGGGTGCCTCCATCCATAGCTGTCAGGATTAGCTGATGAGAGGGCATCTGCTCGCGGTCAAAGGGCTTTTTGAGAATGAGCTCTATGTGCTTATTATTGAAAAAGGGCTTAATGGAGTCCAGAGTGAGGTGGTCGTTTAGGCTGAGGCGGTACTGCTTCACGGAGTTGGAGCCGTCATCCGCATCCTGAGCTCCCTCTATGTGGAACCGCGACCCGGTGAGTGCGGATTCCGACACCTCAAGTTGATACTCATCTCGAGGGAATTGCGGTGAGTTATCATTCACGTCCAAAATCTCCACCTCCACGTTGTGCTTCTCCGGCGGATTCTCTAATACCACCTCCAGATTGCGTGAACAGGTGCCACTGAATTCACAAATTGTCTCTCGGTCAATGCGGTCACTCACCACCAGCTTCCCGGTTTTGTGGTTTAGGGTGAAATATCTCCGTCCACTGTCAGGTGTGATTCTGACGCGACGGGTGGAAAGTTTCCTCAGGTCCAAATCCAAATCCCGGACAATGTCACCGACCAATGCCCCGTTCTCCAGCTCCTCCGGAATGGAGTACTGAATTTGTGCGTTTGTAAGGCCACCTAGTACGAACATAACCAAATATAAAGAAAAAGGCACATTCTCTTTTACACTGTAACAACATCGTGCCGTCACAGCCATCGCAGGCACACAGGATAAGGAGACGGGTTGGAGAAATCTTTCCGCCTTTTTAGCTTGCTGTGCGTCCCCACCCGCCTCATTAAAAACGAGGGAATAGTCCGTACATAACTCCGATTACGTGCAGGACGGCCACCGCATCCTCTCTGGTGCTTGGTTGAAGTGGATTTTTCCCTGTGCCCCCATGTTTTCCTTTGTTTGGCTGGGTGATGTTTTTAAATTTCTCTATGCTCCCAGCAAGGCTGAGTCCTTTCACTGTTGCTGCCTATTGGTCTCTCTCCCCCTCCCTCTCCCTCTCCCTCTCTCTCCCTCTCTGCGATGTGGTGATGGTGTCTGTGGACAAAAGGGGAGGGGGAGCCACTCGCTGAAATGATGCTGGCTGCATTTCAGCACCTTAGATAAAATGATCGTGCACTATCTAATAAAAATATAACCCCCAAAGACGAAAGGTTTTTCAGTCTTATCAATATATCCATCTTCAAATTTTCAGCATCGTACATGGAGCAGGTAGCGTCATCTGGGGAAATTAATTCGACACAACCGTTTTCCATCTTTTTGTCAGTGCCACCGCCCTTTTCATTGTACGCCGGGAAACTGATTTATGAACCAGCCTGGCGATTAGACTTCCTCACTGGTGCAAACCCACAATTAGTGAGGAGCCCTCTAGCCAAAGCAGATTTCTGACAAATACAGACTGTTTAGAAAATAAACGGAAACGGTTAAATAAAGAAACTGTACAGAATAAAGCACCATCCAATTGATTTATGGCGCAGCAACTCAGTGTTTATAATTTTCAGTGTATATATTCTATACTATAAAGACGAAAGCCGAGATGACAGGTGAACGGAAATGATCCATAAGACCAACAGTGAAATCTGGCTGTTTCACCTTGTGTCTGTCTGCGACTTAACTGCAGAGGCACTGGGGATTTATGGCAGCACAAAAACATTTTCTGTTCCTTCATGATACCACTTTGCTCCACAGTGACAGCTGACGAAGCCTTGTCCTTAAACCCGCTATAGGAAGTGGGTGCTGCAGAGTCCTTTCTGCCACAGGTTCAGTCTCTCATAAGTAACACACAAACCCAAAGTGATGTCATGAGGTTGTTCAGCAGTAACGACGCTATAGCCGCCTTTAGTGACAAGATGCACCAGATGTGGCCCCTTAACACATCATGGCAAAAATACACATTTGACTTCATCTCCTGACAGGCAGCACTTCCAAAGAGTGACAGCTTGGAAGAATTTTGCTCCATTATCACATTTATAGCCTTGATTAAAAAAAAACAAAAGTACTCATGATCAGCCACAATATCATATAGCTACCACATCATATGACCAATTATGCATTTTAAAACAGCCAACTTCATAGATGTAATTACAGGAAAATCAGACCTTCTCAGTTTCAGATGACAAGACACACATTTTAAGAGTCCAAGATGATCTGACAGTGCATGTCTAATCCAAGTACTTCAGGATCAGGACCCATGTACCTCAATTAAATTATAATTTAAAGTGGATTCAAGTTAATTGGACGGGACTTTACCCCTAATACAATCCACATGGCAGAGACTAATGGAAGATCTTCTGACACTAGATTAAATTTCAAAAAGCTCCTGATAACTCTCCAAAATGATATGGGTTTTCAGATGAATTCATCCATACACATTAACACTTGTTTGTTGTGAACAATAACCACTCCTTAGATATTATGCTGTGGAGATGCCCTCGTGAGACCCTGAGCTATCCTGATTCACCCCGGCCATTAGGCCAAGATGCGCGCCCACCGCCCACATCTTTCCCCTCTTCTGGTGTGCTGCCACTCTAACCCACGCCTAGTCTGCCCACGGCAATGAGAGTGCTTGGCATCCCGGGAGACGGGGAGAAGACAGTGACTCACTTGGATGCTGCCAGTGGATGGGTAGATGCAAAGCGACTCTTCACACTCCAAGGTGACAAGGAGGAGGTGGCGAAACGAGGAGTTAGAGAAGCAATCAAGTGTCCTTTGAAAGAATTATTACATACAAAAAAATCCCTACTACCTACAGTGGGTTTATAAAAGACTCAGTCTGTGGTTAATGGTTAATCTCTGACATCAGTGTAATAGTAGCAAAGTGTCCCTGTATGATGTAATTTGAATATTTATCAGTACCTATCTTTGCAGTGCTTCTGCAAAATATTCAAGAGTCTATATTTGGCATGACTTTTTCTCTCTGCATTATTATCCCTCTGAGCAGCGGTGATAACAGGATTTCTTTTAGCTGGGGCTAGTAGTCTCTGATGGGTCTACATGAACGGTCCGCCACGCTATCTGTGACATTTAGCAGATTTTCCCGGTGGCATGTGTGGACCTGTCTGTTTGGCAATGACACAAAAATGAAAAAGACTTTTATCTCTTCTATTACACACGAGCTGGATTTACACCCGACCTTTACACCCTTCTCCTTTCCTCTCCTCTCCTGTCCTCTCATCTCCGTACTGTACTTAAGGATATGTTACAGCTCTCTCATACCTGTTTAAAAACGCACATCTGTTTCAGCATTAATTACACACCACTGAGCTGTTCATTTATCACTCAAGGGTGCTGTAGATAAAGTTATCACCATTAGTCCACCAGCAGACAGACACCTTTTACGCATCAACAAGCTGATTTCAAAGAGACAATTAGGTATTTCTTTTAACTCCACCCTGTCTTAAACATGTTGTCTTAACTCTGTCCAAATCCATCCGCATACATTCATTTACCTTAATTTAACAGTATTTCTTATCCTCAATCCCCTTTTGCAATCCCTTCATGCTCTCACTTCCCCCCATCGTCTCTTGCCTACTCTCTCCACTCTGGAGTGTATCCAGCTGTGGCCCTGTCCTCGACATCCGCTGTGCCAGCTGAGGGCTGGCTGAGGGGCATACTGGGGTCTTAAGTGGGAACACAAGAGCTCATGCCTTTTTTAGAATGATAGAGACACACATAAAAAAACAGTGGGTGAGAAAAACCCCCCAAATGTTATGGTTTATGATAGCAATGAAGAAGAGCGATACAGATTGTAAAAAAACGAGACTCCATCCTCCCTATGCTGGAATATTAACATCTCCCATTCAATTAATTATGCAAGATGGCCACTATATTAATAACATCCCCTTCACCAAGACACAATCTCATTAATATTGTAAACGACCATTCTAAAAGCCATTCATATCACCTCCCCTAAGAATCTGTTATGTGGAATTCCCCATTTTCAGTGAGTCAGATGAGACCAGGGATCCACCGAGAAACAGGTCACAGCTGGGCTATCATGAAGCAGGGCTCCTTACATCACTCCATCAGTCAACTTATATACAAACAAGAGGCAGTCATGCAAACTTAAAGGGCACTTGTGCCTGTGGGCGTGCATGCTCTCACACACACTCACACTCACACTCACACACACAGTGTACAAGACAATTGTATAAACACAAATGATAACTAAGGCCAAACAAAATTATTTTATCTGGATGAATGTCAGAGCATGCCAGCATTTGTTTCCTCTAATTTTAATGATTTATGTTCAATATTGTCTGAGGAGCAGGGAATTAATTTAATTAAAAGACATCAGTCACAGTGAATGGTAAGTGCAAAAGCTGTCACAGCCTTTGATAAACAGATGCACTGACTGAAGGGAAAGCACTACAGGTTACTGACTCTAGGTTCACATGTAAAAGTTAATTAAAAGCCTTATTGTAAAGTATTCAGAGAGAGGGAAATTCTCTATCATCATCAAATACAGCTACCCTAAAGTTCTGTTTGAAATCAGTGTTATTCTAGTCAAAACTCATATTGCATTATAGACTACATTAGTAGGCCTACTGGTATGTTTAAGGCACTAATAATGCCTTCATTTTTTCTTCATGCTATAGGAAATGTCTTCAGGCTGTTTTGTCGGTGGGCACCAGTGTCTGTGGTGCCAGAAAATGTGTTTTCAGATTTAGTTAATTAAAAAGGGATGTGCTGAAATAAAGAAACTGACACAGAAACAGCCTTTTTCTTAGAGGTGACAGCACAACCTGGTGCTTTAACATGTCATCATGGCATGTAGTAAGTTACACTAATAAAAGACAGTGGAAATAGTTTAAGAATCACAAGCCAATCACATTAACAATTCATCTAATGCTGCATTAGGTCCAGTTCATGTTGCCCTTTGGTAATCACTTCTGCTAAAACCAAGCTATGAAATATGTATGGCAAGAAATTAGTCACTTCAGGATAAGTCTAATAAATGCTGTGTATTTAGATTCAGTTATACCTGTTAAAACAAAGAAAGATTAAAAGTAATGCTAACAGCACAGCACATTTAACTCTACCGTAAGAAAGAGTGATGGAGTCAGCCCAAGCAAGAAGGAACAAAGGTGGGAGAGACAGTGAAATTGGTCCCTCTGTTGGAATAAATTGGTAGTACAAGGGTTGGACACGTGATCATCACCCCACTGCCCATCCGCACAGGCTTTCTCATTAAGCCAGAGCACTAAAACATAATCCCAGCTATGAGTGTGAGTGTGAGTGTGTGCGTGTGAGTGAGAGAGAGAGAAAGAGACAGAGAGAGAGACAGAGAGCGTAAGTCATTTTCTATCTTATATCCACTACAGTGACAGGAAATAGGTAGTGCAAGATACCATGGAAGGCATCCTCCAGAGGTGAAATGATAAAGGGTAGAAAGCATCGGCATATACAACACATTGATAATAGAATCTACAGTACCAATATTTAAAACTACATTTACCATAAATTTACTGGATGATGCACAAACTTAAAACGAGGATTCATGTCAAATGTGAGAAAAAGCCAGCTTATCTGAAGCATTTTGTCTCCAAGGATGTTGTTTAACCATAGAAGCAACACTTTATCACAGTTAAGACAGAATTTATATCAAATTCAAAGAATTAAAAAATGTGCAGAAATAAATTCTGAAAAGCAAAAAAACTCTAAATACACACTGCTAAATTGGATCAGCTTCTACAGACTAAAGCTAATATCTACCATATTGGTTTATGACAAAGCTGTGTTCTCATACCTCCTTGTCATCAATATTTCCTCTGCAAAAAAAAACTTTTCCATTTTCAAATCTCCGAAACAAAGTCCCATGGTAACCACAATCCCTTTACTCAGGTGGACACAGTAAGCGGGTAGAGGAGGCATTCTCTGGGTATGTTTGTTTGTCTTGATCCCTTGTGTACCTTGCTTTCAAAAATAAAGGGCATGAGAAAACTAAAAGCAGCACAAATCCCTCCCTGTGGGACTCTATAAGGGTTAAACAGCTCCTTGGTTGTCCTGGTTCAGCATGTGCATAAATCAAACAGATTCTTGTTGTGGTACTGAACAAAGCTATCAGGAAATGCAGGCAGGCTTTGGATACTTCCCTCTCAGGATGCCCTGGCTTTATATCCTTGCCGGATGGGAGAGGATGGAACCCGTGGTTCTGAGCATGACAAAGCTAATCTAACAACTGCAACAACATCCCGATGCCACTAAGAGGGAGTATGGATGAAGGACGAGTTGGTGGAAGTAGGGGAGAAAAGGGTGGGGTGGTGATAAATTCTTCCCTTTATCTGTGACCAATTGTAAGCCTGTGGTGTTCTCACTCAGCTTCAGGGCATGTATTTAATGTGTTTTTTTTTTGTCCATTTCATCCTAAGAAGCTCTCGTTTTCTCACTATCTCATGCTCAAGGCTTGAGTGCTGTATTTGAGTCTTCCACTAAAACCCTCTCAATTTAAAAAAAAAAATTCTCTAATCTCACACATTTGCTTACTTCCTTTATCCACTGACTTGGCATTTCTGCTCCTGATGCTGTACATCTTCAGTCTGCATCTCTCTCTTTGTCTCTCTAACAAGCTCTCCTGTCTCCTATTGTGTCCACCTTGCTTCCTTCCTGCTTGCCTCTACGCACATGCTCGGATGGATGTGTGTGGGTGGGGGCGGGTACATAATGGCAGCTCCCTGGAAACAGACTAGTTCATCATTTCGTTAAGGCTCAGAACAGTCTCCATGACAACCTCAGACAGCAGCACTAACCTCACTCACACAAAGGACACACCCTGTAAGGGAGAAAAACAGGAAGTGCTACATGTAAGTGCTTTACTGAGAAGGGGGAGTGACTGAGGTAAAGATGTATCAGATTGAGATAACAGTCCAAAAATAACCAGGACACAATCATATTGCTGTTCTGTCATTTTGTATTAAAACTGCTGCAGTAAGGACATTTCTTTCTGGTCCATCTGTTAAACCCATCTGTCCAACAGAACTGTAACAACTAGCTGATTTGTTGCCAACTATCTTGATAATCACTGAATCGATTTGAGTCCATTTTTTAAGGAAATCCAAATTCACAGATTCATGCTCCTGAAGTATGAATATTGCTCTGGTTTATTTAGTCCTCTATGATAGTAACATCATATCTTGTGTGTCTGTTTCACTTTGGGCAGTGTGTTTTTCAACATTTTATGTAGCTAACAACTAATCAATTTATTGAGATAATAACTGACATATTAATCGATAATGAAAATAATGGTATGTTGCAGCACTGCTATGTAGGCTACACCACAAAAATGACTTTACTGTATGACTGCCATCTATGAACTGTGGACCACTTAGTGTGTGCCTCAACCAGGATAATGTGTTATAGAATCAATAATTTAATGCACTTTGCAGTATAGGGGAGGCAGAGTTAGAAGCTTTCATCGGATACACAATCTAAACCCAATCATCATCCTATGTACGGCCAGGACATTACTAAGCTCCTCTCTCAACAGTAAGTGTGTACACATCATTAACATTATGGTGGTTGTATAAAACACCCACCCCAAGCAAATGTTGCATATGCTCAGACGCAGTATCTTGCGGTCACACAGCACTCGGACAAAAACACACGATGTTCTGATGGCTGCATGGATAAAAGCCTCTCCTCCACATCCTCATCCTCCCTGGCCTTTTGCCCCGCCCAACCGGTTTAGCTGTGACTAGGTGTTGTCAGCCCCGCCCAACCGCAGAGCAGAGCAGGAGGCAGAGCTGAGCCGAGCGGAGCTGATACCTCGATTGGTACTGACGCTGCCTGCTTCTGTGACTGCAGCGAGTAGCGGAAAATTACCTGCCCCTCCCCCCTCTCTTCCACATTCACAGAGAACTGCGGCATACAGAATACATACTGAATCGCTTTTACGCGCTCCAGGCATTGTTTGAGGAAACACAGTAGATTGTGTCAGAGCAGAGGGAGGGATGAAAAAAGCAACCACCTAACGCAGGCTTCTTCAGATGGCGCATGTAGCACGCTGCCACCTTTAAATCACATGCTGACCCACTTAAAAGCTACACAGTCCATACGCATCGACTGCTACATGCAATGTCTGAGTGTGAGCATACAAAGCACTGATCGAGTCTCCATCACACTGAACCAACCACACGAAGGGAGCTTTGACAGATCGGGCCATGCTTGTTTGTGCTGAACCACTCCCTGAAATGAGGTCATGTTGTCTGAGTGAGTCAAAGCATCACGGATCCACAGCAGCACACAGTGCACTGAATTTCACCGAGATTATCTGAACACAGTCTACCAGTTAAGAGAAATAACAACATTACTGAATGCTTAGAAATGTCACGAATGTACATGAAACACAAGATTTAACCGCTGACAAATTCAATCAAAACGGAATAGCTACACAGGGGCTTGTGTGCTATTTGGTATGAGCGGATCAGGGTCATAGGAATGTTAATGATAATATATTAAATCGTGTTTACAGCGCTCTAAAGCTGATAGCACACGTCTGTAGAGATGGACGCTAATTCCCTGTTAGTTCTCTCAGCTGCTCCCCTTCTCAGGGATTGCTGGTGAAGAAGAGGGGGAGGGGAAGAGATCTGGCAGCATGGATGAGGATGATGAGAAAAAAAGGACCAGGTTTGGGATGAATAATATCTTGATGTTGCACAGCTCAAAAAGGGGGAAATAGAACAGGCAGTTGAATAAAAAATAACCAGGGAATAACATGTATAACTTGCACATTACATTTGTTGGATGAGAGCATGGTATTTTAACACATAACATTTATATTTAAAGCAGAGAATAGCCTATGAACACATGGTCCTTGGCTCACAAATCTTTTTTGTATTGAAAGTAAAAAGATAGCTCGGCAAAACAGCAATTTTTTCTAAGGGTGTTCATCTATTATTAGAGACACATCATCACACAGTACCTGATGAAATGTAACTGTGTTTCACAATACATTTGGGTCTTGAAGTGCAGTCTCTAACAGATTTTATAAAATATCACTTAATACTTAGGCTACAAATATGTAAGAAATTGCTGAGTAGAATTTACTGCACAAACACTAGAGAAAGGATAATGACTCCATAGAAGCTGAAGTAAATATCTCAGGAGAAACAGTAGATTGCAAGACTGAACAAATATGAGCAGAGCACAGTCAAATTCTGACAAAAAGATAAGATTTTTAAGGCTGAAATGCTACAGTTACAAACCTGGGAGAATTAAAGGCCCTACCCACACAGGTGTTTCCACTTATTTTGCCTAATTAGACCCCCTCTTGGGAACAGTAGGCATGTTCATACAGTATGTGCTTGATTGACACCTCCCTCACTTTCCTGATGTGCATGTCGGGGTGGGTCAAAATACACCTTTATCATTCTTGTAGGCTTTTTTCCCAGAAGACACTCTGACATGAACACAGTAGGAAGAACACAGGCTGAGTTCTATAGCTGCATTGCTTTCAGCATCCTGATACTGTGCATGTTGCATGGTTCACTGTCACACTGCTATGGTATACATGAAGACTTGAATACAACAGACAGAACCATCGTTAATGTAATTAGTTATACCTGTACTTCTCCAACTATGCCTAAGTCTGTTGTAAGAAAACCCAACTTTGAGCACCTTGGAAGCCCAATGGTTACAGTGCATGCCATGTAATGGCTGCGTCCAGGTTCGATTCCGGCCAGAGGCCTATGCTGCAAGTCATTCCCCTCTCTCTCTCCCTGTTTCCTATCAGCCTCTCTGCCACCTGCTATCTAAAATAAAAAGGCAAGAAGCCCAAAATAAATCTAAAAAACACAACATCTTCAACCTGGGTTGCATAATAACTAAATAAAACACCTATGTCTGGGAACACTGTGCAGGGCCTATTAAAACTACAATCTTTGTAACATACAAATAAAATTTATGCACAGTCAGAGAACATTACAACATTAATTTCTCAACAAGTTTTGTCTTATGATAATAAACCAAGAGCTTATAAAATAATAAGCCAAGAGCTTATAAAATAATAAGCCAAGAGCTTATAAAATAATAAGATAAGAGCCAAATATCAAGTTGTTTTTCACCCACAGAGACATTTCATCTGATGCTAAGACAGCAGACATTTCCTAATTTTAATGCAGAACTATTAACACAAATAAGTATAACCTTTCAAAAATGGATGGACTGAACCTATGCTGCTGTCAATAATGCCCCCATCAAGTGCAATGCCACAGAAATCAAAGACAGGTATGAACAGACACCAGGTAGCAAGAGATTTTCAAAGAGTTACAACTAGTGCCATTTACTTTTCCCCCCCATCCCAGATATGAGCTTGTTCAAAGTCAGCAAATGGGCTGTTAAAATCACAACAGACCCATCACACCCTGTATATTAGTTCTACAGAACACTGTAGGCTATGCCAAAACAACTAAACAAAATAACGGTTTCTCTCCTACACTGCCACGACTATAAACAGTTAAATCAGTCACAAAGCAATCCCTGTCCAATCACCCTGAACTAACACACTGGATATATTACAATTCATATTACAGTTTAACATTGAGTTATAAATGTAAGTAAATACCTCAATGTATACAGTCTGCAATGTCTATACTGAACATGGACATGTATACAAACAGTACTGCCATATATTAAAACATTAACCCATACTTCCCATATGACCATTAATCCATCCCTCTTTGTACAAACACCCACCCTTGCACCTGTGAATCATTTGTGTTTATGCTTACTTGTCTAACCTTGTTTTGGCATTACCACCATATGAATGATCCTACACGTTGTTACATCTGTGTGTAAGCACATTGACAGTAATCGGAAACCGGAGTAAACCTCTTTGTAAGTGTAACACAGTTGGCCAAAAAAGCTGATTCTGACAGATTCAGGTTTCGTATCAGTGGGGCAAACAAAGTATTTCATATGTTAGGTTGAAACGTGTACATAAATAGACGATGCAAAGTTAAAAAAACAAGACTTACTCAGTTGGAGGACAGCGATTTGCATGAAATACAATACAACCCATGTGAAGCACCTTATGGCTGGCGGAAGAGATGAAGACGAAGAACCCAAATGAGGTCCAAAATGGCCTCACGTGTGGCCTAAACACAGATGCATGATAAGACGCCAGCTCCTACATAAAAGGTTGCAGTAGCGCTTTAGGCCATCAGTGGCAGCACTGAGCGCAATGCTGTTATCGTCAGCAGGTGATGGGCGAAGAAGACCCGCCATCTTGTGTTTTCTTATATCCAGTCTATGGTTTTACATGAGTAGTTGTCAGTGTGGACTCATGAAGCACTTACTTAGAGCAAGTTATGTTTCTGTTACATTAAAACATACATAACACACACTCATTTCATCGAACAGGTCGCTAAGAAGTCTAACCTATCTCCGGTGAGTTTGTATTTTCAACATTAAGTAACTTAATAAACTCTGAATGGACACTGAATTGTGATTTGAGTCACTGCTGCGAGCTTCTGAGAGGCATAAACTTCTCAAATCACTCCTGTAATAAAGTGTGTTTTCTACCGAGGCTCCCCGCAAAGCTAACTATTCTAAACAGACGCCGTTTTGCCGGTAAAACACGTATTTAGCATCATGCTAACTACGCTACAACCTTTGGCGCTATGAGGAGGCTACACAACAAAACACAGAAGTAGTTTCTGTTAAATGTTAGGAGTATTTTAACTAATAAACACATGTTGTAGAAGTGGTTTATGCTACAGGAGTGGTTTGACAAGTTGTTGGATATGTTTTAATATGTTTGCGCACCTTGTTTTGTTGAAATAGCTTGGTTGGCAAGCCAGCTTAACTACTGTGAACACTGGTTGACGCAACAGCTGTAGATACACTGTGATTTCAAGAAAAGATTGGGAACCCTGTAACAGGTTTTCAAGCTTACATACGGATATATAATATAATATTTTATAATATTATATATTCCAGGGCCTGTTAACCAACAACTGGACTCCAACTTGCCTACAGGGCCAAGAAGGGCAAATAGGATGCTGTGGTCTGCCTGCTCTGCCTCCATCTCCAGCACCTGGATACCTCAGGCACCTTCCAGAATCCTTCTTGTGGACTTCAGTTCTGCTTTCAATACCAAAGGCACCTGATGATCTTCAATCTATACCAACGCATCACTCGTCCCCCATCTCATCCATCTCCTACACTATTTCTTCAGTGACCAACAACAAGCTGTTTGGGTAGGCAAAACATCATCACCTGAACTCACCACCAACTCTTTAAGATGTACACCAATGACTGCACTGGACCCTTACTCACCACTACTTAACTCAAATACTCCACACTGCCATTCTTGCTCTTCTCACAGATAACCATGATGCTCGAGACTATCATAACACTGTTGCACACTTCACCTAATGGTGTGGGCGTAACCACCTTCAGAGCTCAACTGTACATGCATTGCAGATACACCCACTCAATTGCCACTTCACTGTGCTGCCCTGTGGGTGCAGCTACAGGTCCCCGACATGCAGAAGGGCTCACTTTGGCAAAAGCCTCGTACCTGCAGCCATAGCAGCCCTATTTCTGTCTGTCATTGTTGTGTGATGGTGTGTGTAAAGTGTAATGTTGATTTTTTTTTTCCTGTGATGTACAGTGCTGTAAAAAGGATTTCCCCCCCTGGGGACAATAAATTATAACCAATTATCAACTAATCTAACTAATATCATCTGTTTCCATAATAATATTCAAGTAAATATGCAAACAATAACACATAGGCTGTGAGAGGATATTAAATATTGAATTACACTTCTTAAACTTATTCAAACTTATACAATGAAGTGTTTCTTTAAGATAACAGGATCAGTTTGGTGCCTTAGTTCCACCAGTTGTTTCACTAAATTTATTCTTACTCTTATTCTACTTTAAGTTATTATGGCAACTTTTACTTCATTAATATGAAGTGTAATACCTTCTTATAAACACTCTATGACCCACTTCTTTTTTTGTTGTGCTCTGTTGGTTGGTACTGAGGGGACATTTTGACAAAGATTCTTTAACAAGCCCTGTGATTTCAGCACCATGGACAGCGCTTGAGCCACAGCAGGCAGAGATAGAGAAAAAAGTGGGCTAGTGAGACATGTAATGGCAGCAATATTAATTACAAAAGTTCAAAAACTTGTTTGGGAGGATAACATCTTACCTTTTCCTTATTAGGTAATGTCTGTGTTTTGGTAAAAGTGTCTTCTCCATTAATACTGATCAGTTCAGCATCTACAGGTGGAAATGGTGCGGGGAAAACCACCATGTCACTCTTGAGTGTGTCTGAGCTGAAACACACATCATACTGCTGAGTAGCTTTAGAGTAAGACCAGCTCCCATCAGGGTGGGTGGTGATCATTGGGGCGCTGTACCTGCTGAAACTGCTGTCTGTCCTGTGACATTTGACAGCTATTAAACTGATGAGGCTCAGCAAAAAGATCGCTGACACCGACACAATGGCGATCAGCAGATACAGGTTTAAATCAGAGAAGCTGTCCTCCTTCACAGGAACATGTCTGAACTGAGTCTGGATGTCAGCTGTGCTTTCAACCACCACCACATCAATAGACACAGTAGCTGACAGGGAGGGTTCTCCGTTATCAGAAACCAACACCACCAAGGGGTGAGTTTTCAGGTCATTGTCACTCATTCTCCTCTTAGTCCTGATCTCCCCGGTGCTGGTTCCGATCCGGAAGAGGTTGTTTCCTTTTGGCTCAGACAGGTGATAAGAAAGCAGCGCATTGTATCCAGAGTCTGCGTCTACAGCCCTGATCTTTGCCACAAAGTATCCCGCTTCAGCAGAATAGGGGATGCTCTCACTGTTAACAGAGCCGTGCTCAGAATAGGGCGCCAGAACAGCTGGATTATTGTCATTCTCATCCAGAATAAAAACGTTGACAGTCACGTTGCTGCTGAGCGGAGGAACACCAGAATCTGTGGCCTGAACTTTAAACTGAAACGTTTTTAACTCCTCAAAGTTAAAAGACTGCAGTGTGACTATATCTCCAGTCTCTGAGTTGATGTTTATAACAGATCCTATTACATTGTTTTGATGATTATTATTAATAACTGAAAACGTTACTTGTGCATTTTTGTCTACATCCGGATCATCTGCAGTCATAGTATAGATAACAGCCCCTATGGGACTGTTTTCCTTAACGAAAATGTTTATCATAGGTTCTTTAAAACGAGGTGCATTGTCATTGACATCAGAAACGTGCACTGTAATAACACTTGTCCCGGAAAGAGGCGGGACCCCTTCGTCAGTCGCTATTATTGTTACATTATATTTAGAAGCTTGTTCTCTATCTAGAGTTCCGTCTACGACCAAAGAATAATGGTTCTTGTATGTATTCTTAATTTTAAACGGAACAGAATCAACTATTCTAACCTGAACAACTCCGTTTTTATCTGCGTCGTTATCTTTCACTGTTATAAGTCCAACCATCGTGTCTAGTTGTGAATCTTCTCTGACCACATTGACTAAAGACGTCACTGATATTTCTGGTGCATTATCATTAACATCTGTGATTTCAACTAGTACTTTACAATGAGATGCTCTTGGAATTGGTCCTTTGTCTTTCGCTTGGACCCGGATTTCGACTGCACTGTTTTTTTCGTGATCTATTTCACCGTTTACCGTAATTTCTCCCGTTATGGAGTTAATGGCAAATTTATCAACATCATTGTCACTGCCGTGGTTGATAAAAGAATACAGTATTTCTCCATTAAGACCGTCATCTAAATCCCGAGCATGCACCAAAATTACGCTTGTACCACGAGGTTCGTTTTCTGGCACCGTGGCTTTGTACAACGACTTATCAAAAATTGGAATATTATCATTTACATCTTGCACATTAACAGTGATATGCAATGTGCCTGATTTAGGAGGTTTTCCTCCATCTATAGCCGTCAGTGTGAGTTTGATAGCTGGCCGTTTCTCACGGTCTAAGGCTTTCTGTAGTACCATTTCAGCAGACATTGTCTGCTCTCCAGCATTCTGCACATCCAGGGTGAAATGTTCATTTTGGCTCAGCTTGTAGCTTTTTACCGAATAAGTACCCACATCAGCATCGAAAGCCTTTGCCAGTGTAAATCTTTCACCAGGAAAAGCTGATTCAGACACATTAAGAACAATTCCTGGAATCCGAAAAGAGGGCGCGTTGTCATTTATATCCAAAATATTAACCTCAAATCGGTAGAGATTTAGCGGAGAGTTGACAATGGCTTCCACTTCCAGAGAGCACTTCACGCTGCGAGAGCACAGCTCCTCTCGGTCTATTCTGTCTTTCACCAGAAGTATTCCGGTCTTAACATTTACTTCGAAATACCTCGTGTTTGGTCCTGATATTTCAAAACCTCGATTTTCCAGCTCTTGTACATCTAAATGTAAATCCTTAGCCAAATTTCCCACAGTGGTACCCGGGCTCGATTCCTCCGTCACCGAATATGCAATCTGTGCTGTTGCGACACTCCATATGTGAAACGCAGGGAAAACATAATACATCCAGTGCCGGATAATGTTCCCGTGGCGTTGCATTCTTTTCATAGCCTGCTAGACAAGTGACTTGGAAATATTTGGCTCAAGTCGTAACATTGTTTGGTACTATTACACTCAGATAAGAGCCCCTCAGTGCAATGAGGGTGTTCTGTATAATATGACGGACAAAGACTTACAAACCCTCTCTCTTTAATAAAAAAGGGAGGAGCTTCACACAGAATAGTTTCAACTCTGTGAGCTGATAGCGACATCTTATGGTAACATAGAAGACAAGAAAATAATGAAATATATTGTAAGATAATTAAAACATTAGGGTTTTCCTGAAATTAAGATAATAGAAAATCTATACTAAATTACCACTAACAAAAACGGCAACAAAAAAAACAACAAAAACACATGTGACATTCTAGCCAGACTACATCGCCCTAGCAACATTCAGTTATTGTAAAGAGGAATGAGAAATTGGTTAAATATTTAAAATTTGTTTCACAGTCTATTCGTTTTCTTTACAGCACACAAGAGCATCATAGCATGGCCAACAAAACCAGAGAGCAATGTAGGATATATTTAGAATGTCATCATTTTTCTTTAAGTCATACAATAAAGGAATGGCCGTTTAATCTTGAATATCATGTGAGTAGGCTACAACAAAAAGTTCTAGCCCTATGTATTATGTACCATTATTTTTACCTTTTCTTTATTAGGTAAAGTCTGAGTCCTGTTGAAAGTGTCTCCTCCGTTAATACTGATCAGCTCCGCATCTACAGACGGAAACGGCGCGGGGAAAACCACCATGTCACTCTTGAGTGTGTCTGAGCTGAAACACACGTCATACTGCTGAGTAGCTTTAGAGTAAGACCAGCTCCCGTCAGGGTGGGTGGTGATCATTGGGGCGCTGTACCTGCTGAAACTGCCGTCTGTCCTGTGGCATTTGACAGCTATTAAACTGATGAGGCTCAGCAGAAAGATCGCTGACACCGACACAATGGCGATCAGCAGATACAGGTTTAAATCAGAGAAGCTGTCCTCCTTCACAGGAACATGTCTGAACTGAGTCTGGATGTCAGCTGTGCTTTCAACCACCACCACATCAATAGACACAGTAGCTGACAGGGAGGGTTCTCCATTATCAGAAACCAACACCACCAAGGAGTGAGTTTTCAGGTCATTGTCACTCATTCTCCTCTTAGTCCTGATCTCCCCGGTACTGGTTCCGATCCGGAAGAGGTTGTTTCCTTTGGGCTCAGACAGGTGATAAGAAAGCAGCGCATTGTATCCAGAGTCTGCGTCTACAGCCCTGATCTTTGCCACAAAGTATCCCGCTTCAGCAGAATAGGGGATGTTCTCACTGTTAACGGAGCCATGCTCAGAATAGGGCGCCAGAACAGCTGGATTATTGTCATTTTCATCCAGAATAAAAACATTGACAGTCACGTTGCTGCTGAGCGGAGGAACACCAGAGTCTGTGGCCTGAACTTTAAACTGAAACGTTTTTAACTCCTCAAAGTTAAAAGACTGCAAACTGATTATATCTCCAGTCTCTGAGTTAATGTTTACCACGGACGTTATCGGAATAGTTTTTGAATCACCTAACAATGAGTAGGTTACTCTCGCGTTTTCATTTATATCAGGATCAACTGCAGTTATTGTGTAGATAGTGGCTCCCACTACACTATTTTCTTTCACATATACATTTATCACAGGCTCTGAGAATAGAGGCGCATTATCATTCACATCAGAAATGTGAACAGAAATAACACTGGTGCTGGAGAGAGGTGGAGTGCCTTGATCGGTAGCTGTGATAGTGACATTATATAGAGAAACACTCTCTCTGTCAAGAGGTCCATCAACTGTCAATGAATAATAATTTTTGTAGTTTAACTTTAGTTTAAAGGGCACCAACCCAACAATTGTAGCACTGGTAAGCCCATTATTACCCCCATCTTTGTCAGTGACAGTCACCAAAGCAACCACTGTACCTATCTCAGCGTCCTCTTTAACGGGGCTCATAAGAGAAGTTATGATGATTTCAGGAATATTGTCATTAACGTCGATTACTTCCACTAACACTTTACCATGCACACTACGAGATGGCGTGCCTTTGTCTCTTGCCTGTACACGAATATCATATGCTGTATTCTCTTCATAGTCTACTTTTCCACTTACAGTTATTTCCCCTGTGTCTGGATTTATTAAGAACACAGTTTCAGGATTGAAATTTCCCCTCTCAATAAATGAATACACAATCTCACCATTTATTCCCTCATCTAAATCTGTAGCTGTTACAATCAGTATGGATGTCTGAAACGGAGTATTCTCAGTGACCCGGGCCTTATACAGAGGTTGGCTAAATACCGGAACATTGTCATTTATATCTATTACATTTACAACTATTTTTAATGTCCCTGACCTGGCAGGTTTTCCTCCGTCCAGAGCAGTTAACGTCAGGTGGATTACGGATTGTTTCTCTCTGTCTAAAGATTTCTGCAGGACCAGCTCGGCAGACTCACTGTGTTGTCCACCGCTCTGTACGTCTAATGAGAAATATTCATTTGGACTCAGCTTGTAGCTCTTTACGGAGTTACTGCCCGTGTCTGCGTCATTTGCCATGGGGAGTAAATACCTCTCCCCTGTAAAAGACGATTCCGAAATATTAAAAGTCTTCTCTTTTTCATGAAAAGATGGTGCGTTATCGTTTATATCAATAATCTGAACCTCTATGCGATGCAGATGCATCGGGTTGCTCAGGATGGCTTCTATATTGAGAGCACATTTGACCGTGTTTGGACAGAGCTCCTCACGGTCAATCCTATCGCAAACATATAGAACACCAGTTTTTAAATCCACGTCGAAATATTTCTTTGAATTTCCAGATACAACTCGCAGATCCCGTTTTTCCAATTCGTGAACGTTAATTTGTAAATCCTTAGCAAGATTTCCCACCACCGTCCCTTTGTCAACCTCTTCGGAAACGGAAAACGATAGCTGCGATGTAGCACGATCACACAAAGAGAGCAAGGCTGTAATCATTTGTATCCAAAGCGTGACTGTTAGTCTTCCACGTCCCATTGCTGCAACCGAATGGACGAAATAAGCTAATACTTTACGAGCATATCCACCGTTTAGCAGAGTAACAGACGAAGCCCTCTCCGTCTTGTGGTCATTTGTGTAATTTCTGACAAAGCACGGGTGGACAACGGATGCTTCACAAGGAAAGGAGGAGTTTGGGGAAAGAAAGCAGCCATACGAACATTTGTGGTCTCCAGCGACACCAACTGTTATTTCGGTGCTATTTTTTTAAAGATGTGGATATGCTATATAGCCCATAATATTTGTGCATGGGGTCATACTAGTGGAAGAATATTCAAAACCTCGTTCACAACGCATTTTATGTTGCGTAAGAAAAGTTTAAATTAATGTAAAAGCGAGAGGCAGCCTTTTTCACTGCACGCTACACCACCATGTAGAGTCAGCACCATGGACAGTTTCCATGGGCACCATTATGTAACAGTGCTGAATCAACATATAATATCTTGTATAGAAAGGCCAAAACAAGTCTTCCACAAATCAAATGACACCGTCATCAGAAAGACCCCAGATCTAATTCTTGGGTGGCAAACAACTCACCTTTTCTTTATTAGGTAAAGTCTGAGTCCTGGTATAAGTGTCTCCTCCGTTAATACTGATCAGCTCCGCATCTCCAGGTGGAAACGGCGCGGGGAAAACCACCATGTCACTCTTGAGTGTGTCTGAGCTGAAACACACGTCATACTGCTGAGTAGCTTTAGAATAAGACCAGCTCCCATCAGGGTGGGTGGTGATCATTGGGGCGCTGTACCTGCTGAAACTGCCGTCTGTCCTGTGGCATTTGACAGCTATTAAACTGATGAGGCTCAGCAGAAAGATCGCTGATACCGACACAATGGCGATCAGAAGATACAGGTTTAAATCAGAGAAGCTGTCCTCCTTCACAGGAACATGTCTGAACTGAGTCTGGATGTCAGCTGTGCTTTCAACCACCACCACATCAATAGACACAGTAGCTGACAGGGAGGGTTCTCCATTATCAGAAACCAACACCACCAAGGGGTGAGTTTTTAGGTCATTGTCACTCATTCTCCTCTTAGTCCTGATTTCCCCGGTGCTGGTTCCTATCCGGAAGAGGTTGTTCCCTTTTGGTTCAGACAGATGATAAGAAAGCAGCGCATTGTATCCAGAGTCTGCGTCTACAGCCCTGATCTTTGCCACAAAGTATCCCGCTTCAGCAGAATAGGGGATGCTCTCACTGTTAACGGAGCCGTGCTCAGAATAGGGCGCCAGAACAGCTGGATTATTGTCATTTTCATCCAGAATAAAAACGTTGACAGTCACGTTGCTGCTGAGCGGAGGAACACCAGAGTCTTTGGCCTGAACTTTAAACTGAAACGTTTTTAACTCCTCAAAGTTAAAAGACTGCAAACTGATTACATCTCCAGTCTCTGAGTTAATGTTTACCACGGACGTTATCGGAATAGTTTTTGAATCACCTAACAATGAGTAGGTTACTCTCGCGTTTTCATTTATATCAGGATCAACTGCAGTTATTGTGTAGATACTAGCTCCAACTGCACTGTTTTCTTTTACATAAATATTAATCACAGGCTGCATAAATCGAGGCGCGTTGTCGTTGGCGTCAGAAACATGAACGGTAATAATGCTGGTGCTCGATAGAGGCGGCGTACCTTCATCAGTAGCTGTAATCGTAACATTGTAAACAGAGCATCCTTCCCTGTCAAGAGGTCCATCCACGACTAAAGAGTAATAATTTTTATAATTAGAAGTGAGCTTAAAGGGCGCGGAACCAATTAGTTTACAGTTAGTCTGTCCGTTTTTCCCTCCATCTTTATCAGTCACTGTCACTAAAGCGACAACGCTTCCTATGTCAGCATCCTCTTTAACGGGGTTCATGAGTGACGTCACCACAATTTCTGGGGCATTGTCGTTCACATCTATTACCTCCACCAGCAGCTTTCCATTTGCTCTTCTTGGCGACGAACCTTTATCTGTCGCTTGAACATGGATTTCATATGCTGGCTGTGCCTCAAAATCCAAATCACCCTTGACAGTGATCTCACCAGTCTCTGCATTAATAAGAAACACATCTGACGGATTGAAGTTTGCACGCTTCACAAAGGAGTAAGTCAGCCTTCCGTTGTCCCCTTCATCTAAATCTGTGGCACTTAGTTGAATTACTGACGAACCAGCTGGTGCATTTTCATTTACACGTGCCTTGTAAAGCGTTTTACTAAATGATGGCGTGTTATCGTTAACATCCAAAACATTTACATTTATTTTTAAAGTTCCCGTTTTAGGAGGTTTTCCTCCGTCTACAGCGGTCAGAATTAGTGTAATAAGGGCTTGTTTTTCTCGATCCAAAGCTTTCAGTAGCACTAATTCAGCAGACACACTATGTTCCCCACCGTTCTGTACATCTAGAGAGAAGTATTCATTTGGACTTAGTCTGTAAGTCTTTACTGAATTGCTTCCCATATCTGCATCAAGAGCCATAGGAAGCAAGAAATGCTCGCCTGTAGGCGATAATTCAGAAATGTTAAGTGAATGTGACCTCTCGACGAAGGTAGGTGCGTTGTCATTCAAATCAGTAACTACCACCTCAATACGGTGGAGTACCATAGGATTACTCAGTATGGCCTCTAATTTTAACGTGCATTTTATCGTATTTGGACAAAGCTCCTCGCGGTCAATTCGCTCATTAACATAAAGATCCCCCGTTTTAAAATTCGCCTCGAAATATTTCTTACTGTACCCAGACACGATATTTAGATTCCTCGCTTGCAGGTCCCGAGCATTGACATTTAGATCCTTCGCGAGATTCCCCACCACAGTTCCTTTGTCCACCTCCTCGGAAACAGAGTAGGATATCTGAGCAACACAGCAGTCACATAAAAACAGAATAAACACCCAGCAGAGAGTCCGATTATTCCGTCCACAGCCCATCGCTTCTTTCAACAAATCTGACGCGAGAAAAAAAGTATACGTCCATGAAAGGCCACTCGATCTCCCATAATCTGTTATCCCATCCCCTCCAGTCCTCTCATTTTCATCGCTGTTCGTGTTCCTCTCACAAAGCAATGGCAGTCTGCTGCTGACGCGACACACTGAAAGGGAGGAGACTGAAAACGCCGAGCTCACAAAATCATGTGGTCATCAGCGACCCCACGCGTTACAACTGTGACTTGAACACACTTTCAGAAAAAAACAGGTGTTGTAATTGTTACACAGTACAATATGAAATACCTTGACGTTAAAGTTCCAAGAACAAGACTGAAAGTTTCGTTCTGTCCAAGTGTGTAAAAAGGAAAAATTAAGCCAAACCAGTCAGACTTAATGATGGAAATGGCAGTTATCTAGAAGCAGTCTGAAATTAAACGTCAAAAACATATAATAAGTTCAAACTTATGGACAATATTTTCTGTACAGTTAAGTTATAACAGACATCAACAAAATATTTAAAGACAAGTTCGGCCAGTATTAAACTAATGGATTGATTGATTGATATTGGTATTGATATCACAGGTAAAAGGAAACATGCAAGAAGAGGTTGCAATTGACAGACCAAGTAATTAAACAGGAGTGATAGCATAATTCAACTCTGTCAAGACATATCATTTGATTTGTGAGCACAAGTGCACGAAAAGGACGCAAATGCTGTTTCAGCACCACGGAAAGCGCCATACACACCCAGTGGCAGGATATGCGAACTATTTTCACCCCTAAATAAATCCCTTCATAGTGTTTGTTTTCAATTAAAAGCTACAAAGACTATTTTGGCAAAGAGCAGCGATGTTTACGATGAAATTATGTTGGCAGAAGAAGCTGATCCTAATGTCACTCCTTAAAGTGGAGTGAAAAAATGCAAACAACTCACCTTTTCTTTGTTTGGTAAAGTCTGAGTCCTGGTATAAGTGTCTCCTCCGTTAATACTGATCAGCTCCGCATCTACAGACGGAAACGGTGCGGGGAAAACCACCATATCACTCTTGAGTGTGTCTGAGCTGAAACACACGTCATACTGCTGAGTAGCTTTAGAGTAAGACCAGCTCCCGTCAGGGTGGGTGGTGATCATTGGGGCGCTGTACCTGCTGAAACTGCCGTCTGTCCTGTGACATTTGACAGCTATTAAACTGATGAGGCTCAGCAGAAAGATCGCTGACACCGACACAATGGCGATCAGCAGATACAGGTTTAAATCAGAGAAGCTGTCCTCCTTCACAGGAACATGTCTGAACTGAGTCTGGATGTCAGCTGTGCTTTCAACCACCACCACATCAATAGACACAGTAGCTGACAGGGAGGGTTCTCCGTTATCAGAAACCAACACCACCAAGGGGTGAGTTTTCAGGTCATTGTCACTCATTCTCCTCTTAGTCCTGATCTCCCCGGTGCTGGTTCCGATCCGGAAGAGGTTGTTTCCTTTGGGTTCAGACAGGTGATAAGAAAGCAGCGCATTGTATCCAGAGTCTGCGTCTACAGCCCTGATCTTTGCCACAAAGTATCCCGCTTCAGCAGAATAGGGGATGCTCTCACTGTTAACGGAGCCGTGCTCAGAATAGGGCGCCAAAACAGCGGGATTATTGTCATTTTCATCCAAAATCAAAACGTTGACGGTCACGTTGCTGCTGAGCGGAGGAACACCAGAGTCTGTGGCTTGAACTTTAAACTGAAACGTTTTTAACTCCTCAAAGTTAAAAGACTGCAGTGTGACTATATCTCCTGTCTCCGAGTTAATATTTAAAACGGATGAAATCGGAATATTTTTTGGATAATTGTCTAATAATGCATACGTCACTTTGGCATTACTGTCCAAATCAGCATCAAACGCACTTACCGTATAAATGACGGAGCCTGTCGGACTATTTTCTTTAACATAAACATTAATCACAGGCTCCATGAAACGAGGTGCGTTGTCATTGACATCAGAAACATGAACAGTAATGACCCTGATACTGGACAGAGGCGGACTTCCTTCGTCTGTGGCTGTAATGGTGACATTGTAAAGAGAAGTGTTTTCTCTGTCCAGCGGTCCGTCTACTACTAATGAATAGTCGTTTTTGTAGTTTAGCTTCAGTTTAAAGGGAACAGACCCCATTACCTTACAGTTGGTTACACCATTGCTTCCTCCATCTTTATCACTCACTGTAACTAAAGCAACGATTGTCCCCAATTCTGCGTCTTCTTTTACTGGGGTCATCAGTGACGTCACAGATATTTCTGGGGCATTGTCATTCACATCAATTATCTCTATCAGTAGTTTAGCATGAGCACTACGAGGAAAAGGACCTTGATCCTTTGCTTGAACTCTGACTTCATAAGCAGGCGTTTCTTCATAGTCTAAATTACCTTTCACTGTGATTTCTCCAGTTTCTGAATTTAGATCAAAAATATTTGAGGGATCAATATTGCCTCGTTTGTTCAGGGAGTACAGGATCTTACTGTTCATGCCCTCGTCTAAATCTGTTGCATTTAACTTTATTACCACTGTTCTACTTGGGGTATTTTCATGCACACGTACTTTATAAAGAGATTTGCTAAAAGTTGGTACATTATCATTCACATCTAATACATTTACACGTATCTGCAATGTACCGGATCTAGCAGGTTTTCCTCCATCTACAGCGGTGAGAAGAAGTGTGATGACCGACTGTTTCTCTCGATCTAAAGCTTTCTGCAGCACTAACTCAGCAGACACACCATGTTCTCCACCGCTCTGCACATCAAGCGAGAAGTGTTCATTTTGGCTCAGCTTGTATGTCTTAACTGTGTTGCTGCCGATGTCTGCATCTACTGCTATTGGGAGAAGATATCTCTCTCCCGTCAAAGATGATTCGTAAATATCTAATGAATGCGTCTTTTCAACGAAATCAGGCGAATTGTCGTTTATATCTAACACGTTAACCTCTATGCGGTGTGCAGTCATTGGATTGTTTAAAACAGCTTGTATTTTCAAAGAGCATTTTACCACATTCGGACAAAGCTCCTCTCTGTCTATCCTCTCATCAACAAAGAGGTTTCCGGTTCGCAAATTCACGTCCAAATATTTCTTACTGTAACTCGAAACAATTCGTAGATCTCTGGTCTCCAGATCCTGTACATTGATGTTTAAATCCTTTGCGATATTCCCCACTACTGTGCCTTTGTTCACCTCCTCGGATATCGAGTAGGATAACTGCGAAGCAACCGAGTCACTGAGACAAAGAAACAAAACACATTGAATCCAGACGTATTCCCTCTGCCGTCGAACATACATCGTTGATGCAACAAAAGAGCTGAATCCAAGTAATCATTTATCCACAGTTCAAATAATTCAGTGGAAAGCAATACTGTTGTGGGGAGCCTCCCGCTGTTGTCGCCACTGAACCTTCCGCGGTTGTACTAAAGGCCGGTGACGATTTCATTTTTTTTTCCCCAGACAGGGAGGAGGAGTTTTGGATATGAATACATTCCTGTCTATGGTCTCCTGCGACATCGTGTGGTGAATGATAGGTAAGAAAATACAAAACTGTTACCCTAATAATATTAACAATTATGTTATATAAAAGCATTTGTCTCAGATCCAGCTCGAGTCCACCCTGGTGATCTCATAGTGATCACATTTTAGGAGTGCTCACTTGATGATTCATGTCGTGACAAACAACCAAGATACTATGTTTATACTATGTGCTATGGTATACATGGTCTTTTGTGATATTTAGTTTGACAACCTCGAATTGACGAATGAGCTAAATATCTCAGTAGTAAAGCGAGGTGCTGTAAAGTTCAATATATGCAACGCAATATAAACAGTAAAACACGTGAATATATTTAAATACTTTAATTCCTATACAGTAATTCAAAAGTCCCACATTTTTAATAAATCATAAACTAGAGAGGCAAGTTTGTTTCACTGAAAGATTGCTTAGAAACCATACAGTATATTGTAAAGAGAAAGTCTAGCACCATGGACAGCGATTTCTCACTCATTTCAGAGAGCTTTTTTCAGAGGGCATTGTCAGTGCAATGTGGTACCAGCTACACACAAAATAGATTGTAGGTTCAGCACCACGGTAAGCCTTGTTTCCGTAGACAGAGCAGCCTAGATCCATGTAATCACAAATTAAATTGTTTCAACAAACAGGAATAATAGCAGCTGGTTTTGCGGCAGAACAGTAGAAAGAGCGGCTTCAGCACTACAGTGGGCACAAATATTAGCAGGAAATAAACTGGCTTGATCATCTCATTTCAAACATACGAGTTGTTTCAAGAAGCGATTTGACAACATTTATTTGTTCATATTCATTAATAGCATATGTTGTCAGCACAAATGAACGTCCTGGTCATTGACTCTGTCGAAGCCTACTCAAACAGATTATTGAAGCTTGGTATTTCAAGACAGGCCACCTAAAGCAGAGAACACGCAATTATTCAAATTCTGAAATGACTTAAATGTATGTCACAACTGTTGCTTGTTGCTGAGTTATTTGATTTCAATCAGCCTAAAAGTGCATTTGTGTTGTCATGAATGTTTGTCAGTAGTTGTTTCAAAAGGCCTGGTTGCAAAATTGTAGTCTTTAAGTGCACGTTCATCATGCATCAATATGGAATAATCGTGATATCATAAGAAACCAGGAAAAGGCCTTGCAAATGTATAGCCTACCTTTTCTTTATTAGGTAACGTCTGAGTCCTGGTATAAGTGTCTCCTCCGTTAATACTGATCAGCTCCGCATCTGCAGGCGGAAACTGCGCGGGGAAAACCACCATGTCACTCTTGAGTGTGTCTGAGCTGAAACACACGTCATACTGCTGAGTAGCTTTAGAGTAAGACCAGCTCCCGTCAGGGTGGGTGGTGATCATTGGGGCGCTGTACCTGCTGAAACTGCCGTCTGTCCTGTGACATTTGACAGCTATTAAACTGATGAGGCTCAGCAGAAAGATCGCTGACACCGACACAATGGCGATCAGCAGATACAGGTTTAAATCAGAGAAGCTGTCCTCCTTCACAGGAACATGTCTGAACTGAGTCTGGATGTCAGCTGTGCTTTCAACCACCACCACATCAATAGACACAGTAGCTGACAGGGAGGGTTCTCCGTTATCAGAAACCAAGACTACCAAGGGGTGAGTTTTCAGGTCATTGTCACTCATTCTCCTCTTAGTCCTGATCTCCCCGGTGCTGGTTCCGATCCGGAAGAGGTTGTTCCCTTTGGGTTCAGACAGGTGATAAGAAAGCAGCGCATTGTATCCAGAGTCTGCATCTACAGCCCTGATCTTTGCCACAAAGTATCCCGCTTCAGCAGAATAGGGGATGCTCTCACTGTTAACGGAGCCGTGCTCAGAATAGGGCGCCAGAACAGCTGGATTATTGTCATTTTCATCCAAAATAAAAACGTTGACAGTCACGTTGCTGCTGAGCGGAGGAACACCAGAGTCTGTGGCCTGAACTTTAAACTGAAACGTTTTTAACTCCTCAAAGTTAAAAGACTGCAGTGTGACTATATCTCCTGTCTCCGAGTTAATATTTAAAACTGATGAAATCGGAATATTTCTTGGATAACTGTCTAATAATGTATACGTCACTTTGGCATTTCTGTCCAAATCAGGATCAAACGCACTTACCGTATAAATGACGGAGCCTGTCGGACTATTTTCTTTCACATAAACATTAATCACAGGCTCCGTGAAACGAGGTGCGTTGTCATTGACATCAGAAACATGAACAGTAATGACCCTGATACTGGACAGAGGCGGACTTCCTTCGTCTGTGGCTGTAATGTTGACATTGTAAAGAGAAGTGTTTTCTCTGTCCAGCGGTCCGTCTACTACTAATGAATAGTCGTTTTTGTAGTTAGACTTCAGTTTAAAGGGAACAGACCCCATTACCTTACAGTTGGTTACACCATTGCTTCCTCCATCTTTATCACTCACTGTAACTAAAGCAACGATTGTCCCCAATTCTGCGTCTTCTTTTACCGGGGTCATCAGTGACGTCACAGATATTTCTGGGGCATTGTCATTCACATCAATTATCTCTATCAGTAGTTTAGCATGACCACTACGAGGAGAATGTCCCTGGTCCATTGCCTGAACTCTGACTTCATAAGCAGGCGTTTCTTCATAGTCTAAATTACCTTTTACAGTGATTTCGCCAGTTTCTGAATTTAGATGAAAAATACTTGAAGGATCAATATTGCCTCGTTTGTTCAGGGAGTACAGGATCTTACTGTTCATGCCCTCGTCTAAATCTGTTGCATTTAACTTTATTACCACTGTTCCACGTGGGGCATTTTCATGCACACGTACTTTATAAAGAGATTTGCTAAAAGTTGGTACATTATCATTCACATCTAATACATTTACACGTATCTGCAATGTACCGGATCTAGCAGGTTTTCCTCCATCTACAGCGGTGAGAAGAAGTGTGATGACCGACTGTTTCTCTCGATCTAAAGCTTTCTGCAGCACTAACTCAGCAGACACACCATGTTCTCCACCGCTCTGCACATCAAGCGAGAAGTGTTCATTTTGGCTCAGCTTGTATGTCTTAACTGTGTTGCTGCCGATGTCTGCATCTACTGCTACCGGGAGAAAATATCTCTCTCCCGTTAAAGACGATTCAGAAATATTCAAAGTATATGCTCTTTCAACGAAATCAGGCGAATTGTCGTTTATATCTAACACGTTAACCTCTATGCGGTGTGCAGTCATTGGATTGTTTAAAACAGCTTGTATTTTCAAAGAGCATTTTACCACATTCGGACAAAGCTCCTCTCTGTCTATCCTCTCATCAACAAAGAGGTTTCCGGTTCGCAAATTCACTTCGAAATATTTCTTACTGTCACTCGAAACAATACGTAGATCTCTGGTCTCCAGATCCTGTACATTGATGTTTAAATCCTTTGCGATATTCCCCACTACTGTGCCTTTGTTCACCTCCTCGGATATCGAGTAGGATAACTGCGAAGCAACTGAGTCACTGAGACAAAGAAACAAAACACATTGAATCCAGACGTATTCCCTCTGCCGTCGAACATACATCGTTGATGCAACAAAAAAGCTGAATCCAAGTAATCATTTATCCACAGTAAAGATAATTCAGTGGAAAGCAATACTGTTGTGGGGAGTCTCCTGCTTTTCTCGCCACTGGACCTTCCGCGGTTGTACTAAAGGTCGGTGACGATTTATTTTTTTTTCCCAGGCAGGGAGGAGGAGTTTTGGATATGAATACATTCCTGTCTATGGTCTCCTGCGACATCGTGTGGTGAATGATAGGTAAGAAAATACAAAACTGTTAACCTAATAATTTAACCAATTATGTTATATAAAAGCATTTGTGTCAGAACCAGCTCCAGTCCACCCTGGTGATCTAACAGAAATCAAATTTTAGGAGTGCCCAATTGAAGATTAATGTCGTGACAAATAACCAAGATACTATGTTTATACTATGTACTATGTATACATGGCCTTTTATGATATTTAGTTTCACACCCTCGAATTGACGGAGGAGCTAAATATATCAGTAGTAAAGCGAGGTGCTGTAAATTACAATATATGCAACGCAATATAAACAGTAAAACACATGTGAATATATTTAAATAATTGAATTCCTACATAGTAATTAAAAAGTCCCACATTTTGAATAAATTATAAACTAGAGAGGCAAGTTTGTTTCACTGAAAGATTGCTTAGAAACCATACAGTATATTGCAAAGAGAAAGTCTAGCACCATGGACAGCGATTTCTCACTCATTTCAGAGAGCTTTTTTCAGAGGGCATTGTCAGTGCAATGTGGTACCAGCTACACACAGAATAGATTGTAGGTTCAGCACCACGGTAAACAATGTTTCCATAGAAAGAGCAGCCTAGATCCATGTAATCACAAATTAAATAGTTTGAACAAACAGGAATAATAGCAGCTGGTTTTGCGGCAGAACAGTACAAAGACCGGCTTCAGCACCACAGTGAGCGCAAATATTAACAGGAAATAAACTGGCCTGATCATCTCATTTCAAACACATAAGGTGTCTAAAGAAGCCATTTTACAAGGTTTATTTTTCATATTCATCAATAGCATATGTTTTCAGCACAAATGAACATCCTAACTCCTTGTCTCTGTCGAAGCCTACTCAAACAGATTATGAAGCTTGGTATTTCAAGACTAAAGCAGAGAACAGGCAATGATTCAAATTCTGAAATGGCTAAAATGTATGTCACAACTGGTGCTTGTTGCTGAGTTACTTGATTTCCATCAGCCTCAAAGTGCATTTGTGTTGTCATGAATGTTTGTCAGTAGCTGTTTCAGAATGCTAGTAGGTCTCTGTTGCAAAATTATAGTCTTTAAGTGCACGTTCTTCGTGCATCAATATGGAAGAATCGTGATATCATAAGGAACCAGGAAAAGGCCTTAGAAATGTATAGCCTACCTTTTCTTTGTTGGGTAAAGTTTGAGTCCTGGTATAAGTGTCTCCTCCATTAATACTGATCAGCTCCGCATCTACAGACGGAAACGGGGCGGGGAAAACCACCATGTCACTCTTGAGTGTGTCTGAGCTGAAACACACGTCATACTGCTGAGTAGCTTTAGAGTAAGACCAGCTCCCGTCAGGGTGGGTAGTGATCATTGGGGCGCTGTACCTGCCGAAACTGCCGTCTGTCCTGTGGCATTTGACAGCTATTAAACTGATGAGGCTCAGCAGAAAGATCGCTGACACCGACACAATGGCGATCAGCAGATACAGGTTTAAATCAGAGAAGCTGTCCTCCTTCACAGGAACATGTCTGAACTGAGTCTGGATGTCAGCTGTGCTTTCAACCACCACCACATCAATAGACACAGTAGCTGACAGGGAGGGTTCTCCGTTATCAGAAACCAACACCACCAAGGGGTGAGTTTTCAGGTCATTGTCAATCATTCTCCTCTTAGTCCTGATCTCCCCGGTGCTGGTTCCGATCCGGAAGAGGTTGTTTCCTTTTGGCTCAGACAGGTGATAAGAAAGCAGCGCATTGTATCCAGAGTCTGCGTCTACAGCCCTGATCTTTGCCACAAAGTATCCCGCTTCAGCAGAATAGGGGATGCTCTCACTGTTAACAGAGCCGTGCTCAGAATAGGGCGCCAGAACAGCTGGATTATTGTCATTTTCATCCAGAATAAAAACGTTGACAGTCACGTTGCTGCTGAGCGGAGGAACACCAGAGTCTGTGGCCTGAACTTTAAACTGAAACGTTTTTAACTCCTCAAAGTTAAAAGACTGCAGTGTGACTATATCTCCTGTCTCCGAGTTAATATTTAAAACTGATGAAATCGGAATATTTCTTGGATAACTGTCTAATAATGTATACGTCAATTTGGCATTTCTGTCCAAATCAGGATCAAACGCACTTATAGTATAAATGACGGAGCCTGTCGGACTATTTTCTTTCACATAAACATTAATCACAGGCTCCATGAAACGAGGTGCGTTGTCATTGACATCAGAAACATGAACAGTAATGACCCTGATACTGGACAGAGGCGGACTTCCTTCGTCTGTGGCTGTAATGGTGACATTGTAAAGAGAAGTGTTTTCTCTGTCCAGCGGTCCGTCTACTACTAATGAATAGTCGTTTTTGTAGTTAGACTTCAGTTTAAAGGGAACAGACCCCATTACCTTACAGTTGGTTATACCATTGTTTCCTCCATCTTTATCACTCACTGTAACTAAAGCAACGATTGTCCCCAATTCTGCGTCTTCTTTTACTGGGGTCATCAGTGACGTCACAGATATTTCTGGGGCATTGTCATTCACATCAATTATCTCTATCAGTAGTTTAGCATGAGCACTACGAGGAGAATGTCCCTGGTCCATTGCTTGAACTCTGACTTCATAAGCAGGCGTTTCCTCATAGTCTAAATTACCTTTCACTGTGATTTCTCCAGTTTCTGAATTTAGATCAAATATATTTGATGGATCAGCAGTCCCTCGTTTGACCAGTGAATATAGGATCTTACTGTTCATGCCCTCGTCTAAATCTGTTGCATTTAACTTTATTACTACTGTTCCGTGTGCAGCATTTTCACTGACGCGTACCTTATATAGTGATTTGCTGAAAATGGGTGTATTATCATTCGCATCTATTACATTTACACGTATCTGCAATGTACCTGATCTAGCAGGTTTTCCTCCATCTACAGCGGTGAGAAGAAGTGTGATGACCGACTGTTTCTCTCGATCTAAAGCTTTCTGCAGCACTAACTCAGCAGACACACCGTGTTCTCCACCGCTCTGCACATCAAGCGAGAAGTGTTCATTTTGGCTCAGCTTATATGTCTTAACTGTGTTGCTGCCTACGTCCGCATCCTCTGCTATTGGGAGAAGATATCTCTCTCCTGGTGTCATTGATTCGGAGATGTTCAAGGAATAGATATGTTCCATGAATTCTGGCGATTTATCGTTTACATCCAAAACATTGATCTCAATGCGGTGTACATTCATTGGATTGCTTAAAACTGCTTGTATTCTTAGGGAGCACTGTGCCGTGTTCGGGCAAAGCTCTTCTCTGTCTATCCTGTCGTCAACAAAGAGGTTTCCGGTCCGTAAATTCACGTCAAAATATTTCTTACTGTAACTCGAAACAATACGTAGATCTCTGGTCTCTAGCTCTTGCACATTCAAATTCAAATCCTTTGCGATATTTCCCACCACGGTGCCTTTGTTCACCTCCTCGGAAATGGAGTACGATAATTGCGAAGCAGACCAGTCACAAAGACAAAGAAAGAAAAGACAGTGAATCCAGACGTATTCATCGTGCCGTCGAACCCTCATGGTTGTTCAATAAACTCTGAATCCCGCTAAACATGTATCTCCAGATTATGTATATATCCGACATAAACACGATTCTCCAGTAGCAACAGCAGCCCTCTCTGCCACAGTACAGTCCCAGTGAATGTCTAAAGTGAAGACCAGTGACGGTTTCAGATTCCCTGTTCAGGGAGGAGTTATAGAAACAGTGTAACAATCATATCTATGGTCTCCAGCGACCTCGTGTGGTAAAGAACAGTTAGGTCAGTAAAAATCTGAATGAAATTATAGTTATCAAAATATGTTTTCTTTCTTTCTTTCTTTTTCTTTTTTTTTTTTTTTACATCGTTAACACATGAATTTTGCCTCAGTGTGTGGGAATTAAACCATTAGTTATTTTTTCAGTCTCATATGAAATTTGATATTTCATGTGTTAATACTTAATTATGTCAATCAATTTTCAGATGTAAATGTGAACATTGAGGGAGCCATTTGTAGCTATAGTAAAATTCTGGGTGGTACAGAAGATGGCTAATTTTATTTTCTAATAAAACTGTACAAAACTAACAATTACTTAATGAAGTATTTGATCAAGCAACCAACTACTGATACCAGTAGTGTAAAACAATTCTTCATGGTATAAATATAGATAACTTAACAACAGGAGGCTGCACAAAACCTTAAATGTTAGAAAGGGGAATCAAAAGGTTACATTTAGACTCATTTCAGCACCTTGGAGAGCGATGCACATGCGGCTACACACTGATTTGTGCCCATCAATACTAATATATTTTAGAGCAAACAATGTAAAATATGGGTGAGAGGCGAGCAGCTGAATTTCATCACATTTTTTCAATAAATTCTACAATAGAAATTACACCACACAAAGGCAGTAAATACCGGAAACCGTTGCTATGACAGCTTTGGAGCAATTGTTGTTATTTTCCTTGCAATTTGTGGTTCTGTAATCATGTATGTACACTTTCACATAAATAGTTTAGAAAAAGTGTTAATCATGATGATCATCAGTAATTACATTTTAGTTGCAACATTGTTTCAAACTTAAATCATTCAAAGCAAACTTAAGGACACATACCTTTTCTTTATTAGGTAATGTCTGAGTCCTGGTATAAGTGTCTCCTCCATTAATACTGATCAGCTCCGCATCTACAGACGGAAACGGCGCGGGGAAAACCACCATGTCACTCTTGAGTGTGTCTGAGCTGAAACACACGTCATACTGCTGAGTAGCTTTAGAGTAAGACCAGCTCCCGTCAGGGTGGGTGGTGATCATTGGGGCGCTGTACCTGCCGAAACTGCTGTCTGTCCTGTGACATTTGACAGCTATTAAACTGATGAGGCTCAGCAGAAAGATCGCTGACACCGACACAATGGCGATCAGCAGATACAGGTTTAAATCAGAGAAGCTGTCCTCCTTCACAGGAACATGTCTGAACTGAGTCTGGATGTCAGCTGTGCTTTCAACCACCACCACATCAATAGACACAGTAGCTGACAGGGAGGGTTCTCCGTTATCAGAAACCAACACCACCAAGGGGTGAGTTTTCAGGTCATTGTCACTCATTCTCCTCTTAGTCCTGATCTCCCCGGTGCTGGTTCCGATCCGGAAGAGGTTGTTTCCTTTGGGTTCAGACAGGTGATAAGAAAGCAGCGCATTGTATCCAGAGTCTGCGTCTACAGCCCTGATCTTTGCCACAAAGTATCCCGCTTCAGCAGAATAGGGGATGCTCTCACTGTTAACGGAGCCGTGCTCAGAATAGGGCGCCAAAACAGCGGGATTATTGTCATTTTCATCCAAAATCAAAACGTTGACGGTCACGTTGCTGCTGAGTGGAGGAACACCAGAGTCTGTGGCCTGAACTTTAAACTGAAACGTTTTTAACTCCTCAAAGTTAAAAGACTGCAGTGTCACTATATCTCCAGTCTCCGAGTTAATATTTAAAACGGATGAAATCGGAATATTTCTTGGATAACTGTCTAATAATGCATACGTCACTTTGGCATTAGTGTCCAAATCAGGATCAAACGCACTTACCGTATAAATGACGGAGCCTGTCGGACTATTTTCTTTAACATAAACATTAATCACAGGCTCCATGAAACGAGGTGCGTTGTCATTGACATCAGAAACATGAACAGTAATGACCCTGATACTGGACAGAGGCGGACTTCCTTCGTCTGTGGCTGTAATGGTGACATTGTAAAGAGAAGTGTTTTCTCTGTCCAGCGGTCCGTCTACTACTAATGAATAGTCGTTTTTGTAGTTAGACTTCAGTTTAAAGGGAACAGACCCCATCACCTTACAGTTGGTTACACCATTGTTTCCTCCATCTTTATCACTCACTGTAACTAAAGCAACGATTGTCCCCAATTCTGCGTCTTCTTTTACTGGGGTCATCAGTGACGTCACAGATATTTCTGGGGCATTGTCATTCACATCAATTATCTCTATCAGTAGTTTAGCATGAGCACTACGAGGAGAATGTCCCTGGTCCATTGCTTGAACTCTGACTTCATAAGCAGGCGTTTCCTCATAGTCTAAATTACCTTTCACTGTGATTTCTCCAGTTTCTGAATTTAGATCAAAAATATTTGAAGGATCAATATTGCCTCGTTTGTTCAGGGAGTATAGGATCTTACTGTTCATGCCCTCGTCTAAATCTGTTGCATTTAACTTTATTATCACTGCTCCGTGTGCTGTATTTTCATACACACGTACTTTATAAAGCGATTTGCTAAAAGTTGGTGTATTATCATTCACATCTAATACATTTACACGTATCTGCAATGTACCTG
Source organism: Scomber japonicus (assembly GCF_027409825.1). NCBI lineage: Eukaryota > Metazoa > Chordata > Actinopteri > Scombriformes > Scombridae > Scomber > Scomber japonicus. Next base: position 16,381,648 of record NC_070585.1, on the reverse strand, counting down.
ATCTAGCAGGTTTTCCTCCATCTACAGCGGTGAGAAGAAGTGTGATGACCGACTGTTTCTCTCGATCTAAAGCTTTCTGCAGCACTAACTCAGCAGACACACCGTGTTCTCCACCGCTCTGCACATCAAGCGAGAAGTGTTCATTTTGGCTCAGCTTATATGTCTTAACTGTGTTGCTGCCTACGTCCGCATCCTCTGCTATTGGGAGAAGAAATCTCTCTCCCACTGACATAGATTCAGAGATGTTCAACCAATGGAAATGTTCAATGAATTCTGGCGAGTTGTCGTTTATATCTAAAACATTGATCTCAATGCGGTGCACATTCATTGGATTGCTTAAAACGGCTTGTACTCTTAGGGGACATTGTGCCGTGTTCGGGCAAAGCTCTTCTCTGTCTATCCTGTCGTCAACAAAAAGGTTTCCGGTCCGTAAATTCACGTCGAAATATTTCTTACTGTAACTCGAAACAATGCGTAGATCTCTGGTCTCTAGCTCTTGCACATTCAAATTCAAATCCTTTGCGATATTTCCCACCACGGTGCCTTTGTTCACCTCCTCGGAAATGGAGTAAGACAATTGCGAAGCAGACCAGTCACAAAGACAAAGAAAGAACAGACAGTAAATCCAGACGTATTCATCGTGCCGTCGAACCCTCATGGTTGTACACTAAATACTGAATCCCGCTAAACTTGTATCTCCAGATTATGTATATATCCGACATAAACACGATTCTCCAGAGCAGCAGCAGCCCTCTTTGCCACAGTACAATCCCAGTGAATGTCTAAAGTGATAGCCAATCGCGGTTTCAGATTTCTCTTTCAGGGAGGAGTTATAGAAATAGTGTAACAATCATATCTATGGTCTCCAGCGACCTCGTGTGGTAAAGAACAGTTAAATCAATACAAATCTGAATAAAGGGTGGGAATTAAACCAGGAGTTTTTTTCAGTCTCATATGAAATTTGATATTTCATGTGTTAATACTTAATTATGTCAATCAATTTTCAGATGTAAATGTGAACATTGAGGGAGCCATTTGTAGCTATAGTAAAATTCTGGGTGGTACAGAAGATGGCTAATTTTATTTTCTAATAAAACTGTACAAAACTAACAATTACTTAATGAAGTATTTGATCAAGCAACCAACTACTAATACCAGTAGTGTAAAACAATTCTTCATGGAATAAATATAGATAACCTAACAACAGGAGCCTGCACAAAACCTTAAATGTTAGAAAGGGGAATGAAAAGGTTACATTTAGACTCATTTCAGCACCATGGAGAGCGTTACACATGCTGTTACACACTGCTTTGTGCCCATCAATACTAATATATTTTAGAGTAAACAATGTGAAATATGGGTGAGAGGCGAGCAGCTGAATTTCATCACATTTTTTCAATAAATTCTACAATAGAAGACACCAAACAAAGGCAGTAAATACTGGAACCCGTTGCTATGAAAACTTGGGAGCAATTAATGTTATTTTCCTTGGAATTTGTGGTTTTGTTATCTTGTATGTATACTTTCACATAAATAGTTTAGAAAAAGTGTTAATCATGACGATCATCAGTAATTACATTTTAATTGCAACATTGTTTCAAACTTAAATCATTCAAAGCAAACTTAAGGACACATACCTTTTCTTTGTTAGGTAAAGTCTGAGTCCTGGTATAAGTGTCTCCTCCATTAATACTGATCAGCTCCCCATCTACAGGAGGAAACGGCGCGGGGAAAACCACCATGTCACTCTTGAGTGTGTCTGAGCTGAAACACACGTCATACTGCTGAGTAGCTTTAGAGTAAGACCAGCTCCCATCAGGGTGGGTGGTGATCATTGGGGCACTGTACCTGCCGAAACTGCCGTCTGTCCTGTGACATTTGACAGCTATTAAACTGATGAGGCTCAGCAGAAAGATCGCTGACACCGACACAATGGCGATCAGCAGATACAGGTTTAAATCAGAGAAGCTGTCCTCCTTCACAGGAACATGTCTGAACTGAGTCTGGATGTCAGCTGTGCTTTCAACCACCACCACATCTATAGACACAGTAGCTGACAGGGAGGGTTCTCCGTTATCAGAAACCAAGACTACCAAGGAGTGAGTTTTCAGGTCATTGTCACTCATTCTCCTCTTAGTCCTGATCTCCCCGGTACTGGTTCCGATCCGGAAGAGGTTGTTTCCTTTGGGCTCAGACAGGTGATAAGAAAGCAGTGCGTTGTATCCAGAGTCTGCGTCTACAGCCCTGATCTTTGCCACAAAGTATCCCGCTTCAGCAGAATAGGGGATGCTCTCACTGTTAACAGAGCCGTGCTCAGAATAGGGCGCCAGAACAGCTGGATTATTGTCATTTTCATCCAGAATAAAAACGTTGACAGTCACGTTGCTGCTGAGCGGAGGAACACCAGAGTCTGTGGCCTGAACTTTAAACTGAAACGTTTTTAACTCCTCAAAGTTAAAAGACTGCAGTGTCACTATATCTCCTGTCTCCGAGTTAATATTTAAAACTGATGAAATCGGAATATTTGTTGGATAACTGTCTAATAATGCATACGTCAATTTGGCATTACTGTCCAAATCAGCATCAAACGCACTTATCGCATAAATGAAGGAGCCTGTCGGACTATTTTCTTTCACATAAACATTAATCACAGGCTCCATGAAACGAGGTGCGTTGTCATTGACATCAGAAACATGAACAGTAATGACCCTGATACTGGATAGAGGCGGACTTCCTTCGTCTGTGGCTGTAATGGTGACATTGTAAAGAGAAGTGTTTTCTCTGTCCAGCGGTCCGTCTACTACTAATGAATAGTCGTTTTTGTAGTTAGACTTCAGTTTAAAGGGAACAGACCCCATCACCTTACAGTTGGTTACACCATTGTTTCCTCCATCTTTATCACTCACTGTAACTAAAGCAACGATTGTCCCCAATTCTGCGTCTTCTTTTACCGGGGTCATCAGTGACGTCACAGATATTTCTGGGGCATTGTCATTCACATCAATTATCTCTATCAGTAGTTTAGCATGAGCACTACGAGGAGAATGCCCCTGGTCCATTGCCTGAACTCTGACTTCATAAGCAGGCGTTTCCTCATAGTCTAAATTACCTTTCACTGTGATTTCTCCAGTTTCTGAATTTAGATGAAAAATATTTGAAGGATCAATATTGCCTCGCTTCATCAGGGAGTATAGGATCTTACTGTTCATGCCTTCGTCTAAATCTGTTGCATTTAACTTTATTACCACTGCTCCGTGTGCTGTATTTTCATACACACGTACTTTATAAAGCGATTTGCTAAAAGTTGGTGTATTATCATTCACATCTAATACATGTACACGTATCTGCAATGTACCTGATCTAGCAGGTTTTCCTCCATCTACAGCGGTGAGAAGAAGTGTGATGACCGACTGTTTCTCTCGATCTAAAGCTTTCTGCAGCACTAACTCAGCAGACACACCGTGTTCTCCACCGCTCTGCACATCAAGCGAGAAGTGTTCATTTTGGCTCAGCTTATATGTCTTAACTGTGTTGCTGCCTATGTCTGCATCTACTGCTATTGGGAGAAAATATCGCTGTCCCGGTGTCGTCGATTCAGAGATGTTCAACCAATGGATCTGTTCAATGAATTCTGGCGAGTTGTCGTTTATATCTAAAACATTGATCTCAATACGGTGCACATTCATTGGATTGCTTAAAACGGCTTGTACTCTTAGGGGACATTGTGCCGTGTTCGGGCAAAGCTCTTCTCTGTCTATCCTGTCGTCAACAAAAAGGTTTCCGGTCCGCAAATTCACGTCAAAATATTTCTTACTGTAACTCGAAACAATACGTAGATCTCTGGTCTCTAGCTCTTGCACTTTCAAATTCAAATCTTTTGCGATATTTCCCACCACGGTGCCTTTGTTCACCTCCTCGGAAATAGAGTAAGACAATTGCGAAGCAGACCAGTCACAAAGACAAAGAAAGAGAAGACCGTAAATCCAGACGTGTTCCTCATATCGTCGAAAAGTCATTTTTGTTAAATAAACGCCGTATCTTGCTCAAAATGTATCTCCAGATTATGTATATATCCGACATAAACACGATTCTCCAGCAGCAGCAGCCCTCTTTGCCACAGTGCAATACGAGTGAATGTCTAAAGTGAACACCAATGACGGTTTCAGGTTCCCCGTTCAGGGAGGAGTTTTGGAAATAGTGTAACATTCATATCTATGGTCTCCAGCGACCTCTTGTGGTAAAAGAAAGATAAGTTAATATAAATATGAGTAAAACTGCACTATATTAAAACGTGTTTAAATGGTTTACACATAATTTGGCTACAGTATGTGAAAATAACATGGAACTGTCATTTGTGAGTCTTATGGATTTAGATTTCTTACATGTTCATATTAACGTTTGTCAATTTTCAAATGCAAATACGAATATTGAAGAGGCCACCCGAAACCACAACAAAGGAGGGGGCAGGAAAAGGCGACATTTATTTTATGATTTAAAACTCATAAAACTAATAATTACTTAATGAATTAACCAACTAGTGAAAAATACAAATATAAAACTGTGAAACAATTTTTTGTTGAAAAATGTGGATGGATTAAGAACAGAATTGTGAAGAAAACATCAATGGTTAGAAGGGGAATCAAAAGGCTTCATGTAGACTCATTTCAGCACCATGGAGAGCGTTGCACATGCGGCTACACACTTCTTTGTGACTGTCAATATTGAGTATTTAAGATCAAACAATATGAGCTGTGGTTGAGACGCTAGCAGCTGAATTTAATCACAATTGGCCAATAAATTAATCAATTGAAATGTATAAAAGTGCATGAATACTGGAAGTCATTGCTATTACAATGGGGAAGGAATTGCTGTTATTTGCCTGTTTTTCTGGTTCTGTTGGCATTTGTACGTATACTATCAAATATTTTTAAATGGGGATCGTCACATGTGATTATATTTTAGTTGCAATATTGTTATGAGCTTAAACAGTTCAATGCAAATTTAAGAGCACATACCTTTTCTTTGTTAGGTAAAGTCTGAGTCCTGGTATAAGTGTCTCCTCCATTAATACTGATCAGCTCCGCATCTGCAGGCGGAAACTGCGCGGGGAAAACCACCATGTCACTCTTGAGTGTGTCTGAGCTGAAACACACGTCATACTGCTGAGTAGCTTTAGAGTAAGACCAGCTCCCGTCAGGGTGGGTGGTGATCATTGGGGCGCTGTACCTGCTGAAACTGCCGTCTGTCCTGTGGCATTTGACAGCTATTAAACTGATGAGGCTCAGCAGGAAGATCGCTGACACCGACACAATGGCGATCAGCAGATATAGGTTTAAATCAGAGAAGCTGTCCTCCTTCACAGGAACATGTCTGAACTGAGTCTGGATGTCAGCTGTGCTTTCAACCACCACCACATCAATAGACACAGTAGCTGACAGGGAGGGTTCTCCGTTATCAGAAACCAACACCACCAAGGGGTGAGTTTTCAGGTCATTGTCACTCATTCTTCTCTTAGTCCTGATCTCCCCGGTGCTGGTACCGATCCGGAAGAGGTTGTTCCCTTTAGGCTCAGACAGGTGATAAGAAAGCAGCGCATTGTATCCAGAGTCTGCGTCTACAGCCCTGATCTTTGCCACAAAGTATCCCGCTTCAGCAGAATAGGGGATGCTCTCACTGTTAACGGAGCCGTGCTCAGAATAGGGCGCCAGAACAGATGGATTATTGTCATTTTCATCCAGAATAAAAACATTGACAGTCACGTTGCTGCTGAGCGGAGGAACACCAGAGTCTGTGGCCTGAACTTTAAACTGAAACGTTTTTAACTCCTCAAAGTTAAAAGACTGCAAACTGACTATATCTCCTGTCTCCGAGTTGATGTTAACAATCGTTGAAATCGGATACGTTTTTGGATGATTGTCCAACAATGAATAAGTCAATTTAGCATTTTCATGTTCGTCTGCATCCTGTGCAGTTGTTCTTGCGATAATATCTCCCACTTTACTGTTCTCTTTCACGTAAACATTTACACTGGCTTCTGGGAAAATAGGCGCGTTGTCATTAATATCCGTAATGTATATGGTTATTACAGCAGTGCTAGAAAGAGGAGGACTACCTTCATCCGTCGCAGTGATGGTTACATTGTAGTGGGATACGGTCTCCCTGTCAAGGAGACCATCAACCATCAATGAGTAATAGTTTTTGTAATTTGATTTTAATGTAAAAGGGACTGCATCTTTAATCTTACACTTGGTAAGACCGTTTTGCCCTCCATCTTTATCAGTCACAGTCACCAATGCTACGACTGTTCCAATTTCCGCACTTTCCTTTACCGGACTCATTAGTGAAGTTACAGAGATTTCTGGTGCATTGTCATTGACATCGATCACCTCTACCAACACTTTAGAATAACCACTGCGAGGGGAGGAGCCTTGGTCTGTTGCTCGCACTCGTATTTCATATGCATTGCTCTCTTCATAATCCAAATTTGCTTTCACAATAATCTCACCACTCTCAGGAATTATTGTGAATTTTTCAGGCGAGTGTGCATCCCCTGTCCTCATTAAAGTATATCGTATATCTGAATTTGACCCCTGGTCTAAATCAGTTGCATTTAATTTCAATATTGTTTTGCCTATGGGCACATTTTCGCTAACACTTACCTTATAAAGAGACTTGCTAAACGATGGTATGTTATCATTAACATCTACCACATTCACTAGAATCTGCAAAGTGCCAGATCTGGCAGGTTTCCCCCCGTCTACAGCTGTCAATGTTAGTTTAATAATAGGTTGCTTCTCCCGATCTAAAGCTTTGTGCAGCACTAACTCTGCAGACAAAGTCTCTCCTCCGCTACTCACATCTATGGAGAAATGCTCGTTCGGACTTAACTTGTAGGTTTTCACGGAATTACTGCCGATGTCTGCATCTTGAGCTATCGGGAGAGGGTACCTTTCTCCCGTTGAGGAAGACTCAGATATGTTAAATACATGAGTTTGCTCGATAAATGACGGCGCATTGTCATTTATGTCAGTGACGCTGACTTCAATACGATAAATATTCATAGGATGGTTCAGTAGTCCCTCTATATTTAAGGAGCATTTGAGTAAATTCGGACAGAGCTCTTCACGGTCTATTCTTTCGTTAACAAACAACACTCCTGTTCTTAGATTCGCCTCGAAATATGTCTTACTGTATCCCGATACAATCCGAAAACCCCGTTCTTCCAGTTGCTGTGGTTGGATGTTTAAATCCTTAGCGAGATTCCCTACCACTGTGCCTTTGTCCACCTCCTCGGAAACGGAGTAGGAAATCTGAGCTGCGGACCAGTCAGATAAACAAAGAAGAATGGCGCACAACATCCATTCGGCCCCTCCATACTGCCGGCTATTCATCCTTATGTTAGATTCAAGCGAGCAAACGCTACACATCCAGAAAAAACGGGGAAATATCCAACAGACAGCAAGGTTCTCTTCATTTCGGGACCATCTTTCCTGACGAATTGGATTACTAACCAAACCCCTCGGAAATGTACCGACAGTGGAGGAGGAGTTTCAGGTTATAAATGAACACGATTCAACGGGCGGTCTCCAGCGACATCGTGCGTTCATTTGATACATCTATGCAAAGTGGATTCTTTACTAAACACATCACATGTTTTTTTAAAGAATACACTCGTATGACTGACAATCAAATTTTCCCTCAAGCCTTACGCTGAGATTGCAAAAACGAAACCATAAGAACAGTATAGAATAGTACAAAATGGTAAGAAAGCTGCGTCTGGTCTGGCTGAGTCTCCAGTAAACTGGATCTCTTATTTAAAAAGTGAATATGTAAAATGACTTAAAGCCTAGCCTTTGCTTCTTTATGTTATTTAGTACACTTCTACCACACCATTTGAATATAGTTTGTTTCATAAATCATTTGATTATTTAAGACAGAATCTCCAGCGTATAGTGATCTTACAGAAAGTGCTCCTTTTTGCCGTCTTATTGTTTACCGGATGATTAAATTAATTTTGTTCATCTCTAATATCTAATACAAATATGCACAACCATGACGAGCTATAGCACTTGCAGTACGTGTTTATCATAAGAATGAATTTACTGGAAGTCAAGCATGTTCTGAAGACTGAAAAATACATTGATATATCAGCACCATGGAGAGCATCTTTCCCACTAAGCTGTATCAGACACTGTTAAAACTGGGCAAAAAAGTGGCAATCCACCAGACTTTTTCTTAATACCAGACAGTTGATAATGAATGACAACGGGGTGGACACCTGCACCATACTTACTTACTTCACAATTGTCTATTGAAAACACCTACAGTAACAGTGACTCATTCCTTGTGAATGCATATATTTAGCCTTCACACAATGCAGCTAAAGCAATATATGAAAGACACACAATATGCACTATTTGATAGTGTTCATTCTTAATGCCTCTTACCTTTTCTTTATTAGGTAAAGTCTGAGTCCTGGTATAAGTGTCTCCTCCATTAATACTGATCAGCTCCGCATCAACAGATGGAAAAGGCGCCGGAAAAACCACCATGTCACTCTTGAGTGTGTCTGAGCTGAAACACACGTCATACTGCTGAGTAGCTTTAGAGTAAGACCAGCTCCCATCAGGGTGGGTGGTGATCATTGGGGCACTGTACCTGCCGAAACTGCCGTCTGTCCTGTGACATTTGACAGCTATTAAACTGATGAGGCTCAGCAGAAAGATCGCTGACACCGACACAATGGCGATCAGCAGATACAGGTTTAAATCAGAGAAGCTGTCCTCCTTCACAGGAACATGTCTGAACTGAGTCTGGATGTCAGCTGTGCTTTCAACCACCACCACATCAATAGACACAGTAGCTGACAGGGAGGGTTCTCCGTTATCAGAAACCAACACCACCAAGGGGTGAGTTTTTAGGTCATTGTCACTCATTCTCCTCTTAGTCCTGATCTCCCCGGTGCTGGTTCCGATCCGGAAGAGGTTGTTCCCTTTAGGCTCAGACAGATGATAAGAAAGCAGCGCATTGTATCCAGAGTCTGCATCTACAGCCCTGATCTTTGCCACAAAGTATCCCGCTTCAGCAGAATAGGGGATGCTCTCACTGTTAACGGAGCCGTGCTCAGAATAGGGCGCCAGAACAGCTGGATTATTGTCATTTTCATCCAGAATAAAAACGTTGACGGTCACGTTGCTGCTGAGCGGAGGAACACCAGAGTCTGTGGCCTGAACTTTAAACTGAAACGTTTTTAACTCCTCAAAGTTAAAAGACTGCAAACTGACTATATCCCCTGTCTCTGCGTTCACAGTTACCATTGAAGCTGTCTGTGTGCTCTTAGGAGAGCCGTTAAATAAATGATATGTTACTTTTGAATTTTCATTTAAATCTGAATCTAACGTGGTCAGTGTATGAATAGTCGTTCCAGTCGGACTATTTTCTTTAACATAAATATTAATCAGAGGTTCCAGAAATCGAGGCGGATTGTCATTGACATCCGAAATTTGAACACTAATTACACTTGTGCTCGACAGAGGGGGAATTCCTTCATCTGTAGCTGTAATTGAAACATTGTACAGGGGAACAGCCTCTCTGTCAAGAGGCCCGTCAACCAACAAAGAGTAGTAGTTTTTATAGTTGGATTTTAATTTAAATGGCACTGTACCTGTTATCTTACAGTTTGTCTGGCCATTTTTGCCTCCGTCTTTATCAGTGATAGTCACCATAGCAACAACTGTGCCCATTTCAGCGTCCTCTTTCACTGGACTCATGAGTGATGACACTGATATTTCTGGAGTATTGTCATTGACATCAATGACCTCAAGTAAAACCTTGCCATGTGCTGTGCGAGGAGGATTGCCTTTATCCCGTGCTTGAACACGAATCTCATATGCTTGATTTTCCTCATAATCAATATTGCCTTTTACGGTAATTTCTCCGGTATTGTCGTTCAATGCAAATTTGTCATCAGGGTTTAAACGTCCCCTTTCTGTAAAAGAGTATACAAGCTGACCATTAACACCATCATCTAAATCAGTTGCTGATATTGTTAATAACGCTGTGCCAATATTTGCATTTTCAACAATCTGCACCTTGTAGAGAGATTTACTGAACAAAGGTGAATTGTCATTTACATCTAGTACATTCACTTTTATCGGCAGAGTCCCCGTTTTGGGAGGTTTTCCTCCATCGATCGCAGTGAGCGTGAGTTCAATAACAGCCTGTTTTTCACGATCTAATGCTTTCTGTAGAACTAACTCAGCTGAGACACTCTGGTCTCCAATGCTCTGTATATCCAAAACGAAATATTCATTCGGGTTCAATTTGTAATTCTTTACCGAGTTCGCACCTACGTCTGCATCATGAGCTATCGGCAGCGGATGCCTTTCTCCTACATATGAAGACTCATACATATCAATTGTACTTATTTCTTCCAGAAAAGACGGGGCATTGTCATTAATGTCATTAATTACCACTTCAATTCGATGGAGGCTGCGAGGGTTACTCAATATGGCCTCTATATTTAAGGAGCACTTTACCGTATTGGGACAAAGCTCTTCTCGATCTATCCTCTCGCTAACGACAAGTATCCCAGATTCCTGATTTATGTCAAAATACTGCTTTTTATACCCAGAGGTAATCTGAAGACCCGTAGATTGTAGTTGTTGTACATTGAGATTTAAATCCTTGGCGAGATTTCCCACCGCTGTCCCTTTGTCCACCTCCTCTGAAATGGAATAGGATATCTGAGCTACGGACCAGTCGCAGAGACAAAGCAGAGTGAGAAACAGACCTCCAATATTATCCCATAGTTCCCGAGCAGCCATTGCTGTTTAATTGAATGCAATGATCCTGGTTTTTGCCTCACGACCTATCCACGGAAAAATGAAAAACAAAACGCCTTTTTATATATCCATTCTCGCCTAAGATCCTCTCTCTTCGGGGCTTCACTAGTCTGTAAACGCTGTTTTCACAAAGCACTGCCAGATGATGACGTTTCCTTTTTTGTCATGAATATAGGAGGAGTTTCTAAACACTGGACACAAGATTTTTGCGTGGTCTCCAGCGACATCTCGTGACAGATTTATGTAAGGGAAAAATGACCCAAAACAAAAGCGAAAATGTTGAATCTAAAGTACAGTAAACTCTATTAACGAGGCTGATTGTCGAAGACGAATCCGTCTAGTACGCTGTTCATAAAATATGTTTCTATAAAATATGCAGTTCAGTTAACTCGTTTATCAATTCATCTACATATAACATCCGCATGTTTGGCTTATTTTACACTATCGTTTTCTCTCATCACTTACTGAACGCAACACACAGAATATACATGCAGAAATTACACTTCACTATATCAGCACCACAAACAGCGCCCGAATGCACTGTAAGGGAGACATTATTTCAGGACCATGGAAAGCGTCTCAATGCACGCGTGCCATTGCTCAAGTGACAGCACAGTGCTGTATTGAAGACACATAAGTAAGTAAACTGATTTCAACATTGTTATCCACAAAAGTATTTACACATCATTTAGCCATTCTCGACATATACGCTTGATAACATTTATTCTTTCTAGTAGTTAACAAAGCGCCATCAAACAATTTAGACTCATATTTACGTGTTCTCAACAACGAGTAGAGCAGGATTAGTAATATAGGTAAAGTTGAAACTGACATTGAAATCAAACAAAAACAAAAACATTCCAATTGGCCAACACTTAAATCATGTGCTATGAGGGGACATGCATATTTTTGAAACATATTAGTACACAATACTCGCATAGCATGTTCTCCCAAACATGAAATATATTCACTCCTTCAGACGAATGAAATCAGGCATGGCTTACCTTTTCTTTATTAGGTAAAGTTTGAGTCCTGGTATAAGTGTCTCCTCCATTAATACTGATCAGCTCCGCATCTGCAGGCGGAAACTGCGCGGGGAAAACCACCATGTCACTCTTGAGTGTGTCTGAGCTGAAACACACGTCATACTGCTGAGTAGCTTTAGAGTAAGACCAGCTCCCGTCAGGGTGGGTGGTGATCATTGGGGCGCTGTACCTGCTGAAACTGCCGTCTGTCCTGTGACATTTGACAGCTATTAAACTGATGAGGCTCAGCAGAAAGATCGCTGACACCGACACAATGGCGATCAGCAGATACAGGTTTAAATCAGAGAAGCTGTCCTCCTTCACAGGAACATGTCTGAACTGAGTCTGGATGTCAGCTGTGCTTTCAACCACCACCACATCAATAGACACAGTAGCTGACAGGGAGGGTTCTCCGTTATCAGAAACCAACACCACCAAGGGGTGGGTTTTCAGGTCATTGTCACTCATTCTCCTCTTAGTCCTGATTTCCCCAGAGCTGGTTCCGATCCGGAAGAGGTTGTTTCCTTTTGGTTCAGACAGGTGATAAGAAAGCAGCGCATTGTATCCAGAGTCTGCGTCTACAGCCCTGATCTTTGCCACAAAGTATCCCGCTTCAGCAGAATAGGGGATGCTCTCACTGTTAACTGAGCCGTGCTCAGAATAGGGCGCCAGAACAGCTGGATTATTGTCATTCTCATCCAGAATAAAAACATTGACAGTCACGTTGCTGCTGAGCGGAGGAACACCAGAGTCTGTGGCCTGAACTTTAAACTGAAACGTTTTTAACTCCTCAAAGTTAAAAGACTGCAGACTAACTATATCACCTGTTTCTGAGTTTACATGTACCATGGTGGGGAAGGACAGTGATTTACTACCAATGTCTAAAAGTGAGTATGTCACCTGACCATTGTTGCTGACGTCAGCATCAGTTGCAGTAACGCTTTTAATAACCGTTCCTACTTTGCTATTTTCCTTCACATAAACATTTATCACACGTTCTGGGAAATGTGGAGCATTATCATTAACATCAGAAACGTGAACAGTAATTACACTGATGTTAGAAAGAGGCGGAGTCCCTTCATCTGTAGCTGAAATTGTCACATTGTACTGGGGAGTTATTTCTCTGTCTATATGTCCGTCAACCACTAAAGAAAAGTAGTTTTTGTAATTTGACTCCAGTTTGAACGGAACATTATTTAAGATCTCACATTTCACTTCTCCATTTTTTCCACTGTCTCTATCAAGAACTGATACAAGTGCAATGGCTGTACCCAAACCAGCGTCCTCATTCACTGTGCTGAGGAGTGACGTCACCGTGATTTCAGGTGCGTTGTCATTTACATCAATTACTTCAACCAGCACTTTACTATGAGCAGACATAGGAGGCTGGCCTTTGTCCCTGGCCTCTGCTCGGATCTCAAAAGCTTTCTTTTCCTCATAGTCGATTTGACCTTTCACTGAAATAATCCCCGTGTCAGGGTCAATTTTGAAAGTATCTAGAATATGATCCTGATCTTTGCTACGAAGAGAAAAAATTATTTCACTGTTTGGTCCTTCATCAGCGTCGGTCGCATTTAAGGTGATAACTGCAGTACCAATGGGGATATTTTCTAACAGTCTAATTTTGTAAAGAGTACTGCTGAACACTGGTGCATTGTCATTACTATCTAGTACATTTATTTCTATTTCTGAAGTCCCTGACTTTGATGGTATTCCTCCGTCTACTGCAGTTAACGTGAGCTGCATATTAGGTTTTTTCTCGCGGTCTAGGGCTTTCTGCAACACTAACTCTGGAGATATACTCTCTCCTCTTGTGTGTGTTGCAAGAGTGAAGTATTCGTTTGGACTGAGCTTATACGCACTAACGCCATTCTTACCCACATCAGCATCGCTTGCCTCCGACAACGCGAATCTAAATCCAGGCAACGTGTTCTCTGCAATGTCCAGCGTTTGCGATTTTGTGTTAAAAGACGGCGAATGGTCATTTACATCTCTAATTTCTATTTCTACTCGGTAAAGCTTTAATGGGTTGTTTATCACAGCTTCTACACTGACAGTACACTTGGATTCATCTGCACATAGCTCCTCACGGTCTATCCTTTCATTAACATACAGATATCCGCTCTTCAGATTTACCTCGAAGAATTTCCTCTTTGATCCCGCAACAATCTGAAACAAACGGGTCTCCAAATCCTGCACACTGAGGTTTAGATCCTTGGCGATATTTCCGACATTAGTCCCCGGGTTTACTTCCTCTGAGACAGAGTAGGACAACTGCCCAGACGCCGCTTCCCAGAAACAATCCAGCAAAACAAGCACGAGATATGGAACAATGAACCTCCTACTACTCGGTAAAGGCATCATTCCGCTGATAAAGAACAAAGCATACATCCACAGTGGTGTTTCTATCGCGAAGTGATGAGGTTTGAAAAAAAATTAGGCAACGCTATTTCACCGTTCTTCATTTTAAAGACAAATACTTCGTTATGTCGTCAACTGTCCTCCTGTGTCTCTTTGTGATGAAAATCCACAATCATTCCGTTTTATTCTTTGGGAGGAGCCTCAACATTTCTGTGTTACGGTCTATAGCGTCACTTTGTGGTGATGGTGAATAACTGCACATCTTACAAAACATTGAACTAAAATACATCTCCTAATTCAGAGAAGCTGATAACTCAATTTTAAATAGCAATAGGAGATATTTAAATTATTAGGATAAATAACAAATTAAAACCTAACTATATATCTCAAAGCATATAGACAGTCTCTCAGTTTTTATAACTCCACAGGCAGAATGTGGATCGTAAACCATAACTAGTGAATATGCTGTAACTTTGCTGTATTTAATTACAAAAACGACCAGTATCTCATACTATTATACTCATCGGTAACATTAAGTGTGTATGTTGAAACAGAATCATTAAACATGGAATGATAAACAGTTATTTTCTCTTTTACTACTTACTTTACTATTTATGATATTCTTTGTGTCATATAAATATTCAAGTTTCCAGTTTCTAAGATTGCAGTTTGCAAAACCTGAAATTATCGCCACTCAATCTGTGCCCAGTCACATAAAAACCTCAAAACTACACACACACACACACACACACACACACACACACACTGACAAGCAAAAGTCTGAGTCACAGGAAAACTGTCTTTTTTAGTGAATATCCGAAGAATGACTGAAGGATGAATTTTCACATGCTATTTTCATCTTAAAATGAATACAAAATATGTAAAATATATATGTACATTTGTAGATATAGTGCACCGTTGTTTATAGGTCTTAGTTAAAATGAAATATGTATTTTCTAGATGTGACGTGCCACAGGCAGAGGAGTTTCAGAAACTTCTGTTCAGCACCACCGACAGCTACATACACATTATAATGCAGTGAGCAGCCAAAAGTGAGGGGATTGCCACACCATATACTCATGTGCAGCAGATGTATATCAACATACCATAGGAACCTTAGTTAATTTTCATTTAAGTTGCACATCAAGTCTATTATAATGAAAGCTTGCTGTTGCTTAGGTAGCATAAAGCCCATTGAAATTACCATAAAACTACAATTTCACTGTTGATTGTTATCCAGAATGAAGTGCAATATTTAAATGTATGCCAGTATTCTTACCTTTTCTTTATTAGGTAAAGTCTGAGTCCTGGTATAAGTGTCTCCTCCGTTAATACTGATCAGCTCCGCATCTACAGACGGAAATGGCGCGGGGAAAACCACCATGTCACTCTTGAGTGTGTCTGAGCTGAAACACACGTCATACTGCTGAGTAGCTTTAGAGTAAGACCAGCTCCCGTCAGGGTGGGTGGTGATCATTGGGGCGCTGTACCTGCTGAAACTGCCGTCTGTCCTGTGACATTTGACAGCTATTAAACTGATGAGGCTCAGCAGAAAGATCGCTGACACCGACACAATGGCGATCAGCAGATACAGGTTTAAATCAGAGAAGTTGTCCTCCTTCACAGGAACATGTCTGAACTGAGTCTGGATGTCAGCTGTGCTTTCAACCACCACCACATCAATAGACACAGTAGCTGACAGGGAGGGTTCTCCGTTATCAGAAACCAACACCACCAAGGGGTGAGTTTTCAGGTCATTGTCACTCATTCTCCTCTTAGTCCTGATTTCCCCAGAGCTGGTTCCGATCCGGAAGAGGTTGTTCCCTTTTGGTTCAGACAGGTGATAAGAAAGCAGCGCATTGTATCCAGAGTCTGCATCTACAGCCCTGATCTTTGCCACAAAGTATCCCGCTTCAGCAGAATAGGGGATGTTCTCACTGTTAACCGAGCCGTGCTCAGAGTAGGGTGCCAGAACAGCTGGATTATTGTCATTTTCATCCAGAATAAAAACATTCACAGTCACGTTGCTGCTGAGCGGAGGAACACCAGAGTCTGTGGCCTGAACTTTAAACTGAAACGTTTTTAACTCCTCAAAGTTAAAAGACTGCAAACTGACTATATCTCCCGTCTCCGAGTTGATGTTAATCATTGTAGACAGTGATACTAAGGTATTATCACTGATTAATGAATAGGTTACTATGCCATTTCCACTAATGTCAGCATCAGCTGCAGATAAGGCTTTCAAAACTGTCCCAACTGGACTGTTTTCTTTCATATACATATTAATTACAGTCTCTGAAAACCGAGGTGCATTGTCATTTACATCAGATACCTGAACAATAACCACGTTGGTATTGGAGAGAGGGGGCTTTCCTTCATCAGTAGCTTTGATAGTGATATTATAGCTGGAAATGAGCTCTCTATCCAGGGCTGCACCAATAACTAAAGAATAATAGTTTTTATAATTTGTCTCTAATTTAAAGGGAACTGAATTCAATATTTTACAGTCAACTTTGCCGTTTTTGCCCCCATCTTTGTCAAGGACTGAAACGAGTGCAATTGCAGTGCCAATTTCAGCGTCCTCCCTCACGGTGCTGAGCAGCGACGTCACCGTGATGTCAGGCGCATTGTCATTCAGGTCCACCACCTCCACTAATACTTTACACTGTACTGTCAATGGAGGCTGCCCTTTGTCAGCAGCCTGCACACGAATTTCAAAGGCAGGATTTGTTTCAAAGTCGATGTTTCCTTTAACTGTTATTATTCCTGATTCCGAGTCAATTTCAAAAATGTCCAACACATGATCCTGATCTTTCGAATTGAGTAAATATACGATATCTTTGTTTGTCCCCTCATCAGCGTCAGTTGCACTCACTCTAACTACTGTAGTGCCAGGCGGTGCATTTTCTGTAATACTCGTTTTATACAATGTTTTGGTAAAGGTTGGGATATTATCGTTTGTGTCCAATACATTAATTAAGATCTCCGACGTACCTGATTTAAGTGGTGTCCCCCCGTCTATAGCGGTGAGTGTGAGTTTTATTAAAGCCTGTTTTTCTCGATCTAACGCTTTCTGGAGGACTAACTCCGCTGACACACTCTCTCCTTTGTGCACCGATAAAGAAAAATATTCATTAGTATTTAGCTTGTACGTGTTAATACCATTTTTACCCACATCAGCATCGTAGGCCGACAGCACAGGGAATGTAGCTCCCGGCAATATGCTCTCCGCTATGTCGATAGTCTGGGATTTAGCACTGAATGTGGGGTGATTATCATTTACATCAAGAATATTAACTTCAATGCGGTAAAGTCTCAGTGGATTGTTAACTACAGCCTCTATATTCAGTGTGCATTTTGTAGCTTTTGCGCAGAGCTCCTCTCTATTTATTCTCTCACTTACATAGAGGAAACCCGATTTCAAATTTACATCGAAATATTTTCTCTTTGATCCGGTAACAATCTGAAACATACGTGACTCCAAGTCCTGTACATTAAGGTTTAGATCTTTGGCCAGATTTCCAACAGACGTCCCTACGTTTACCTCCTCAGAGACGGAATAGGAGAGCTGTCCAGACACTGCTCCCCAGTTATGCTCCAGGATAACAAACACTAGATATATTCCAATAGTCGTCTTTCTTGTTGGCAGATGCATAATTCCATACAGCGAGAACAACGCATAGATCCGTATATCGACGTGTCTTTTGCCTATTTAGTCCAAAAAAAATCATAAACACTAAATTAATGTCAGGAGAATATATTCTACCTCAATTTCCCGTCGCCCTTCTGCTCATTCTAACAAAGAACTGAGAAAAATAATGATCCTTTTCATGTGGGAGGAGCCTCGACACAACGGCCACCTACAGGCGGTGTTACGGTCTATAGTGTCGCCTCATGGCCATTTTAAATAACTACAACGTTTTGAAATAAACACATCAAATGCTGCTTTTTCTGTGATATAACCATAATTGAAATCACTGTCAGTGATGAACTACTAAAATGAAACCATCTTAATTACGCTGACTATTACAGGGCTCTTACAACAGAATGCATATTTCAGAACCATGGACAGAGCATCATTACACTGATGCAGCGTGGCGAGACAGCTTGGAGAGAAGACCTGCAATGATTGATCTGAAGTAAAAACATACTCGTTGTAACACAGCAACAAGGGACGTGGTTTATGACTGTGACCCAACATAGGAGGTTCATTCCAATACAAAACCACGACTCAGCAGACAAACAAACCATCATAACTAAATGATATTGCTTTTTTCTCTTTACTGTGTCTTTGGCGCATTAAACTTACATCCAGAAGATGCATTCTGAACCAAAGACCGCGATATTTTTAATGTGATATTCCAGATGAATAGATGAATATCCCTACAACTCTTTACAAAGTAGATTTTTATATCAGTATTTGCCATGCAATAGGACGGAATAAAATGAATTCAAATAATATTTTCAAGTTGACGCGCTAAAAGCCCTTATCTAAAGTACAGTTAGTTGTAAATGGGCACCCTTGTCCAAGTCAGCAACACGAAAGACAATAACGTTGCCATCTAGACTAAAGCATTGAAAAACTTCAAAATATGTTAATACTGTTTTTGGTCATGAATATTCTCTTTGCTATTATTAACAATAAACGTGGTTTTGATGAAAAGAACTGCGACGACAATGAATGCTACAGGTGCATAGACGAATCCCCATTCCTAACATTAAAGTTAGCACATGCAACTCTTCCCTTTACGTTACAAAGTAACACAAAACATCACAAGTCATCCGAATGAAAAGGATTACCATCGACTTTGTGTAATCTTACCTTTTCTTTATTGGGTAAAGTCTGAGTCCTGGTATACGTGTCTCCTCCGTTAATACTGATCAGCTCCGCATCTGCAGGCGGAAACGGCCCAGGGAAAACTACCATGTCACTCTTGAGTGTGTCTGAGCTGAAACACACGTCATACTGCTGAGTAGCTTTAGAGTAAGACCAGCTCCCGTCAGGGTGGGTGGTGATCATTGGGGCGCTGTACCTGCTGAAACTGCCGTCTGTCCTGTGGCATTTGACAGCTATTAAACTGATGAGACTCAGCAGAAAGATCGCTGACACCGACACAATGGCGATCAGCAGATACAGGTTTAAATCAGAGAAGCTGTCCTCCTTCACAGGAACATGTCTGAACTGAGTCTGGATGTCAGCTGTGCTTTCAACCACCACCACATCAATAGACACAGTAGCTGACAGGGAGGGTTCTCCGTTATCAGAAACCAACACCACCAAGGGGTGAGTTTTCAGGTCATTGTCACTCATTCTCCTCTTAGTCCTGATCTCCCCGGTGCTGGTTCCGATCCGGAAGAGGTTGTTTCCTTTGGGTTCAGACAGGTGATAAGAAAGCAGCGCATTGTATCCAGAGTCTGCGTCTACAGCCCTGATCTTTGCCACAAAGTATCCTGCTTCAGCAGAATAGGGGATGCTCTCACTGTTAACAGAGCCATGCTCAGAATAGGGCGCCAGAACAGCTGGATTATTGTCATTTTCATCCAGAATAAAAACGTTGACGGTCACGTTGCTGCTGAGCGGAGGAACACCAGAGTCTGTGGCCTGAACTTTAAACTGAAACGTTTTTAACTCCTCAAAGTTAAAAGATTGCAAACTGACTATATCTCCAGTGTCTGAATTAATGTTCACCATAGTTGAGATTGGTAACGAGTTACTGTGGTCAGTTAAAAATGAATAGCTCACGTGACCATTTTGATTGACGTCATCATCAATCGCTGACACTGTTTTTATAACTGCCCCTACTGGACTGTTCTCCTTCACATACACATTGATTATGCTTTCTGTGAAGAGAGGTTTGTTATCGTTGACATCTGATATGTGTACATGAATAACGCTGGTGCTGGATAGTGGTGGGCTGCCTTCATCAATAGCAGTTATGCTGATATTGTATTGCGATACGCTCTCTCTGTCAAGAGGACCGTCCACAACCAAAGAATAGTAATTCTTATAATTTGACTCTAATTTAAAAGGTACATTATTGGAAATTTTGCTGTGCACCATGCTATTTTTGCCCCCATCTTTATCAAACACTGAAACAAGTGCAATTGCAGTGCCAATGGATACATCCTCTTTCACTGTGTTTAACAGTGATGTAACTGAAATTTCTGGGGCATTGTCATTGATATCTAAAATTTCAATTAGTAACTTTGCATGTGTGGTCAGGGGAGGAGTAGCTCCGTCACTGACCTGAACTCGAATCTCAAAATTATTATTCTCTTCAAAGTCTATATTATTTTTATTTGTTACAGTTCCAGTTTGTTCGTCTATAGCAAACAGATCAGCTTGTTTCCCTCTACCTACTTCACTGAATGAATAAAACACTTGTCCATTTAGGCCTGCATCTAAATCAGTAGAATTTAAAGTGATTATTGAAGTGCCTATCTTTACATTTTCATACACACTGGCTTTGTATAGAGTTTGACTAAATACGGGAGCGTTATCGTTTATGTCCAGCACATTTACTATTATAGTCATTGTGCCAGATTTAGCCGGAATTCCACCATCAATGGCAGTCATTGTGAGTCGAATCACAGGCTCTTTTTCTCTGTCTACAACCCTCTGAAGCAATAATTCTGGAGTTACACTCTCTCCTTTTTGTGTATCGAGAGAGAAGTGTTCATTTAGGCTTAGTTTGTAGGTACTGACAGTATTTTTACCGACGTCAGCATCATGAGCTGCATGCAGAGGAAATTTCGTACCTGCTGCCGTGTTCTCACTTATGTTTAATACCTGTAACGTGTTGATAAACGATGGAGAATTGTCATTCACATCTAAGATTACAATTTCAATACGGTACAGTTTTAACGGGTTATTAATAACTGCTTCTATGCTGAGGGAACATTTAGGCTGATCGCCACAGAGTTCCTCTCGATCTATTCTCTCATTAACGTAGAGGACACCCGTCTTTAGATTTACCTCGAAATATTTTCTCTTTGATCCAGCAACGATCTGAAACATGCGAGACTCCAAATCTTGGACATTGAGGTTCAGATCTTTAGCGATATTTCCGACAGAAGTCCCCAGGTTCACCTCCTCTGAGACGGAGTAAGAGAGCTGCCCAGACGCCGCTTCCAAGTAACAATCCAGCAGCACGAACAAGACATAAATCCACACAGAGCTCGTTCTGCTCGGTAAATGCATTTTTCCACACATCGAGAGAAACCATAGAGGAAGATTCGTTCTGTTACGTCACAAAATAACGAATTGACGGTCCTTATGAAAACACAGGAAAATAATTTAAACTGCCACACGCAATCGTCCTCGGACCCTTCCCTCTCACCCTCTCGTTCTCTTTGTTTCAATCGCCGGAGAAATATCATCGTCCTTTGAATCTGGGAGGAGTTCCGAGCCATCAAAAGCAAGTTAAAATGTGATGGTCTACAGTGTCCC
The DNA here is from genome assembly GCF_027409825.1 of Scomber japonicus. Classification (NCBI taxonomy): domain Eukaryota; kingdom Metazoa; phylum Chordata; class Actinopteri; order Scombriformes; family Scombridae; genus Scomber; species Scomber japonicus. Next base: position 16,359,968 of record NC_070585.1, on the reverse strand, counting down.
CTTGTGGATACTTACAAGAACTACATTCAGCATCAATAATGTTAGTTGTTGTCATGATCCTGACTTTCTTCATGACTTTTTGAACATTTATCCTATGTAACCCACAGAGAAGGGTCAGTATAAATGCCAGTTTTTTATAATTAACATTTAATCATCCCAGTGTTTACATCAATACGACCTGTTTCAGAAAAATAAGTTCAATGCTCGTGTGTGTCAAGTATTAAGTGACTATACGCATAATATCCACATTCCAGACAGATAGTTTAGTCTTGCATGTAAGCAAACAAATGCCCTAGTCCCATCGTAACCCAACATCGCACATCACATTTTTTTTCTAGAACAAATGGCAAAGACGAAATACAGAGTTATCTTGGAAGTTGATTATGCAATACTTTCTGCAATGGTGTGAATTAAATTATTAATATACAGGTATATCACCCTACTGTACATATATTTGTTATGAATGAGCATTTTCTTCTTTTTAGTTTTGACGATTACAAACAGCACGTGATCAGCACCATGGATAGCTACATACACGTGAAAACAAAACCTGCCCAAAAATAATGGCTGATATGTTAACCCATCAATACATTGAAAATAGCTTTACACAACAAAGCAACATATCCACAAAATTGTAATTCTATAACTGAAACTTAGATCGATTCATCTGTTAGTATATAGTCATTTTCACAACATGACACCAAACTATTTTAAAAACTATTTCCATCGAAACCGCATCAATTAGTACACATTGCTCGTCATAAATGTTGTACAATAAGGAGCATTATTCCAATGCAATTATGGTCTTACCTTTTCTTTATTGGGTAAAGTCTGAGTCCTGGTATAAGTGTCCCCTCCGTTAATACTGATCAGCTCCCCATCTACAGGTGGAAACTGCGCGGGGAAAACCACCATGTCACTCTTGAGTGTGTCTGAGCTGAAACACACGTCATACTGCTGAGTAGCTTTAGAGTAAGACCAGCTCCCATCAGGGTGGGTGGTGATCATTGGGGCGCTGTACCTGCTGAAACTGCCGTCTGTCCTGTGACATTTGACAGCTATTAAACTGATGAGGCTCAGTAGAAAGATCGCTGACACCGACACAATGGCGATCAGCAGATACAGGTTTAAATCAGAGAAGCTGTCCTCCTTCACAGGAACATGTCTGAACTGAGTCTGGATGTCAGCTGTGCTTTCAACCACCACCACATCAATAGACACAGTAGCTGACAGGGAGGGTTCTCCGTTATCAGAAACCAACACCACCAAAGGGTGAGTTTTCAGGTCATTGTCACTCATTCTCCTCTTAGTCCTGATCTCCCCGGTGCTGGTTCCGATCCGGAAGAGGTTGTTTCCTTTGGGTTCAGACAGGTGATAAGAAAGCAGCGCATTGTATCCAGAGTCTGCGTCTACAGCCCTGATCTTTGCCACAAAGTATCCCGCTTCAGCAGAATAGGGGATGCTCTCACTGTTAACGGAGCCGTGCTCAGAATAGGGCGCCAGAACAGCTGGATTATTGTCATTTTCATCCAGAATAAAAACATTGACGGTCACGTTGCTGCTGAGCGGAGGAACACCAGAGTCTGTGGCCTGAACTTTAAACTGAAACGTTTTTAACTCCTCAAAGTTAAAAGACTGTAAACTGACTATATCTCCAGTCTCTGAGTTGATATTTACCATTGTAGATAAAGGCAATGAATTACTGTTAATTTCGAGAATTGAGTAGCTCACCTGGGCATTTTGATCGGTGTCTGCGTCAACTGCACTTAGTCTTCTGAGAACAACTCCAACTGGACTGTTCTCCTTTAAAGAAATATTGATCAATGTTTCTGAAAAACGAGGAGCGTTATCATTGACATCCGAAATATAAACTGTAAGGTCGCTGTTGCTCGTGAGAGCAGGGGTCCCATCATCTGTAGCTGTGATGGTGATATTATAGTGTGAAGCACTCTCTCTATCTAGCTCTCCGTCTACCACCAAGGAATAGTAATTTTTGTAATTTGTTTCTAATTTAAAGGGGCTGTCATTTTTAATATCACAACGAACTACTCCATTTTTACCTCCATCTCTGTCCACGACTGACACAAGTGCAACCGCAGTACCTATTTTTTCATCCTCTTTCACGGCATTAATCAGCGATGTTACAAATATTTCTGGGGCATTATCATTTAGATCCACCACCTCTATTAGTACTTTGCACTGTGCTGCCATTGGAGGGGAGCCTTTGTCACTAGCTGTCACGCGGATTTCAAAAGCAAGGTGCTCTTCATAGTCAATCTTCCCCATAACTGTCAACAAACCTGTGTGTTCATCAATTTTAAAAATTTCCAAAATATGATCTTGATCTTTGCTGCTCAGTGAATATGAAATCTCCCCGTTTGGCCCTTCATCGGCGTCTGATGCCGTTACTGTTATAACTGAAGCACCAACCGGTACATTCTCAGTAATACTCGTTTTATACAATGGTTTGGTAAATACTGGGATGTTATCGTTGGTGTCTAAGACGTTTATTATTATCTCTGATGTTCCAGATTTCGGAGGTGTGCCGCCATCCACAGCGGTCAGCGTAAGTTTAATTACAGGCTGTTTTTCTCGGTCTAAAGGTTTCTGGAGAACGAGCTCAGCAGACACACTATCGCCTTTGTTCACTGCTAATGCAAAATGATCATTTGTATTTAGCTTGTACGTACTGATACCATTCTTCCCTGCGTCTGCATCATAGGCCGATAGCACAAGGAATTTGGCCCCAGGTAATGTGTTTTCTGGTATCTCAATACTCTGCGAACTGGTACTGAAAGACGGATAATTGTCATTCACATCCAGAATGTTTATTTCTAAACGATAAAGCTTTAATGGGGAATTTATCACAGCCTCTACGCTCATCGTGCATTTTGTTGCCTTCGCACAGAGCTCCTCTCTGTCTATTCTATCATTGACAAAGAGAATACCAGTCTTAAGATTTACCTCGAAAAATGTTCTCTTTGATCCGGTAACAATCTGAAACATACGAGACTCCAGATCATTTACACTGAGGTTTAGATCCTTGGCTATATTTCCCACAGAAGTCCCCGTATTCACCTCTTCTGAAATGGAATAGGAAAGCTGTCCGGACACAGCTTCCCAGTAACAGTCCAGCAGCACAAATAACACGTACGCCAGCACAGGATTCCTCTTAATTGAAAACATAATCCCACTCGACGTGAAATCAACATAGAAACAAGTTGTGGATGTTATCCGTCGAGAAAAGTCCAGGGAAAACTATGTTCCTTTCATTTGTATTCGTCCACAATGCAGATCATATACGAGTCTTCTCTCTCTGCTTCTGCATCTCTTTGTGTCAAAGCCCAACAAGACATCGTCACTCTCTTAATCTGGGAGGGGCGTCAAAACCTGAGTAAAATCATCTGTGTTATGGTCTATACTGCCTCCCTCTGGCCTTTTACACACATTACATTACAAATAAAAATAAAAAATAATACAGCATTACAAAACCTACGTGTCTGTATTGCTCAACATAAAACTAAATTATTAGAAGACAAACGGGATGCCGGTGAATATCAGACTGTATTCTTGTCATTTTTAATGAAATGGTCAGATTGTCTGTCAATATTTAAGGATTGATGTATGACAACATAAGGGTCTCCACATGTATTTGTGATTGGCATAATATGGCTTTAACTGGAGTATAATCTACATTCAAACAATCCTTACAGCAGAAATCTCAAATGGTCATTGTTGATATGCTCAAAAAAGGTAACTGAAAGGGTACACCTCCAGAATAATTAGAAAGTCACTTAAAATAAATAACTCTCTTCTATAGAAACAGAGGCATGGACTATGAAAAACTACTGCACGCCAACACTGCAAATTGACCAGTTATCAAATGGATGAGTAATCATTGAATTCCATGTAACGGTAGCATTGTCAGAAGAAGAAACAAGGAAGTTACCCTTGACAAGTGACTGAGATTAGTATATAAATTGGTGAAATTAAAAATTGATGACAAATAAATGTGAAAATATTGAATATTAATGTGAAAAACTATGAATATAATGTGTGTGTGTGTGTGTGTGTGTGTGTGTGTGTGTGTGTGTGAGAAACTACAGGACAACACAATCTGATTTTCGAGTAAGACTAGGCAACGCTATCCCCTTGAAATTATGTTTATACACAACTAAACGATTTTCCTAATGATTATATTTGCAGGAAAACTTTCTTTTGAATGAATGAAGCCTTCATGTTCATACCTTACTGCAGTTTTAAGGAGTAAGTCAATGGTCTACAGCACCATGGACAGTGACAATTGTATTAGGATGGAGGAGACTGATTTATCGGTTGTATACGATGACAGATACAAAATATCTCCTTTTTCAAAGCATCCAATACAACAAATTGTAGGAAATCAGTTTTCACAACAATGCATATGTGTAACAATATCTACAAAGAGACAAATAATGAAGGAAAAACTAACAAATGACTAAATACAGGAATAGCAAATAAGGTCATTGTTTAATAACACGTATTGGCTACATTTGTAAGCTGATATAAGCCGATACAAGTGTGCTGCTCTTACCTTTTCTTTGTTCGGTAATGTCTGAGTCCTGGTATAAGTGTCTCCTCCGTTAATACTGATTAGCTCCCCATCTACAGGTGGAAAAGGCCCAGGGAAAACCACCATGTCACTCTTGAGTGTGTCTGAGCTGAAACACACGTCATACTGCTGAGTAGCTTTAGAGTAAGACCAGCTCCCATCAGGGTGGGTGGTGATCATTGGGGCGCTGTACCTGCCGAAACTGCCGTCTGTCCTGTGACATTTGACAGCTATTAAACTGATGAGGCTCAGCAGAAAGATCGCTGACACCGACACAATGGCGATCAGCAGATACAGGTTTAAATCAGAGAAGCTGTCCTCCTTCACAGGAACATGTCTGAACTGAGTCTGGATGTCAGCTGTGCTTTCAACCACCACCACATCAATAGACACAGTAGCTGACAGGGAGGGTTCTCCGTTATCAGAAACCAACACCACCAAGGGGTGAGTTTTCAGGTCATTGTCACTCATTCTCCTCTTAGTCCTGATTTCCCCAGAGCTGGTTCCGATCCGGAAGAGGTTGTTTCCTTTTGGTTCAGACAGGTGATAAGAAAGCAGCGCATTGTATCCAGAGTCTGCGTCTACAGCCCTGATCTTTGCCACAAAGTATCCCGCTTCAGCAGAATAGGGGATGCTCTCACTGTTAACAGAGCCGTGCTCAGAATAGGGCGCCAGAACAGCTGGATTATTGTCATTTTCATCCAAAATAAAAACATTGACGGTCACGTTGCTGCCGAGAGGAGGAACACCAGAGTCTGTGGCCTGAACTTTAAACTGAAACGTTTTTAACTCCTCAAAGTTAAAAGACTGCAAACTGACTATATCTCCAGTCTCTGAGTTGATGTTAATCATTGTAGTTAAAGGTAACGAGTTACTGTTACTTTGTATGAATGAGTAGCTCACCTGACCATTTTGATTTGCATCAGCATCAAGTGCTGTCATTGTTTTAATAACTGATCCTACTGGACTGTTTTCTTTCACATAAACATTAACAAGCGATTCCGAGAACCGAGGAGGGTTGTCATTGACATCAGAGATATGAACAGTCATTATACTGGTGCTGGAAAGAGGTGGAGTCCCTTCATCAGTAGCTATGATAGTGACATTATATTGGGCCATATTCTCTCTATCGAGTGGTCCATCAACTACTAACGAGTAATAGTTTTTATAATTTGTGTCCAATTTAAATGGAGTTTCATTTGAAATGACAGCTTTTACTTCACCGTTCTTCCCTCCATCCTTGTCCAGTACAGAGACAAGTGCAATAGCAGTGCCCACATTCGCATCTTCTTTTACTGTCTTTAGCAGTGATGTTACAGTAATTTCAGGAGCATTGTCATTTTTGTCCAAAACCTCCACCAGCACTTTACAATGAGCAGACATTGGAGGTGTGCCTTTATCACTGGCCTGTGCATGAATCTCAAACGCAGGATTTTCTTCATAGTCGATCTTACCTTTGACTGTAATTTCGCCTGTTTTTGAGTCAATTTCAAATACATCTAAAACATGATCCTGACCCTTACTCCTTAATGAATATTCTATCTCACTGTTTGAACTCTCATCTGCATCAGTTGCATTGAGAGTGATCACTTTAGAGCCTTTTGGCAGGTTTTCATGAATTTGAATCTTGTATAAAGCTTTACTGAAAACGGGAGGATTGTCATTTGTATCTAAAACGTTGATAATAATTTGTGAGGTTCCTGACTTCGATGGATTTCCTCCGTCTACTGAAGCCAGTGTGAGTTTTATAACAGAGTCTTGCTCACGGTCTAAAGATTTCTGCAGCACTAACTCGGCAGACACACTCTCTCCCCCTTTGTGAATTTCTAGAGAGAAATAATCATTCGTACTAAGCGTATATGTACTAACACCGTTCTTGCCAACATCCAAATCTGATGCCTCTATCAGCCCAAATTTCACTCCCGGTAGAGTATTTTCTGAAATGTCAAGTGACTGCAATTGCTCAGAAAAATGTGGTGCATTATCATTTATATCTAATATCGTTACTTCCAAACGATAAAGCTTCAGCGGGTCGTTGATCACGGCTTCTACACTGACAGTACACTTTGTAGCCTTTGCACAGAGCTCTTCTCTGTCTAATCTTTCATTAACATAAAGGACTCCCGTTTTCAGATTCACATCGAAATATTTTCTCTTTGATCCACTAACAATCTGAAACATGCGAGACTCCAAATCCTGGACGTTTAGATTTAGATCTTTGGCGATATTTCCAACAGAAGTTCCCGTATTTACCTCCTCTGAGACGGAATAAGAGAGCTGTCCAGACACCGCTTCCCAACAATAATTCAGCAGCACGACCACAACATATATCCGAAAATGACTCGTTCTTCTTGAGAAAAACATAATTATATCCAGCCCGAAAAAAATAAGAAATCCAAGTCCAACCACTCTCGTCAAACAATATTAAAATCAAAGAACACAAATCCAATTCCTCGCATTTTTATCAGCCAGCGTGGAAATGTTTTCAGTCCGTTCTCTTCGCTCTCTGTCTCTTTGTAACAAAGACCAGAGAGACATCATCATCGTCATCCTCATCCTCTGTTTCTGGGAGGAGTCTTGCACCTCCTGAAATAACGTCCAGATGTCATGGTCTACAGTGTCCCCATGTGGTGATATAAAGGAGTTGCATTCAACCTCTGACAACAACACGGGAATGACTAATCAGCATTGCAAACGCAACAGTTTCGTAAAACTAAGGAGATATTTAACCGTGTTCAACTATGTCAAAATATCACAAGTACTACAATGTGAATTGACCCCACCCCCTCTTTTTAACGTAGTTGTCTTGGTTTCAATCCATACCGATAGAGTTACACTTGTTACAGATGCACCGGGTACAAAGTTACACATCTTAAAATAAATATTACATCACATTTATCAAAATACAGAGAAAGTTGAAGGTATTGATGGGAAATAAACATTGCTCTTGTACTATTTTCCGCATACGAAAAGATGTATGTATTGAAATATATTCCCTAAATGTAATGAAATAGAGTTAACACCATTAATCAACAAAAAACAAAGAACTGCCATAAAACCATAAAACCCCAATAAATGCGAAAAAGGCAATACACTTTTGTGTCATGCTTAAACACATTTTCCTTGGACCGCACACAACAGCGTGTACTTTAGCACCATGGACAGCTACCTACACATTCTGTACAGTGAAAGACACTTAAAAAACTCAAATGCCATTACCTTGGCTCCTGACAGTCGAATTTAAGACAAATTCAAACCCACAAATACATTTAGAAATATGACGCGGAACGTATAAAGTATGTGTATTAGAACTAAATAGATAAATATAAAAATGGAGGGATAATGCTTTAAGCGCCTTTAGACAATAAAATCGCACGAAGTGAGGCACGTTGATTTTACATATTTTGTTTTAAACTTAATATACAAGAACAAAGATGGAGGGGATTTTGTTCACCCACGTCCCCCAAATGTAAAACGATATGAATTGAGACATATTGATTTTTCATAGTTTTCTTACCTTTTCTTTGTTAGGTAAAGTCTGAGTCCTGGTATAAGTGTCTCCTCCGTTAATACTGATCAGCTCCGCATCTACAGGTGGAAACGGCCCGGGGAAAACCACCATGTCACTCTTGAGTGTGTCTGAGCTGAAACACACGTCATACTGCTGAGTAGCTTTAGAGTAAGACCAGCTCCCGTCAGGGTGGGTGGTTATCATTGGGGCGCTGTACCTGCTGAAACTGCCTTCTGTCCTGTGACATTTGACAGCTATTAAACTGATGAGGCTCAGCAGAAAGATCGCTGACACCGACACAATGGCGATCAGCAGATACAGGTTTAAATCAGAGAAGCTGTCCTCCTTCACAGGAACATGTCTGAACTGAGTCTGGATGTCAGCTGTGCTTTCAACCACCACCACATCAATAGACACAGTAGCTGACAGGGAGGGTTCTCCGTTATCAGAAATCAACACCACCAAGGGGTGAGTTTTCAGGTCATTGTCACTCATTCTCCTCTTAGTCCTGATCTCCCCGGTGCTGGTTCCGATCCGGAAGAGGTTGTTTCCTTTGGGCTCAGACAGGTGATAAGAAAGCAGCGCATTGTATCCAGAGTCTGCATCTACAGCCCTGATCTTTGCCACAAAGTATCCTGCTTCAGCAGAATAGGGGATGCTCTCACTGTTAACAGAGCCGTGCTCAGAATAGGGCGCCAGAACAGCTGGATTATTGTCATTTTCATCCAGAATAAAAACGTTGACAGTCACGTTGCTGCTGAGCGGAGGAACACCAGAGTCTGTGGCCTGAACTTTAAATTGAAACGTTTTTAACTCCTCAAAGTTAAAAGACTGTAAACTGACTATATCTCCAGTCTCTGAGTTGATATTTACCATTGTAGTTAACGATAAAGAATTACTGTTACTTTGTATGAATGAGTAGCTTACCTGACCGTTTTCTTTGATATCAGCATCAAGTGCTGTTACGGTTTTAATAACTGATCCTACTGGACTGTTTTCTTTCACATAAACATTAATAAGCGGCTCCGAGAACCTAGGCGCGTTGTCATTGACATCAGAGACGTGAACAGTCACTATACTGGTGCTGGAGAGAGGTGGAGTCCCTTCATCAGTAGCTATGATAGTGATATTATACTGGGCCTTAGTCTCTCTATCGAGCGGTCCATCAACTACTAATGAGTAATAGTTTTTATAATTTGTGTCTAATTTAAATGGAGTTTCATTTGAAATGACAGCTTTTACTTCACCGTTCTTCCCTCCATCCTTGTCCAGTACAGAGACAAGTGCAATCGCAGTGCCGACTTCAGCGTCCTCCTTTACTGTGTTTAATAGTGACGTCACAGTAATCTCAGGAGCATTGTCATTTATGTCCAAAACCTCTACCAGCACTTTACAATCAGTAGACATTGGAGGTGTGCCTTTATCACTGGCCTGTGCGTGAATCTCAAACGCAGGATTTTCTTCATAGTCGATCTTACCTTTGACTGTAATTGCACCTGTTTGAGAATCAATTTGAAATAAATCTAAAACATGATCCTGACCTTTACTTCTCAATGAATATTCTATCTCACTGTTTAAACCCTCATCTGCGTCTGTCGCATTCAAGATTAACACTGTCTTTCCTACTGGTAAGTTTTCAGAAATCCGTGCTTTGTACAATGAACTACTGAAAACCGGAGAGTTATCGTTATTGTCTAAAACATTGATAACAATTTGAGATGTCCCTGATTTGGGTGGATTTCCGCCATCGACAGCAGTCACTGTAAGTTTAACAGTGTTTTGTTTTTCTCTGTCTAAAGCTTTCTGAAGCACAAGCCGCGCAGATACACTCTCTCCCCCTTTGTGAACCTCTATAGAAAAATACTCATTCGGACTTATCTTGTATGTACTAACATCATTCTTACCAACATCGAGGTCTGACGCCCCAATAAATCCAAATTTCCCTCCTGGCACAGTACTCTCGGCAATGTTAAGAGACTGCAAATTCTCCGGGAAATAAGGTGCATTATCATTTATATCGACTATATTTATCTCCAAACGATAAAGCTTCAGGGGACTGTTGATCACGGCCTCTACACTGAGAGTACATTTTGTAGCCTTCGCACAGAGCTCCTCGCGGTCGATTCTTTCATTCACATAAAGGACTCCCGTTTTCAGATTTACATCGAAATATTTTCGTTTTGATCCGCTGACAATCTGAAACATACGCGCCTCCAAGTCGTTAACATTAAGGTTTAGATCTTTGGCGAGATTTCCCACAGAGGTCCCCGGGTTTACCTCCTCAGACACCGAGTAAGAGAGCTGTCCAGATACCGCTTCCCAACAACAATCCAAGAGAACAACGACTATATAAATCCCAAAAGGGCTCCATATCCTCCGCGTCGACATGTTTGTATCCAGCCTGAACAAAGCATAAAGATTCCCGTCTCAAGAATCCCCTCTATTCATTGAGGATGATCGCACAATTCCAGGATCCAGTGTCTTTTCTTTTTAAGGGGCAACAAACAGACAATAAATGATCACCACACAATTCACTCTTGCACTGCGTCTCTTTGTAACAAAGCCCCGAGAAACATCATCATCCTCTGAATCTGGGAGGAGCCTGAAGCCTTTAAGAGGAACATCAAAATGTGATGGTCTACGATGTCCCCTTGTGGTCATATGAAACAACTACATTCATCACAAATTCAGACAAACCACCTTAAGTATCCCCAACTGTGAAGTCCACACACAGCTAATAGGAAGTTATAACTCATACGACATTAACAGTTATAAATGAACTTTATTCAGTTATTCTCTGTAACCATATAATTAAAAACAAACAAACTAAACTAAATTAAAATGCATGTACAAAATACTTTTCTTTTACACCTTCATCTACTCTACAGACGTTTATACCTACATCCTTTGCTCTAATACAAGGTAATTAAATTATCTAAAGAAATATATTTTTTAATTTTGATGAAACCTTATGTGCATAATTTATATCAGTAAATATACTTAGCTGTAGTTGTGATGAAGTATTAGTTTCTCACCTTCCACACATTGTGGCGCTACTTTCAGCACCATGGACAACGACACATTGCAATACTGCTCTCGAAGAATAAAGTAGAAGTTTTATTGTTAACCTCAACATTGTAATTACTTTGGTTTATGTATCCTTGCAAATTTAAAACTAAACACGTTTAGTGAATGTATATTTGTTGAAAAGTAGTATTTTCAATTAATATTTAAGAGAAGTAGACGGTCTTTTTCGCACTTTATGTGTAAGAATAAAAACACGGACTAACAATAATGATATAAATGATAATATGATGAATAATAATATGAACACATACATTGTTGTTTTCGTATTTCTCTTACCTTTTCTTTATTGGGTAAAGTCTGAGTCCTGGTATAAGTGTCTCCTCCGTTAATACTGATTAGCTCCCCATCTCCAGGTGGAAACTGCGCGGGGAAAACCACCATGTCACTCTTGAGTGTGTCTGAGCTGAAACACACGTCATACTGCTGAGTAGCTTTAGAGTAAGACCAGCTTCCATCAGGGTGGGTGGTGATCATTGGGGCGCTGTACCTGCTGAAACTGCCGTCTGTCCTGTGACATTTGACAGCTATTAAACTGATGAGGCTCAGCAGAAAGATCGCTGACACCGACACAATGGCGATCAGCAGATACAGGTTTAAATCAGAGAAGCTGTCCTCCTTCACAGGAACATGTCTGAACTGAGTCTGGATGTCAGCTGTGCTTTCAACCACCACCACATCAATAGACACAGTAGCTGACAGGGAGGGTTCTCCGTTATCAGAAACCAACACTACCAAGGGGTGAGTTTTCAGGTCATTGTCACTCATTCTCCTCTTAGTCCTGATTTCCCCGGTACTGGTTCCGATCCGGAAGAGGTTGTTCCCTTTGGGCTCAGACAGGTGATAAGAAAGCAGCGCATTGTATCCAGAGTCTGCATCTACAGCCCTGATCTTTGCCACAAAGTATCCCGCTTCAGCAGAATAGGGGATGCTCTCACTGTTAACAGAGCCGTGCTCAGAATAGGGTGCCAGAACAGCTGGATTATTGTCATTTTCATCCAGAATAAAAACATTGACAGTCACGTTGCTGCTGAGCGGAGGAACACCAGAGTCTGTGGCCTGAACTTTAAACTGAAACGTTTTTAACTCCTCAAAGTTAAAAGACTGCAAACTGACTATATCTCCAGTCTCTGAGTTGATATTTACCATTGTAGTTAACGATAAAGAATTACTGTTACTTTGTATGAATGAGTAGCTTACCTGACCGTTTTCATTGATATCAGCATCAAGTGCTGTTACGGTTTTAATAACTGATCCTACTGGACTGTTTTCTTTTACATAAACATTAACGAGAGGCTCCGAGAAGCGAGGAGGGTTGTCATTGACATCAGAGACGTGAACAGTCACTATACTGGTGCTGGAGAGAGGTGGAGTCCCTTCATCAGTAGCTATGATAGTGATATTATACTGGGCCTTAGTCTCTCTATCAAGCGGTCCATCAACTACTAACGAGTAATAGTTTCTATAATTTGTGTCCAATTTAAATGGAGTTTCATTTGAAATGACAGCTTTTACTTCACCGTTCTTCCCTCCATCACTGTCCAGTACAGAGACAAGTGCAATAGCAGTGCCGACTTCAGCGTCCTCCTTTACTGTGTTTAATAGTGACGTCACAGTAATCTCAGGAGCATTGTCATTTATGTCCAAAACCTCTACCAGCACTTTACAACGAGCCGATATTGGAGATTGACCTTTATCACTGGCCTCTGCATGAATTTCAAAAGCAGGATTTTCTTCATAGTCGATCTTACCTTTGACTGTAATTGCACCTGTTTGAGAATCAATTTGAAATAAATCTAAAACATGATCCTGACCTTTACTTCTCAATGAATATTCTATCTCACTGTTTAAACCCTCATCTGCGTCTGTCGCATTCAAAATAATCACTGTTTTACCAACTGGTAGGTTTTCAGAAATCCGTGCTTTGTACAATGAACTACTGAAAACCGGAGCATTGTCGTTAATGTCTAAAACATTGATAACAATTTGAGATGTCCCTGATTTGGGTGGATTTCCGCCATCGACAGCAGTCACTGTAAGTTTAACAGTGTTTTGTTTTTCTCTGTCTAAAGCTTTCTGAAGAACAAGCTCGGCAGATACACTCTCTCCCCCTTTGTGAACCTCTATAGAAAAATACTCATTCGGACTTATCTTGTATGTACTAACATCATTCTTACCAACATCGAGGTCTGACGCCCCAATAAATCCAAATTTCCCTCCTGGTACAGCAATCTCTGTAATGTTAAGAGACTGCAAATTCTCCGGGAAATAAGGTGCATTATCATTTATATCGACTATATTTATCTCCAAACGATAAAGCTTCAGGGGACTGTTGATCATGGCCTCTACACTGAGAGTACATTTTGTAGCCTTCGCACAGAGCTCCTCGCGGTCGATTCTTTCATTCACATAAAGGACTCCCGTTTTCAGATTTACATCGAAATATTTTCGTTTTGATCCGCTGACAATCTGAAACATACGCGCCTCCAAGTCGTTAATATTAAGGTTTAGATCTTTGGCGATATTTCCCACAGAGGTCCCCGGGTTTACCTCCTCAGACACCGAGTAAGAGAGCTGTCCAGATACCGCTTCCCAACAACAATCCAAGAGAACAACGACTATATAAATCCCAAAAGGGCTCCATATCCTCCACGTCGACATGTTTGTATCCAGCCTGAACAAAGCATAAAGATTCCCGTCTCAAAAATCCCCTCTATTCATTGAGGATGATCGCACAATTCCAGGATCCAGTGTCTTTTCTTTTTAAGGGGCAACAAACAGACAATAAATGATCGTCACACAAGTCACTCGTTCACTGCGTCTCTTTGTAACAAAGCCCCGAGAAACATCATCCTCTGAATCTGGGAGGAGCCTGGAGCCTTTAAGAGGAACATCAAAATGTGATGGTCTACGATGTCCCCGTGTGGTCATATGAAACAACTACATTCACCACAAATTCAGACAAACCACCTTAAGTATCCCCGACTGTGAAGTCCACACACAGCTAATAGGAAGTTATAAATCATACGACATTAACAATTATAAATGAACTTTATTCAGTTATCCCCTGTCACCATAGAATTAAAAACAAACAAACTAAACTTAATTAAAATGCATGTACAAAATACTTTTCTTTTACACCTTCATCTACTCTACAGACGTTTATACCTACATCCTTTGCTCTAATACAACAAGGTAATTCAATTATCCAGAGAAATATATTTTTAAATTGTGATGAAACCTGATGTGCATAATTTATTATATTATTAAATATACTTAGCTATAATTGTGAGATGTTTGGTCGATGAAGTATTAGTTTCTTTCCTTCCAGACAACATTGTGGCGCTACTTTCAGCACCATGGACAACGACACATTGCAATACTGCTCTCGAAGAATAAAGTAGAAGTTTTATTGTTAACCTCAACATTGTAATTACTTTGGTTTATGTATCCATGCAAATTTAAAACTGAACACGTTTAGTTAATGTATATTTGTTGAAAAGTAGTATTTTCAATTAATATTTAAGAAAAATAGACGATCTTTTTTGTAATTTATGTGTGAGAATAAAAACACGGACTAACAATAATGATATAAATGATAATATGATGAATAATAATATGAACACATACATTGTTGTTTTCGTATTTCTCTTACCTTTTCTTTATTGGGTAAAGTCTGAGTCCTGGTATAAGTGTCTCCTCCATTAATACTGATCAGCTCCCCATCTCCAGGTGGAAACTGCGCGGGGAAAACCACCATGTCACTCTTGAGTGTGTCTGAGCTGAAACACACGTCATACTGCTGAGTAGCTTTAGAGTAAGACCAGCTCCCGTCAGGGTGGGTGGTGATCATTGGGGCGCTGTACCTGCCGAAACTGCCGTCTGTCCTGTGACATTTGACAGCTAGTAAACTGATGAGGCTCAGCAGAAAGATCGCTGACACTGACACAATGGCGATCAGCAGATACAGGTTTAAATCAGAGAAGCTGTCCTCCTTCACAGGAACATGTCTGAACTGAGTCTGGATGTCAGCTGTGCTTTCAACCACCACCACATCAATAGACACAGTAGCTGACAGGGAGGGTTCTCCGTTATCAGAAACCAAGACTACCAAGGGGTGAGTTTTCAGGTCATTGTCACTCATTCTCCTCTTAGTCCTGATCTCCCCGGTGCTGGTTCCGATCCGGAAGAGGTTGTTCCCTTTGGGTTCAGACAGGTGATAAGAAAGCAGCGCGTTGTATCCAGAGTCTGCGTCTACAGCCCTGATCTTTGCCACAAAGTATCCCGCTTCAGCAGAATAGGGGATGCTCTCACTGTTAACGGAGCCGTGCTCAGAATAGGGTGCCAGAACAGCTGGATTATTGTCATTTTCATCCAGAATAAAAACATTGACAGTCACGTTGCTGCTGAGAGGAGGAACACCAGAGTCTGTGGCCTGAACTTTAAACTGAAACGTTTTTAACTCCTCAAAGTTAAAAGACTGCAAACTCACTATATCTCCTGTCTCTGAATTGATATTTACCATTGTAGATAACGGTAACGAGTTACTGTTGCTCTGCAATAATGAGTAGCTCACCTGGCTGTTCTGGTCAGTGTCAGCATCAGTTGCAGTTACCCTTTTAATAACTGCTCCTACTGGTCTGTTCTCATTTACATAAACATTAAGCACAGGCTTCGAGAAAAGAGGCGCGTTGTCATTGACATCAGAAACGTGAATAGAAACTACACTCGTGCTGGAGAGAGCCGGGGTGCCTTTATCAGTGGCGACTATACTGACATTATAGTTAGAGGCAGTCTCTCTATCCAAAGGCCCATCAACTAACAAAGAATAATAATTTTTGTAGTTTGTTTCAAGTTTAAGTGGAACCTCATTTTGAATTTGGATGTTCACATAACCATTTAGTCCATCATCTTTATCGAGGACTGATACAAGTGCAACTACGGTACCTATATTTGAGTCCTCTTTCACTGTGTTATGCAGTGACGTAATGGTGATCTCAGGAGCATTGTCATTTTGGTCCACGACTTCTACCAGCACTTTACAATGAGCTGACATCGGAGGCTGACCTTTATCACTGGCCTCCACGCGTATCTCAAAAGCCTTTCTTTCTTCAAAGTTTATTTTGCCTTTTACCTTAATGACACCCGTTTGACTTTCAATTTCAAAGATATCAAGTACGTGATTTTGATCTTTGCTTCTTAATGAATACACAATCTCGCTGTTCAGGCCCTCATCTGCATCGGTGGCGTTCACAGCGATTACTGGTGTGCCCAGGGGTGTGTTTTCGGTAATCTTTATCTTATACAAAGATTCACTGAATATCGGAATATTATCATTATTGTCTAAAACATTGATAACAAGCTGTGAGGTGCCTGATTTCGGAGGAGTGCCTCCATCTACAGCGGTCAGTGTCATTGTGATCACAGGCTGCTTCTCTCTGTCTAAAGCTTTCTTCAGCACTAACTCAGTAGACACACTATCGCCTGCTTTGTGCACAGCCAAAGAGAAATGTTCATTGTGGCTTAATTTGTAAGTATTGACCCCATTTCTCCCCACATCTGCATCGGTTGCTTCTGATAATGCGAATTTCACTCCTGGTAAAGTACTCTCTGCTATATACAAATTTTGCGTTTTGGTGGTAAACAAAGGCGCATTGTCATTTACATCTAAAATGTCTATGTCAATGCGATAAAGCTTCAAAGGGTTATTTATCACTGCCTCTACACTGACCGAGCATTTAAGTTCCTCTGCGCAAAGCTCCTCTCTGTCCATTCTCTCACTGACATACAGTACACCAGTCTTTAGATTTACCTCGAAAAAACTTCTCTTTGATCCAGTTACAATCTGAAACATGCGGGTTTTCAAGTCCTGTAAATTAACATTGAGATCCTTTGCGATGTTTCCAACGGGGGTCCCCGTGTTTACCTCCTCTGAAACGGAATAGGAAAGCTGCCCAGACACCGTTTGCCAGTAACAATTCAATAGAAAAAGCCATAGATATATCCCGAAATAGCTCCATCTACAAGGTGAAGACATACTTCTGTCCAATGTGAAGAAAACATACATTAAAAAAAAAGAAAATCCAACTGCGGTCAAATGTTTTAGACACTATGAAAGATAAGCTTTGGATACAGAGGGAATATAGCGTGCTTGTTCCACCGTCCTCTATCTCTTTATAACAAAGACTGAAGAAATGTCCCTATAGCCTGGGAACGGGAGGGGCCTAGATGTATCACAGGGAGGCGCTGACTCTGATGGATCAACAGCGGCGCTACGTGGTAAAAGAAGCAATGTGCACAGAGTAGTGGATATGTGTTGTTGCTTCTTAAGGACTCACTGGAGCTATAAAAACCACCAAAAACATGAACAAGAAAAAAAGTCATAATTATATGTGCTCTTCAACAGCCTAACTGATATAATAGAAAAACTGCATTTTCTTTTATGTAGCTTTAAATTACTTTTCAGAACCAATAACATGCTCTGAGTATAAAAGTTTTTCTTCCTGTCTGCAGGTGCGCTAACTCTGCCAAAATTCATATTTGTACATGAATGCAATGCGATGTAGAAATTAATTATACATTTTCCTCCCACTGCGCCCCTATCTCCTTTTCTCTGTGTTTTCCTGTTATCCCCGTGGGCAACTGATGAATTTAATTGCATGAACACAGGAGGGATAGACGTATGCTGCGCTGTATTTTGGTGTATTTTGGTGTTCCTCCGCATTTCCACAGAGACGGTAGTCATGAGGTTATGAACATTCCCTCGTTTGTAATCCCAGGATTAAGCCCTGGATTCAGAAACCCCTGTCCCATTTCCATTCTGTAAGAAACATGATTTGATTTGAAAATGTTAATAACTATCACACACTGAGCCGCAGTCGAGTGTTAACCCATAAATGCAATAATAATAATAGTTCACAAACAATGACTTCTATACTTCATTTTCCTAATATATGGCAAAATAAATATTCTATCTATATTGACATTGAGTGGATAGCACGTGTTTGTTATGTACATCCATCTAAGTACACAAAGACCAAATGAACCATCAGACCCAGACAGCCCATGATGATTCATGGTTTATTTGTAGGTCACAGTCTATATTGCTCCAACCTCAAAGGACTCCAGTCTGGATTATCTTTCTCATAAACATAACACACATTGACCACTGATGTTACAGTTTACTCAACAGTATAAAGTTAATTCATCCTTTTTAAAAATTGGAAACACTGGAAATTCTGATTTGTGGCCTGCTGACACTGTGACTTTATTTTATATTCTAAATGGGCAGGTCAGTGTATATTAAACACACTATTTGTCAGATTTCCATAAAGTAATAAACCAAAACTACGATGGCACACATTAATTTAGTAATTGCATAGCCTAAACACAGTATATGGATGATATCAGAGGCTGCAGTATTTAATCTACACTGAGAGCTAAGTCAGGGCCTTTTACAGAGTATGCTCATTTGGCCATGTGGAGGAAACACTGATTGTTTAACAAAGGTGCAAACAACACTAAAGACACTGAGCTGCCACATACAGCTTCACAGGGAAATATCATAAGAGGGGTCCATAAATCAATCAGTAGCTCTGTGTGCACTTATGCAGAAACAATAACTGATGCACGCATATACCTTGAATTGTGAAAGCTCTAGTTTATTGGATTAACCAAGCATTCAAAATTTTAATCATGGACTCTGTATGTATGCATTGATGGAAATCACATTTCCTGAGGATATGATAATTGAATTTGCTGAATAATTAATAGTGAATAAATAGTGGTTAAGAAAGATACACAGTGTTTTCTCCCTGAACACAGGGAGCTGTGTAAATAAATATAGTGGTTAAATTAATGTGTGGCTATTAACCTGCTTCTTTGTCTGTTTGCCCATCACGTGATATAGGAGAAACAGTTGGGAGCACCAAGAGCAGTGTGACGAGAGGAGGGGAGTGAGCAGTGAGCAGTACATGAGGGGAGTGGTGGGCACAGGTGGAAGCAGTGGCTAGCTATTTTTTAAGGTGTGTTAATGCATTAACACAGGACTACCACCACACACAGTCACCAAATTAGCAACTGTATCTCCTCCATACTGATTTAATAATTTTCAAAGCCAACAGCTGTGTATGTGTGTGTGTGTGTGTGTGCTTGAGAGTAAGTGTGTGTTATGAGGGCGTGTACTGTAGTGTTCATCTGTGTGTGAGTAGATGGGGGAAGGGTGCTATCTGAACATGCTCCAAGGCGAGTCCCCCCCCCCCCCTCTCTCTCCTTCTGCACAGCTCTCGTCTCTATAGCAACACCATCTCAGGAACAGACATGATGCATGTGTGCATGCACACACACACACACAGAGAAACACACTAACACACAAGCCTATGGGTTTATTTTTCAAAAGGCAGGATATAGTACAAAAAGTAACACACCAGAAAGTAACACACTAGAATCTGTACCCTCTTCCGTATTTTTATCTGCCACTGCTCATTTCAATGCTGCCTTTTCATCTCACTGAATGAATAAGATCACATCATAGTGACAGGCACACA
Source organism: Scomber japonicus (assembly GCF_027409825.1). Taxonomy (NCBI): domain Eukaryota; kingdom Metazoa; phylum Chordata; class Actinopteri; order Scombriformes; family Scombridae; genus Scomber; species Scomber japonicus. The sequence continues at coordinate 16,340,236 of NC_070585.1, read as the reverse complement.
CAAACACACACATACACTTACCCACCCACCCAAGCAAACACAAACCACACTCCTCTGCATACCAGACCAGGCTGTCCATGGTTGCAGTTGGACTGCTCATGCATTGGTAATGTTGCACTGCAGCAGCATATTCACTATGACAGATTCACTTCAGCAGCAGCGCCTGCTTCTCTTTCCACCCCCACACCACACTGATAGCCTGACCTTTTCATTCAACCATGCCCAGCCCACTGTACCCTCTCTGGGCCAGGCCTCTGGAGACCACCCCCACTCCTGCAGTCCGCACACTATATCCTTCTTCATGTGACAGGATACTGATGTCATGGTGCTGTTTTTTGTGTGGAGTAGAGCTCATTAGGGCACAAGGGGGCAACCTACTCCTTGTGCATGTTTTAATCTTCATTCACATGTATCATAGTCATTGCACTGATCGATAATTTATGTCTGCTGATGTGATTAACCAAATTCATTGTTTTAAAAATAAATTGGTGATTATAAAGAGCTGTGACAGCTGTGACTAGATCCTTACCTAACTGCAGTAGTGTACTAATGACTGAGATTATCTGATAAAACAAAGGACATACAGAGAGATAAAGAAGTAATAGATTGGCATAATGTAATAGAAACAGTCCATAGGGAACCACAGGAAACATGGGCAAGTGAAAAAACAGCAGAGAATTAAATCAATTAAGTCAGAGGGAAGACAGAAAAGGAAATGGTACTTGGAGTATAAAGAAATCTAAAAATACCAGAAAATGTCCTGACTTTTTCATGAGGACATAGTTTCCAAATGGGAGAATTACCTCCATATCTAACATAAGACACAGATGTTTTAAAATATTAAAATTTGTTTTTAGTGGTGGATTTATGAAACCCTATAGATTATCCATAAACTAAAAATCCATCGACTCACACTGCACTCATACCCTAACCATTTATACATGAACATGCACACAAAAATCCTCTATGACATAATTTATGGTAGATAGAAAGAGAGAGAGGGACAGGTGGGGGCAAAGATGAATCCCTCCTAGTATTTAATCCAACTACCACTTAATCATTTATTTCCAAATCTGAGCTATCCTCCACTGGTTGCTGGAATAAGTAGGACAGGGGCGGGTCTAGGGAAACATGAGCCGGAACAAGATGAAAACCAGGACACAGCAATATGGAGCATGCCCAAACACACACATGCACATACCCCAGAGATAAAAATAGAAGCACACCAACACAGTGTTCACTCATTTGGAAAGTAATGCCCAAAAAATCATATAATTAGTTACTCTACTGTGAAACAACAGGCAGGGGACAGCGTACTATTGTTGCTGAATGTTCATTTGATGCTGTCATGAGGTGCCCAGATGGGGAGACATTGCTGATGTAACATTGTAATTTGTACCGTTGTACATACCCAATATTCTTAATTAATTTTATACAATACTTTTTATACATATGTACAGTTTCTGAGCAACTGTCACATATAATATACTGTTTTAGCCTATTTTAAGCTGTAATGGTGAGTCTAGAATAATCAGTGTGGGGGTTAGCTGCTGGAGGAAATTATCAGGGTTTGTGTAATTTGTGTGTGTGTGTGTGTGTGTCACAAGTGTCTGTGTGCATAAGAGAGGTGTGAGAGAAATAGACAGAAATGGAAAGAGAAAAAACAAAGAGATGATGTGTGTCTGTGCATGAATTTCCTTCATATATAGTAGTTCAGGGAGCTTGTCTTATTTTGTTTATTCTATAAAAAAATATAATCTAGCAAAAAGGTTGTAAAAGGAACAATACATTAATCAAAGCTGTCAAGCTGTCTTTTTTACAATAAGCTTTGGGAACAGCAAAGGCACACAGCATGGAAATCTGATTGGCCAGGTAGAATCAATATGACTGTAAAGAACACTCTGATTGGCTCAATGTTGTGCCTAGTGACAAAGGCAGTGTCCGTTAGATCTCTGCTTCCACAAAGGGAGTACCCATAATTGATTCACCATCTCCCATCTTGTATCCATGGTAACGCAGATGCAGCCTCTGACAGTGCCACTCCCTGCACCCACCTGCTTCGCACCCATCCTTATGCGCACTCTGAGAACATATGCCAAAGACATGGTGTCCACCTCATTGAAATTCAATAATCTGGATTACATTTGACTAAATTACATATATTTTCCACCTTGTGCACACTCATTAATTTTATATAATGGGTGTGTTGTATAACATAAAATATAAGAGAACACACTCTCTCTCTCTCTCTCTCTCTCTCTCTCTCTCTCTCTTTCTCTCTGCACTCCATCTTTCCTATTCTTCCTATTATTTTTGTCTCTCTCACACACAGCAACAGCATGAACCAAACATTTTTTTTAGATTAAGAATAAATCTGGCTTTGTAGTCAAGCATGGATAACCTAGATGTGTCAATCAAACAGTTCACTGGGGAAGAGGGCATGTATCAGTTGTATATACTGGAAAATGGGACAGGACCCCACTATATGTGAATCAATAATGACAAAAAAACTCAATAACAATACCAGTCAATACACTACCACATACAGAGTGGCAACATGCTAAATAATTGAATGTATTGACACACAGACACACATACTATGGCACAAAAGATGTTCCACGTTTCACCACAAGGGGGAGCTTTTTCACCCTTCTTCTTTGTTCTCTATAGCAGGTTCCACATGCACAGACAGACACACACTGATGCTAGAGGCAGGCAAAGCTATAAAGCCTTATATTAGATTAGCACACTCACACACTCCAAAAATTGTATCAGTGGTACAGATACACTAGCAGTCTCGGTGTGTCTGCCACACATTTGCTCTGCCTGCGGAAATTAAAACGTCAGCTCTCCCAGATGGGAAAGGAGATGTGAGTGTATTGAACAATACCTGCACATTGTCGTCCAGCCGATACATATCAAAACAAAGAGGAAAGACAGAGATAATTCCATGTGCCACAGCTGAAGATTATGTTACATACTCTATCCTTTATAGAGTATTTACATATATTGTACTTTACGTCATTCACATATGAAGGGCAAATACAGGACATGAGCTATAAAGCATAGTTTATCCACACGTTGGTGTCTCATTTATATTTTCCATGTCCCACCACATTATACCCGTATATATCAATGTATGTTCAAGCATTACGTAATATATTATTACTCATGCAGTATTGAATAAGCAGCAGGCAGTGCTGCAAGTGAAGTGCACTGCAGGTGCAGGCCTGCTGCACTAGGGCTTGGCCCATTTCTTAAAAAAAGAAAAGAGGGGGTGGGTCTGAATAATAGAGGAGAGTGCTGGCCTGCAGAGAGTCTGAGGTTGGAAACTGTTGAAATGGTTTTGTGAGGTTGCTCCATTTTCCACAGAATATGCTGATAACTATTTATAAAATAATGACTTGCCTACCAATCATTTCAGCTTAGTGGAGCTCTCCGAGAATAGCAAACACATTCTTCCACTCTCATCACCATCAAAACTTAAACAGCTACATGGACAGAAGCTTCTTTTTTTTGTGATGATGATGGTAAGGATTTAGGTGCAACATGAGTGCGCATTTTACCTGGCATGTGTGTGGTATATGCTGCAGTAGAGTGAGTATACACTCAGTTGCCAGTTTATGTAGTACACCTGCTAAAACCAATGTGCACTGCTACAACCTTCATTAAGGATATAATTAGTTTAGTGTTCTGTTGAAACTGTTTTAGGAAGGTGTCAGTTCAACCTACATATCTTTTTGGGCCTGTAGTTGCTTCAGTTAAACTGTTTTGTTTTGTTTTTCTGAGAGGTGTTTATAATATTTTGCTGGTCACAGTAAACATTCAAAACAGGTCTCAGCATAATGCAATACAGTTAAACAGCACCACAACAGCCTCCAAAGACCATGAAGTAGAATGAACACCTCTTGGGATAACATGGACCATAATATATTGCCACTAATAATAAATCATACAGCATCTGTAGCACAGAAAAGACTTATACATTTATGAGGCAATAGAATTCATATTGCATACATTTTCTATGTAGTACAGATTTGTAGAGAAATGTGGGATTTTAAGCACCTGTTATTTTACTGCCATTAATATAACTGTGAATGTACAAATAAAGCAGACAAGGTCAAAGCAAATGCACAATAATAGAACACAAAGTAAAAAAAAACAACACCTAGAAGCCTTTAAGGGTGAGTGGCATCCGAACCCATTCTGTGCTGCTGCCTTTCCAAAGCTACTCTTCATGGCATCATTAAGATGATTCCACCTAATCGCATTAGAGGAGCAACATAGTAGAATTATCACTTTACAGAAGCCTTAATCCGGGACAACTGGGAATACTAACAGCAGTGACAGGATGGAAAAAATGTTTTGACAGGAATTTCCAATTAAAAACACCTGGAGGAAGTGGGATGCAGTTTTGTGAATTGACAGCATGCAACAACTATTTACTACCCACTTTACTGTCACTTTTAGATATAATTTCACATCTAGTTTCACAAAGGTAATATGATGGTGCTTTTCCACTATACAGTTCTAGCACTACTCAGCTGGACTCGACTCAACACGGTTCCAGGAACGACTTTTTCCTTTACAAAAAAGTACCTATTCAACGTGGGCGGGGTCGTCAACAATGGAGGACTTACTGTATATGTACTGTATATGTACTGTAGGGCTACATCAAATATACTATTTATATTCCACTGGTCACTAAGTGCATTTTAAAAAAAGAAATCATACATAATATATCTTTATTCCATAAGGAGTATCATCAGCACAAGCTCTCGGTCAGAGGACAAAGCAAAGAGAGGCAGGATTAAGACACATATTAGGCAGTAAACAAGGGCTTAGGGGACAATTACACTCCAGTCTCATCCAAAGACCCCATTTACTGTAGTCTGTAAACAAGCACACCAAACTCCTTGTTAGTTTGTTACAATGTTTTTTTAATGCCTATGTTGTCTCTGCTCACTTTTGCACCTCTTACATTAAGTAGATTCTCGCTTCATTATCTGTAATCTGATGCATGGATTATCTAGCCCATCTACTGTAGATGACTTAGTTTTGGTGTGCATGAAAGATTTAGTTTTTTTATTTGATGCATCATGTGATACTTGATCTTGTTTTCTGCTATTAAACGCAGCTGGTATCTAAACCGTCAGACTAATCACAGCAAAACAGTGATGCACTGAGACCTGAATGCAAGGTTTTATGAGATGAGAAGTACAGATGCTGAAAGAAATATAAGGACGGAACACTAAACTGTTATTGTAATTAATGTCCATGTGGGCAATGTATCATTACATTAAGCATCTGCCATTACATTAGTGTTAGCAGTCTTTGATTATGCATGGCTAATCACAAATTTTGAATGTGTGACATGCATTCATGACCATCGAACAACATCTGAAAGAAAGTATCTTAACCTAAATTGCACTTATAAAATGTAAAAAGAACAGGATGAGAATTGGATAGAAAGAAAAAAGGCACAAAGAATAATTTAAACGCATATGACAATTATCATTTTCCCTCCAGAAAAGATGCTGTTTGGCTTTAAATGAAGATTGCTATATTATATTATATTTCAAGACAAAAGCAGTAACTACTTTATTAGTTGAGCCATGTTTATGCAGCACACCACTGTACCGAGTAGAAATAGTTATCATGAACATTGTAATGAGTACTTGCGCAGGACACACACCCTAACAAAACCCGACACACACACACACACACACACACACACACACAAACTGAAGCAGTAACATTATCTGTGCAGGGCTGTACTCCAGGAGGCACAGAGCTTCATCTTTAAATCAGACATGATGAGATTAGCACTGTCAATAAAGTGTCAGTTGACAATAAAGAACAACATGTATTAGTAGTGTGTAAGTTGTTCCTAATTGCTCAATGATGGTTAGAGGCTATATTGCAAGAGATCCTACTAATCACATCATACTGAAACACATCACCTTACAAAAATGTCCTTATTTGTATTAAAATAAATATTTTTTCATCATATATGAAAAGGAGTGGACCATGCAATGTTTCATATCACAAACTGTACCCTAACATTAATCAGAATCACCAACCTCACCTGAAACAATGATTATCCTTATCTATCAAAACTTAAATGGCAAACACAAAACATATTAAATTAGGTCATCTTTCAGAAAATATACACACACATCCACACAAACCCAGACAAACAGCCATAAGATATAAATGCAGAACATTTACATCCGAAAGCACAACACATAAGTGAGGCAATTAAAGGGGAAAAAAGTTCCAGATAAGTGGCCTGATTTGAGAACATCATGCGCTCTCAATGTGTCTGACAGTGCTCATGTTACAAATAAAATAGCCATGAAAAATTATGAAAGTCAAGTCAGGTCAACAACAAATAAGCAAAACAGTGTGTCCGAGTTCACACAGATAAGGCACACAGTAACAGAAAATAGGTTTAGGTTATTTTGTCTTCAGCTCCAGGCCTGAGGCTGCAGTGAGGAACCAGACTAAAGTTTTTAGTGGTTCCTACCTCCCTACTTCTACTGCAGTCATAAGGCTGAGAGAAAGAGAAAGGTGTTCTGATAAATTCAGATTTACTCATATAGCTCCAGCTTCCACAGAAAGAGAAGGGACTGTAGAAGTACTGTGGTCAGAGAGAGAGAGGAGGGGGCATTGTGGAATAAAGGCAATGCAACAAAAGGGTTTGTCAGTTAGTCTTTGTCCATTTGTCTATTATATATTCTAATAGGAATCAGCAACCAGTTCATGGAGAAGCACTGAAAATTAAGACATAGAGGAGAGAGGGGAAGAGAAAAGGAGTAATCCAGCCTCCAAAAGGTGTCAGCCATTTTCTACCAACTTGTATTCACACAAATAGACAGGAGGGGGCATAAGAGAGTATGAGCCAGAGGAGATGCGTAGGAGGAGGAGGAGAGGGAATGTAGAAAATCAGAGGACATTCTTTGTGTGAGGATGAGACTGGAGAGGTATGAAAACAAAGACAAGGGTTGAAGAAACAAGCTTGCAAAGGAAAAGAATCCAGTAAAAGGTGAAGATGAGCAGGGAAGCACACAAGGCTGGAGAGAAAGCGAGGCAGTGATAACGAGAACAAAGGCAGAGGAAGGAGGAGAGAGCAAGCCGGTCGGTGGTAGGAGAGTGGGATATGAGTCAGGCTTACAGCATTAACACTCTTCTTCCACACCCATGTCTCATTGTTTTATTCATACACTGCACCCACTTGGTAAGATGGCGGTAAACATGGAAAAGCGTTTAGTGATTGACACACATGTTAATACACACAGCTCAAGTATGTGTGGCAACAGAACATCATATAACCAAATCTCCCTAATATAATGATGGATCAATACGAACACTAACCCTGAATGCACAAGTTCCTGGTTTCTTTTTTTATATGACAGATGGTTTACCTAAAAATAAACCCAGCAGACCAACTTCACAAAATGAAAAGCTACATGTGGGATGAGATGACTCACCCACTGTACAACACAGCTTTCTGGTTCACACTCAAAAAGATGAGCAGAAGAAGATGAGCTGCATTCAGTTCATTTGAATGAGAAGAAAACAGATATCAAACTGTAGCTTTCAGTATTTCATTAAAAACATACTTTCTCTTTGTATATACATAACCACATCAGTGTCAGATGATCACATACACCTGATATCAGTACAGTGACTCCCTGTGCATCCCACAGAGACTAGAGATCAATTCATTATACTTCTTTATGTACACAGGCGATTGGCTTGGTGCTTACTGATCACATTTTCCTATTTAATAGAAAAGACTGTTTTGTAATAACATAATGTATCACTGCACCTTTATTAAAAAATAAAAACTGATTTACAGCTTGACAATCAGGAGTTTATCAATTTAAAATAAAAACAATTTAGCAGTTCAAGAAATGCAGAATGTATTTAAAGGGATGTGTGCTTTTTAAAATAAAGGTAAAACATGTACACACATCACAGAAAATAGAATGTAGCTGTCTTTCAGTGTACCTACTCTTGCATTCCTAGCTATTTGTGTAAAAAAAAAAAAACATTAAAAGAAAAAGATATGTCCAATATTGTGTTGTGCCTGCATTAAATAAGTGATTAACATATAGAAACTCATACTATAAAGCTTTGCTATTGTGAATATCCAAACAGGAAACATTCAGGGAAACTGTACACTTGCTAAAAACAAGGCTAAGCAATTACCCAAGATGCTTAGTGGGAGCACTCGTAGGGGGCAAATAGCCTCAGGGGGGAAGAGGAACCCTGCAGCTAGAGACTGGATCTCTCTAACAGCTAACATCTGATCCCATCCACACACAGGCCAGAAATAGACCCAACATAGGGTATTCATCAGACAACTATATAGCAACTGTGACTGTATCTACCCATTTACCCCACAGTGAGTAGTGTTAGGATTCGGCTGTAAGAAGGCAATCCTCTTACCACGGCTGCATCCACCATTCAAACAGCTGACTCCCCACCCACTCATACATTCTTTCAATCAGAAATCACAACCCCATCCCCTAAATCTGGAAATAATTACACTCCACAGTTTCTTATTTGTTTTGCAACATGGTGAAATCCAACCTTCATTCAGCTGTGTCTTCACTAGTTTTCCACTTAATGACTGACTGTCTTGCATGAAGCCTTGTGCTGACCCCTCAGTCAGTTCAATCCTCCAGGCAGGCAGTGATGACCTAAGTACAGCAGCAGATGTTGTGGCTGTATAAGCACTGATGCCAGACAAAAGCAGCACAGACCTACATCTGCTCTGATCTCTGTTGATTCAGAGAAAAAAATTAAACCTAGCACAGGGGTAACTGCACTTAACAGATAAATTAAACACATGCTGTTACATCAGACAGTTTTAGAGGCACATCTTTTTTTCATACTAGTATTACATTAGTATTATTACTGTTAAAAGATAAGTTGATTCTGAAATAAAGCAAGTAAACCCATCAGCATACTGCAGCACCCTGAACTAAGCACAGTTCATCCAGCAAGGATGAAAAATGTCACATGAAGATAGTGTGACAAATGTTTTTCATTAGTGCAATGTTATTAATGCTCATAAAAATAGACCAGGCTCGCAGCCTGGAGAAAGGCCTCAGTGACTTGATTCAACTGCAGTGGAGTAAGTGTAAAACGAGAGTGGCAACGTCGGACCTATAGCTCTCATCCACACAGCCATGACTCAAAGGACAGAGACATAATGAAACTGAGGGCTTATATAACTGAGTGGTGAAGAAGAGAAAGGGTCAGACCTACTCACACAATCAAGCATGAAAGAAATGCAGTGAGCCAATAGAAAGAAAGAAAGAAATGCAAATATTTACAAAAAAATAAATACAATTATTACTTATTAAAATACTGGGATAATTAAAGGTTACAAAATCCGGCTTGCTGAACAAGCTCACAAATAAAAATTACAAGTTTCATTATCAATATGGAAGAACCTGGTTTGACCTATATACTGAAGAGCAGTAGTGGAAGAATTACTCAAATCCTACCTAAGTAAAAGTACTAATACAGCAATGTGAAAATAGTTCATTACAGGTAAAAGTACAACATGAAAAATCCTAATTAAAAATAAGTACATATGTATTAGCAGCAAAATGTATTTGAAGTATTAAAGTAAAAGTAGTGGTTTGGTCCCTTTGACTGATACATTATTCAGTAGTACTTGAGTAAATGTACTTTGGTAGTTTACACCACGGCTGAAGAGCAATGACTGGTATGGGCCTACATTCACATCAGAGCACACATGGCTCTGAACCAGTCTCATCATGTTCTAGGATAACAAGAGCAAAAGGAACTGTGCCAGGGAGTCTTGGCACATAATTATGAATGCAGCTTACCATTTGTGTGGCCCAATGACTCTGACTTTCTCCTTTTGACCCATGGTATATCTGCAAGTTGCTTGTTACTGGTTAATTTAATTCATTGTCAAATAATCACCATCAGAAAAAGATGGTTCTCTGTTACTGTTCAATCATTTTGAAGTCTAAAGCTACTCGAGAGCGAGGTATTTTGTTACAATTCATGTCCGTGTCACACATTATAGAAAAATACTGATATCAATACGCACAAAAGTACAGGATGTTTTAATACACATCAGACTCAGAGTTAAAGTCACAAAATCTAAATACCATCACACAGGGAAACATTTATTGTCAGTGAAACTTGATATACAGTTATTTTACATTGTTGTCTATCCCTTCTCTGACACTCTGCATTGAAAGTCCAGCATTGCACAGAGGTGTACAAACAGCTTATTGACCAAACACTTTATAACTGCACTGCAGCAGTCCCTGTACTTGCTGACATTCACAATAACAACCTCCTGATTCACCAACACCAAATCACCTGACTAGTCTGCAAAGAGGAACAACTGATGCAAACAAACATACTCACTATACCACACATGCACAAAAGCACATTTACTATCAATCCATATAAACTGTCCAGCAGCACCATGCACCATGTGACACAATACAAAAGAACCTAACACATCAAGTATTTATGTAACTACTAACCAACCCAATGTCAAGGTAATTGTAGTGGAAAATGTTTCTATTCTGATTCTTCACATTAAAACTCATGCTCAATATTGCTGCTACCTTTGTATGTGCCATATATTGTGCATCCTACTATTGCAAAGAAGAGAGCAGCCTGACCATTTGCAGAATATGAATATGATGATATGGCAAGGATGAACCAATGGGATTAATGAAGGCAAGGTCAGGAGGTGTACTCTTCCAACTTATTTACTCATAAAAACTGTATAAAATAGACTATATTCTCAGCATAATATTCAACAGTAAGAAATAATGCAATACTCTAGTTCCTCTATTAACAGAGCCACATCCACCTAATAAATGAAAAAAAAACCTTGTAAGTGACAGTAACACAGAAATAATGTTATGTAGTACTCTGAATGAACTCAGTATGGTATACACAGTACACAATAGAAAAAAACAAACAAAACAAAAACATTGCTCCACAAAGACAGATGTAGTTAAGTCTATGGCCTATCTCAACACAATTGGTGTGCCATGCCAGAGCAGGAGAAAAGTTTTGCGAAACAAACCTATCAAGAATGTTTCTTAAACCAGTCAGTATTTTCGGTGGCAAGCTCAACCAGTTCAAAGTTAACCTGCACTCTTGATGGATACAGTTCTTAGGATGTGAAATGTTACTGATGTATTCAGCGTTATCATGGGTTAAGCCAGGTGGAACGTTCGTCATTGAGTACGACTGTTCTGTAAGTGACTTTGTGTAACAAAGGCAGCCAAGGCTTACAGGTGATAGACCTCAATAGAGAAATGTTTTTTGCAAAGAAAGAGCAGACAGGAAAACTGAGTATATAGGGACTTTAAGTTTGCAAAACACAACATTAGAGAGAAGAACACAGATAAAAAAGAAATAAGTGGAATTAACAGCAATGTGCACACATTGAGCAGGAACAGCTCAGTTACATGTCACTTCACACACAGTGAGCACACTCTGTGACACTGATTAGTCAATGTTATTGTTTGGTAAATTTTGCATTTTGGGCCCCATGAAAATATATCACTTTGGGTCCCGTACAATATTTACTGACACTGAGCTGTGAAAATATAACACTGTGCAGACATGCATGCAATAGTCTGCATACAGTGGACTTCACTATTTGATGCAAGACTGAAATAATTTATGAGTAATGTGCTGAAGGCCATATTCTAGAGTCACAATGTAATCTTAATATTAGAATTCTTAAATGGGAAATTCTATCCATAGAATTTAGTTTAGTTTAGTTCATTTGGATCCCTATTAGCTGTTACCCAGGCAACAGTACTATACTATACTATACTATACTATACTGAACAAAATTATACTATACTATAATGAACAAAATAATAAAATCAGGGTTCATCATCATCAAGGTTTTTTAACTTAGTATTCATATCAAGTATACAGCCAATTCTTGTCACTGAAAATGATTGAATCATTCTTCTTTTTAAAAAAAAAATTAATAATAATAATAATGATAATAATAATAATGATAATTTAAAAAATCCCACAGACCCCCTTCACTTATGCTAAGTGACATGTCATTCAACACAATGCTGCTCATCTCCTTCAGTTGGGAGTGGGCTGGTTTATATTATTGGAGTGGGGCTGCTGAGCCTGAAGATGCATCTGTTGGCCCAAGCACCAGGAGCAGGGACAACTGATTTAGTATATAATAGCTTGATAAATGTTTACCTGCATTGATTAAATATCAGATAAAAGAGGAGTGAAATGCAAATACTTAGAATATTCTGTTGGGGATGAATATAATGTTAGGGGAGCAAACGTAACATTAACCAATTTCACTGTGGACTAAGCTGTGGACTAAGCTGACCTGACATGTTCATTTCCACGTCATGGACTAAACCCACCTTTTTTATGAAAAATTGGGTGACATATTGTCGTCCTCTTAGTTCTCTCTCTTTTCTGTCTTTTCTTTGTTTTCATTTGGAACCCTGATTGTATTTTATGAATCTGTTGAGACATGTTCATGCTGCACCTAGTTTGGAGACAGAATTTGAACCATTTCATGTCAATTAGAGGGGGTGTTTGGGGGAGAGGCTTTGGATGGTTCATTATGACAGAAACAAGAAAAGTGTAAAATATAAAATATTAATGTCTATTATTGAAAACTACACTAATGTTCTAATATTTTTTTTAGAACTGTATTAATTTTTAACCCCCTTACAATGCCCCTGAGGCCACTATATCGTCGAGTGATAATGCTCTCCCTATGCTCTGTTTTCTTGTTCTCAGCATGTTTCAACCTACACTACCAGTCAAAAGTATGGACACACTCTCCCATTCTTTTGAATGAGAGATGGGGTCCAAACGTTTGACTAGTACTATATGCTGAACATATTTTGTCTGTGACAGTGCTTTTCAGTAAGGTGGATTATGTCTAAATTGCTTGTATGTCTGTGTGTATGTCTACGAGCACAAGTGTGCCTGTGTGAAGTGTGAATATAAAGATAGTAGCTGTTGTCATTCTACCCTACCATGTGTGTAAATTAGATTACCATCACTGCCGCTGACCTCAATGTGAGTGGCGCCATGCTCCCACAAAGCTGGAGCAATAAGAGAGAATGTGCCCCACTGACATACAACAGCACGTGCAGCATCCACAGCCACAACCCCACAGGCATGAGGCAGAGCAACACAGAGCTGAAGAGCATGTGGCAGAACCCGGAAAGGGGATAGACTGCAGAAAGACACACAGAAAATGATAGCGAGACAGGCTTGGGTGGCATATGAAAGAGGAAACGAAGGACACATGCATAAAAGCGGGAAAAGGAGGGCAAGAGTTGGATGGGGGATGGGATCGAAGGGGAGGGGAAAAACTGAGAGTGATACCAACATGGAGGGTAAAGGAAGGAGAGAAAAAGTGGAGGAAGGAAAAGCACACCATTGAATGAAACAGAGCTGAGGCAGAATAGAACAGGATGTACTGCAAGGAATAGCATTTTACAGAGTAACATTCATACTGCAGTATTTAACAAAAAAAGAAAAAAGAGCCAAAGAAACAGTCATGGAGTCATAAATGGGCAGTGAAATAAAAGAGTGATAACATAGCAAAACCAATTTTGAGATGTTTACATAAGATAAATGTGAAAGATATATTTGCAGAGTTTAACACGGAGCTTAGTTTAAGGGTAACTGAAAGTTCTCAGTGTTTTTGTATGTGTGAATGCAGAGGAGCAATCGCATTGAATAAGATCAAGCTGCTGGAATTACAGTATATATAGTACTGCTGAAACATCTGCATCTGTATCTATCCCCTTGACATTTACATTGTCCTTTCACCCTCTCTCCACACGAAACTGAATACAGTTTAATGAGGAAAATGCTCTCACCCACTTAACAAAGACAACATACACAGACACACAAAACACAAGGGACATTGAACTGTAAATGATTTTTAACACAGACACGAAGCATACAAACACTATTGCACAGATCTGTTGAACCAGCCAAGCAGACAAAGCCACTGAAGCAAGCAGCCACACCCCCACCAAGAGAGCATGGAGGATGAAAATATATTTGGAATATAGTATAATGGGCATGTGGCATTCATTTCTCCCATTTAAAAATAATGTTAATTATTGCAGAGACAAACATTGATTGTATTGTTTGTGCTTTCATCAAGGCAAAAGCATTTAGCGTGATCCTCACACATGATGTGTTGATTCACAAATGGACTAAGGCTCATGTGCTTTCATTATGAATGCAGCTCATGATCGTAGTTGCAATTCATCCACCCCACCACCCCCTCTCATCCTTTTTTCTCTCCCAACTATGAAAGCACAAATGCCATGGCAAAGCAATACAAGTGCAGTGATATACAGGTATTTCTTACACACAACCAGCTAAAAGTGTAACAGGAAAGAACCAATATGATCCACTGATATCACCACACACTTTTTAGTTTTAATGAAATGCACTGATTTTTAATCACATAAATAAATGTCGGGGCATCTGCTGTCCAGGCACAGATTAGCACTGCTGCTGTATTGCAAAACACATAATGCCTCACACACAAACACATGCACATAAAATATGCAGACATGCACATACACACAGAGAGGGGGTTATTGCTCTATAGTAGAGCGCTGAATACAACTGGACAGATGAACTGTATAGAAAGTGCATACAGCCTCTTCTCCATGAAGCAGAAGTGATGCCTTACTCTGAAACTGCCACAACACTGACTGAATTGATCCTCTCCCTTCCTGTATTCATTCTCCACTGTGGCTTTCTGCTTTGACACACAAGTAGCTCAGTGGGTCAAAATATGCAATCCCATCAGCTTTTAACAAAAGCAAAAATAAACACAGTTTAACATACATGTTTTTTCTGCCTGTAATTTTCTATGCAGGAAATCGAAGGTTGGCCCAGTTGTTGGTGAGAAAAGATGATCTCTAAGCTAAATAATATCTAATTACAAGCTCAACTATTCCTGCCTTGACTATTACTTCTATATCTGCACCATCTGTTGCCTGATTTACAGTGGAGATTTTGACATAATCCATGTGTTTCTTTCTAAATAAAGCCATTTTCATTAAATATAGTGAGATTTCTATAGATGAGGCATACAAAAGCCATTTCCCCTCCCCCTCCCCTATACTGCTCTCTCTATCCCTCCCTCATCCGCTTCTGCTGTTGCTAAGACCGTTAGGCGCGTGCTACACTGTGGAAACCAGTAGACTCAGAGAGGTGGATCTCCTTGTGTGTTGCTATGGGCAACACACAGTGTTCGACAGAGAAGCGGCCCAGAAGCCGAGCATGCAGACTTTCACACATGTGATAAAATATGACCTACTTTTCAGTCAGTCAAAAGGGGGGAAAACTGGGGCTCATACGTGTGCAGGGTATTAATGTATACTGTATATGTTGCATGTGTGTTTAGTATTAAAAAATCCAAAGTACGATAGACTAATCAAATGCAAAAAAGAAAACAAAAAAAGGATATTGCTTTCTGTATTTCAGTCCTGTAATGAATGAAGAGCCCAGCTGAAGCAGTGTCCTAACTCCACCTGACTGGTTGTACATTGTAAGTCACTGCACACCAGCCGCAGGCTCTCTCTTCCCCTCTCTCTGTCATAGCCACAGCCATTCATGGGCCACTGAATCACCTAAATCAGCGAACACAGACCTCAAATAACTCAGTCAGTCAGACTCTTCACATACATGTAACAACCCTCATACAGTAGAAAGGCATATAGCAGAAACATACAAACCAAAAGCCTTTAAAACATGGACCAGCAACATTTTGTATACTGAGAGCTAAACAACAGATGATATGATATATGCAAGCATGTCTTCTTCAAAAAACAATCTACATGTTTGAAGGACTGTAAGTAGTAGCTCAAATTGCACAGTTCCCAGGACAGGTTATAGCACAATACAGACACTAATTGTAAATAAATCAGACTTTTGATCTTTTTTCGAATAAACAAAAACACAAGGGGCATGGACAACAGAAATTAACTAACCTTTAGTTTTACACTGAACCTAAACCTTATTAAACTTAAATTGCAAGAGTATACCTTGGTCTGCAAAAGTGATTATTAAAGTGAGTTTATTATATTTCAAAGACACAACAGCACATGACCTGAAATAGGCACATATAGGAAGAGTGTGCTGTCACTGCTTGACGAGACAACTAAATGCTCAGGTAACAAAAGAACAATTCAGCAACACTAAGCAGACTAAATGGAGGAATCATTTATTTTTCAAATCCTTTTCAGTGCAGGTCCTTCAACAGAAAATTTTGTTCCAGTTAGTCAGCTTAGTATTGCCAAGTTCTTCTTTCACACTGAAATAGGCACACATTACAGTTTAAATTATTAAGAGCTCTCTGCACTGGTCACTGCACTGAATGTTATGTTCTCAAAGATCTGACATGAGTAAAATGGAATGAAACACCAAGCAGGCAAAATATGACATCTCAGAGGCATTAATTGTCTTGAGGGGAAAAAAGGAAAGAGTTTCCTTCGAATATGTCTCTCTCTTTTTTGTTTTAGAAAGCAAGTGTTTTCACCTTAACAAGAAAGGTTAGATATCTCTATTTACCTCTTCATATTCTTATAACAATATTTCACAACTATCCACACAATATTATCTTAGCCAACATTAAATCAATGTATTTCATGGGGTTGTGTTATTTCTTGGAATGGAGTACTTTATAGGGAAACTATGGCATTAAAGGGCAAACACAGAATACTAACTAAAGTCTATTGTGTAATGTGTGAAATAATTGAACTCTTTGCCGTGTAAGCACAGACCATACAACCACCTGTAAACCAACAACTTCACTCAGCAGTCTCATTACAACAAAATATCTCCTCATTTGTATATGTGATTAATTTTATATGGTTGTAGTCCTTTTTTGTACAGCTTCCCAGCCAGTACTTTCACAACACTTAAATCATTAGGATCGGCCATCTTCATACAGGAACTGCCTTGAAGAAAATTATCTTTCTTACCTCTTCAGAAGTGCGTCTCCTGTCAGGGAGCACTAGTGTATTTGCATGGCTGCCTGGGACTATAGTAGATCCTATACTCATCCTGGGTCCAACTAACATGTAGCGTTTGTCTCCTGATCTGTACTGGATGCTGTGACACAGTGTCCCATCATAATTTGTCTCTTGTAAATACTTGGAGGTATAGTCTGTGGTTTTGGAGCACTGCATTGCAATCAGCACAACAATGCTGATGAGAAAAAGTACAGAAACTGAGCCCAAAGTTATCATTAGATAAAAAGTCACGTCATATCCCTCCTCATCCTTTGCTGCACTTTTAACATCAGAAGCTGCAAAAGCTTCTTTGGGCTCCACAACTTTGACTATCACAGTAGCTGTTGCTGAGAGTGAAACGTTGCCATTGTCTTTCACCAGTATGACCAGTTTATGCTCAGCCTCGTCTGTCTCTGTGAATGAGCGAAGTGTTCTGATCTGTCCTGTATAGCGGTCCAAACCAAAGAGAGTGTGGTCAGTAACTTCCTGCAGTGAAAACAGTAACCAGCCGTTATATCCTATATCAGCGTCATAGGCTCTGACTTTAGTCACCAAGTGTCCTGCGTTGACATTGCGGGGAATCTCCTCCACACCTTCAGCAGAACCGTTGGAGCTGACTGGATACAGGATGACTGGAGCGTTGTCGTTCTGATCCAGAATGAACACGTTCACTGTGACGTTGCTGCTTAGTGACGGAGTTCCAGAATCTGTGGCAACAACTTGGAAGTGGAACATTTTCAGAGTTTCAAAGTCAAAACTCTTTAGCCCTGTGATATCCCCTTTCTCAGAGTTTATGTTTAGAAATGATGTAAATGTTTTGTGTTCCTCCACATTTCTCACTATGTTAAATGATATGAGAGCATTATCACCCTCATCACAGTCAGAAGCACTCACTGAAAATAAAGAGGCTCCTGCAACATTGTTTTCAGTGACATAGAAAGTATAGGGATTCACTGAAAACACTGGACTGTTATCATTCACATCTGATACAACTACACTTATTGTCTTATGAGATGACAAAGGTTGTTCACCAGCATCTTTAGCAAATATTGTCACATCATACTTGGACTGATGCTCTCTATCAAGCAGAGATTTGGTGACTATAGAGTACATATTGTCTTGTAAAGAGGGCGTTAAAGTGAAAGGCACACCTTCACCTATATAACAGATTACCTTTCCATTTAAACCTGAATCTATATCATTGACACTTATCAATGCTACTGTCGTTCCAGGTTTGGAGTCCTCAGGAATAGCACTTGAAAAGGATGTCACCTCAATCTCAGGTACGTTGTCATTCAGGTCCACTATAGTTATTATGACACTTTTTTCTGTTGCTAAGGGAACTGATCCTTTATCTGAAGCTTTAATATCGATTTCATATCTATCTTTTGCTTCAAAATCTATGAGTCCTTTAACAATAATTTCTCCAGTATTAGCATCAACTTCAAAAAGTTTACGTAATTTATTATTTACATTAATGCCGAATGAATAAACCACCTCCCCATTTAAACCGTCGTCTAAATCTGTAGCATTCACCTGCATGATTGTTGTGCCAATTGGTGAATTTTCATTAAGTGCCGCAACATATGCGTCTTTAGTAAAGACGGGCATGTTGTCATTTACATCTAAAACATTAATGATAATATCGATGGTTCCTGACCTAGCAGGCTTTCCTCCATCCACGGCTGTCAGCAGTAATCTATGACTTCTTGCAGTTTCTTTGTCCAGTGGTTTATGCAAATACAAGAGAGGAATTTTCCCATCCTCTCCTCTATCTTTAACCTCCAGACGAAAATGGTCATTTTGACTCAGCTTATACAGCTGAATAGAATACATGTGACTGTCTGGATCACGGGCTCCTTGTAGTTGAAATCGTGCCCCAGGTAAAGCAGACTCTGATATCTCTAAATACGTCTCATTTTCGGAGAAGGTGGGAGAGTGGTCGTTTACATCCAAAACCTCAATAGCGACATAATGCACCTCTAAAGGATTCTCCAACACAGTCTTTATGTTGATAATGCAAGTACTGATCCGTTCGCACACCTCTTCTCTGTCTATTTTTCGGTTAACACGCAAGATGCCGTCATTCTTTAGCTGAAACAGGGGCTCAGTCGATCCAGATACGATGCGAAATCCTCTAGCATCCAAAGCACTCATATCCAGCCCTAAATCTTTAGCGATATTACCAACAACAGCACCCTCCGCAAGCTCCTCGGGAATAGAGTACCGCAACTGTGCATAAGTAAAATTCAAAGTAAGATCCATAAAAACAATGAAAACGAAGAGGCGCTCCAACCATGCGCTGCATCCCCGTCGTGCCATATTGGATTTGAAAAAAGTACAAACTAATATATCGGTAAAAATGTAAATGTGAATCTACACAGGACACACATTTCGAACAAAATTAATTAGTTGACCGTCATTATAAGTATTTTGTTGGAGGAGTCACAGTAGTGAAGCCATCGCCCTGAAGCAGAAGTGCACTCTGTCGCGAAATAGCACCAAATTACTGACGTGAATCGTTCGACCGGGGATCGTTCATTTTCACAAGCAGTGACACCTTGCGAGCAGACATTACAATGCACATACACTTTAAATGACAAAATCTTCTTATGTGATATCCACAGTGTTTAAACCTTCCCAATATCTGCTTAAGATGCAAACATAGAATGAAAAAAATAACTTAACACTATTTCAAAATTCATGGAATATGACGTCAATACACCAGTATTACATGTAATGTTGATTATATTCTTACAATCAATGTAATAAACAAATAATTACTTCCAAAATCGGCAATAACAATTTTCTTACCCCTTTAGATGCCCTCCTCCTGTCAGGAAGCACCAGAGTATTTGCATGGCTTCCAGGAACTATAGTAGATCCTATACTCATTCTGGGTCCAACTAACATGTAGCGTTTGTCTCCTGATCTGTACTGGATGCTGTGACACAGTGTCCCAACATAATTTGTCTCTTGTAAATACTTAGATGTATAGTCTGTGGATTTTGAGCACTGCATTGCAATCAGCACGACAATGCTGATGATAAAAAGTACAGAAACTGAGCCAAAAGTTATCATTAGATAAAAAGTCACATCATTCCCCTCCTCATCCTTTGCTGCACTTTTAACATCAGAAGCTGCAAAAGCTTCTTTGGGCTCCACAACTTTGACAATCACAGTAGCTGTTGCTGAGAGTGAAACGCAATGGGTGCTCAGTACTTGAATGTGGATATAATTTGGTGGGAAAAAACGCTTCTTCAAAACTGCCTTACCTCATCGACTGTTCTCCTCCTGTCAGGAAGCACCAGAGTATTTGCATGGCTGCCTGGGACTATAGTAGATCCTATACTCATCCTGGGACCAACTAACATGTAGCGTTTGTCTCCAGATCTGTACTGGATGCTGTGACACAGTGTCCCATCATAATTTGTCTCTTGTAGGTACTTGGATGTATAGTCTGTAGTTTTGGAGCACTGCATTGCAATCAGAACAATGATACTGATGATAAAAAGTACAGATACTGAGCCCAAAGTTATCATCAGATAAAAAGTCACATCATTCCCCTCCTCATCCTTTGCTGCACTTTTAACATCAGAAGCTGCAAAAGCTTCTTTGGGCTCCACAACTTTGACAATCACAGTAGCTGTTGCTGAGAGTGAAACGTTGCCATTGTCTTTCACCAGTATGACCAGTTTATGCTCAGCCTCGTCTGTCTCTGTGAATGAGCGAAGTGTTCTGATCTGTCCTGTATAGCGGTCCAAACCAAAGAGAGTGTGGTCAGTAACTTCCTGCAGTGAAAACAGTAACCAGCCGTTATATCCTATATCAGCGTCATAGGCTCTGACTTTAGTCACCAAGTGTCCTGCGTTGACATTGCGGGGAATCTCCTCCACACCTTCAGCAGAACCGTTGGAGCTGACTGGATACAGGATGACTGGAGCGTTGTCGTTCTGATCCAGAATGAACACGTTCACTGTGACGTTGCTGCTTAGTGACGGAGTTCCAGAATCAGTGGCGACAACTTGGAAGTGGAACGTTTTCAGAGTTTCAAAGTCAAAACTTTTTAGCGCCACAATATCTCCATTCTCAGAGTTGATATTTAAAATCAAACCAGCACTGTCTCTACTGCTGTCCCTCGGGATGTGATATGAAATATGCGCATTATCACCGTCATCAAGATCAGATGCCCTAACTGAAAATATTGGGATTGTTAAGCCATTATTTTCAGTCATATAGAAAGTGTAGGGGCTCAGTAAAAATTGCGGTCTGTTATCGTTCACATCTGAAACAACCACACTTATTGTTTTTTCAGATGACAGTGATGGCTCACCAGTGTCCTTTGCAACAATTGTAAGTTCATAAAAAGACTGTTCTTCCCTGTCCAGTTGTGATTTTGTCACGATGGCATACATATTATCTTGCAAGGATGGAGATATAGCGAAAGGAACGTCATCACGTAAAATGCAAGAAACTTTTCCATTGGCACCTGAATCCAAATCATTGACGCTTATCAAAGCTACGGTCGTTCCAATTCTAGAATCCTCAGGAACCGATTTGGAAAATGATGTAACTTCAATCTCCGGGTGATTGTCGTTAAGATCGATTACCTTTATTATCACAGTTTTGTCTGTTGAAAGGGGGATAATGCCCTTATCCGAAGCTTGTATATCAATTTCATAGCTTTCATTTTCTTCAAAATCAATTAAACCAGTCACTTTAACTTCGCCAGTACCTGGGTCAATGTTAAATAGCTTCTGCACGGACATATCCATTTCCTTGCCAAATGAGTAAACAATTTCGCCGTTTGCACCCTCATCCAAATCTGTAGCATTGACCAGAACAACTAACGTGCCATGAGCTGCGTTTTCATTTAAGACAGCAGAATATACATCTTTCGTAAAAACTGGTGAATTGTCATTAACATCAAGCACCTCAATTAGTATTTCTATTGTTCCAGACCTCGCCGGTCTCCCTCCATCAACAGCTGTAAGCATAAGCTTGTGTTCTCTCATAGTCTCCCTGTCTAACTGCTTCTGTAAAATCAGAAAGGGCATCTTACGGTCTTCGCCTCTTTCCTTAACTTCCAAACGAAAGTGATCACTGTGGCTCAGTTTATACTGCTGAATAGAAAACTGGCCACCATCTGGATCACGCGCAGGTTGGAGCTGGAACCTCGCTCCCGGTGATGTTGATTCAAATATCTCCAGTCTTTTCTCTCTCTCTGGAAAGACGGGGGAGTGGTCGTTTACATCTATCACTTCTATGGCCACATAATGGATTTCTAGAGGATTTTCAAGCACAGTTTTAAGGTTAATGATACATGCGTTGCTTCGCTCACAGATCTCTTCCCTGTCTACTTTCCTACTCACGTACAGGATACCGTCGTCCATATTCACATGAAAAAGCGGTTCCGCCGAACTGCCAACAATGCGATATTCTCTATCTTTCAGCGTAGCCTTTTCAATTCCTAAGTCTTTCGCAATGTTTCCAACAACACTCCCTTCTTTCACCTCTTCAGAAATGGAATATCTGATTTGAGCCGAGGCGTCACTCCAAAACGTTACCAAAGCAACCATGAAGGCGACGCATCTCCATCGCTCTATCCTCGCCTGCCGGCCGCTTTGTTCCATTCTTTACAAGAAAAAATCCGTGATCTTTAATGTTATGGTCAATAAATAATATTCAACCGTATTCCTTTGCCAGCATCACCAACCCAGCGCAGGGAATGATACAGGGCTAGTTTAGTGTTCAAGCCCTTTGCACGTAATGCCAAAATACAGGGTTGGATCTAATGGTGACGACGAAAAGCTAGACATTATCTACAATTTTACCGACACCACGCGATCCAGAACATTATTGCAGCCCTGTTGGAATACAAACAATAAAGTAAAATAAAATGTTTTACAACTACGAAAAAACTGCAGACAGAAAAGACACTAATATTAATATATAATATTTGAAGAGATGCGTTTGAAGTAATTTTTATGAAGCGAAAGAGGACTTGAGTCCCAAACAGTTGCCTCTCCAAAAAGCCATTATCGTTTTTCTATCACACCCAATGAGAAATAGCTTTAAAATGCTTTCAGTACCACGGATAGCGACACTCCCCTTGAACTCAGAGGTCGGCGGGTAAGATTAAACTACATGTATTGTCACACAGATCCTTCATACTTTAATGTTATAGAGACCCGCCTTAGCATTACATGCATATCCTAAACTATCGCTCAAGAAGAATACAAGTTTTCTTCATACAAATAGTATGAAGAAAAGAAAATACAAGAAAAAAAACAAGACAAGATAGAGATTATGCTTTTTAAACACATGAAATTATGTTGTTGTTATAAAAGATTGACTTGAAGGGTAAATACTTCTTAAATGTCACCACCACAGACAACAACCACATTCAGCATATTTCTACATGAGGGCGATCAAGCAACACGTGGTTAAAATGCAATTCACTGACAGCTGCTGCAGGCAAGAGCCATTTGTATTTCTCCTTAATATAGTGTATAAATATCAATCCTATATTACTTGACGTCAGGTTTTATTAATCTGTTTAGATTGCCATAAAATTATTACATAATGTGTAAAATAAATATACCGGCAATTGTAATATTGTAGATATTGATTGCTCTTACCTCTCCAGATGCCCGTCTCCTGTCAGGAAGCACTAGAGTATTTGCATGGCTGCCTGGGACTATAGTAGATCCTATACTCATCCTGGGTCCAACTAACATGTAGCGTTTGTCTCCTGATCTGTACTGGATGCTGTGACACAGTGTCCCATCATAATTTGTCTCTTGTAAATACTTGGATGTATAGTCTGGGGATTTTGAGCACTGCATTGCAATCAGAACAACAATGCTGATGATAAAAAGTACAGACACTGAGCCCAAAGTTATCATCAGATAAAAAGTCACGTCATTCCCCTCCTCATCTTTTGCTGCACTTTTAACATCAGAAGCTGCAAAAGCTTCTTTGGGCTCCACAACTTTGACAATCACAGTAGCTGTTGCCGAGAGGGAAACGTTGCCATTGTCTTTCACCAGTATGACCAGTTTATGCTCAGCCTCGTCTGTCTCTGTGAATGAGCGAAGTGTTCTGATCTGTCCTGTATAGCGGTCCAAACCAAAGAGAGTGTGGTCAGTAACTTCCTGCAGTGAAAACAGTAACCAGCCGTTATATCCTATATCAGCGTCATAGGCTCTGACTTTAGTCACCAAGTGTCCTGCGTTGACATTGCGGGGAATCTCCTCCACACCTTCAGCAGAGCCGTTGGAGCTGACTGGATACAGGATGACTGGAGCGTTGTCGTTCTGATCCAGAATGAACACGTTCACTGTGACGTTGCTGCTTAGTGACGGAGTTCCAGAATCAGTGGCGACAACTTGGAAGTGGAACGTTTTCAGAGTTTCAAAGTCAAAACTTTTTAGTGCCAGAATATCTCCATTCTCAATATTTATGTTTAGAAATGAAGCCAATTTATTTTCTTCGCTTCCATCTCTGAAAATATGATAGGAAACTTCCGCATTGTTGTTCTCATCACGATCAAAAGCTTTAACTGAAAACACAGAGGCTCCTGGATCATTTCCCTCGGTCACATAGAAAGTGTAGGGACTCTGTGAAAACTCTGGCCTGTTGTCATTCACATCTGACACCACAACGCTTATCGTCATTTCAGATGATAACGAGGGCTGGCCACAGTCTTTTGCAACTACTGTTACGATATAGTGAGACTGGTTCTCTCTGTCCAGAGGCGACTTTGTTAGTAACGAATACATTTTGTCTTGTAAAGATGGCGATAAAACAAAAGGAACATCCTCACTTATTGAACAAATAACTTTTCCATTTAGTCCAGAGTCTAAATCATTTACACTGATAAGTGCAACTGTAGTTCCAGGTCTGGAATCTTCAGGGATGGCGCTCGAGAATGACGTAACCTCAATCTCAGGTGCATTGTCATTCACGTCAACTATCTTTATAATGACGCTTTTTTGTGTGGCCAGAGGAGCAAAACCTTTATCTGACGCTTGGATTTCAATCTCATATCTGTCCTTCTCCTCATAGTCGATACTGTCTTTCACAATTATTTCCCCAGTTGATGGATTGATATCAAAAATATTTAATAATCTATGACTCACACTATTGCTAAATGAGTAAACCACCTCTCCGTTCAGGCCGTCATCTAAATCAGTTGCATTCACTTGTATGACTGTTGTGCCTATTGGAGCATTTTCATCGAGCATCACAGAATAAACATCTTTAGTGAAAACAGGCACGTTATCATTAACATCTAAAACATTAATTAGAATATTCATGTCACCAGATTTCGGAGGTTTCCCCCCATCCAGCGCCGTCAGCACTAACGAGTGGCTTCTTGCTGCCTCTCTGTCCAACGATTTTTGCACAATTAATATAGGTATTTTACCATCTTCTCCCTTATCCTTAACTTCTAAACGGAAGTGGTCATTGGTGCTAAGTTTATATTGCTGAACCGAAAAAAGACCTCCGTCTGGGTCTCGTGAAGCTTTTAGCGGAATACGTACTCCAGGTAAAACAGACTCTGAAATCTCCAGCGTTTTCTCTTTCTCTGTGAAACTGGGTGAATGGTCATTTATGTCCACAACTTCCACTCCAACATAATGCACCTCCAGTGGGTTTTCTAACACTGTTTTTAGATTTATTAAACACGTACTGCTCCTTTCACATACGTCTTCTCTGTCAATTTTTCTGCTTACGTACAGGATGCCGTTGTTCTGATCTACATGGAAAAGAGGTTCCACGGCACTAGAAACAATCCGATACTTCCTGTCTTTCAACGTGATTTTATCTAATCCCAAATCATTCGCTATATTCCCGACAACAGTCCCTTCCTTAACTTCCTCCGAGATTGAATATCTTAATTGCGCCGATGTCACACTCCACAAAAGCACAGCAACCACGTATCCGATCCACCGTCTTCTTGCCCCTCTTGCCTCGCATCCTCTTTGTTCCATGTTTGAAAACAAGACTGTTATTAAGTCCCCGCAGGATTAATATTATTGCTGTAAAAACTGTTACATTACATCCGGGTATGCAACTGTCCACGCTCCTTCAGAAATGTTAAAATATAGGACAGTCTTTATAAAGGCAACAGCAAGCCGACAAGCGATTCTACCAAATGAGGGCTCAGAGTCCTAAAGAGGTGGAACCAAAATGCAGTGACGACAGGTTCAAACCTTTATTTTCCTAACACTGACACCGTGCGATCTCATTACTCACTGCAAGTAAAAAACGTTTCAAGGGCAGTTTCTACAGCTGATCGCGAACAGTGTAGAGTTTGTTTTTCTTCGACCCTAAGTGCAGGGATTGTGGAGTGACAGGTGAGGCCATGCCTTCTGTATCCCATTAACACGCAAACGAGAAAGAAAATCTTCCTCTGAATTAAGACTGATTACAGCAAATCGTCCTACACTGTTTGATACTTCAATATAATAACTTTGAATTCAACTATTTTGCTATTTATAAACAAAAAGTGTGCTATAATCGCACGTTAAAAACAGTGGTTTAACATTCCTCACAATGTATTACCCTGTATCAGGACATTAGATCAAAGCCTGTCAGCACCATGGACAGCGTATAACGCCAAATATAATTGGGTCCAGCCATGAGTGTGATTTTATATTACATGGCAGAAGCCCGAAAGTTCAAATCACATTATAGTCCGACTTACACTGTGCAGTATGTTGTATTAATGATGCTTGTTTTTCACAATAGTTAAAAAAAGAAGACTATAAAGCAAATGGATAAGTTAATGTACACATATGTTAACTGTTGTTATAGTTACGCTCAAGAGGATAGTTTAGTACTACTTTGCAAACCATATCATAGCAGAAAACAAACAGTACACATATAAGGGACATGTCGTGGATTGATAGTGGATTAGTTGCCTGAACAAATAAATTAAAACACTGCCTGAAAACAAAAAGCTTGCCTTACCTCTTGAGATGCTCTCCTCCTGTCAGGGAGCACTAGTGTGTTCGCATGGCTGCCTGGGACTATAGTAGATCCTATACTCATCCTAGGTCCAACTAACATGTAGCGTTTGTCTCCTGATCTGTACTGGATGCTGTGACACAGTGTCCCATCATAATTTGTGTCTTGTAGGTACTTAGATGTATATTCTGTAGTTTTGGAGCACTGCATGGCAATCAGCACAATGATACTGATGATAAAAAGTACAGATACTGAGCCCAAAGTTATCATCAGATAAAAAGTCACATCATTCCCCTCTTCATCTTTTGCTGCACTTTTAACATCAGAAGCTGCAAAAGCTTCTTTGGGCTCCACAACTTTGACTATCACAGTAGCTGTTGCTGAGAGTGAAACGTTGCCATTGTCTTTCACCAGTATGACCAGTTTATGCTCAGTCTCGTCTGTCTCTGTGAATGAGCGAAGTGTTCTGATCTGTCCTGTATAGCGGTCCAAACCAAAGAGAGTGTGGTCAGTAACTTCCTGCATTGAAAACAGTAACCAGCCGTTATATCCTATATCAGCGTCATAGGCTCTGACTTTAGTCACCAAGTGTCCTGCGTTGACATTGCGGGGAATCTCCTCCACACCTTCAGCAGAACCGTTGGAGCTGACTGGATACAGGATGACTGGAGCGTTGTCGTTCTGATCCAGAATGAACACGTTCACTGTGACGTTGCTGCTTAGTGACGGAGTTCCAGAATCTGTGGCAACAACTTGGAAGTGGAACGTTTTCAGTGTTTCAAAGTCAAAACTTTTTAGTGCTAGAATATCACCATTCTCAGTATTTATGTTTAGGAATGAAGTTAATCTATTTTCTTCGCTTCCACCTCTGAAAATGTGATAGGAAATTACTGCATTGTCATTCTCATCGCGATCCAAAGCTTTAACCGAAAATACAGAGGTACCAGGCTCATTAGCTTCAGTGACATAGAAAGTATAGGGGCTCAGTGAAAACTCTGGACTGTTGTCATTCACATCTGACACCACAACATGCATCATCTTTTCAGATGATAATGATGGCTGGCCAGAGTCTTTGGCAACTATTGTTAGTTCATATTTAGCCATTTTCTCTCTGTCAAGAGGCATTTTGGTTACTAAAGAATACATTTTGTCTTGTAAAGATGGCGATAAAGCAAAGGGAACATCCTCACGTATAGAGCAGATAACTTTTCCATTGAGACCAGAGTCCAAATCATTTACACTGATATGGGCAACTGTAGTTCCAGGTCTGGAATCTTCAGGTATGGAGTTGGAAAATGAGGTAATCTCGATCTCAGGTGCATTATCATTGACGTCAACTATTTTGATAATGACACTTTTTTCCGTAGTTAGCGGAGCAAAGCCTTTATCTGATGCTTGAATTTCAATTTCATATTTGTCTTTCTCCTCATAATCTATAAGACCGTTGACAGTTATCTCCCCTGTTAATTGGTTAATATCAAAAAGTGTAAACAAAGTATTACTCACACTGTTACCAAATGAGTAAACCACCTCTCCGTTCTGACCGTCATCTAGATCAGTAGCATTTACTTGTATGACCGTTGTGCCTATTGGAGCATTTTCATCGAGCATCACGGAATAGATATCCTTCGAGAAAATTGGGGTGTTATCATTAACATCTAAAACATTCACTAGAATATTCATGTCTCCAGATTTTGGAGGCTTCCCCCCATCTAGAGCGGTCAGCACCAACGAATGACTGACAGCTGCTTCCCTATCCAATATTTTTTGTAAAACTAATATAGGTATTTTACCATCTTCTCCTTTGTCTCTAACTTCTAAACGAAAGTGATCGTTTTGGCTAAGTTTATATTGTTGCACTGAGAAATGGCCACTGTCTCGATCCCGTGAAGGTTTCAGCTGAAAGCGTGCTCCCGGTAATACAGACTCGGAGATTTCTAATGTTTTTTCCTTCTCTGGGAAACTTGGAGAATGGTCGTTTACATCCAACACCTCCACTCCAACATAGTGCACTTCCAGCGGGTTTTCCAGCACGGTTTTCAGATTTATCAAACACGTACTGCTCTGCGCGCACACCTCTTCCCTGTCAATCGTTCGGCTCACATACAGGATGCCATCGTTCGGGTTAACATGGAAAAGTGGATCCGCACCACTGGACACAATCCGATACTTCCTGTCTGCTAGTGTGCTTTTATCTAATCCCAGGTCTTTCGCTATATTTCCAACCACAGTTCCTTCGTTAACTCCCTCTGAGATCGAATATCTCAATTGTGCCGAAGCCATACTACACAAAAGCACAGCAACGACGCAGCCGGTCCAGCACACTGCTCCGTTTCGTCTCTCGTATCTTCTTTGTTCCATGGCAAAACCCGATATCATCAGTTATCATTCACAAGAACAAAACTGCATTACAGTGGCGGTATCCAACGCTTTGTTTTATGACAATAGTCATCCTACATTGCAGACATAAGAGCAAATAAAATATTTCCAGAGGCAGCGGTGTAAGCTCAAAAATGACTGCGTTAAAATCCAACCGAGGACGTTAATCAAGAGGTGGAACCACAATGCAATAGCGACAAGCTTCCTTTCTCTATTACACTGACACCTTGCGATCTAAATTCATACAGCAGAAAATCAAAAATCAGTAGCACATAAGTTTAATAGTGGATTGTTTTCGTTCTTGTTGTGTTTTAATTATCTCGAAACAGAACCCAACAATGTAGGGTGAATGTAAATAGACGAGGAAGCTCTTCACTCTTATCACAAAACATTCGTCCAATAATTGCTGTTGTTATTATTATTTTTTTAAACAACAACTCGTTAATCAAACCGTTAATACGATTATTTTCACGACATGGGGATATATTTACTTCACATTCTTAAGTTGGATGAATTATAGCACTGAGATAACATTACTGAGCTGATACATGGGTTACAGGTCATGGGTACATACTGATAAATGGGAGTAAATATATTCAGCACCAGGGACAGCGATTACCACCACCTTTACTTCTGACCTCAACTTTGTTAGTTGTAGACCATGAACACCGGGTTATTTAACTTTCTCCATGCTGTCATATCTTACCCATACTTTTGCTGAATGGTTTTCAATCGGTGTTGCCTAAGGATCCGTGTGGTTTAAGTATAATAAAGGCGTGCTGATAGTACAAACATATGTATGATCAGTCAGCTCGAGCCTTTCAATAATCAGCATCCTTATCACATTTTGCAGGATAAAATGGGGTAGCATAGCATGGTCAGTTACATATTCATTTCTTAATGATCAATAAGTATAAAAAAATAGAAGTTTGGTAGTCAGTACAAGAATGAAGATTATAAGCGGTTGACTCTGATTTGCTGTTTATATAAACTAGTCCAGGTTAACCTTTTGTCCAATGAAAGCAAATATGTTTACAAACGAATTTACATCAAACATGCTAAAGGGAACTGCAGAGTAACCAACCGATCCAATGCCATACTTTGCAAACGCACCAAGGGCACAGGAGAGTATACAGTGTGGTAAACAAACTAACAAACTAACTAACTAACTAACTAACTGAAAACAGTCAGTTAGTTAGTGTGTAAACACCGTGAAACAGCTGATGGAAAGGTGCCCAGCTGTCAACAGGCGGCAGCGCGAACACATATTGTTTTTTGAAGCAAAACGCTTTATCTTTGTGACCCCAGAAACTAGCCGGAACTACTTTCTTCAACACCAAAAGCGTTGCCAGAAGTCTGCTGGGGGAAAAGCCACTGCTGATGCACGACACTGATGATGAGGATGTCATACAACTTCATGTAAAAAAACCCGAACTATTCCTTTAAATATGCCTTACCTCTTCAGATGCTCTCCTCCTGTCAGGAAGCACCAAAGTATTGGCATGGCTGCCTGGGACTATAGTAGATCCTATACTCATCCTGGGTCCAACTAACATGTAGCGTTTTTCTCCTGATCTGTACTGGATGCTGTGACACAGTGTCCCATCATAATTTGTGTCTTGTAGGTACTTGGATGTATAGTCTGTAGTTTTGGAGCACTGCATGGCAATCAGAACAATGATACTAATGATAAAAAGTACAGACACTGAGCCCAAAGTTATCATCAGATAAAAAGTCACATCATTCCCCTCCTCATCCTTTGCTGCACTTTTAACATCAGAAGCTGCAAAAGCTTCTTTGGGCTCCACAACTTTGGCAATCACAGTAGCTGTTGCTGAGAGTGAAACGTTGCCATTGTCTTTCACCAGTATGACCAGTTTATGCTCAGCCTCGTCTGTCTCTGTGAATGAGCGAAGTGTTCTGATCTGTCCTGTATAGCGGTCCAAACCAAAGAGAGTGTGGTCAGTAACTTCCTGCAGTGAAAACAGTAACCAGCCGTTATATCCTATATCAGCGTCATAGGCTCTGACTTTAGTCACCAAGTGTCCTGCGTTGACATTGCGGGGAATCTCCTCCACACCTTCAGCAGAACCGTTGGAGCTGACTGGATACAGGATGACTGGAGCGTTGTCGTTCTTATCCAGAATGAACACGTTCACTGTGACGTTGCTGCTTAGTGACGGAGTTCCAGAATCAGTGGCAACAACTTGGAAGTGGAACGTTTTCAGAGTTTCAAAGTCAAAACTCTTTAGTGCCAGAATATCACCGTTCTCAGTATTTATGTTTAGGAATGAAGCCAATTTATTTTCCTCACTTCCGTCTCTGAAAATGTGATAGGAAATTGCTGCATTGTCATTCTCATCGCGATCCAAAGCTTTAACTGAGAACACAGAGGTACCAGGCTCATTAGCTTCAGTAATATAGAAAGTATAAGGGCTCAGTAAAAATTCTGGACTGTTGTCATTTACATCTGACACCACAATGCTTATTTTCTTTTCAGATGAAAATGGAGGTTGACCAGCGTCTTTTGCAGTAATTGTTAGTTCAAAGTGTGACTGTTTCTCTCTGTCCAAAGGCGATTTGGTTATTAAAGAATACATGTTGTCTTGTAAAGATGGCGACAGAGCAAAAGGAACACCCTCACCTATAGAGCAAATAACTTTTCCATTTAGTCCAGAGTCCAAATCATTCACGTTGATAAGTGCAACTGTAGTTCCAGGTCTGGAATCTTCAGGGATGGAGCTAGAAAATGAGGTAACCTCAATCTCAGGTGCATTGTCATTCACGTCAACTATCTTTATAATGACGCTTTTCTCTGTGGTCAGAGGAGCGAGAGCTTTATCTGACGCTTCAATTTCAATTTCATATGTGTCTTTCTCTTCATAGTCTATTAAACCTTTTACTGTTATCTCACCTGTTAATTGGTTTATATCAAAAATATTTAGTAATTTCTGATTCATACTGTTACTAAAGGAGTAAACCACATCTCCATTTTGACCGTCATCTAAGTCAGTTGCATTTACTTGTATGACTGTTGTACCTACTGGGGCATTTTCATCGAGCATCACAGAATAAACATCTTTAGTGAAAACAGGCGCGTTATCGTTAATATCTAAAACATTAATTAGAATATTCATGTCCCCAGATTTCGGAGGTTTCCCCCCATCCAGCGCCGTCAGCACTAATGAGTGGCTTCCTACTGCTTCCCTATCCAATGATTTTTTAACAACTAATATAGGTATTTTACCATCTTCTCTTTTATCCTTAACTTCTAAACGAAAGTAATCGTTATGGCTAAGTTTATATTGTTGCACTGAGAAATGGCCACTGTCTCGATCCCGTGAGGGTTTCAGCTGAAAGCGTGCTCCCGGTAATACAGACTCGGAGATTTCTAATGTTTTTTCCTTCTCTGGGAAACTTGGAGAATGGTCGTTGACATCCAACACCTCCACTCCAACATTGTGCACTTCCAGCGGGTTTTCTAGCACGGTTTTCAGATTTATCAAACACGTACTGCTCTGCGCGCACACCTCTTCCCTGTCAATCGTTCGGCTCACATACAGGATGCCATCGTTCGGGTTAACATGGAAAAGTGGATCCGCACCACTGGACACAATCCGATACTTCCTGCCTACTAGTGTGTTTTGATCTAATCCCAGGTCTTTCGCTATATTTCCAACCACAGTTCCTTCGTTTACTCCCTCTGAGATCGAATATCTCAATTGTGCCGAAGCCATACTACACAAAAGCACAGCAACGACGCAGCCGGTCCAGCACACTGCTCCGTTTCGTCTCTCGTATCTTCTTTGTTCCATGGCAAAACCCGATATCATCAGTAATCATTCACAAGAACAAAACTGCATTACAGTGGCGGTATCCAATGCTTTGTTTTAGGACAATAGTCATCCTACATTGCAGACATAAGAGCAAATAAAATATTTCCAAAGGCAGCGGTGTAAGCTCAGAAATGACTGCGTTAAAATACAACCGAGTACGCTATCAAGAGGTGGAACCACAATGCAATACCGACTAACTTCCTGTCTCTATTACACTGACACCTTGCGATCTAAATTCATACAGCAGAAAATGAAAAATCAGTAGCAAATAAGTTGAATAGTGGATTGTTTTCGTTCTTGTGTTTTTAATTATCTCGAAACAGAACCCGACCATGTAGGGTGAATGTAAATAGACGAGGAAGCTCTTCACTGTTATCACAAAACATTCGTCAATTTTTTTTTTTTTTTTAAAACAACAACTCTTCAAACTGTTAAGAAGATTATTTTTACGACATGGGGATATATTTTCTTCACATTCTTAAGTTGGATCAATTATAACACTGAGATAACATTACTGAGTTGATACATGGGTTACAGGCCATGGGTACATACTGATAAATGGGAGTAAATATATTCAGCACCAGGGACAGCGATTACCACCACCTTTACTTCTGACCTCAACTTTGTTAGTTATAGACCATGAACACCGGGTTATTTAACTTTCTCCATGCTGTCTTACCCATACTTTTGCTGAATGGTTTCAATCGGTGTTGCCTACGGATCCGTGTGGTTTAAGTATAATGAAGGCGTGCTGATAGTACAAACATATGTATGATCAGTCAGCTCGAGCCTTTCAATAATCAGCATCCTTATCACATGTTGCAGGATAAAATGGGGTAGCATAGCATGGTCAGTTACATATTCATTTCTAAATGATCAATAAGAATCAAAAATGAGAAGTTGGTTGTCAGTACAAGCATGAAGATTATAAGCGGTTGACTCTGATTCGCTGTTTATATAAACTAGTCCAGGTTAACCTTTTGTCCAATAAAAGCAAATATGTTTACAAAAACAAACTTACATCACACATGCTAAAGGAAACTGCAGAGTAACCAACCGATCCAATGCTATACTTTGCAAACGCACCACAAATGAACTAAACTAATAGAAAACAGTCATCAGATATTTCACAATTTCATATATAATTAAATCTATCTAATAAAACTATGTTCAAAAGCAAATCATCTGAAAAATGAAAGTACATTAATTAAGTCTTCATTAGCTTCCTCTCTTGCTTAACTTTAATCACAATGTTTACACAATCTCAAACTGAAAGCTGCACTTGCCTCAACAACTTAATGCATCAATACTTTTATTTCTCACCTCAAATTGTGCAAAAAAAAAAAAAAAAACGTTGAACCTGGACAAGGAAAGTTTTGTAGCTGTCCATTATAGCAGTAACAGCTAATAATGTTAAAAGGTACGATTCTGCAGGAAATATCTGAGTATCAAAGTTGTAGATGTTATATTGACTATGAACATTTCCCCAAAACCTGCTGTAAGTACCCAATGCCTGAATAAAGATGTAATTATTTACGGGTGAAAAACACTTGTTTAAATATGCCTTACCTCCACAGACGCTCTCCTCCACCATGCGACCTAACATCCTATTGCAGGCAATCAAAAATTATTTCTATCACAATGTGATTGATACGTTTATATTTAGCTTCCGCTAATATCTGACCAAACGTGGTTTTGTAATGGTATATAGCTGAAGACGTGGACTCCATAAACAAGCTACCACATAATCACCTTTGAATAAAGTTAGAAAACAAAACCTCTTTAAAAAAGATTGATGGTTCTTTATAGCAGTGGTAAATATCATTCATTTAATGTTATTAAACTGTATGAATTATGTAACTGAGTTTACATGATTTTGTGATTTTTTAAATTTTATGGCCACATTGGAATATGATGATCAAACACTTTAAGCACCATGGACAAAGATGCCACTAACTGCAGTTACAGTTAAGCTACATTTGGAGACAAAATTATGATTATGTTGTAATATGAAATAATTCATTACAAACTCCAGCACATTTTTTCAGTCGTAAAACGCCTAACTAGTTTCTACAGGATAGTTACGAGTTGTCTTTGACTGAGTATGATTGGGTATAGTGATACTGTTGATGCAATATGTTACTATATCTGTAATCAGTCTCTGTAAAACGGTAATCCAAAACATGGAGGAGCTCTGCAAAACTATACCAAGGTTCCATGAAAGCCAACAGTTCAGTATGAGTGAATTAAACAAATCCAATACTCAACAAACGTCACCATTTTTGCAACTCTTAATTAGCCTCATCTGCCATAAATTTCAGTCATGTAATGTGAATGTGCATTCATTGGCAAAAGTTACTGCTAGTCCAAAACTACAGTGTTCTCCTTACCTTACCGTCTGTTGATAATATAGCAAAACTTAACAATTATTTAATAAATATGTCTTACCTCTTCAGATGTTCTTCTCCTGTCAGGAAGTACTAGAGTATTTGCATGGCTGCCTGGGACTATAGTAGATCCTATACTCATTCTAGGTCCAACTAACATGTAGCGTTTGTCTCCAGATCTGTACTGGATGCTGTGACATAGTGTCCCATCATAATTTGTCTCTTGTAGATATTTTGAAGTATAGTCTGTGGTTTTGGAGCACTGCATGGCAATCAGCACGATGATACTAATGATAAAAAGTACAGATACTGAGCCCAAAGTTATCATCAAATAAAAAGTCACATCATTCCCCTCCTCATCCTTTGCTGCACTTTTAACATCAGAAGCTGCAAAAGCTTCTTTGGCCTCCACAACTTTGACAATCACAGTAGCTGTTGCTGAGAGTGAAACGTTGCCATTGTCTTTCACCAGTATGACCAGTTTATGCTCAGCCTCGTCTGTCTCTGTGAATGAGCGAAGTGTTCTGATCTGTCCTGTATAGCGGTCCAAACCAAAGAGAGTGTGGTCAGTAACTTCCTGCAGTGAAAACAGTAACCAGCCGTTATATCCTATATCAGCGTCATAGGCTCTGACTTTAGTCACCAAGTGTCCTGCGTTGACATTGCGGGGAATCTCCTCCACACCTTCAGCAGAACCGTTGGAGCTGACTGGATACAGGATGACTGGAGCGTTGTCGTTCTGATCCAGAATGAACACGTTCACTGTGACGTTGCTGCTTAGTGACGGAGTTCCAGAATCTGTAGCAACAACTTGGAAGTGGAACGTTTTCAGAGTTTCAAAGTCAAAACTCTTTAGTGCCAGAATATCTCCATTTTCACTATTTATGTTAAGAAATGAAGTTAATTTATTTTCCTCGCTTCCATCTCTGAAAATATGATATGAAATTACTGCATTGTCGTTCTCATCGCAATCAAAAGCTTTAACCGAAAATAAAGAGGTACCTGCCTTATTAGTTTCAGTAACATAGAAAGTATAGGGGCTCTGTGAAAACTCTGGACTATTGTCATTCACATCTGACACTACAACACTTATCATCTTTTCAGATGATAATGGCGGTTCACCAGCATCTTTTGCCATTATTGTTAGGTCAAATAAATGCAGTTTTTCTCTGTCTAAAGGCGATTTAGTTATTAAAGAATACATTTTGTCTTGTAATGATGGCGATAAAGTAAAAGGAACATCCTCACCTATGGAGCAAATAACTTTTCCATTAAGGCCAGAGTCCAAATCATTTACACTGATAAGTGCAACTGTAGTTCCAGGTCTGGAATCTTCAGGGATGGAGCTGGAAAATGAGGTAACCTCAATCTCAGGTGCATTATCATTCACGTCAACTATCTTTATAATGACGCTTTTCTCTGTAGTCAGAGGAGCAAGAGCTTTATCTGATGCTTGAATTTCTATCTCATATTTGTCCTTCTTCTCATAGTCTATTAAACTTTTCACAGTTATCTCACCTGTTAATTGATTTATATCAAATAGGTTTAATATATTTTGATTCAAACTCTTGCTGAACGAATAAACTACCTCTCCGTTGGGACCATCATCTAAATCAGTTGCATTCACTTGTATGACTGTTGTGCCTACTGGAGCATTTTCATCGAGCATCACAGAATAAATATCTTTAGTGAATACGGGCGCATTGTCGTTAATATCTAAAACATTTACTATAATATTCATGTCACCAGATTTCGGAGGTTTCCCCCCATCCATCGCCGTCAGCACTAATGAATGGCTTCCTGCAGCTTCCCTATCCAAAGACTTTTGCACCACTAAAATAGGTATTTTACCATCTTCTCCTTTATCTTTAACTTCCAATCGAAAGTGGTCGTTATGGCTAAGTTTATATTGCTGAACAGAAAAATGACCAATGTCTCGATCCCGAGATGCTTTCAGCTGAAATCGTGCACCGGGCAACACGGACTCTGAAATCTCCAGCGTTGTCTCTTTCTCCGAGAAACTGGGTGAATGATCATTTATGTCCAGCACCTCCACGCCAACGTAGTGAACTTCCAGCGGATTTTCCAGCACAGATTTTAGATTTATTAAACATGCACTGCTCTGCGCGCACACCTCTTCCCTGTCAATCTTTCGGCTCACATACAGGATGCCATCGTTCGGGTTTACGTGAAAAAGTGGATCTGTATTACTAGTAACAATCCGGTACTTCCTGTCTCTCAACGTATTTTTATCTAAGCCCAGGTCTTTCGCTACATTTCCAACCACAGTCCCTTCGTTTACCTCCTCGGAGATGGAATATCTTAATTGCGCCGCTGCTACATTCCACAAAAGCACAGCAACCACGCAGCCCATCAAACATCCTTGCACCCTTCGTGGATCGCGTCTTCTTTGTTCCATGATTAAACCCGATATCATCAATAATCCATCACAAGAACAATAACAGCGTTTTAGGGATAGGCCACTTCCCCATATATAAATGTTCATATACTTCCTATTACGTAGAAACTATGGCAAATAGACCATATACAACGAATAAGCACACAAATGATCCTCCAGTGTCAAAGTGAGCTTCTTGTCAAGAGGTGGAACCATAAAGCAATGACGACATGATGTCGTGTATTGCAGACCTTTTAGTTTACACTGACACCATGCGATTCAGTTTCACACTGCAGAATTGAAAAAGGATATATAGCACATTAAGGCAATGGTAGTCTGATTTTAAGTCATAATGAACTTCTACACCAAGTTAAGGAAATCACTTCTCCTTCGCTGTAAACAAGCGACAAACCGTCCTTCAGAAATGGTAAAAAACAAAAACAAAATATGTTTTAAAGATTATATATACCAGAGGATTTTTTTTCATGTCATTATTATTATTTTCTCAATTAACACCGTTTCATAGTGATATTATTTGCTTTTAATGTGTTACAGTTGCATCAGAAAACTAAGCCAAACGCTTCAGCACCACGGACAGCACTCGCCACGTGTAGCACTTCAGTATTTCCCTTCAACTATACAATGATCACGTCTTTTCAGGTCTTTCTAGTGGATCTGTGTCGACTTGATCAGATTGTTCACACTACCATGCTGTTCTTGTAATTCTACGTGATGGTGTAACACAACATTTGTCGTTAATGGTTAAGTAGAGGGATGCTGATGTAGCACGGAAATAAGTCACATATCATTTGTTCATCCGCAGTTTTGAATTATAGAGCTATTATAAAAATGTAAATATAACAACAAAATATAGCAGCAAAACAAAAGAGTCACAAGCAATGTTAATGTTATCGCCCAAGAGAATGTCCAACCTTTTCTGTTTTGTACAGATAATGATAAAGCAAAATTATGTCAAGGAATTTAAGAAATGTATTGCTATTTTACGATTCAAGTCAACCTTAATCATCAGATATTATTATATCGTAAAAAGAACATAGGATCATAAGTGCCATCGTAAACAGGGAAGCCATGCTATGCAAAACAGATATGTTTAGTCAACAAACAATATAGCAAGTCACCTCAAAATTTACATTTAAATATGTCCTACCTCCACAGATGCTCTCCTCCTGTCAGGAAGCACCAGAGTATTGGCATGGCTGCCTGGGACTATAGTAGATCCTATACTCATTCTGGGTCCAACTAACATGTAGCGTTTGTCTCCTGATCTGTACTGGATGCTGTGACACAGTGTCCCATCATAATTGGTCTCTTGTAGATATTTTGAAGTATAGTCTGTAGTTTTGGAGCACTGCATGGCAATCAGCACGATGATACTAATGATGAAAAGAACAGACACTGAGCCCAAAGTTATCATCAAGTAAAAAGTCACATCATTCCCCTCCTCATCCTTTGCTGCACTTTTAACATCAGAAGCTGCAAAAGCTTCTTTGGGCTCCACAACTTTGACAATCACAGTAGCTGTTGCTGAGAGTGAAACGTTGCCATTGTCTTTCACCAGTATGACCAGTTTATGCTCAGCCTCGTCTGTCTCTGTGAATGAGCGAAGTGTTCTGATCTGTCCTGTATAGCGGTCCAAACCAAAGAGAGTGTGGTCAGTAACTTCCTGCAGTGAAAACAGTAACCAGCCGTTATATCCTATATCAGCGTCATAGGCTCTGACTTTAGTCACCAAGTGTCCTGCGTTGACATTGCGGGGAATCTCCTCCACACCTTCAGCAGAACCGTTGGAGCTGACTGGATACAGGATGACTGGAGCGTTGTCGTTCTGATCCAGAATGAACACGTTCACTGTGACGTTGCTGCTTAGTGACGGAGTTCCAGAATCTGTAGCAACAACTTGGAAGTGGAACGTTTTCATGGTCTCGAAGTCAAAACTTTTTAGCGCCAAAATATCTCCATTCTCTGTATTTATGTTTAGAAATGAACTCAATTTATTATCTCCACTCGCATTTCTCAAAATGTGATAGGAAATTAGAGCATTATCACTTTCATCACGATCACGCGCTTTCACTGAAAATACTGAGGCGCCAGGGGTGTTATTCTCCGTGATATAAAATGTATAGGGGCTTGACGAAAACTCCGGACTGTTGTCGTTAACATCTGATAAGATGACGCTTATTGTCTTTTCGGTTGAAAAAGATGGGCTACCCGTGTCCTGTGCAATTATTGTGACATCATATTGTGAAATACTTTCCCTGTCCAACTTCGACTTTGTAACCACAGCGTACATGTTTTCTTGTAATGATGGAGATAATGTAAAAGGAACATCTGGGCTGATTGTGCAAATGACCTTACTATTGAGCCCAGAATCTAAATCACTGACACTAATTAGGGCCACTGTAGTCCCTATCTTTGAATCTTCCTGAATAGACCTCGAAAATGATGTCACTTCTATCTCAGGAGCATTATCATTAACATCAATAACATTTATCATAACACTTCTATCAGTTGTGAGAGGAACTGGCCCCTTATCAGACGCCTGTATGTCAATTTCAAAACTCCTACTTTCTTCGAAATCAATCTGACCTGTTACTTGAATCTCACCAGTGTGTGGGTCGATACTGAAGAGATCCATTAATTTTAAATCAACTTCGTTACCAAATGAATATATTATTTCCCCATTTGCACCCTGATCCGAGTCTGTTGCATTGACCTGGATCACTACAGTGCCGACAGCAACGTTTTCTTTAAGTGTAGCAGAATAAATATCTTTGGTAAACACCGGAGAGTTGTCATTAACATCAAGTACATCCACAATTATTTCTATAGCGCCAGACTTGACCGGTTTTCCTCCATCATTGGCTGTGAGGCGAAGTTTATGTCTCCCGCCTGTTTCTCTATCGAGCTGCTTCTGCAGAACTAAAAATGGGACTTTACGGTCCTCGCCTCTGTCCTTGACTTCTACTCTAAAATATTCGGTATGGCTGAGTGTATATTGCTGAACTGAGAACTGGCCAACATCAGGGTCTCGCGCCGCCTGCAGTTGAAATCTCGCTCCTGGTAAGGCTGATTCAGAAATCTCAAGACGTTTTTCTTTTTCTGGAAAAACAGGCGAGTGATCGTTGATATCAAGTATTTCCACTGCGACGTAGTGAATCTCCAGCGGGTTTTCTAGCACGGTTTTCAAATTGATCAAACATGGGCTGGTCCGTTCGCACACATCTTCCCTGTCTATTTTTCTTTTCACATACAAGACACCGTCATTTTGATTAACCTGAAACAGGGGTTCAGTTGAACCTGATACAATGCGATATCCTCTATCTTTGAGTGCACTCTTATCTAGTCCCAGATCCTTAGCTATATTCCCAACAACGGTCCCATCCTGAACCTCCTCCGAAATTGAATATCTAATTTGTGCAGAAGCTCCGCTCCATAGCACATCCAAAACAAGCATAAAGGCAAACCAACGTTGTCGCTCCCTCCATGCTTTGCATTGTCTTTGTTCCATGACTTGCTGATGAAAAAGAATAGTCCATTACATGCGCATTATTATTAATGAGACTTTATGCACAATGATCCTGAACGATACTCAATTTCTGCTTTTATAAAAAACTACTACTGATAATAATAACAATAGAAATCCGTTGCTGCTAATCGCGATACAACTCCGCTTGCATTTGAGAAAGATTCAAGGGGTCGGTTCAGATAAAGCCCGTGACGTCAACTCCTGCCAAATGCATAGAAATACTGAACTACACTGACACCAAGCGTTAAAATTGATATTTACACAACATGGCATCTTAAAAATATAAAGAGGCAACACATTCCCACATTAATAACAACATTCAAACTGATCTCTTTTGACTGTTTGACAACGATGAAAGAACTGAACAAATGTTGCAACATTTGACTTCGTGCTTGCATTTCAGACAAACTAAGACAACAAAACCACTACAATATCTCACTATATCACCATAAACCCTATTCTTTACGTTGTAAAAGAACATGTAATACAAGCAACATTCAAATATTAAACATCGCATAGCAAGTGCACCACAACTGAAGAAGTAAGCAGCTGCGTTCACATACATTGCAGTAAAAGAGTTGTTTTTTGTTAGTTTTTTGTTTTGTTTTGTTACAGTTGTGAAAGGTGATTGATGATCAAATAATGATGGCAACGGCAGAATCAAAACACCTAAAATATTAATCTTACCTCTGTAGATGCTCTCCTCCTGTCAGGAAGCACCAGAGTATTTGCATGGCTGCCTGGGACTATAGTAGATCCTATACTCATTCTGGGTCCAACTAACATGTATCGCTTGTCACCGGATCTGTACTGGATGCTGTGACACAGTGTCCCATCA
This sequence comes from Scomber japonicus, assembly GCF_027409825.1. Lineage (NCBI taxonomy): Eukaryota > Metazoa > Chordata > Actinopteri > Scombriformes > Scombridae > Scomber > Scomber japonicus. The sequence goes on along the minus strand of NC_070585.1, from coordinate 16,297,792 downwards.
TAATTTGTGTCTTGTAGATATTTTGAAGTGTAGTCTGTCGTTTTGGAGCACTGCATTGCAATCAGAACGATGATACTGATTAGAAAAAGTACAGACACTGAGGCCAAGGTTATCATTAGATAAAAAGTCACACCATTCCCCTCCTCATCCTTTGCTGCACCTTTAACATCAGCAGCTGCAAAAGCTTCTTTGGGCTCCACAACTTTGACAATCACAGTAGCTGTTGCTGAGAGTGAAACGTTGCCATTGTCTTTCACCAGTATGACCAGTTTATGCTCAGCCTCGTCTGTCTCTGTGAATGAGCGAAGTGTTCTGATCTGTCCTGTATAGCGGTCCAAACCAAAGAGAGTGTGGTCAGTAACTTCCTGCAGTGAAAACAGTAACCAGCCGTTATATCCTATATCAGCGTCATAGGCTCTGACTTTAGTCACCAAGTGTCCTGCGTTGACATTGCGGGGAATCTCCTCCACACCTTTAGCAGAACCGTTGGAGCTGACTGGATACAGGATGACTGGAGCGTTGTCGTTCTGATCCAGAATGAACACGTTCACTGTGACGTTGCTGCTTAGTGACGGAGTTCCAGAATCTGTGGCAACAACTTGGAACTGGAACGTTTTCAGAGTTTCAAAGTCAAAACTTTTTAGTGCTGAAATATCTCCATTTTCGCTGTTAACATTTAGAAAGGAGGTAAACGAATGTTCTCCGCCCCTATTCCGTGATATGAGATATGAAATAACAGCATTACTCCCCTGATCATGATCACTGGCTACTACTGATAAAATAGACGCTCCGGGGTTGTTATTCTCAGTAATGTAGAAAGTATAGGGGCTCTCTGAAAACTTCGGGCTGTTATCATTTACATCTGACACTACAATGTTTATAGTTTTATCTGACGATAATGACGGCTCACCTGCGTCTTTAGCTACAATTGTTACATTATAGTCCGATTGCTTTTCACGGTCCAAAATAAATTTTGTAACCAGGGAATACATGTTATTTTGTAAAGATGGAGTGAGAACAAAAGGGAGTTCGTGGCTTGTGTAACACATAACTTTTCCATTGAGACCAGAATCGGAGTCTTTTACACTAATTAACGCCACTGTGGTTCCTGGTTTTGAATCTTCTCGGAGCGTATGTGAAAAAGACGTTACCTCAATCTCAGGAGCATTATCGTTTAGATCAACAATATTTATAATAACGGTTTTGTCTGTTGTCAGTGTAGCTGCCCCTTTGTCGGAAGCCTGGATATCAATTTCATATGTACCACCCTCTTCAAAGTCTATTAATCCTGCCACAGTAATTTCTCCAGTTTCTGCATTTAAATCAAAACGTGCGCGTGCCCGAGCATCCACGTCATTGCCAAATGTATACACAACTTCGCCATTTGAGCCTTCATCCAAATCTGTTGCAATAACTTGGATAACAGTCGTACCAAGAGGAGAGTTCTCTTTTAACTGTACAGTATAGGAATCATGAGTGAAAACTGGGGCGTTATCATTAACGTCTGAAACATCTACAATTATTGTCATGTTACCAGACTTAGGAGGCTTACCTCCATCAGTAGCTGTCAGAAGTAGCACATGGGTCTTAATGGATTCTCTATCAAGTGCCTTTTGTAGAATTAAACTGGGAGTTTTACGGTCCTCACCGCGATCTTTGACCTCCAAACGAAAATGTTCATTATGACTCAACGTATACTGCTGAACGGATAATGGACCACTATCAGCATCACGTGCAGCTTGTAATTGAAATCTTGCTCCTGGCAGCGCAGATTCGTAAATCTCTAACAGTTTTTCCTTTTCGGGGAAGCTTGGTGCATGATCATTTACATCCAAAATCTCCACTGCTACATAGTGTATCTCTAGTGGGTTTTCTAACACGGTTTTTAAATCTATTAGACAAACCTTGTTTCGGTCGCACACTTCCTCTCTGTCAATTTTTCGGTTCACATACAAGATGCCATTCTCCTGATTTACTTGAAAAGGAGGCTCTGTCGATCCATAGACAATACGGTAGCCCCTCTGTTTCAATGTGGTCTTATCAAGACCTAAATCCTTCGCAATATTTCCAACAGCAGTTCCTTCTTTTACTTCCTCGGAGATGGAATATCTGAATTGTCCTGAAGCTTCGCTCCAAAACGTAACAAAAACCATCATATAGGCAATCCACTTTGTCCGCTCTCTCCATGACTGGCGTCGTCTTTGTTCCATGATGTGAAGATGAAGCATTTAGAGTACTAACAGCTTTAAAAGAGTTATACTTGCATACTACCTTGAAATTCTTTCTTCATATTCGTTGTTATAAACCAACCATTCTACAACAGAAAAGAGCATTAGAATCTTTTCAAAGCTGAAATGTGTTTAAACGCTGTTAGTACGTAAAGGGTTTTGATAAGTGTGGTGTGACGCAAAGGGGACGGCTGTTGTGGCTATGACGAAAAGGTGTAGACGCATTATCTGTCATTATACTGACACCAAGTGATCGAGAGCCACACTGCAGTACTGTATTTGGAACAAAAGCTAAATGTATTAACGTGGACTTTGCACGTAGAATCAGGTTTGTTTGTTTGTTTGTTTGTTGTTGTTGTTGTTGTTGCTTTCATAAGTGAGAAAAAGGCGTCATGTTTACACTTATAAACCAAACATGCCCATAAAGCTTAATTTAAGATAGTCCATGGACAAATTAACTTTTACATTAAAATATAGCACCCATTATTATCATGCTTCAAATGAAAGTATTGCGTTTTGCCAAAAAAAGAAGGAAAAAAAGGGGTATATGAATGCGCTCAATAACGGTTCAGAACCATGGAGAGTGACAGTTTGAACTCAGATGCTGTAGACGAAGCCAGGACTGTCCAAACTATTCCATAAAGGATAATGTAGCTGCAGGTTTTCATTCCAACCAATCAGGAGCACACAAGGCTTGACTCATTTGATCAACTGATCTCAGTCTACAGACAGCTGATTGATTGAATCCTGTGCTCTTGATAAGTTGGAACAAAAACCTGCAGGCACACGGCCCTTTATGGAATAGTTTTGACATGCCTGCTGTAAGCTAAACCCCCAACCCATTTGTAGACATGCATTACATGGAGCTGGATAAGAATGCAGCTGTACAAATATTTTGTCTGGCACAGACAGCAGGAATTTGAATAGAAATCAGATTGTTCAGCCATTTGTCATACTAGTGACTAGTGGGAACCACGCATCCGCGTCTCTGATGCATACAAAGCTACTCTCTATTGCATGCAATGTTACGAACAAATTCACACCCACATCCATGACACTGTAGCTTTCCAGGACATGAATGCCATCCACTATAACCCAATCTTCCCACTGGTATCAATGTAGAACAGTGTTTGCCATACAGCAAGTCGGTTGTGTTTGCGTCATAACAATGGACGCCAATTAGCACGACCCCGCAAATACAAACCAGAAAACACATTACATTAGTGATTGATGCACAACCTTCAATCTTGACAACATGTAATTAAGCAAAAATGTATTGATCTGACGGCAATTCAAACAAATTCAGGCTATGAATACTTAAACGAAAGAGAGACAAACTACTGATCTTACCTCTTCAGACGCCCGTCTCCTGTCAGGGAGCACTAGAGTATTTGCGTGGCTGCCTGGGACTATAGTAGATCCTATACTCATCCTGGGTCCAACTAACATGTAGCGTTTTTCTCCTGATCTGTACTGGATGCTGTGACACAGTGTTCCGTCATAATTTGTCTCTTGTAGATATTTTGAAGTATAGTCTGTAGTTTTGGAGCATTGCATTGCAATCAGCACGATGATGCTGATGATAAAAAGTACAGACACTGAGCCCAAAGTTATCATCAAATAAAATGTCACATCATATCCCTCCTCATCTTTTGCTGCACTTTTAACATCGGAAGCTGCAAAAGCTTCTTTGGGCTCCACAACTTTGACAATCACAGTAGCTGTTGCTGAGAGTGAAACGTTGCCATTGTCTTTCACCAGTATGACCAGTTTATGCTCAGCCTCGTCTGTCTCTGTGAATGAGCGAAGTGTTCTGATCTGTCCTGTATAGCGGTCCAAACCAAAGAGAGTGTGGTCAGTAACTTCCTGCAGTGAAAACAGTAACCAGCCGTTATATCCTATATCAGCGTCATAGGCTCTGACTTTAGTCACCAAGTGTCCTGCGTTGACATTGCGGGGAATCTCCTCCACACCTTTAGCAGAACCGTTGGAGCTGACTGGATACAGGATGACTGGAGCGTTGTCGTTCTGATCCAGAATGAACACGTTCACTGTGACGTTGCTGCTTAGTGACGGAGTTCCAGAATCTGTGGCAACAACTTGGAAGTGGAACGTTTTCAGAGTTTCAAAGTCGAAACTTTTTAGTGCCAAAATATCTCCATTTTCAGAGTTAATGTTCAGAAACGACGTCACTTTATCTTCATGACCTACGTTCCTTAGGATGTGATACGAAATTAGCGCATTATCTCCCTCATCACAATCAGACGCGCTTACAGAAAACGCTGAGGCTCCTGGGGGATTATTCTCGGTGATATAGAAAGTATAGGGACTCACTGAAAACTCCGGACTGTTATCATTTGTATCTGATACAAAAACGCTTATGGTCTTCTCGGATGTTAAGGCTGGTTCACCTGCGTCTTTGGCGATTATTGTAATATCATATCTTGGTTGTTGCTCCCTGTCAAGCTGTGACTTAGTGACAACTGAAAACATGTTATCTTGTATTGATGGAGTTAATGTAAAAGGACTGTCTCCGGCGACATAGCTTATTATTTTGCCGTTCATGCCAGAGTCCAAATCAGTAATGCCGATAAGTGCTACTGTTGTTCCAGGTCTAGAGTCCTCTGACACTGCACTTGACAAAGATGCCACCTCTATCTCGGGCGCGTTGTCATTTATATCTGCAATTTTAATAATAACACTTTTATCTGTTTTGAATGGAATGTTTCCCTTATCAGAGGCCTGTACATCAATATCATAACTGTCTTGTTCCTCAAAGTCTACACGGCCATTCACAGTTATCTCCCCAGTAACAGAGTCAATATCAAACAGTTCTCGAATTTTACTTTTTACATCACTTCCAAACGAATAAACGACTTCCCCGTCGGCACCATCGTCCAAGTCGGTTGCGTTAACTTGAATGACTGTTGTGCCAACTGGGGCGTTCTCTTGTAACACAGCTGCATATGTATCTTTGGCAAAAACTGGCATATTGTCATTAACATCTAGAACATCTATATATATTTCAACTATACCTGTCTTTGGGGGATTTCCCCCATCAAAAGCCGTCAACACCAACTTATGGCTACGTTTGGCCTCTCTGTCTAGCTGTCTCTGTAACTGTAAAATTGGAGTTTTGCCGTCTCTTCCTCGATCTTTAACTTCTAGACGAAAATGGTCATTCTGGCTGATTTTATACTGTTGAACAGAGTTTGTGCCACCGTCAGGATCGTGGGCATTTTGTAATTGATATTTTGCCCCCGGCAACGCAGATTCGGAGATTTCGAGCCTTTTTATTTTCTCTGGAAATGCAGGAGCATGGTCGTTCAAATCTGTTATCTCTACCGTGACATAGTGTACTTCCAGTGGGTTTTCAAGAACAGTCTTAAGGTTAATTAAACATACACTGCTCTCTTTACATACTTCCTCTCGGTCAATTTTATGGGTCGAATATAGGATCCCGTCATTGTCATTTACCTTGAAAAGAGGTTCAGTCGAGCCGGACATTATACGGAATCCCCTCTGCTTCATTATATTCAGGTCTATTCCCAAATCCTTTGCTATATTTCCAACAAAACTTTCCTCTTTGAGCTCTTCGGATATAGAGTATCTCAGTTGTGCCGAGGCTGCTCTGAAAAACAAAAGCAAGACCAGAACGCCGAGCAAATGTGGCCGCTGTCGCCTTTCCCCCCATCCTCTTTGTTCCATGGTTTGAAGTAAAAGTACGAGTCCAAACGCGTCCATAATTATCCACTTATCTAGATTTCTTTATCCATTATAGCATGACGTACATTTAGTTATCCATGTAATTTATTTTTTGAAAGAACAAAAGAACAATATTCCCCGTGCGGTTTTTCCGAGACTGCCTGCTATGGTCTAACCAGACTGATCGTACAAGGGGCGGACTCGTGTGTATCCGGTGCTTACACGCTGTTTGGCGCTATACTAATAAGATACTGCCACCCTGTGAATGTCTGTGGTAAATCATTTTATCATTCCAAACTCATCAGCAACAAATGTCAGCATATGTTATTTGAAATTCAATTAGGGCAGAAATGACAAAACTGGCCCTTAAGGTATAGCATATGTAACATGTTTACTCACCTCTTCAGATGTTCTCCTCCTGTCAGGAAGCACTAGAGTATTTGCATGGCTGCCTGGGACTATAGTAGATCCTATACTCATTCTGGGTCCAACTAACATGTAGCGTTTGTCTCCTGATCTGTACTGGATGCTGTGACACAGTGTCCCATCATAATTTGGGTCTTGTAGGTATTTTGAAGTATAGTCTGTGGTTTTTGAGCACTGCATTGCAATCAGCACAATGATACTGATTAGAAAAAGAACAGACACTGAGCCTAAAGTTATCATCAAATAAAAAGTCACGTCATTCCCCTCCACATCCTTTGCTGCACTTTTAACATCAGAAGCTGCAAAAGCTTCTTTAGGTTCCACAACTTTGACAATCACAGTAGCTGTTGCTGAGAGGGAAACGTTGCCATTGTCTTTCACCAGTATGACCAGTTTATGCTCAGTCTCGTCTGTCTCTGTGAATGAGCGAAGTGTTCTGATCTGTCCTGTATAGCGGTCCAAACCAAAGAGAGTGTGGTCAGTAACTTCCTGCAGTGAAAACAGTAACCAGCCGTTATATCCTATATCAGCGTCATAGGCTCTGACTTTAGTCACCAAGTGTCCTGCGTTGACATTGCGGGGAATCTCCTCCACACCTTCAGCAGAACCGTTGGAGCTGACTGGATACAGGATGACTGGAGCGTTGTCGTTCTGATCCAGAATGAACACGTTCACTGTGACGTTGCTGCTTAGTGACGGAGTTCCAGAATCTGTGGCGACAACATAGAACTGGAACGTTTTCAGTGTTTCAAAGTCGAAACTTTTTAGTGCTGAAATGCGTCCATTCTCTGTATTCATATTTAGAAAAGATGTTACATCATTTGTACTCCCTTCTCTCACAAGACGATATGAAATAGCTGCATTTTCATCTACATCATTGTCTGTTGCACATATAGAGAATATTGATGCCCCAGCCAAATTATTTTCTACCAGGTAAAACTGTAATTTATTTTGGCCAAATTGTGGACTGTTGTCATTTACATCCGAAATCTGAATGGCAAAGGTTTTAACAGTAGATAAGGGAGGGTCGCCACAATCGGTGACTTTTATTGTTATTTCATAATGTGACATAAACTCTCGATCCAAAAATTTCTTAGTGACAACTGAATACGTGTTTTCCTTGTAAGAGGGCTTTAATTCAAAAGGTACGTCATTGGTTATGTGGGAAATAATTTTTCCATTCACACCCGAGTCTTTATCTGTGACACTAATAAGAGAAACAACAGTGCCAGGCTTTGAATCTTCAGACACTGTATTTGATAGTGACGTGATTTCAATTTCTGGTGGATTATCATTGACATCTTTTATCTTTATAATGACTCTACACCTGCTTGTTAATGGAGGTGTTCCTTTATCCGATGCCTCAATTTCGAGTTTATAAATCTCTGATTCTTCGAAATCCAACCGTCCTTTCAGTTTAATTTGTCCGTTTAAACTATCCAATTCAAATATGTCGTATACTTTTCGTGCTAATGATTTGCTAAGGCTGTACTCTATTTCTCCGTTATTTCCTTCATCTGCATCTATTGCTGTCACTCTTGTTACAGCAGTACCAAGTTGAAGGTCTTCATATACTTCAATTTGGTAAGTATCCTGACTAAACATTGGACGGTTGTCATTGCTGTCAAGAACAGTAATGGAAACATTTAGTGTCCCTGATCTTTGAGGTTTACCTCCATCAACTGCTGTAACAAATAATAAGTGTTTATTGGTTTGCTCTCTGTCTAAGGACTTCTTCAGCACTAAAAATGGTATTTTATCTTCATCACTTTGACTAATATCTATTTCAAAATTATCGTTTGGTGTTAGTGTATAAGTGCGGATGGAATTTATCCCAGCATCAGGATCACGGGCCGCGTGCAGTTGAAATCGTGTTCCCGGAGATGAATGTTCAGCTATTTCAAATGTCTGTTCTTCTTCCGAAAAACTAGGAGAGTGGTCATTTATATCAGTAATTTCTACAACTACATAGTGTATCTCCAGAGGGTTTTCGGCGAGGATTTTTAGCTCCATTAAGCATGCACCACTTCCTTGACAAAGCTCCTCTCTGTCGATTTTCTTACGGACCTGTAAGGCGCCATTGTCCTGATTTACCTCGAAAAACGCGTCCGCGGATCCAGAAACCACTCGGAATCGTCGGTCAATCAAGCGGATTTTGTCCAAACCATGATCCTTGGCAACATTTCCAACAACAGTTCCTTCTTTCATCTCCTCTGGAACAGAGTACCGTATTTCAGCCAAAGCCTGCTCTCCGAAAAACAGCAGTATAGACAAATAAAAACCAAGCCAACAGAATCCCCATGATCGGAATCGTCCTTTGCTGTCCATCGTTATCCAAAAACACTCATATAAACACCAGCCCGTTTCTGCACTAAACGATTCAGTATATCAGCCAGGTGAGTATCGCATACTTAGGTAAAACACCACAGAGCCGCATGCAACTCACATTCTTAAATCAAATTCATCCTCTGTCGTGAGGTGGTAGACAAAAGCTTTGTTAGAGGAGGGACCGAGTCCTTCATGGGTGTACTGATGTAACAGTGACACCAAGAGGACAACACTTAAAGACGATTTAGTATAACATGTACACAAGTGTATTCTGTATAGTTAATTTATGAAACACACCTGAAGATATAAAAAAAACGTGCTCAGAAGAAGCTGGCCGTGAAAGCCAACACGATCAAGAACAATTTACAACCATGTAAAGACTCCAAGGTTTTTATGACCACATTCTTATTTGTTTATCCCCCCACCCCCCTCTCAATGCATGCTACGAGGATATACTGTATAATATTCACAAATAGATTATGAGACTTGAAACTCCTAAATGGTAAGTTAAACCAGGGTTTGTGGGAAAATACTAACCTACTTATTTTACTATTTGTCCTCTATTTTACTCTATTTTTCTTTGGGGGAAGGCTTTGGATTTCAGGACCATGGACAGCGATCATAAACAGACTCGTAGGCTTTATCATAATTCAACCATACTTTGAATGCTTAAACATCATGCCCCTTACACAATGCATATGAAGACTTACAATCACCAACAACTTACAGAACTTTACTTATGATATTGTTTTTAAAAATTTACAATTAATGAAGGTCAGCGCTAAAACTCTTGCAAACACCTTCCAAAACAGACACTTCAATCACAAAGGTACACGTTTTGTAATACTTTTTTTATCACTGGGAAATATGTGTGTTGTGACTTATCATAGCTTTGAGAATATAACAGTGTGCATAACCGTTCTGAAGGACATTAAGAGCACAAAACCAATTGTGTGTGATCAGCAACACATGTCACTGTATTTATAAGTGTTTTGAATACATTGTTTATATGCATGCTGAAGTGTTCTTCATATGGGTTAGCTTGAAATCTGATGTTAGCACCATCATTTTGAGCAGTAATGACAAAACTGACCCTTAAGGTAAGCAAATACAAATATTGACTCACCTCTCCAGATGCCCTCCTTCTGTCAGGAAGCACCAGAGTATTGGCATGGCTGCCTGGGACTATAGTAGATCCTATACTCATTCTGGGTCCGACTAACATGTAGCGTTTGTCTCCAGATCTGTACTGGATGCTGTGACACAGTGTCCCATCATAATTTGTGTCTTGTAGATATTTTGAAGTATAGTCTGTGGTTTTGGAGCACTGCATGGCAATCAGCACGATGATACTAATGATAAAAAGTACAGACACTGAGCCTAAAGTTATCATCAGATAAAAAGTCACATCATTGCCCTCCTCATCTTTTGCGGCACCTTTAACATCAGCAGCTGCAAAAGCTTCTTTGGGCTCCACAACTTTGACTATCACAGTAGCTGTTGCTGAGAGTGAAACGTTGCCATTGTCTTTCACCAGTATGACCAGTTTATGCTCAGCCTCGTCTGTCTCTGTAAATGAGCGAAGTGTTCTGATCTGTCCTGTATAGCGGTCCAAACCAAAGAGAGTGTGGTCAGTAACTTCCTGCAGTGAAAACAGTAACCAGCCGTTATATCCTATATCAGCGTCATAGGCTCTGACTTTAGTCACCAAGTGTCCTGCGTTGACATTGCGGGGAATCTCCTCCACGCCTTCAGCAGAACCGTTGGAGCTGACTGGATACAGGATGACTGGAGCGTTGTCGTTCTGATCCAGAATGAACACGTTCACTGTGACGTTGCTGCTTAGTGACGGAGTTCCACAATCTGTGGCGACGACTAGGAACTGGAATGTTTTCAATGTTTCAAAGTCAAAACTTTTTAGCGCCAAAACCTCTCCATTTTCAGAGTTGATGTTAAGAAATGATGTCACTTTATTTTCATAAGCAGCATCTCTGAGAATATGATAGGAAATAATAGCATTATCTCCGTCATCACGATCAGACGCGAATAAAGAAAATAAGGATACTCCTGGGGAGTTATTTTCAGTGACATAGAAATTATATCGTCTCTTTGAAAACTCTGGACTGTTATCATTTATATCGGATACAACAACTCTGAAGGTCTTTTCAGATGTTAAGGCTGGTTCACCTGCGTCTTTTGCGATTATTGCTACATCATAAATCGATTTGTTTTCCCTGTCGAGCTGTGTTTTTGTCACAACAGCGTACATGTTGTCTTGTATGGAAGGCGTTAGTGTGAAAGGGACATCATCATCTTTAACAAAGCTAATAACTTTTCCATTTACTCCAGAGTCCAAGTCAGTAATACTGATAAGTGCTACTGTCGTTCCGGGTCTAGAATCCTCTGAAATTGTGTTAGACAGTGACGTTACGTCAATTACAGGTGCGTTGTCATTTATGTCCATAATATTTACAGTCACGCTTTTATCTGTTCTAAATGGAACAGCACCACTGTCAGATGCTTGGATGTCTATCTCGTAACTGTCATCCACTTCATAGTCTAATTGTCCTTTCACAGTTATTTCACCTGTGCTTGGATTGACATCAAATAGTTCGCGCACCTTATTATTGACATTACCAAAAGAATAGCTGACTTCGCCATTCAATCCTTCGTCCAAATCTGTGGCGTTTACCTGTATGACTAATGTGCCAATCTGTGAATTCTCACGTATCTCTGCCGAATATACTTCTTTTGTAAACACAGGCACGTTGTCATTCACATCTAAAACATCTATTGAAATCTCCATGGTGCCTGATTTCGGAGGTTTACCCCCATCCAGGGCTGTAAGCAGTAGTTTATGGCTACTAGAGACCTCTCTGTCTAATGGGCTTTGTAATGTTAAAATAGGCACTTTTCCATCTTTCCCACGGTCCTTCACTTCAAGCCGAAAATTATTATTCTGACTCAATTTATACTGTTGAACGGAATTCACACCGCCATCTGGATCGAGAGCAGCATGCAACTGAAATCTTGTTCCCGGTATGGTGGACTCTGAAATCTCTAGCCTTTTGTTTTTCTCCGGGAAAGAAGGCGAATGGTCGTTTACATCTAATACTTCCACTGCAACATAATGGATCTCTAGTGGATTTTCTAGAACGCTTTTAAGGTTTATCAGACATACAGTGGTCCGCTGGCATATTTCCTCTCTGTCAATGTTACGATTTACGAATAAAACCCCATCGTCTTGGTTTACCTGGAAAAGCGGTTCTGTGGAGCCAGAAACAATACGAAATCCCCTCGTTTTTAATACGTGTGGATTTATCCCCAGATCCTTTGCTATGTTCCCAACAGCAGTTCCTTCTTTGATTTCTTCTGATATAGAATACCTTATCTGACTCGTGGCCTTCCCGAAAATCAGATTCAAAGTCAACACGAAGGCGAACCATTTGCCTCGCGGTCGCCATGAGTCCTGCCCGCTTTGTTCCATTGTCTGGTGTCAAACGATAAATCTAGCAGTCATCAAGCGATGATCAAGTTTTAATGGGTCCATTAATTATAGAAAAAATAGTATCCAATTACAGTGCGCGCGGTTTGTGGGGACAAGAAAACTGTTCAAATAAAATCACATTCAGAGGATAATGCTCTGCCCTCCTTGAATGCCTCAGAAGCAGTCTCGCAGACCTATGTATGGGGAACTGTGTGATGCGTAATTTTGGTTGTATAGTGCCACCATGCGATTCAGGTCGCACAGACAATATAATCCTATAACCACACACTATACCAAGCGGCTATTCACTAGTTATATTACACTATAACCAGACTCATTACTTATTCTCAGAGTTAAAACAGGATTAATCACATTACTACATCATTCTTTTTTAATGTCATATTTCAAAGCGACATCAATATCGACTCCAACAAAAATGCGTATGTGAAACATTTTCAATGTAATCGTCCAGCAGAAGGTGGAACAATGGAATATGTATATATGTTCCCTGGATGAAAATCTACACATACGACCCTGAAATAAATAAATTATATCTAAACGTGTCTTACCTCCGTAGTGGCAGATCTCCTGTCTGGGAGCACCAGAGTATTGGCATGGCTGCCTGGGACTATAGTAGATCCTATACTCATTCTGGGTCCGACCAACATGTAGCGTTTGTCTCCTGATCTGTACTGGATGCTGTGACACAGTGTCCCATCATAATTTGTCTCTTGTAGGTATTTAGAAGTGTAGTCTGTGGATTTTGAGCACTGCATGGCAATCAGCACGATGATACTGATGATAAAAAGTACAGATACTGAGCCCAAAGTTACCATCAAGTAAAATGTAACATTGTCTTCGTTATCAACTTTCGTTGCACTTTTAACATCGGAAGCTGCAAAAGCTTCTTTGGGCTCCACAACTTTGACAATCACAGTAGCTGTTGCTGAGAGTGAAACGTTGCCATTGTCTTTCACCAGTATGACCAGTTTATGCTCAGCCTCGTCTGTCTCTGTGAATGAGCGAAGTGTTCTGATCTGTCCTGTATAGCGGTCCAAACCAAAGAGAGTGTGGTCAGTAACTTCCTGCAGTGAAAACAGTAACCAGCCGTTATATCCTATATCAGCGTCATAGGCTCTGACTTTAGTCACCAAGTGTCCTGCGTTGACATTGCGGGGAATCTCCTCCACACCTTCAGCAGAACCGTTGGAGCTGACTGGATACAGGATGACTGGAGCGTTGTCGTTCTGATCCAGAATGAACACGTTCACTGTGACGTTGCTGCTTAGTGACGGAATTCCAGAATCTGTGGCAACAACTTGGAAGTGGAACGTTTTCAGAGTTTCATAGTCGAAACTTTTTAGTGCTGAAATGTGTCCATTATCGGGATTTATATTTAGGAAAGACATTATGTTATTTTTACTTCCATCTCTCAAAATATGATATGAAATAACTGCATTATCATTCATATCATTGTCCGTTGCGCTTACAGAAAATACTGACTCTCCAGCAATATTATTTTCTACAAGATAAAACTCCATGGCCTTTTGGCCAAAACGTGGACTATTGTCATTTACATCTGATATCTGAATGGCAAAGGTTTTCACAGCAGTTAAGGGAGGCTCACCATAGTCAGTGGCTTTTATTATTATTTCATAATCTGACATCAATTCTCGATCCAAAGCTTCTTTAGTGACAACTGAATACGTGTTCTCCTTATAAGAGGGCTTTAATTCAAACGGTACATCATTAATTATGTGTGAAATAATTTTTCCATTCATACCGGAGTCTTTATCTGTCACACTTAGTAGTGAAATTACAGTGCCAGGCTTTGAGTCTTCCGACACCGTGTTTGACAGTGATGTGACTTCTATCTCTGGTGGATTATCGTTGACGTCTTTAATATTTATAATGACCCTACACTCACCTGTTAGTGGAGGCGATCCTTTATCTGATGCTTCAACGTCCAGTTCATAAACGTCGTTTTCCTCATAGTCCACTACTCCTTTCACTCTAATTTCTCCAGTTAATTTGTCCAATTCAAAAATATCATATACTTTCCGCATCAAGGTTTTTCCAAGACTGTATTCAACTTCCCCATTTGTGTATTCATCGAGATCCGTCGCATTCATTTTAAATATTGAAGTGCCGACTGGAATATTTTCTGGTATTGCAATCTGATACATCTCCTGACTGAACATCGGACGATTGTCGTTACTGTCAAGAACAATAATGGAAACATTTAATGTTCCTGATCTTTGAGGTTTACCTCCATCAACTGCTGTGACAAGTAGCGTATGTTTGTCCTTTTGTTCTCTGTCTAATGATTTCTTCAGCACTAAAAATGGTATCTTACTTGCATCGCTTTGACGAATATTTACTTCAAAATGTTCATTTGACGTTAAAGTGTATGTACGAATAGAGTTAATTCCAGCATCGGGATCTCGAGCTGTGTGCAGTTGGAATCGCTTTCCTGGCAATGTATGTTCAGCTATTTCGAATGTCTGTTCTTTTTCAGGAAAATTTGGAGAGTGATCGTTTACATCAGTGATTTCTACAACTACGTAGTGTATTTCCAAAGGGTTTTCAACGAGGATTTTTAGCTCCATTAGACAAGCCCCGCTGCTCTGACAGAGCTCCTCTCTGTCAATGTGATTATGGACGTACAATACCCCATTATTCTGGTTTACCTCAAAAATGGCATCCTTAGATCCAGAAACAACACGGAACCGTCGATCAATCAAAGAGGTGATGTCAAGCCCAAGATCTTTCGCAACATTTCCAACAATAGTTCCGTCTGTAACCTCCTCTGGAATAGAATACCGTATCTGAGCCCAAGCCTGCTTTCCAAAAAACATCAGCAGAGCTAAATTAACTGCTAACCAGGAGCAGTCCCTCGTTCGAGTTTTTGTCTCGGTCCCCATCGTTATCCAACAGCACATTAACACACAGAAGCTCGTTACTGCGAAAAACAAGTATACATTTCCACCCGCTCAGTATCGCATATTGTACAGAACGCACAATGTGATTCCATCGGCTAGTGTGTTTGATTCAGTTGCCTTCTATACTCTACTGAAATGACAAAGAAATCGTTAGTGAGGGGTGGGCCGAAGTCGTTTGTGGTATCCTGATGTAATAGTGGCACCCAGAGGTAACTACGGAGAACAAACTTCACTACCTTTTTTTTTTTTGTTTAAGTTTCTAGAGGCGTGTGAATAGAAACCGAGGTGTAACCAACCTTGAAAAAAACCCAAAATTCTAAAATGTATAGCAGTTCTCTCTCTCTCTCTCTCTCTCTCTCTCTCTCTCTCTCTCCCTCTCTCCCTCTCTCTCTCTCTCTCTCTCTCTCTCTCTCTCTCTCTCTCTCTCTCTCTCTCTCTCTCTCCAACAATTCCAAAAGTTGATGTAGAAGTAGTTGTTGAAGTAGATGATTTGCACTTAGCAAATGCCATATTGTTCAAACTGTTACGTTGTAGTATGGAAATAGGACTCATAAAACATAAAAGTAATACTATCAATGTTACTTTAACATCACATTAGTTTGACGGCTTGCCTTTCAGCACCATGGACAGCAACCACAAGCAGTCACACAGCCTTTGAGTCAAATAACAGAAATAGTTCGGTGTTTAACTAGCTTAGTCCGTGCATTCTACTCAAACACTTCAATATAAACACAACAAAATCTTAAAGATTGTCAGTCAGTTGTTACTTAGAATGTTCTAAAAATGTAACTATGACAAACTCACTGCTCACATTTCCCGAATGCAGACTATAACTTTTCTGTTTTGCTATAGAAGAATATATTGTATTTCAGCACCATGGATACAATATAGAGTTTAAGGTGAACATAGAACTAAATGCTTATAAAAAAAACTGGTTTTTGAAGTCTTACCTCTCCAGATGTCCCTCTTCTGTCAGGAAGCACCAGAGTATTTGCATGGCTTCCAGGGACTATAGTAGATCCTATACTCATTCTGGGTCCAACTAACATGTAGCGTTTGTCTCCTGATCTGTACTGGATGCTGTGACACAGTGTCCCATCATAATTTGTCTCTTGTAGATATTTTGAAGTATAGTCTGTGGTTTTGGAGCACTGCATGGCAATCAGCACGATGATACTGATGATAAAAAGTACTGAAACTGAGCCCAAAGTTATCATCAGATAAAAAGTCACGTCATTCCCCTCCTCATCCTTCGCTGCACTTTTAACATCGGAAGCTGCAAAAGCTTCTTTGGGCTCCACAACTTTGACTATCACAGTAGCTGTTGCTGAGAGTGAAACATTGCCATTGTCTTTCACCAGTATGACCAGTTTATGCTCAGCCTCGTCTGTCTCTGTGAATGAGCGAAGTGTTCTGATCTGTCCTGTATAGCGGTCCAAACCAAAGAGAGTGTGGTCAGTAACTTCCTGCAGTGAAAACAGTAACCAGCCGTTATATCCTATATCAGCGTCATAGGCTCTGACTTTAGTCACCAAGTGTCCTGCGTTGACATTGCGGGGAATCTCCTCCACACCTTCAGCAGAACCGTTGGAGCTGACTGGATACAGGATGACTGGAGCGTTGTCGTTCTGATCCAGAATGAACACGTTCACTGTGACGTTACTGCTTAGTGACGGAGTTCCAGAATCTGTGGCGACAACTTGGAAGTGGAAAGTTTTCAAAGTTTCATAGTCGAAACTTTTTAGCGCCGATATTTGTCCATTATCTGAATTTATATTTAAAAAAGATGCGGTATCACTATGACTGCTTTCTCTAACTATATGATAAGACACTGCAGCATTTTCATTTAAGTCTTTATCAAATGAACTCACAGAAAATATTGATGCACCAGGGGCATTATTTTCCGTCAAATATAATTCCAGGGGACTATGTGAGAACTCTGGGATGTTATCATTCACATCTGACACCTGAATGCTCAAAGTTTTGAATGTGGAAAGAGGAGGCTTACCACGGTCAGTAGCTGTTATTGAGATGTCATAAAGTGAAACCATCTCTCTGTCCAGTGTTTCTTTTGTCACCAATGAAAACATGTTTTCTTTGTATGACGGTTTTAATTCGAATGGCACATTGTCTGTTAGACTACAAATGACTTTGCCATTCAGGCCAGAGTCAGTGTCTGCTACACTAATGAGAGCAATGACAGTCCCAGGTTTCGAATCCTCTGGGACCATGCTGGATATTGAAGTAACCTCTATCTCTGGTTTATTGTCATTGATATCTTGGATTTTTATGATAACTCTACAATCAGTTGTCATCGGAGGCTGACCTTTGTCAGAGGCTTGAACGTCTAACTTGAAAACATCTGCTGTCTCATAGTCAATGTGTCCGTTAACGCGAATTTCTCCTGTATTTCTGTCCAGACTGAACAGTTGTAACACCTTTGAATTGATATCACCCCCGAATGCATACTCGACTTCTCCATTAGTTTCCTCATCAAGATCCGTTGCTTGAACTGTTATGACAATCGTACCTAATGCAGCATTTTCTAGTAATGTAACTGAATAAACCTCCTTAGAGAAAACAGGTCTGTTATCATTGTTATCAAGAACTCTTATTGTAAGATTGAGATTTGCTGATTTTGACGGTGTCCCTCCATCTATAGCGGTCAAGATCAAGCTATGGTTTGTTTTCTGCTCTCTGTCTAATTGCCTCTGCAACACTAGAAAAGGAATTTTATCCTCTCCCCTATCTCGAATTTCAAGATGAAAGTTGTCGTTTTGACTAAGTTTATAGCGCTGGACTGAATTGATTCCAACATCTGGATCGTGGGCGCCTGGTAACTGAAATCGTGCTCCTGTTAAAGTAGTTTCTGCTATTTCTATTATCTTTTCTTTCTCTGCAAACCTCGGTGCATGGTCGTTAGCATCCGTTATTTCCACAGTGACATAATGGATTTCAAGTGGATTTTCAGCAACGATTTTCAGATCTATCATACAGGCACTATTTCCATCGCACAGCTGTTCTCGGTCGAGATTTTTATGAACATGCAAAGCCCCATTGTTAGGATTTACCTCAAACAGCGCGTCCTGAGCTCCAGACACAATACGAAAACGCCGGTTTATCAAGGTACTGACATCAAGACCCAAATCCTTGGCAACATTTCCAATAATAGTTCCCACTTTGACTTCTTCTAGAGTCGTGTATTTTATTTGAGCTAAAATCAGCTCACTGCAACAAAACAGCAGAGAGAAAAGCAGAGGACGCGAGAAAGACATCATTCTGCCTCTTTGTCCTTTGTTTCTTTTTGTGTTTTCATTTAAAATAGCATCTAAAAATATATTCCACCTCAAGGATCTCCAGTTGTCCTGAGATTATTTTTCAGAAAACCACGTTCACGTCGGAAAAGTACAGATCGAAATCCGAAATGATGGCATTCTTTGTCGTCGAGCTGAAAAACACATTTTGAAAGGGGTAGAGTCTATTTTGTCTCAAGCTTTAGTAATTCACTGCTGTAACACTGACACCCCGTGGATAATTCGGTGCTTGCATTTAGTGTAACGGAGGAAGACAATATCAAATACGATTTCATTTAACAGAATAGTCTAAAAGTCTAATAGCCTAAAATAGTCAAAAAAAATAAAATTTGAGTATTCAAGTTGATTAGATACGAAAAAAAAAATACCACCAGACAGCCAACAGCAAATGAAACAACCATCAGGGCACTATTTGCATTACCGGCCTGGACTGTAGTACAACCGACTTAATTTATTGCAAAATTTCATAACCGTGTACAGCGCTACTAATTGTCTGCTATTTCGAGAGCTTAACTAGTATAATACCTGTTCAAGGGTATTGCCAGAATCAAAGAAAATGTATTGTGTCCAGCCAACACAATACAATCCATTTTAAAAATCACCTGAACTTGACCAAAATCTCCACGAACATATAACATGGTGAATACCGTATCAATGCGGAACTAATTATACATTTAAAACAAACATTAAAAAGCAAATGGCAAAAATCCAGTTTTACAAAGTTATAACCATATTACTTGTAGCAGAGCTTTTAAGTAAGCCAACAGCAAACAGAAAAACATAAACGTGACACATTAGTTATTGAGGTAAATCTCCTTACCTCTCCTGATGCCCGCCTCCTGTCTGGGAGCACCAGAGTATTTGCATGGCTGCCTGGGACTATAGTAGATCCTATACTCATCCTTGGTCCAACTAACATGTAGCGTTTGTCCCCAGATCTGTACTGGATGCTGTGACACAGTGTCCCATCATAATTTGTGTCTTGTAGATATTTTGAAGTATAGTCTGTAGTTTTGGAGCACTGCATGGCAATCAGCACGATGATACTGATGATAAAAAGTACAGACACTGAGCCCAAAGTTATCATCAAATAAAAAGTCACATCATTCCCCTCCTCATCCTTTGCTACACTTTTAACATCAGAAGCTGCAAAAGCTTCTTTGGGCTCCACAACTTTGACAATCACAGTAGCTGTTGCTGAGAGTGAAACGTTGCCATTGTCTTTCACCAGTATGACCAGTTTATGCTCAGCCTCGTCTGTCTCTGTGAATGAGCGAAGTGTTCTGATCTGTCCTGTATAGCGGTCCAAACCAAAGAGAGTGTGGTCAGTAACTTCCTGCAGTGAAAACAGTAACCAGCCGTTATATCCTATATCAGCGTCATAGGCTCTGACTTTAGTCACCAAGTGTCCTGCGTTGACATTGCGGGGAATCTCCTCCACACCTTCAGCAGAACCGTTGGAGCTGACTGGATACAGGATGACTGGAGCGTTGTCGTTCTGATCCAGAATGAACACGTTCACTGTGACGTTGCTGCTTAGTGACGGAGTTCCAGAATCTGTGGCAACAACTTGAAACTGGAACTTTTTCAATGTTTCAAAGTCGAAACTTTTTAGTGCTGAAATGTGTCCATTATCAGCATTTATGTTTAGGAAAGACATTAAGTCATTTTGACCCCCTTCTCTCAAAATATGATATGAAATAGCTGCATTTTCATTCAAATCATCGTCCGTTGCGCTTACAGAGAATATTGACGCTCCAGCAACATTATTTTCTATAAGATAAAATTCCAAAGGGTTTTTTTCAAACTGTGGTCTGTTGTCATTTACATCTGATATTTCAATATTAAGGGTTTTAAATGTCGATAAGGTAGGCTCACCACAGTCAGTGGCTTGTATTGTTATTTCATAATGTGACAACTTCTCTCTATTCAAAAATTCTCTAGTGACAACTGAATACGTGTTCTCCTTGTAGGATGACTTCAATTCAAAAGGGACTCCGTCATGTATAGTTGTGATGATTTTGCCATTGACACCATAATCTTTATCCTTCACACTGATGAGAGCAATAACAGTGCCAGGTTTTGAATCTTCTGACACCGTGTTTGACAATGATGTGACTTCTATTTGTGGTGGATTATCGTTCACATCTATGATCTTAATATTGACCCTACACTCACCTGTCAGTGGAGGTGTTCCTTTATCTGATGCCTCAACATCCAATTTATAAACGTCGTTATCTTCATAGTCCACGTTTCCTTTCACTCTGATTTCCCCAGATAATTTGTCCAATTCAAAAAGGTCATAAATGTTTCTCCTCAATGTTTTTGCAAGGGTGTATTCAATTTCCCCGTTGCTGCCGTCATCTAGATCCGTCGCATTCATTTTAAATATTGAAGTACCGACTGGAGTATTTTCTTGTAGTGCAATTTGATAGATCTCCTTACTAAAAATCGGACGATTATCATTACTGTCGAGAACAATTATGGAAACATTAAGTGTTCCTGATCTTTGAGGTTTACCTCCATCAACTGCTGTAACCATTAACGAGTAATTGTGTTTTTGTTCTCTGTCTAACGACTTCTTCAGTACTAAAAATGGTATTTTATCCTCATCGCGTTGACGTATATCTACTTCAAAGTGATCATTTGACGTTAAAGTGTATGTACGAATAGAATTCATTCCGGAATCAGGATCATTAGCGGCGTGCAGTTGGAATCGCTTTCCTGGCAATGTCTGTTCACCTATTTCGAATGTCTGTTCTTTTTCGGGAAAACTAGGAGAGTGGTCATTTACATCAGTAACTTCTACAGCTACATAATGTACTTCCAAAGGGTTTTCGACTATGACTTTTAGCTCAATTAGGCAGGCACCACTGCCCTGACAGAGCTCTTCCCTGTCGATTTTCTTATGAACATGCAGCGCCCCATTGTCTTCGTTTACCTCAAAAAATGTGTCCTTTGATTCAGAAACAACGCGGAAACGTCGGGCAATCAAAGAAGTGACGTCAAAGCCAATATCCCTCGCAACATTTCCAACAACAGTTCCTTCTTTAACTTCCTCGGGAATTGAGTACCGTATTTCTGCCAGAGCCCGTTTCCCTAAAAGCAGCAGCACAGCCACGTAGACCGAAATCCAGGAGCAGACCCTTGTTCGATTTTGCCTTTCAGTCTCCATCGTTATCCAGCCACATACCAATACACAAAATCCCGTTACTGAACTAAATGTCTATATCCAACCTACTGTGTGCCGCATATTGACAAATATCACAGCGACATGGGATGGCGAGCTCGATTCAAATGTTCTTCCCTGCTTCTCTCAGGGAGCAGACAAAAGCTTTGTCAGGGGAGGGACCAAGTTCTCAATCAGATCTCAATGTAACACTGACACCCAGAGGTGATCGTGGACGTTTTAGCCCAATGTATTTACATTACAGAATATACCCATTTGAACTATTATAAAACCGTCACGATTTCACCTTAGTTCATCACAGAGTTGTCTTTGTGTAGCAAACAAGATTTTAGATTTGCTGCAGATTGTAAACCGGCTTCATTTGTTAAATTAGACCATAGTTAATGATATTGGTATTCAAAATGAGCACTATTTATTAAGTGTCTTCAGTCTCCATTACTGTGTACTGTGTTCTATATGTACAAAAAGCAAATGCGTTTTAGCAACATGGATTGATTTATAACACGGGCGCTTTGCCTGTCTCTTTCTTTAAAAGTACCCCAAACTTAAAATGATTAATGCCCATGCAATCAGCAGAAGTGCCAATAACTTGAGTTGAATGTTTACAGAACTGTCACAGACACACACTAAGATAAAGATAAGTGAGCTGTCACACTTAGGAAGATTTTCCTCTTTAAAATCTATGACAGAAGATATTGATGTATTTAATCTATTACAAAGATTTGGTATTAGTCAGCTCACATAGACGTGAAAATTATAATACCAGGTGATGTGTCAAGTAAGGGAAAATGTGTGGAACTGTGTGGCTATTGTCCACATAACTAAATAAAGTAAACCCTTTCTTAAGCTGATTTGCAAAACTGCATCTCTTTAATATGTAAACAGCAACAAATAACATTATCTTGACAATACTGTATGTCTAAAGAAATTATAAACAGAACAGATGGTGAGCATCAGAATAATCCAGTTTGTTATAATTTCATATTATTATAGTTTTAATCTGTTTGGTAGTGACCTTTGTAGAAAGGCCTTAAGAGAGATGGAAAAGATGCTTTCAAGAAAAGCAATGGAATGCATGTAAATACCCATATCACATAATTTAAAGTTCTTACCTCTCCAGATGTTACTCTCCTGTCAGGAAGCACCAGAGTATTTGCATGGCTGCCCGGGACTATGGTAGATCCTATACTCATTCTGGGTCCAACTAACATGTAGCGTTTGTCTCCAGATCTGTACTGGATGCTGTGACACAGTGTCCCATCATAATTTGTGTCTTGTAAGTATTTAGAAGTATAGTCTGTAGTTTTGGAGCACTGCATTGCAATCAGCACGATGATACTGATGATAAAAAGTGCTGAAACTGAGCCCAAAGTTATCATCAGATAAAAAGTCACATCATTCCCCTCCTCATCCTTTGCTGCACTTTTAACATCAGAAGCTGCAAAAGCTTCTTTGGGCTCCACAACTTTGACAATCACAGTAGCTGTTGTTGAAAGTGAAACGTTGCCATTGTCTTTCACCAGTATGACCAGTTTATGCTCAGCCTCGTCTGTCTCTGTGAATGAGCGAAGTGTTCTGATCTGTCCTGTATAGCGGTCCAAACCAAAGAGAGTGTGGTCAGTAACTTCCTGCAGTGAAAACAGTAACCAGCCGTTATATCCTATATCAGCGTCATAGGCTCTGACTTTAGTCACCAAGTGTCCTGCGTTGACATTGCGGGGAATCTCCTCCACACCTTCAGCAGAACCGTTGGAGCTGACTGGATACAGGATGACTGGAGCGTTGTCGTTCTGATCCAGAATGAACACGTTCACTGTGACGTTGCTGCTTAGTGACGGAGTTCCAGAATCAGTGGCAACAACTTGGAAATTGAACTTTTTCAGAGTCTCAAAGTCAAAGCTTTTTAATGCTGAAATGTGTCCATTATCGGGATTGATATTTAAAAATGCAGCCATTTTAACTTGAGTACCTTCCTCCCTAACTATGTGATACGTTAAAGCTGCATTTTCATTCAAGTCTTTATCCGAAGCCGTAACAGAAAAAATTGTGTTTCCAGGCACGTTGTTTTCCACCAGGTAAAGTTCAATTGGATTATGCAAGAATATTGGGATGTTGTCATTCACATCTGATACCTCAATACTCAAAGATTTAAATGTGGAAAGAGGAGGCTGACCACAATCTGTAGCTGTTATTGTGATGTCATAATTTGAAACTGATTCTCGATCCAAGCGATTTTTTAAAACTAGTGAATACATATTGTCTTGAAATGATGGTTTTAATTCGAAGGGTATATTTTCTGAAAGACTACATATCACTTTACCGTTCAAACCGGCGTCTTTGTCTGTAATACTGATAAGAGAGACCACAGTTCCTGGTTTTGAATCTTCAGATACCATGTTTGACAGGGATGTCACATCTATTTCAGGTTTGTTGTCATTTTCATCGAGCACTTTGATGACTACCCTGCAATCATTACTCATTGGAGGTTGTCCTTTGTCAGTGGCATGGACATCTAACTTATAAACGTCAACCGTCTCAAAGTCAATTTTACCCTTTACTCTGATTTCACCAGTATCTTTATCCAAACTGAACATGTTGTATATTTTAGGGTCAAGTTCACCACCGAAAATATATTCAATATCTGCATTTGAACCATCATCCACATCAGTCGCCTTAACCTTGATCACACTTGTATCTGTAGCTACATTTTCAGGTATTGTTACGGAATATACTTCTTGGCTAAAAACAGGGTGGTTATCATTTGAATCAAGAACAGTGACTGTGACATTAAGAGTCCCTGATCTCGGTGGATTTCCACCGTCAACTGCAGTCAGAATCAGTTTGTGCTCATCGTGCTTTTCTCGATCTAGAGACTTTTGCAAAACTAAGAATGGTATCTTGTCCTCTCCTCTCTCACGAATTTGGACACTGAAATATTCATTGTGGTTTAATTTGTACACACGTACGGTATTAACTCCAACATCTGGATCGCGTGCAGTTGGCAACTGGAAGCGTCTGCCTGGGAGAGTGGACTCAGAGATTTCTAATAATTTTTCTTCCTCTTGAAAACTGGGTGACTTATCGTTAACATCTATGATCTCAACACCCACATAATGTACTTCCATGGGGTTCTCAGCTACCATTTTTAGATTCATTAAACATGGCGAAACGCTTTCACAGAGCTCCTCTCGGTCGATATTTTTCTGCACATACAAGACACCGCTGTTGTGATTTACTTCAAATTGAGCATCTTCAGTCCCTGCAACAATACGAAACCGTCTTTCCTCCAGCGAGCTGATGTCCAGTCCTAGATCCCTGGCGACGTTTCCCACGACAGTTCCCACTTTTACTTCCTCAGCAACTGAATATTTTACCTGAGCTGAAATACGCTCCACGCAGCTGAGCATCACAGAAAGATGGAGGGCTACCCACAAGGACTGTACTCCTCGTCTTTGTTCTCCGACTCCCATCGTTTCAGTTTTCATTTGTATTATATCCACTCAGAGTTCTTCCAAATAAAGAAAATTGCCTAAGCCACAAACTATGCTTTTGAATTGTATCCCATATTTTCAACTTGTGTCCGCACATGTCAGAACGACATCCCTTGTTTCTGTAGAAGGTACTGTCTTTTCCTTGTCGACCTGAACAAAACCTCTCTGGAAGGGGCAGGGCCAGAGCTGTAATACAGCGATTTATGCTGATATGACACTGACACCTTGTGGACTGAGCACATGAATGTCGGTTAGACAGTTTGTACATTTTAGAGATGCCTTTTCTACCGTTCCAGGTCGTTACTTCCCCTTCATGCTATCATGGGACTATAATCAGTCGTCAGACTCTTGAAAAGTTATGTTGTGTAAACATAACAGTACTCATATCTTGATTACTGTTACATTATAGCTTCAAAGCAAGTCAGTATTTATTGGTAGATTTGAACACTGCGAACTGAGTGCCCTTAACAATATGTTAATCTATTAAAACAAATGATGGCACGTGGATTAATTTAAATGGACAACATTATTCAATGAACTTAAAGGTGTGCCCATAAACTCCCGCAATTCAGATCAATGGGAATCACGGTGTCCTTGAACAGTGAACAAGATACATTCCGATTATTAGAACACAGTAACGTGGCGGATTACACAGTCAATGACTGGTATACACAGGCTAAACAAATAAAACTGGAAGTTCGTTTTCTGAAATGCATAAATAAAATCCATAAATCTCACAAAAGCGTATACTCTGAACATCACAACAATATAACCAAGCATGACGTGTCAGCACCATGGACAGCACTACAAAATGTGCCGTTATGTTGCAATACTTTTCCTTGCGTAACAGCCTAAACGTGTTTCTTAAAAAAAACATCCAAACTAAAATCTGAATCCCAACTTGAGTGTGGCCACAATGTAACCAATACAGCTATTACTACATTTCAAAAGCTTGGAAAGAGCTAGCATATGAACTATGGACAGCGCCACGAAATAGATGTCATATTCATAACCAGATCACATATTCTGATTTCATGATTGGCATGAACGGTCATTGATAAAACTTTCAGGTCATTTATCACACATACTACACATTTATTTATTTAATTGTTTATAAGGGTAATCACATTCGTTAAATTATCTCAATTTGACTCAGTAAATTCCTGTAAGTAAGCTAAAATATCTTCAAAACATGGCCTTACCTCTTCAGATGCCCGCCTTCTGTCAGGGAGCATTAGAGTATTTGCATGGCTGCCCGGGACTATAGTAGATCCTATACTCATCCTGGGTCCAACTAACATGTAGCGTTTGTCTCCGGATCTGTACTGGATGCTGTGACACAGTGTCCCATCATAATTTGTCTCTTGTAAATACTTGGAGGTATAGTCTGTGGATTTTGAGCACTGCATTGCAATCAGCACGATGATACTGATTAGAAAAAGTGCTGAAACTGAGCCCAAAGTTATCATCAGATAAAAAGTCACATCATATCCCTCCTCATCTTTTGCTGCACTTTTAACATCAGAAGCTGCAAAAGCTTCTTTGGGCTCCACAACTTTGACAATCACAGTGGCTGTTGCTGAGAGTGAAACGTTGCCATTGTCTTTCACGAGTATGACCAGTTTATGCTCAGCCTCGTCTGTCTCTGTGAATGAGCGAAGTGTTCTGATCTGTCCTGTATAGCGGTCCAAACCAAAGAGAGTGTGGTCAGTAACTTCCTGCAGTGAAAACAGTAACCAGCCGTTATATCCTATATCAGCGTCATAGGCTCTGACTTTAGTCACCAAGTGTCCTGCGTTGACATTGCGGGGAATCTCCTCCACACCTTCAGCAGAACCGTTGGAGCTGACTGGATACAGGATGACTGGAGCGTTGTCGTTCTGATCCAGAATGAACACGTTCACTGTGACGTTGCTGCTTAGTGACGGAGTTCCAGAATCAGTGGCGACAACTTGGAAATTGAACTTTTTCAGAGTCTCAAAGTCAAAGCTTTTTAATGCTGAAATGTGTCCATTATCGGGATTGATATTTAAAAATGCAGCCATTTTAACTTGAGTACCTTCCTCCCTAACTATGTGATACGTTAAAGCTGCATTTTCATTCAAGTCTTTATCCGAAGCCGTAACAGAAAAAATTGTGTTTCCAGGCACGTTGTTTTCCACCAGGTAAAGTTCAATTGGATTATGCAAGAATATTGGGATGTTGTCATTCACATCTGATACCTCAATACTCAAAGATTTAAATGTGGAAAGAGGAGGCTGACCACAATCTGTAGCTGTTATTGTGATGTCATAATTTGAAACTGATTCTCGATCCAAGCGATTTTTTAAAACTAGTGAATACATATTGTCTTGAAATGATGGTTTTAATTCGAAGGGTATATTTTCTGAAAGACTACATATCACTTTACCGTTCAAACCGGCGTCTTTGTCCGTAACACTGATAAGAGAGACCACAGTTCCTGGTTTTGAATCTTCAGATACCATGTTTGACAGGGATGTCACATCTATTTCAGGTTGGTTGTCATTTTCATCGAGCACTTTGATGACTACCCTGCAATCAGTACTCATTGGAGGTTGTCCTTTGTCAGTGGCATGGACGTCTAACTTATAAACGTCAACCGTCTCAAAGTCAATTTTACCCTTTACTCTGATTTCACCAGTGACCTTATCCAAACTGAACATGTTGTATATTTTAGGGTGAAGTTCACCACCGAAAATATATTCAATATCTGCATTTGAACCGTCATCCACATCAGTCGCCTTAACCTTGATCACACTTGTATCTGTAGCTACATTTTCAGGTATTGTTACGGAATATACTTCTTGGCTAAACACAGGGTGGTTATCATTTGAATCAAGAACAGTGACTGTGACATTAAGAGTCCCTGATCTCGGTGGATTTCCACCGTCAACTGCAGTCAGAATCAGTTTGTGCTCATCGTGCTTTTCTCGATCTAGAGACTTTTGCAAAACTAAGAATGGTATCTTGTCCTCTCCTCTCTCACGAATTTGAATACTAAAATATTCATTGTGGTTTAATCTGTACACACGTACGGTATTAACTCCAACATCTGGATCGCTGGCAGTTGGCAACTGGAAGCGTCTGCCTGGGAGAATGGACTCATAGATTTCTAATAATTTTTCTTCCTCTTGAAAACTGGGTGACTTATCGTTAACATCTATGATCTCAACACCCACATAATGTACTTCCATGGGATTCTCAGCTACCATTTTTAGATTCATTAAACATGGCGAAACGCTTTCACAGAGCTCCTCTCGGTCGATATTTTTCTGCACATACAAAACGCCGCTGTTGTGATTTACTTCAAATTGAGCATCTTCAGTCCCTGAAACAATACGAAACCGTCTTTCCTCCAGCGAGCTGATGTCCAGTCCTAGATCTCTGGCGACATTTCCAACGATAGTTCCCACTTTTGCTTCCTCTGGTATTGCATATTTTATCTGAGCTGAAATACGCTCCACGCAGCTGAGCATCACAGAAAGATGGAGGGCTACCCACAAGGACTGTACTCCTCGTCTTTGTTCTCTGACTCCCATCGTTTCAGTTTTGATTTGTATTATATCCACTCAGAGTTCCTTCCAAAAAAAACAAATTGTCTAAGCCACAAACTATGCTTTAGAACTACATCCCATATTTTCAACTTGTGCCCGCACACACGTCAGAACGACATCCCTTGTTTCTGTTGAAGGTACTGTCTTTTCCTTGTCGACTTGAACAAAACCTCTCTGGAAGGGGCAGGGCCAGAGCTGTAATACAGCGGTTTATGCTGATATGACACTGACACCTTGTGGACTGAGTACATTATGAGCCCTTGTTAAGTCAAACCATGCCAAAAACGACAACATCAGCGTATTTTGCAAGTTGCTTCTAACTATACATAATTTGTCCTATTGCTGCCTACATTTTTATGTAGGTCAGATAGTTTTGGATTTCATGTTTTTTGTGTCCCATTCCAGGTACTTCCCCTTCATGCCTATTTAGTATAATAATCAATCATCAGACTCTTAGAATGAGCTTATGTTGTGTTATCATGACGGTGAACATGATTAGTGTCCATGCAAACATGTCTTTATCACTCTGTGTCGGTGTTATATTATTGCTACATGGCAAGGCAGTATGAGCCCAGATAGATATGAAAAGTCTACACTGTGTCACATATACAAAAAGTATTCAGACAGGATGCACAGTAATGGAATACGTAAGTCAAGTTTTAAGGGTTTGCTTTTAGACTTTCAAAAATTAAATGGCTTGAAACCACCTTAATCGTTGAATTGAGGACAAGGTAAATCCAGACATTCAATAATTTTAACCAGGTTAAAATCTAAATCACAAGTCTTGTTCTTGAAATCCATGAACTAAATTAATCCCTAAACATTTAAAAAAAACAAAAAAAAAACAGAAAACAACAACTCTCAAAGAAAACGTACACTCTTAGTTGAAAATTCACCACATGACCATGGCTAAGTGTTTGCACCCTGGACAGCGCTACGAGACATGCCAGGAATAGTTTCCCTTGTCGAACAACCTACAGGTTGCTGAAAAACGTAATATTCTAACTGAAACTTTAACTCCAACTTCCAAATCACCACAATCTAATCAATACCACCATGACTCCATTTCAACAGTGGGCAGTGCTAAAACTAAATCATGGATAGCGCTTCAGTATATCATGAATACATTTTCTAATTTCAGGAGTGGTATAAATGAGCCATTAATACGAGTTGAATGAAAACGGCATATATCAGTTCAGATCATTATCTGTCTAGTCAACATGGACTGTGTTAAATGTGTCTAACGGTTATCTTATTTGGTAGGAAGATATTTTCTTAATGTAAGCGTAAATTCCAAAAATACTATGTTCTCAATTAAAAGTGAAACATGGGCTTACCTCTCCAGATGTCCCTCTTCTGTCAGGAAGTACTAGAGTATTTGCATGGCTGCCTGGGACTATAGTAGATCCTATACTCATTCTGGGTCCAACTAACATGTATCGCTTGTCACCGGATCTGTACTGGATGCTGTGACACAGTGTCCCATCATAATTTGTCTCTTGTAGGTATTTGGATGTATATTCTGTAGTTTTGGAGCACTGCATTGCAATCAGCACAATGATACTGATGATAAAAAGTACAGACACTGAGCCCAAAGTTATCATCAGATAAAAAGTCACGTCATTGCCCTCCTCATCCTTTGTTGCACTTTTAACATCAGAAGCTGCAAAAGCTTCTTTGGGCTCCACAACTTTGACTATCACAGTAGCTGTTGCTGAGAGTGAAACGTTGCCATTGTCTTTCACCAGTATGACCAGTTTATGCTCAGCCTCGTCTGTCTCTGTGAATGAGCGAAGTGTTCTGATCTGTCCTGTATAGCGGTCCAAACCAAAGAGAGTGTGGTCAGTAACTTCCTGCAGTGAAAACAGTAACCAGCCGTTATATCCTATATCAGCGTCATAGGCTCTGACTTTAGTCACCAAGTGTCCTGCGTTGACATTGCGGGGAATCTCCTCCACACCTTCAGCAGAACCGTTGGAGCTGACTGGATACAGGATGACTGGAGCGTTGTCGTTCTGATCCAGAATGAACACGTTCACTGTGACGTTGCTGCTTAGTGACGGAATTCCAGAATCTGTGGCGACAACTTGGAAGTGGAACGTTTTCAGAGTTTCAAAGTCAAAACTTTTTAGTGCTGATATTTGTCCGTTATCTGAATTGACATTTAGGAAAGATGTCATGTCACCTTGCAGCCCATCACCTCTCACAATGTGGTACGTGATTGCTGCATTTTCATTCAGATCAATATCAACAGCACTAACAGAAAATATCGATGCGCCAGGAGCATTGTTTTCTACCATGTAAAGTTCACATGGACTTTGGCTGAAATTTGGTCTGTTATCATTCACGTCTGACACCTGAACATTTAACGTTTTTACAGTGGAAAGTGGGTGCTCACCACAGTCAGTGGCTGTTATTGTAATTTCATAATGGGACACATTCTCTCTGTCTAAACGTCCCTTTGTGACAAGAGAGTACATATTTTCTTCAATGGATGGCGTCAGATCAAATGGAACATTATCCGATATTGTACAAATAACTTTCCCATTAACGCCTGAATCTCTGTCAGTGACACTAATGAGAGAGATAACAGTGCCAGGTTTGGAATTTTCAGGGACTAAGTTACGTAGTGATGTCACTTCTATGTCTGGCTTGTTGTCGTTCACATCTTTAATTTTTATCACAACTCTGCTTTCGGCCGTCCAGGGTGGCTGGCCTTTATCTGAAGCTTGCAAATCTAGTCTATAAATCTCAGTCTCCTCAAAGTCCACGTTTCCTTTGACTCGAATCTCACCACTGACGCTGTCTAATTCAAAGGTATCGTGCACTTTTTTCTTTTGAGTTTTGCCAAAGCTATATTCAATTTCGCTATTTGAACCTTCGTCTATATCGGTAGCGTTTAATCTGATTACAAGGGTTCCAATGGGAGCATTTTCCACTAATGACACAGTGTGTATATCTTTGCTGAACACAGGGCGATTATCATTTGCATCCAGCACAGTGATAGTTAGATTAAGGTTCCCAGATTTTGACGGACTGCCCCCATCAAGAGCAGTTAACACTAAACGGTGTTCTGCCTTTTGTTCCCTATCCAACGGCTTTTTTAGCACTAAAAACGGTATTTTGTCCTCCTCGCTGTCTCTGACTTGTATATCAAAAAGATCATTTGGGCTCAACTTATAGAATCGGACTGACTGTGTCCCGACATCAGGGTCTCTAGCTGCATGAATTTGGAAACGAGTTCCTGGTGGAATATGCTCTGCTATTTCCAGACGTTGCTCACTTTCTGGGAAGGTCGGTGAATGGTCATTAACATCAGTTATTTCAACGTTCACGTAATGTATTTCCAGTGGGCTCTCAACAACAATTTTCAAGTTTATCAAACAAACCTTGGTTCCATCACAAAGCTCTTCGCGGTCCATAATTTGCCCAACATACAGCACTCCATTGTTCTGATTCAATAGAAACAGAGCATGATTCGGACCCGAAACTATACGAAATCGCC
Organism: Scomber japonicus; assembly: GCF_027409825.1. NCBI lineage: Eukaryota > Metazoa > Chordata > Actinopteri > Scombriformes > Scombridae > Scomber > Scomber japonicus. The sequence continues at coordinate 16,265,601 of NC_070585.1, read as the reverse complement.
TCTCTGTCAAAGTGTTAATATCAAGCCCCAAATCTTTGGCAACATTTCCAACAGGAGATCCCACTAGGACTTCTTCTGGAACAGAGTATCTCAACTGTGCCAAAATACGATTCCCAAAGCACAGCAACACAATTCCAGCAATCCACCAGCAGCTCACTCGGTGTCTTTGTCCTCGTTCTCCCATTGTGACGCAACAAAATGAAGGCTTTCTTCAAATCAAACGGAGTGATGCAAGTTCTCATCAAACCAGAATTATTAGATCCATTTCACGATTCCCAAATACGAGTTTTCCATACATAACTACTACCCTCTATTCATATTACTTGATGCATAGCCTTCGATATGTAATCCGCCAGCCATACCACCTACATCAGAGATGATCCAGAGATGGGTAGGGCCTGCACATAATCAGCAAACTACCCATCATTGAGGCCACACTGACACCATGTGGCCAGCGAACTACAATACGATATAATTTCCCTTCTCCGGGAAATCGTCTTCTATATGATTCCATGCTGCCCATTATACAGTAGTAGGGACACGAAAGGAGCAGGTGAAAATGTTCATCATTCTCGCATTGTGGAGGATGTTTATGTCTGCCTTATCGAGCAAGTCAGCTTAATGTTTAGTATATTTCAGCAACTCACGTGTATGAGTTAACAGACCGTTAAATAGACAAACAATAACACCTGTGACTGTAAGGCAACGTCAAATCCCATCATTTTAAAATCATTTTGTAGAAGCAAGATAGAGTCAGGATAAAACAGAAGATTCCAAAACATGTTGAATATAGAAATAACCTGGAGATGTTTACGCAATTGCAGAATTCCGCATAATTCAGCACCATGGACAGCACAATTTCACAACAGCATGGCAGATCAGTAAAAAAGAACAAACAAACAGTATTTGTCTAATTGTGTTAGTACTACAATATAATAATGTTATGTGAAAGCAATTGTGTTATTAATAACAATAATAATAATGATAATAATAATACCTCTTCTGATGCCCGCCTCCTGTTGGGGAGCACTAGCGTATTTGCATGGCTGCCCGGAACAATAGTAGATCCTATACTCATCCTGGGTCCAACTAACATGTAGCGTTTGTCTCCAGATCTGTACTGGATGCTGTGACACAGTGTCCCGTCGTAATTAGCATCTTGTAAATACTTTGAGGAATAGTCTGTGGTTTTGGAGCACTGCATTGCAATCAGAACAATGATACTGACGAGAAAAAGTACAGACACTGAGCCCAAAGTTATTGTCAAGTAAAATACAACATTATTTTCTCCTTGATTGTTTGCCTCGCTGGTAACATCAGCAGCTGCAAAAGCTTCTTTGGGCTCCACAACTTTGACAATCACAGTAGCTGTTGCTGAGAGTGAAACGTTGCCATTGTCTTTCACCAGTATGACCAGTTTATGCTCAGCCTCGTCTGTCTCTGTGAATGAGCGAAGTGTTCTGATCTGTCCTGTATAGCGGTCCAAACCAAAGAGAGTGTGGTCAGTAACTTCCTGCAGTGAAAACAGTAACCAGCCGTTATATCCTATATCAGCGTCATAGGCTCTGACTTTAGTCACCAAGTGTCCTGCGTTGACATTGCGGGGAATCTCCTCCACACCTTCAGCAGAACCGTTGGAGCTGACTGGATACAGGATGACTGGAGCGTTGTCGTTCTGATCCAGAATGAACACGTTCACTGTGACGTTGCTGCTTAGTGACGGAGTTCCAGAATCTGTGGCCACTACTTGGAAGTGGAACGTTTTCAGAGTTTCGAAGTCAAAACTTTTCAGCGCTGAAATGGTGCCACTGACTTCATTTATATTTAAAAAAGAAGTCACAGTGGGTCCTGGACGTTTATGGTCGAGTGAGTATGTTACTGCCGCATTTTCATCTGAATCAGCATCAGCCGCGCTCACTGAAAAAACTGATGTCCCAGGCTTGTTGTTTTCAAGCACATAAAAAGTGTATGGGCTTTCAGTGAACAAAGGACTATTATCATTAACATCTAGTACATCTACTTTTATCACCTTTGTGGATGACAGAGTAGGTGTCCCTAAATCCTTAGCCGTTATTGTAATATTATACATATGTATTGTCTCCTTATCTAGGTTGTCTATGGTAACCAATGAGTATGACTGTCCATCTGGGGATGGCTTTAAGTCAAAAGGCAGGTGACCCGGCACACTGCAGACCACCTGTCCGTTCACACCTGAGTCATGATCCGTCACTCCCACCAACGCCACCACCGTGCCAGGAGGTGCATCCTCTGGAATGCGACTTGAGAGGGATGTGATGTCGATTTCAGGTTGGTTATCGTTCACGTCTTCAACTCTAACAACCACGTTGCAGTGTGTGGACAAAGACACGACACCTTTGTCTGCAGCCAGTACCTTAATCTCATAGATTTGCTTTTCCTCGAAATCAAGGCCTTCTTTCACAGTCAGTTTGCCACTTCTACTATTTAAATCGAAGGGCTCAGATGAGAGTCCTCTTAGTTTACTCCGTATAGAATATTCGATCTCACCGTTCATCCCATCATCCGAGTCAGATGCATTTATTGTCAGGAGAAATGTACCTGCAGGTGCGTTTTCCTTTACCGTAATAGTGTATTTCTGTCTGTCACACACTGGTGAGTTGTCATTTACATCCGATACAACAACAGTGATATTAATAGTACCAGATTTGGATGGTTTACCTCCATCAGCAGCTGTTAACAGTAACCAGTGTTGAGTAGTGTGTTCTCTATCCAAAGGTCGCTGTAGTATAAGGAAGGGAACCTTTCCATCCTCCCCAAATTCCTCAGTTTCCAAGCGAAAATATGGGTTATGGTTTAGTTTATACGACTGTAAGGAATTCAGTCCAACATCTAAATCGTGTGCCCCTTCCATCTGAAATCGGGATCCAACTATGGCGGATTCCAGCACCTCTAATGTGTAGTTTTCCTCGGGAAATTTAGGTGCATTGTCGTTTACATCGAGTATTTCAACTATTACTTGATGCATTTCCAGAGGGTTTTCTATCACTGCTTTCAGGTTTGTGACACACGGAACCGTGTTTCCACACAGGTCTTCTCTGTCTACTTTCTGGTTCACTAACAAAACTCCATCTCTCGGATTTACCTTAAACAGATCCTGCTTTGTTCCTGACACGACACGAAGATTCCTATCCGCCAGGCTCCCAAGATCTAATCCAAGGTCTTTGGCTACATTTCCAACTGCCGTGCCCGATTTTGATTCCTCCAGAATTGAGTATCGTATTTGCGCAGAGATTCCTTCCAAATGAGTAACAATTAGCAACGCCAGACAAAAAGAAATCCACACATGCAGCCATTGTCCCGTGATGTCCGTTACCGCCATTGTTTCACAGAATCTTTTAAATCAACGACCTTAAACCGGTCCACAATTTCTTACTGATTTTCTTCTTGGGCATAGAAATCAAAAGTCTGCAGGATCGTCATTCTGTCAGGAGAATCAGGGCTGTTTAGGTCCGCTCTTCTATCTATGCGTCTCTTTGGGTTGTTGCTGAATGCACGAGTAAAGAAATCTACTCGCACACAACCACTGTGATAATATATAGTGTAACAGTACCACCTATTGTCACTGTAACGATGCTGCAGTGATCATAAGTTTTCTTCATGTTTAGCCTACAGTATATGCGATTTGATGAAAACACCAAGTAAGTTGTTTTCTTGTGTGTTCCATTTTATTAGTGTCTCCCAAACCAACAAATAAAGTATTTGTAAAATTAATCTGTTCTTACATATACAATTCCACATATAATTCAGGAAAACAAACATCAAAATAGACGTAAGCCACATAATTTAACTATGTAATTGTTGCAGAAACTCTTGGCCTTTAAGGTTGTTAAGGAAGTAAATTAAATTGTATTGTTTTTATTTGATGCGTCCTTGTTTTCTTGAAAGAAAAGTTCATTTGAAACCCAAGTAATCACTTATTACTTGTTTTTTTTTGTTGTCCCTTTATTTATATGCTTTTCTGTACACAAATGTCCGTTGTTTGTACGTTCAGTTGGCCAACTGTGCGTTGACTAAAAGACTCCGTAGTTACGCTTGTAATTAACACAAATCAATCGTTTGAAAGTGTACCAATGAACGCAGTAACCTTTGTCAAAACTTTAAGTTACATAGTAGGCTACAGTACATATAGGAAACTTACTACACATTTTTAGAAAAATATTCGGACCTGTAAAACCTAATCCTAATCTTTATTGTGTCAGTGTTTGACCTCGTTTTGTTAACATCCACATTCCTTCTCCTTAACCTCTATGTGCTCTTTACAGCATACTCCCATTTTATGTATCCTATTGCAGAGGTAAGCAGTGACATCTCATGGATTAAACCTGCATGTGCAGCTATGATGAGCACATGTCTGCTCTACATTGCCACATATGCAGTCCTGTTTCGTATATAATGCGGCAGCCTTACTGTATTGCAACATGTAAAATAAATAAGGGCAAATATTCATTACGCTACAAGGAAATAACAAAGTGACCTATATCGTAAACACCTCAAATCTGCGCACCCCTCCCACCTGCTACGTATTGATTCTGGATTGAGGTCAAATATATACGTGCGCGTGCACGAGCGCTGCCGCATTGTGCCTGTGACTGACTGCGTCGTTCCCCTCCCGCTGCAGCACTTCTAGCAGATTGTAATTTGCATTATTGTCAGCCCTCATAAGGAAAATGTAGCAGAAATATTTAGCAGAGAATGCTGCTCTGATGCTGCACTGTCATGAGGGGGGAGGGGATTGTCAGAAAATTCAATTGCAGGCTGCTTCAGAACACACCGCGGGCTCCAGTGAAAAGACAGCACGTCGCCATGGCAACGCAGCTTCATTAGGCAGGTCACTGTCCATGGTGCTGAAAGCAAGCAGGCTCCCAGTAAGAAAGGGAAAAAAGGGGGAGGTATGCTGTGCATGGTGCAGACAAAGAAAGACAGTTGTGGCCACATTTGCTGACTCTATTCACTCTCCAAAATATGAAAGATGCATATTCCACTTCACAGACACATCTCTCCCTTGGTTTATTTACAAGAAATATTCTGTAATAAAATGTTTCAGGGGAGCTGTGTTGTAGCAGCAGCCCTGACAACACAAAGAAAACATATCTGATCCTTAAAATCACATATCTTCTCCAGTATTCTAAAGATTGTGCATATAAAGATTGCTACCAGTGATATTCATAACAAATACATTTCAGCTTAATATATGGTGTGAATGTGTGCCTACTGGTGTCAGCTGGTGGTTGCTCTAGTGTTTTATTCCACATTGCTGCATCATTGTGTCATGCATCAGTGTGTTAGTCGGTCAGTGGACTAGAGCAGCAGACAACAGGCAGTGGGAGAGTCTCCTCTGTGGGTCCAGTGGTGATGAGACTGAGAGATATGTATTATCTTACATTACTCCAACCAAACAGAATAGTACCAAAACCACACATATTATACAAGCTTTTATTTAAAGACATGGAGAAGACACACACATTTTAACTACTAAACATGCTAAAATGCTGATATATGGGGAAATTAAATCAATACCACATCCTGTGGCTCTGAATATCTCTCCTGCTTACATATGACCTCATCTCTCTGGGGAGATGAGGTCATGTATGTGCATACACAAAGACAGAGACACACTATTATTCAACCTTAAGAAAAAACCAAACCATGCAAATATAGGTTGAGTGAAAAATAATGTGAACACCAACTGATGAGTTTTTGAATTATATTGTGATGTAATGTTGAAAATGTATTTTTATACTCATTCAGCTTTGTGCAACTACATTTAGAGCCTAAGTTAAGACATAATGTGTTTTCCTGTATGTGTTAGCTGGTTTTAACATGATGTTTCTCTTTTGAGGTTATTATTGCCATGATGTCCTCACATACAGTGGATGTGCTGACTGTGATCAATGACGACAGGCTAGATGGGACACTTGCACTAGTAGCTTGAGTCCTTTTCCACTGCAGTCCTACATGTGAGAGAGAAGTATTGTCAAGGATCTGTGAAGTGAATTGTTGAAAAAAAATTAAGCATTTAATTCAATTCTAGATTTATAGTCATGTTGGAAGAAAAACACTTTATTGCTCTTTAACATCTTATGATCCCCAATCCTTTAAAAATAGCATTTTAAAAGTAGAGAATGCAAATAAAATTACCATCACAAGGTTTTCCTTAATTAGCATTAATTACCACCAATTGTTGCTTTAAGTAAAACGTGTGACAAAGTGCCATATACACTTTAAACCATAATGTGGAAGCAAATACAGAATTTTCAGTCTATATGAAGTTAGTTGTTTTTCTCTCTCTCTTTCTAAGTAAAGGCAATTCATTTTATTGCAGAAATAGATACAGACAATAAAGATAATAACAATTAAATAATCAAGATTACCTCATTATTGAACTTACCTTGCAGTTGTTCCATCAACATCATACTGCTGTTTGAACTCAACCTTGTAAAATGTACCACTTAAATACTGTAGTTCAGTAAGGCAATTTAGGTTCATATTCTTGTGTTGTTACCATATAAATCCCTCCCTCTGAGCATCAGAGAAAAAAATGTGGGATAAAAAGAGAATCCATAACTTTTAGAAGACCAGAGGAGTGTCTAGTTTCAGGAATTATGATAGCGCTTTGGGCTTTAAGCAAATACTTACTACACTTGTGTAGTTAGTCAATGGATTATAATAGCTTAGCAGTGATATTTAAACCCTAAAAATGTATGATAGAATATTGGTGTTGTAGGCGCTATTTGTATAATGATATCCCTGGAAGACCGTTAAAGACTGTTTGTAATGATCAACTCTGAGAACTTGTCCTTCTGTGACAGAAAGAGAGTGTGCTTTTCCACATTGGCTGCAAAAACCCTGCAAGTAAATTCTGGTAATTTTGTCCAGCAAGTAAACTTATATATATCAATAGTTCATTCTACATTAAGGGAAATCAGGCACCATGTAATGTGAAATGATCTTTATGACCCCAGCCAACATGTTTGTGTTACACTAGACTCTGTAACATGTAACATAATCAAGTATTAATCAACCACAAATCACCCTTAATCAACCATTTAAGAACTGGATAGTTATTCAGTTACCCAGACAGGGAAATCATACTGATCACAGATACTGTTTTAAGTGACTGTGTTTATTGAAACAGGCTAATTGTTTTTTTAAACCCTAACTAAAGAGGTCTTGGTGAAGTGAAACTTGAGGAAGTTAGCTGACTGGCTGACCAAGCCTTATAATGAAGCTAAAGGCCTTCAACTTATCAACAAATTATGCAACTACCCAAACCCCCCAGACAGATTCAGAAGTTCATCATTAAGTTTGTTGTTATATGTCTTTTTTTATTCAATAGATCATACAGCCCAGACCATAGCATACAATAAGCTCACATAACACGATTTACTACATGTTGCACCATAAATGTAATACTGTACGAAAGCACTTAACGTATATGTTTGCCTGTAACACATTATAACTTTATACAGGTAATGCAATGTGAGCTGTGATAAGAGTCTGAATACATTATGTCTGATTATTTTACTGTTTCACATATGATTTGGCTGATAAATCTGATGGCACATTAGTTCAGCTGTTCACATTGCAAACTTTAGCACTTTCACTGAAAAGGAAACTCATACACTCAGTTACCATTGGGTAGGTTTGTAAGCTAAACCTAAAGCAGTCTACTACAACAGGCCTGCAATTTTATCATAACCATATAAAAGGTAGAATGCTCACCATTTGTTGAAACTGTTTTATAAAGATGTGAATTCAATTTTATGGTAATTCTGGAGTCACCTAAATAACCATCAAGTTGAATCAACACCTCTGTACAACAAAAACTGAACATCATAACTTCGATGGCAGGATTTATTGCAGGGTTGTTGTATTAAACTGCATCAGTTTTAGCAAGGTGCACCTAATAAACTGAAAACTATAGATAGAAACACATGATACTGTATATGTCAGTCACATCTGTATCTATATTTATGTGTTGCATATGGAGATAGACACATTATTCAGTTATACACATGAGCACAGCTTTCATTGTGTAAAACCAACTACGACTATTTTGTTTTCAGTATTGTAAACATTAAGTCTAGACAGTTCTACATTTTCAACGTATTACACAGTCTCAGTTGATATGAATAAACATCCAGAGTTTGGCTTTAAAAATAAAAAAGTAAACATGGTCATGTTTGTAATGGATATACTAGGCAGTACTTATTAAGAGACATTAATTAGTCCATTCTCAAACTGTGTTCCTATGCCCCCAGTCTGCTAGAGTCATTGTCTTCAGTAGTGTCTAAGTGGACACAACATTCAAGCACTCTGTAAGATAACTGTACAATCAAGTTTCTGAATCCATACAAATGCCTCACTGTGCAGCCATTTTCCTCTTGACTAGAAACTAGAACAAAGCAATGAGATTACAGTTATGTGCACTCGATCTCAAAATCTTAGGACAGTGTAATGTGAAAGTATAATGTTGTTGTACTTCTTCATAATGGTCCCATTAAAATGCAATTTTCCACTGTGTTCTGAAAAAGAGTAATTAGTGAGGCTTAACTACAGAAAATTGATTGTTTACTGACATAATATATCTAAAGCTATTTAAGTACTTTGATTATTCCATGCAAAAACATATGAAAGGCAGATACATGACAGACCAAGGCCTCACTGTTATGTTTGATGTACTTGTTAAATTCATTTAATCTCTTAGCACTCTCATTCTTATATTCAGGCCTGGCTTACATATAAAGCACAAAGTCAATTACTAAACATGAAACTACTAAATCCTACCACATTTACAAAATATTGATTCCCCTTTGTTCCATCCTCTAAAATCATAGGTTGGTGCTTTTTGACACTTAGTTAATTGTGCTGTTTCACTTTTTGATTCTTATCTGTTATCTTATACATTATACACCAATGCTGTTATGGAGCAAGACGAAGCTGGATGTAAAATATCCATCATGTGTTTCTTTTTTAGAGAGGAAAACAGTCTCTTAAAGGCATTCCAACATTCCTGTGTCCACTCAAATAGTCCTTGTTGTGGCTTCTTTGAACGTCCACTGGTGCAATTTTCTGTACAGTCTTTTTGGAGAGTATTTTGTCTTGAAGTTTTTATGTTTATGATGGTGTTGGAATGTGGTTGAAGCCATGCAGTCTTATCATGCATAATGAATGGACAGAGAAACATTGTTGATTGGCTATTTGTGTGCTTAAAGAAAGAGAGGGGGAGGGTTGCATCCTTTAGCCACCATAGTCCATTTATAGCATAGTAACTACACATTGCGAGGAGCAAGGGCCAGACTGAGCACGATCGACATGAAGGGTGAGGGAGGTTGTTAAGGGCAGAAGTTTCTCCTTTCCTGTGTGAAGCTCTCCTGACAGCATCAATCCAGTATGCAGCTGGTGGTGTGGCCTTATGTAGAACTGCCGCTGCTGGTTGTAGATGCCTGCCAACAAGACAATAGAATTAGTCAAATCTGGAAAAGATCAAGAGCAATGACAGCCATGTGACCGGCCAAAGTGACATTTCTCATGCAGCCGACGTCTGTCACTCAGACAGGGGCTTCAGGCAGAAGACATAGTGGGTGGAGGGGTTGAGCTGATCCTTGAACACATAGGGATGGTAGTCTATAAATGAATATACCATGCTACAAGATTATGTGAAGGAGAGTGGTTGCTAGGTAACTGGGTGACTGGTTTCACTTTGCGCCTTCCCTGCACAAAGAATTAGGTCACAATTCACACTAGAGCAGGCAGAAATTTAAATGTGTCATTCTGAGAAGTCAGTAACAGTCAATCCAATTATGACTCTAACCGACCAAATAATATAGAAACACCACAGTCCATTCCCACTAACACATTCAAACATTCACAAATAGAATATACTCCTAATCTATCAGTGATGGGTCACTAGGGGAAAACACATGTTAAACTTCACATGCACTGGATATTTGTTGACATCATAGTGATTAAATTAAAGCAGCACAGATCTATCAACACTTTGATATATTACAGCAAAAGCCAGATTATGAAAAAAGCAAAGCCAGCAAATGGCAACATTGTTAGTTGGAGTGAAGGACTTTTAGAAGTGTGACCTTCAAGTGGAGCTGCATGTCAGTGTTATTTTGTGTTGAATGATTATTACTGCATTAGCCAAGGGAGTAGATGTGTGGTTTTAATGACTGGCTACCTGATTCTAAATTTGTTTACCTAATCTGTGTTACCACTTTTGCTTTATTGTCTGCAAAAATTGAATAAAGTTTGTCAGACTCAGTATTATCAGTACCATTATGATAATTATTGCCTCGTGTATTTGTCCCTCTGAGGTCAATCAAGGTCATTAGACTATATTTTTCAAGCTCTATCAAATTGTACAAAATAAAACTTTCAGAAGGGGACGTGATCCCAGAATACTGACAAAAATAGTGTTAATAACTGTGGGGGTTAGATTGCATAGTTGCATTTTAGTGGGTTATTCAAAATAAGACTGTAACATGGGTAAGAGTAAACAAAATTTGTGAATGAGGGGCTAACACAGGAGATTTGGAAAACTGCATGTGATGTCAACTGATTGACCCTTTATCATACATTTAAAAAAATCTATACCTCCAAGAGAAGTTAAACAAGACAAAAATATAATATAAAAAACATCAACTGAGAACAGAACAAATACAAAAAAAACAACTAAGTTTGAACACTAAGTTTTGTAACATCATTCATAAAAGGGCATCCGGGGTGGGGGAGTGAAACTCCTGCATACCTCCAGCTGTAGGGTGGACTTCCCTCATTTAGGGTACTTAAGAGTGGGGAGAAAAAAAAGCAATTCAATGGTCAGGTCATTACAAGCACAATAAAGGATTATTTGTGTATGTATCCTATGATCACAGAGTGTTATTTTTGAAAAATACCACTAACTAAGCATGGTTAGTGTGACCTACTTAATCAGATACAGCAACTTGTTACAATCAGTTCTATAAAGGTCATTTAAAATACAGTGTTACATTTATCTCTATAATTGTTTGTTCCTCCAGCTGTTCATACTTACCATATTGGATGGATAGATAGATAGATAGATAGACAGATAGATAGACAGATAGACAGATCGATAGATAAGCATTCATAGCATCAACATGTGTGTCCAGCTTTCTATACTTCGGATTTGTATTTAGGTTATATAGAACACTAAAAAGCTGATAATTTCCTGTCTCTGCAATTCTGCGGATTTGCATTGACAGGAACACAGGAGGCCTGCACCAAACATGGCGTGCAGTATGTCTTACGTGGACGAAAATGCACCACACTATGTTTTTCCTGTCACTGTTGACAGATGTGTAAAATTCCTGTGTGTGTGTGTGTGTGTGTGTGTGTGTGTGTGTGTGTGTGTGTGTGTGTGTGTGTGTGTGTGTGTGTGTGTGTGTGTGTGTGTGTGTGTGTGTGTGTGTGTGTGTGTGTGTGTGTGTGTGTGTGTGTTATAGAGAGCATGTGTATTTGAAGACAAATAGAAAGCCATACTTGACAAGAAAATGAAAAGATTAGCTGTTTGAAAATTCTATACTGACCTTTTATTATATGAAAAAAGGTTGTATACATATACAGGCCACAGACCAAAGTCACACAAACATGTCTGAAGTATTTTTTGGCAAGTGCCACTCTGTGAAATTTCAGGACAATTTAAGAATGTTATTTATTGTTATTTCACTTCTAATTCTTTGTTTTCTTCTTATTCAGTAAAAGTTTCAATTTAAATCATGAATTGAATGTCTTATTTTTACTTTTTTAAATGTGTGTTTATTGATTTATTTTTTCCTTTACCATGGTCAGCAAAGGTATGCATTTCCACCGGTGTATGTTTAGGGTAATATTGTAAGTTTGGCTCATGATTGCATTTATAGTAGATACCTGCTCATAGAAAAACACTCACACACCTGAAAATTGAAACTAGTAAATATCCTTAGGGTAAAACACAAACACAGACAACATATAGCAAAATATTACATGTGTGGTTTTACACTGATTTATGCTGTTTTCTGAATATTATTACTTTGAAGCACTGGATAGATTTATTATAGTTATATAGTTATTCTATTTTGGTTATTTTGTTATTGTATATCACGATTACATACCAAATAAAATATCTACTAAAAAAGCCATGGTAAATACATTTGAGCTAAAACTTCACCATTAATGAAATATTGCTCTCTGGAATGTGGTAACAGTCAGCTAAGTATTTTGAAACTGCACTAAAGTAAGCAGTCATTTGTACCTGCAGAGTAGATGCTGCTGAGTCACTAGTCTCTGACATTCCTGTGCTCCTTGGTAAACTGGACACGATGTATCTGGAGCCCTTTGGCACAGGCTGTCTAACCACCATCTTTCCTTTCCTGGTCTCTGCTAGAAACAGACTGTACCAGTAGGCATCATTGGAGACCAGAGTAGAGTCTGCGATGGTGGAGTTCCTCTCACTGATCACACTGTTCCTGCAGGGAGGAGCTGCTTTGCTGGGCTTGGGTTTCTGACACTTGAGCACAATGGTGACCAATATGGTGATGAGCAGGAGAAATGACACCGAGCCCAGACCGATGACCAAATACAGGTTTAGGTCAGAGAAGATGTCATATTCTAGAGGAACCTCAGTCATGTCAGAGTAGGCCTTAACAGCAGTCTCCACTGTGGACAGCTTGATGGTGACTGTAGCAGAGAGGGCAGGGTCCCCGTTGTCCTTGGCAACAACAACCAGTCTCTGGTAGCGTGGATCTCTGTAACTGAACATCCTCATAGTCCGGATCTCTCCGTTGTACTGGTCCAGACTGAACAAGGTGGCGTCAGTCACCTGTAGAAACTGGTAGGTAATCCGAGAGTTGTGCACCGAGTCGGTGTCTAAAGCTATCACCTTGGCAACCAGAGATCCTTTATCAGTGGATCTGGGGATCTTTTCCTCCACCACCGAGCCGTGCGCGCGCCACGGAGAGACAATGACCGGAGCGTTGTCATTCTGGTCCACAATAATAATGTGGACGGTCACGTTGCTGCTGAGTGGAGGAGAGCCAGAGTCTCTGGCCTCGATGTGGAAAAGAAACTCCTTCTCTATCTCATAGTCAAAAGTCTTTAGTGCGTAAAGATTACCATTCTCTGGATTGATGGAGAACAGCATGGACATGGATGTGTTGGCTATCTCCTTTTCTAGGATGAAATAAACTAGATACTGGTTTTCATGGAGGTCAGGGTCAAACGCAGTGAGTGAACTGAGCAAGGCCCCAGGTGCATTATTCTCCATTACACGTATAGTATATAATGACTGCGGGAACTGTGGAACATTGTCATTAACATCCAGCAGCTCTAAAGTCATAGTTTCATTGTCAGATAAAGGAGGAGAACCTCTGTCTGTAACAGTGAAAGTGATGTCATATTCTGGAACCTTCTCACGGTCTAAAGGCTCTGAGACCACTAACTCATAATAGTTATCAGAGGATTCCCTCAGTTTGAAAGGCATATTATCTGGAACATGAAGATCAACCACTCCGTTGTCACCTGAGTCCTTATCACTGACACTAACTACTGCTATTACTGTGTCTACTGCAGTATCTTCTTTGATCGGACTATGAAATGATTTGATAGATATTTCTGGGTGATTGTCATTCATATCTGTGACCTGTACTGTCAGTTTACATTGTCCAGATAAGGAATTTGGCCCTTTATCACTGGCAATAACCTCCATTTCATAAAGTTTCAAATCTTCAAAATTAATCATCTCTTTCACTCTGATTTCACCATTTTCTGGATTCAAGCTAAACATATTTTGCGTTCTCTCTGATGTGTACAAACTATATGAATAAACTATGTCAGAGTTGGACCCTTCATCTAAATCAGATGCATTCAGCTTAATCACTAGACTGCCAATTGGAGAGTTCTCCATCACATCTACAATGTATTTGTCTTTGTCAAATGAAGGGGCGTTGTCATTGACATCAAGCACACGAACAATGATACTGGCTGTACCTGTACGGGTGGGGACTCCACCGTCCACAGCAGTCAATATTAGATTATGAACAGCCTGCTGCTCTCTATCTAAAGCTTTTTTCAGAATCAAATCAGCAAACTTTGTCCCATCCCTTCCTGTCTGAATTTCAAGTGCAAAATATTCACTTGAGCTCAAGTGGTAATCTTTCACAGAGTTCGTTCCCACATCTGGATCCACAGCGTTATTCAGTGAGAATCTCTCTCCAACGGAACTTGATTCAGATATGTCCAAATGCATCGTCCCTCGCCGAAAATGAGGAGCATTATCATTAATATCCGTGATCTCAACCTCGATATTAAACATTCGTATTGGGTTTTCAATCATAGCATCCAGTTTAAGAAAGCAGTGCGTTGTCTTCAAGGGGCACAGAAATTCTCTGTCTATTCTTTCCAAAATAAACAGCTCTCCCGTGTTCTTGTTGATATCAAGATATTTTTTATTGCCTACAACGTCTAAGCGCATTTTCCTTTCCTTTAGCGTCTTCACATCTAATCCCAAATCAGTTGCTAAATTAGCAACGACTGAGCCATCCTCCATTTCTTCGGGAACAGAATAATGGGTGACGGCGGACACCGTGGTCATGGTGGCAGAAAGAAGGAGAAGGAGAAAAACTGAAACGTACCCTCTCCCGAATAACCGTCGGACATGACGCGCCATCGTGAAAGTTTCGTATTTAAACCCTTGAAATGTGTTGCAATGTGAATGAAGCTTCCTCTTGTGAAATGCACAAACGAAACTAGGATCTTAAATGTAGGCGTTTCTCTACACGTAAATCAGCAGCGACGTCCCTGCTCCACAGTGTCTGCCTTCCTTCCGCCAATAAACTATCGTGGGAACGATGACCTCATCAGTGAATGTGTTTTGATGGAGAGCAGCGACGAATTTAGTCCTGTATGAGCGTTTTCAACTTTAAAAACAAACATTACTCTTATTTTAATCTCACGTAGAGAGCGAAATTATTTGAATTACAGTTTAACAATCTGACAATAAATCTATTGGTGACGTTTAACCTGGATGGGATGGAGAATGTCCACAGCGTGATTATGTTAGAATGAGTTTCTGTTCTAATTTGCATCTCTTTAGAATAGTTTTTTTTGTTAGTTAATTAGTTTTTCTTTTTAACACATAATGATTGTAAAGCCATACAGTCTTTATCACACTTTTCTTCATATTTTGGGAGTTTAACACACATGTATCTGTACCTAAAACACTATCATATATGGTGAAATGAAAGGTAACGCTTAACTAAAGCGCCAGTCATGATGATTTATTGCATTAATCAATGCAGAATGTATCATGAATTCCTGTTGCTCACTATTAACAAATTACTAAGTCACTATAACTTATGATTAATTAACACTTAACCCTCCTGTTGTGCTCGAGTAGGAAGGAAGGAAGGAGGGAAGGAAGAAGGAAGGAAAGGAGGGAGAGAAGTAGGAAGGAAGGAAAGGAGGGAGGAAGGAAAGGAGGGAGGAAGGAAAGGAGGGAGGAAGGAAAGAGGGAAGGAAGGAAAGAAGAAGGAAAAAGGGAGGAAAGGAGGAAGGAAAGGAGGAAGAAAGGAAGGAAGAAGGGAGGAAAGGAGGGAGCGAAGTAGGAAGGATGGAAAGGAGGGAGGAAGGAAGGAAAGGAGGGAGGAAGGAAAGAGGGAAGGAAGGAAAGAAGAAGGAAAAAGGGAGGAAAGGAGGAAGGAAGGAAGGAGGGAAGGAAGGAAAAAGGGAGGAAAGGAGGAAGGAAAGAAGGAAAGGAGGAAGGAAGGAAGGGAAGGAGAGAAGGATGGAAAAGAAGGAGGAAGGAAGGAAAGGAGGGAAAGGAGGAAGAAAGGAAGGAAGGAAGGAAGAGTTAAAACAGATGGGTCAATTTGACCCGGGAGCACAACAGGAGGGTTAATAGGCACTCACTTGATGAATGGTAATTCAGTTACTTCATAGATTAATTTATATATCACCAGATTATCTGAATTACAGATAATCTGCCTTTACAGTAAAGGGCATTTTATACTTGTGCATTTTATCAGCCTCTCTGAAGCTGCTGTTTTATTTTGTCAAACTGGTGGTCAATTGCAAACATCTACATGTTGCTGCATGATCCAATACTTTTTATGTTACTTTTATAAACTAGCAACACTAGAGGGATGAATTGTACATGATCGATTTGTTTCATGCTTTAATATTATACCCACAGTAATAGTATGAATGAAAACTGTCAGTGTATGAAGTAACTGTAAATTAACAGTCATTTATCTGATTAATAAGTGTCAGATGATCACAGTCATAGTGACTTCACCATTTGTTAATGGTGAGCAAGACACATCCTGTATTATTCAGGCATGAAATCCTCCTGACTCATGCTTTAGTTAAGCATTATTTAAGTATGTTCTTTGTACCATTATTATGAAGTGTTGCCAAATTAGAACAGTCCTTGTATAAGAAATCAATCATTTCTTATTATAGTTTACTTTTATTTTATGTATTATCAAAGTACTTCACATCTTTCCTCATTTCACCTCCAAGTAACTAATATATGCTGAAACATTTAGTCTTGGGTGACAAATTAAAGGAATTTGGTAAAGGGAGAATATAGATTATTTCCCCAATTACTTATTCATTTAATCATATCAAAATGTAAGTAATATTTTGTTGCCAATAAGTAAAAAAAGGTCTCTCTGACATGCTGTAAATATGCATGATTACATTTATACTTGTGATGCAAATAAAATTTTAGGCGGTTGTTACATTTTATGCATTACAACTTAAGATAAGAGAAGATTACAAACTCTCAAGCACTGCCATCAGGAGTAAACCATGGCTACTAAGGTCACTTATGGTTGTACTTGATGGAAATTAATTTTAAATATCTGTGCATAACATAAATTTAATGTGTGTCGTTCCATACCTGCAGAGTAGATGCTGCTGAGTCACTAGTCTCTGACATTCCTGTGCTCCTCGGTAAACTGGACACGATGTATCTGGAGCCCTTTGGCACAGGCTGTCTAACCACCATCTTTCCTTTCCTGGTCTCTGCTAGAAACAGACTGTACCAGTAGGCATCGTTGGAGACCAGAGTGGAGTCTGCAATGGTGGAGTTCCTCTCACTGATCACACTGTTCCTGCAGGGAGGAGCTGCTTTGCTGGGCTTGGGTTTCTGACACTTGAGCACGATGGTGACCAATATGGTGATCAGCAGGAGAAATGACACCGAGCCCAGACCGATGACCAAATACAGGTTTAGGTCAGAGAAGATGTCATATTCTAGAGGAACCTCAGTCATGTCAGAGTAGGCCTTAACAGCAGTCTCCACTGTGGACAGCTTGATGGTGACTGTAGCAGAGAGAGCAGGCTCCCCGTTGTCCTTGGCAACAACAACCAGTCTCTGGTGACGTGGATCTCTGTAACTGAACATCCTCATAGTCCGGATCTCTCCGTTGTACTGGTCCAGACTGAACAAGGTGGCGTCAGTCACCTGTAGAAACTGGTAGGTAATCCGGGAGTTGTGCACCGAGTCTGTGTCTAAGGCTATCACCTTGGCAACTAGAGATCCTTTATCAGTGGATCTGGGGATCTTTTCCTCCACCAACGAGCCGTGTGCACGCCACGGAGAGACAATGACCGGAGCGTTGTCATTCTGGTCCACAATAATAATGTGGACGGTCACGTTGCTGCTGAGTGGAGGAGAGCCAGAGTCTCTGGCCTCGATGTGGAAAAGGAACTCCTTCTCTATCTCATAGTCAAAAGTCTTTAGTGCGTAAAGATTACCATTCTCTGGATTGATGGAGAACAGCATGGACATGGAGGTGTTGGCTATCTCCTTCTCTAGGATGAAATAAACTAGATACTGGTTTTCATGGAGGTCAGGATCAAACGCAGTGAGTGAACTGAGCAAGGCCCCAGGTGCGTTATTCTCCATTACACGTATAGTATAAAATGACTGAGGGAACTGTGGAACATTGTCATTAACATCCAGCAGCTCTAAAGTCATAGTTTCATTGTCAGATAAAGGAGGAGAACCTCTGTCTGTAACAGTGAAAGTGATGTCATATTCTGGAACCTTCTCACGGTCTAAAGACTCTGAGACCACTAACTCATAATAGTTATCAGAGGATTCCCTCAGTTTGAAAGGCATATTATCTGGAACATGAAGATCAACCACTCCGTTGTCACCTGAGTCCTTATCACTGACACTAACTACTGCTATTACTGTTTCTACTGCAGTATCTTCTTTGATCGGACTATTAAATGATTTGATAGATATTTCTGGGTGATTGTCATTCATATCTGTGACCTGTATTGTCAGTTTACATTGTCCAGATAAGGAATTTGGCCCCTTATCAGTGGCAATAACCTCCATTTCATAAAGTTTCAAATCTTCAAAATTAATCATCTCTTTCACTCTGATTTCACCATTTTCTGGATTCAAGCTAAACATATTTTGCGTTCTCTCTGATGTGTACAAACTATATGAATAAACTATGTCAGAGTTGGACCCTTCATCTAAATCTGTGGCTTTTAGTTTAATCACTAGACTGCCAATTGGAGAGTTCTCCATCACATCTACATGGTATAGGTCTTTGTCAAATGAAGGGGCGTTGTCATTGACATCAAGCACACTAACAATGATGCTGGCTGTACCTGTACGGGTGGGGACTCCACCGTCCACAGCAGTCAATATTAGATTATGAACAGCCTGCTGCTCTCTATCTAAAGCTTTTTTCAGAATCAAATCAGCAAACTTTGTCCCATCTCTCCCTGTCTGAATTTCGATAGAAAAGTGTTCGCTTGAGCTCAAGTGGTAGTTTTTCACAGAATTCGGTCCCACATCTGGATCCACAGCGTTATTCAATGAGAATCTCTCTCCAACAGGACTTGATTCAGATATGTCCAAATGCATCGTCCCTCGCCGAAAATGAGGAGCGTTATCATTAATATCCGTGATCTCAACCTCGATATTAAACATTCGTATTGGATTTTCAACTGCAGCGTCCAATTTAAGAAAGCAGGACGTGGTGGTTTTCAATGGACACAGAAACTCTCTGTCTATCCTCTCCAAAATAAACAGCTCTCCTGTGTCTTTGTTGATGTCAAGATATTTTTTATTAGCAACGACATCTATTCGCATTTTTCTTTTATTCAGTGTCTTCACATCTAATCCCAAATCAGTGGCTAAATTAGCGACGACAGAGCCTTCCTCCATTTCTTCGGGAACAGAATAATGGGTGACGGTATTAACTATGCTAACAATGGAAGAAAGAAAAATAAATACTGAAACGTACCCTTCCCGGGAATACTGACGAAAATGACGAGCCATTGATAATAATCCGTCTTTTAAACCTTCAAACGTAATGTATGGTGAAGCAAGAAGAACACGTCCTTTCTTGGAATAATGAAATATAACGAGAGTCTTCAAGGAAAACGCTTTTTTATCCGATATCAGCAGAAATATGTGTGCAATATGCCTGCCTGCCCAGCCTCCAATGAAACATCGTGAGACCGATGACTTCATCAGTGAGTATGTTTTTGTGGAGAGCAGCGACGTGAATAGTCCTCTACAAGCCTTTGCACTTCATCAAATATCGCAGAATTCCACTTCTCGTTAGACACAGATGAACGCAGATAAACAGTAGATTTTAAACTTCATTAGAAAAGTACACCGAAAATTAGACATGTTTTACTTGCTTGATAATATTGGTTTTCCCATGGAGTGTTTGGGCAACAACTCTATCGTTTTTTCGCTGTGCTGTTTTTCTAAGTATTTGTATTGAGTTATTGTATTACATCGAAATTAACCTTAAACTAGTATTATATCGTTTTAAATATGATGTCACAGCCCTTGCCTTCGAGTTGGTAACTGTTACGCGCAGATTTGTGTGCGTAAAACTATGGTATCATGATAAAATAACTTCATTTGCACAAGTATTTGATATCTGTTTTCATGTGTTTAGTAAATGCCATCACTATTTTTTTTTTTTGTAAAAGTGTTGATACCAAATGGGTGACACACAATTGTACCTGTGAAGTGTCAAATTTAAACCATATCAAGATATCCTGTGCCAGAACAACTTATATATTGAAGGGGCGAAAATTGCAAACATACCATTATTGTTTTTTTTGTTTGTTTTTGTTTTTCTTTTAATGGGAGAATCGCCTTAAAATGTAAGTTATAGCTGGATGTTATTTAATGCAACATGAATACAGTGAATTTTAATGTTTTTGTGGTTATTTATTGAGTATTGACATACTGTACATTATGTGCATTTGGATACCTACAGATGAGTCCTCTAGAGAATAGGTAGTCGAAATCTGAAACATTATTTAGACCGAACAGTAAATTTGATCAAAT
Source organism: Scomber japonicus (assembly GCF_027409825.1). Taxonomy (NCBI): domain Eukaryota; kingdom Metazoa; phylum Chordata; class Actinopteri; order Scombriformes; family Scombridae; genus Scomber; species Scomber japonicus. The sequence continues at coordinate 16,245,212 of NC_070585.1, read as the reverse complement.
GTAATGACACCTGCGTTTTTTAATGGCTACTTAATGGACATGCTCGGAGAATATGTGCGCTTAACAGATTTTTGATTTACATTTTTTTCATACCTGTAGAGTAGAAGCTGCTGAGTCACTAGTCTCTGACATCCCTGTGCTCCTTGGTAAACTGGACACAATGTATCTGGAGCCCTTTGGCACAGGCTGTCTAACCACCATCTTTCCTTTCCTGGTCTCTGCTAGAAACAGACTGTACCAGTAGGCATCGTTGGAGACCAGAGTGGAGTCTGCGATGGTGGAGTTCCTCTCACTGATCACACTGTTCCTGCAGGGAGGAACTGCTTTGCTGGGCTTGGGTTTCTGACACTTGAGCACGATGGTGACCAATATGGTGATGAGCAGGAGAAATGACACCGAGCCCAGACCGATGACCAAATACAGGTTTAGGTCAGAGAAGATGTCATATTCTAGAGGCACCTCAGTCATGTCAGAGTAGGCCTTAACAGCAGTCTCCACTGTGGACAGCTTGATGGTGACTGTAGCAGAGAGAGCAGGCTCCCCGTTGTCCTTGGCAACAACAACCAGTCTCTGGTGGCGTGGATCTCTGTAACTGAACATCCTCATAGTCCGGATCTCTCCGTTGTACTGGTCCAGACTGAACAAGGTGGCGTCAGTCACCTGTAGAAACTGGTAGGTAATCCGAGAGTTGTGCACCGAGTCGGTGTCTAAGGCTATCACCTTGGCAACTAGAGATCCTTTATCAGTGGATCTGGGGATCTTTTCCTCCACCACCGAGCCGTGCGCGCGCCATGGAGAGACAATGACCGGAGCGTTGTCATTCTGGTCCACAATAATAATGTGGACGGTCACGTTGCTGCTGAGTGGAGGAGAGCCAGAGTCTCTGGCCTCAATGTGGAAAAGAAACTCCTTCTCTATCTCATAGTCAAAAGTCTTTAGTGCGTAAAGATTACCGTTCTCTGGATTGATGGAGAACAGCATGGACATGGATGTGTTGGCTATTTCCTTTTCTAGGATGAAATAAACTAGATACTGGTTTTCATGGAGGTCAGGGTCAAACGCAGTGAGTGAACTGAGCAAGGCCCCAGGTGCGTTATTCTCCATTACACGTATAGTATAAAATGACTGAGGGAACTGTGGAACATTGTCATTAACATCCAGCAGCTCTAAAGTCATAGTTTCATTGTCAGATAAAGGAGGAGAACCTCTGTCTGTAACAGTGAAAGTGATGTCATATTCTGGAACCTTCTCACGGTCTAAAGGCTCTGAGACCACTAACTCATAATAGTTATCAGAGGATTCCCTCAGTTTGAAAGGCATATTATCTGGAACATGAAGATCAACCACTCCGTTGTCACCTGAGTCTTTATCACTGACACTAACTACTGCTATCACTGTGTCTAATTCTATGTTTTCGCTGACTGGACTGTGAAATGATTTAACAGATATTTCTGGGTGATTATCATTCATGTCTTCAACAATAATTTTTAGTGTGCACTGTCCTGATAAACTATTGGCTCCTTTGTCAGTTGCTATAACTTCCATATCATAAATCCTGAAGTCTTCATAATTTAGCATTCCTTTTATAGTAATCTCACCACTGGAAGGATTCAGATTAAATGTTTCTTGCGTTTTCTCTGACGTATATAAACTGTATGAGTACGTTATATCAGAATTTGACCCTTCGTCTAAATCTGTTGCATTAAGATGAATAACAAGACTTCCAATGGGAGAATTCTCCATTATTTTAACTGTATAGATCGGTTTGTCAAATGTTGGTGTATTGTCATTTGTATCCAAAACCTGAACAATAATACTGGCAGTGCCAGAACGAGCAGGTGTGCCTCCATCTACAGCTGTGAGTATTAAATTATGAACAGCCTGCTGCTCCCGATCTAACGTCTTTTTCAATATGAAATCGGCAAACTTCGACCCATCTCTTCCAGTCTGAACTTCAATGTTAAAATGTTCACTGGCACTCAGATGGTATGTTTTAACAGAATTGAGTCCGACATCGGCGTCAACTGCGTTACTGAGTGAAAATCTTTCTCCAGAAGGCGTTGACTCAGATATGTCCAAATGTATCACGTCTCTTCGAAATTTCGGGGCGTTGTCATTTATGTCCGAAATCTCTACTTCGATGTTAAATATACGCACGGGATTTTCAAATATTACCTCCATTTTCAAGTAGCAAGAAGTCAGCATTTTCGTACAGATATATTCCCTGTCAATTTTCTCAACAACATACAGCTCACCAGTCTCTTTGTTCACATCCAGATATTTTTTGTTTGCAATGATGTCAAGACGCATCTTCCTCTGATTCAGTGTTTTAACATCCAAGCTGAGATCGGTTGCAAGGTTGGCAACAACTGACCCTTCTTTCATCTCCTCGGGGATGGAATAATGAGTCACTGAAGTCGATATGTAATGAACGAAAGAAAAAAGAATAACGAGCGTCACATACCGTTTCCACGTCTGCATTTTTACAAAGGACCGCGTTGTTGTTCCTCTGTGCATTGCACGCAGCACGTCAGAAAATATTAAATAGTTCTTAGATCTTTACAACATTACTGTTAAAATCTTACTGCACATTTCTTCTTTCAGTCTTAATTGTCCGGATATTTCGACGGAGAAATGACCAAAACGCATTTATCGCCTTTCCTGTGAGTTTCAGCACCACGGAGCTGTCCGGCTATTTGAAGCTAAGTACACCGTATTGTGGTTTACTGACATGGCGACCGTGTGACAGTATTTTATCGAGTAAACAGCGCCACTCTTTGCACAGTTTGGAGCGATGAATTCAACATCAAGTATCTTAGAGAGCAACCGTGTTTACAACTTTGGAGGTTAGATTAAGGTGAGTGACTGTTGCTGAAAGTAACTTTACTTTTGTTGTTGTTATTGTTGTTTTTTTAAAAACATTTTTCTCATGACCTACTTTTAGGAACCTCATAACCTCAAGTGCTATACAACAAAAAAGTGAAATTATAATGAATATGGCAACATATATATATATATATATATATATAATTAGATTTACAACATCTTAACCCAGATATGTTCTTTCAGTTGTAATCCCTGGGATATTAAGTGGAGAAATTAGGAAAACCCATTTCTCGGCTGTCGTGTGAATTTCAGTACTACGGAGCTGTCCGACTGTTTGAAGCTGTACTGTACTTGGATTTCCTGTCATGGAAATGGTGAGACAGTTTTTATCGAGTAAACAGCGCCACTCTCTGCATATTCTGGAGCTATGTATTCATTATTGGGCTGCTTAGGAAGCGCGTGTGTTTAAAAGTTTGGAGGTTAGATAAACCTGAGTGACTAAAGTGAGTGCTAAAAGGAATACTGCTTTTTGTTTTATTTGTTTTTTTTGGTCTGAACCTGAATTTAGAAACCTAACTGCCTCAAGTATTGTATGATGGAAAATAATCAGTTAAATGATCGATGGCAACATGGGAGAGAAAATAAAAACTTCTGTCATACCTGAAGAGTAGACGCTGCTGAGTCACTAGTCTCTGACATTCCTGTGCTCCTTGGTAAACTGGACACGATGTATCTGGAGCCCTTTGGCACAGGCTGTCTAACCACCATCTTTCCTTTCCTGGTCTCTGCTAGAAACAGACTGTACCAGTAGGCATCGTTAGAGACCAGAGTAGAGTCTGCGATGGTGGAGTTCCTCTCACTGATCACACTGTTCCTGCAGGGAGGAGCTGCTTTGCTGGGCTTGGGGTTCTGACACTTGAGCACGATGGTGACCAATATGGTGATCAGCAAGAGAAATGACACCGAGCCCAGACCGATGACCAAATACAGGTTTAGGTCAGAGAAGATGTCATATTCTAGAGGCACCTCAGTCATGTCAGAGTAGGCCTTAACAGCAGTCTCCACTGTGGATAGCTTGATGGTGACTGTAGCAGAGAGAGCAGGCTCCCCGTTGTCCTTGGCAACAACAACCAGTCTCTGGTGGCGTGGATCTCTGTAACTGAACATCCTCATAGTCCGGATCTCTCCGTTGTACTGGTCCAGACTGAACAAGGTGGCGTCAGTCACCTGTAGAAACTGGTAGGTAATCCGAGAGTTGTGCACAGAGTCGGTGTCTAAAGCTATCACCTTGGCAACCAGAGATCCTTTATCAGTGGATCTGGGGATCTTTTCCTCCACCATCGAGCCGTGTGCGCGCCACGGAGAGACAATGACCGGAGCGTTGTCATTCTGGTCCACAATAATAATGTGGACGGTCACGTTGCTGCTGAGTGGAGGAGAGCCAGAGTCTCTGGCCTCGATGTGGAAAAGAAACTCCTTCTCTATCTCATAGTCAAAAGTCTTTAGTGCGTAAAGATTACCGTTCTCTGGATTGATGGAGAACAGCATGGACATGGAGGTGTTGGCTATCTCCTTCTCTAGGATGAAATAAACTAGATACTGGTTTTCATGGAGGTCAGGGTCAAACGCAGTGAGTGAACTGAGCAAGGCCCCAGGTGCATTATTCTCCATTACACGTATAGTATAAAATGACTGAGGGAACTGTGGAACATTGTCATTAACATCCAGCAGCTCTAAAGTCATAGTTTCATTGTCAGATAAAGGAGGAGAACCTCTGTCTGTAACAGTGAAAGTGATGTCATATTCTGGAACCTTCTCACGGTCTAAAGGCTCTGAGACCACTAACTCATAATAGTTATCAGAGGATTCCCTCAGTTTGAAAGGCATATTATCTGGAACATGAAGATCAACCACACCGTTGTCACCTGAGTCCTTATCACTGACACTAACTACTGCTATTACTGTGTCTAATTCTATGTTTTCACTGACTGGACTCTGAAATGATTTAATAGATACTTCTGGGTGGTTGTCATTCATGTCTTCAACAATAATTTTTAATGTACATTGTCCTGATAAACTATTGGCTCCTTTGTCAGTTGCTATAACTTCCATATCATAAATCCTGAGGTCTTCATAATTTAGCATTCCTTTTACAGTAATCTCACCACTGGAAGGATTCAGATTAAATGTTTCTTGCGTTTTCTCTGACGTATATAAACTGTATGAATATGTTATATCAGAATTTGACCCCTCATCTAAATCCGTTGCATTAAGATGAATAACAAGACTTCCAATTGGGGAATTTTCCATTATTTTAACTGTATAGATCGGTTTGTCAAATGTTGGTGTATTGTCATTTGTGTCTAAAACATGAACAATAACACTGGCAGTGCCAGAACGAGCAGGTGTGCCTCCATCTACAGCTGTGAGTATTAAATTATGAATAGACTGCTGCTCCCGATCTAACGTCTTTTTCAAGATCAAGTCAGCAAACTTCGACCCATCTCTTCCAGTCTGAACTTCAATATTAAAGTGATCACTTTCACTAAGATGATATGTTTTCACTGAATTGCTTCCAACATCAGGATCAACAGCGTTGCTCAATGAGAATCTTTCCCCAGAAGGCGTTGACTCAGATATGTCCAAATGTATGGCGTCTCTTCGGAACTGTGGGGCGTTGTCGTTCATATCCAAAATTTCTATTTCTATGTTAAATATTCGCAAAGGATTTTCAAGTATTACTTCCATTTTCAAGTAGCACAATGTCAGCGTTTTCGAACAAAGATATTCCCTGTCAATTTTCTCTGCAACATACAGCTCACCAGTCCTTTTGTTCACATCCAGATATTTTTTGTTGGCGATAAGGTCAAGACGCATCTTCCTCTGATTCAATGTGTTAACATCCAAGCTGAGATCGGTAGCAAGGTTGGCAACAACTGACCCTTCTTTCATCTCCTCGGGGATGGAATAATGAGTCACTGAGGTCGATATGTAATGAACGAAAGAAAAAAGAATAACGAGCGTCACATACCGTTTCCACGTCTGCATTGTTACAAAGGACCGCATTGTTGTTCCTCTGTGCATTGCACGCAGCACGTCAGAAAATATTAAATAGTTCTTAGATCTTTACAACATTACTGTTAAAATCTTACTGCACATTTCTTCTTTCAGTCTTAATTGTCCGGATATTTCGACGGAGAAATGACCAAAACGCATTTATCGCCTTTCCTGTGAGTTTCAGCACCACGGAGCTGTCCGGCTATTTGAAGCTAAGTACACCGTATTGTGGTTTACTGACATGGCGACCGTGGGACAGTATTTTATCGAGTAAACAGCGCCACTCTTTGCACAGTTTGGAGCCATGAATTCAACATCAAGTATCTTAGAGAGCAACCGTGTTTACAATTTTGGAGGTTAGATTAAGGTGAGTGACTGTTGCTGAAAGTAACTTTGCTTTTGTTGTTGTTGTTGTTGTTGTTGTTTTTAAAACCATTTTTCTCTCGACCTACTTTTAGAAACCTCATAACCTCAAGTGCTATGCGACAAAAAAGTGAAATTATAATGAATATGGCAACATGAAAGAGAAATGATTTCATACCTGCAGGGTAGACGGTGCTGAGTCATGAACGAAAGAAAGAGGATAATTGCGACGTACCTTTTACATGTCTGCATTGTTACATCGGAGCGCATTATTGTCACTCTATTCATTGCATGAAGCACGTCAGACGATATAAAACACACACACATACATGCATACATACAACCCAGATATGTTATTTCAGTTGTAATCCCTGGGATATTAAGCGGAGAAATTAGGAAAACCCATTTCTCGGCTGTCGTGTGAATTTCAGTGCCACGGAGATGTCCGACTGTTTGAAGCTGTACTGTACTTGGATTTCCTGTCATTGAAATGGCGAGACAGTTATTATCGAGTAAACAGCACCGCTCTCTACATATTCTGGAGCTATGTATTCATTATTGGGCTGCTTAGGAAGCACGTGTGTTTAAAAGTTTGGAGGTTAGATAAACCTGAGTGACTAAAGTGAGTGCTAAAAGGAATACTGCTTTTTGTTTTGTTTTTTTTGGTCTGAACCTAAATTAAGAAACCTCACAGCCTCAAGTATTGTATGATGGAAAATAATCAGTTAAATGATCGATGGCAACATGGGAGAGAAAAGAAAAACTTCCGTCATACCTGAAGAGTAGACGGTGCTGAGTCACTAGTCTCTGACATCCCTGTGCTCCTCGGTATACTGGATACAATGTATCTGGAGCCCTTTGGCACAGGCTGTCTAACCACCATCTTTCCTTTCCTGGTCTCTGCTAGAAACAGACTGTACCAGTAGGCATCGTTGGAGACCAGAGTAGAGTCTGCGATGGTGGAGTTCCTCTCACTGATCACACTGTTCCTGCAGGGAGGAGCTGCTTTGCTGGGCTTTGGTTTCTGACACTTGAGCACGATGGTGACCAATATGGTGATGAGCAGGAGAAATGACACCGAGCCCAGACCGATGACCAAATACAGGTTTAGGTCAGAGAAGATGTCATATTCTAGAGGAACCTCAGTCATGTCAGAGTAGGCCTTAACAGCAGTCTCCACTGTGGACAGCTTGATGGTGACTGTAGCAGAGAGGGCAGGGTCCCCGTTGTCCTTGGCAACAACAACCAGTCTCTGGTGGCGTGGATCTCTGTAACTGAACATCCTCATAGTCCGGATCTCTCCGTTGTACTGGTCCAGACTGAACAAGGTGGCGTCAGTCACCTGTAGAAACTGGTAGGTAATCCGAGAGTTGTGCACAGAGTCGGTGTCTAAGGCTATCACCTTGGCAACCAGAGATCCTTTATCAGTGGATCTAGGGATCTTTTCCTCCACCATCGAGCCGTGTGCCCGCCATGGAGAGACAATGACCGGAGCGTTGTCATTCTGGTCCACAATAATAATGTGTACGGTCACATTGCTGCTGAGTGGAGGAGAGCCAGAGTCTCTGGCCTCAATGTGGAAAAGAAACTCCTTCTCTATCTCATAGTCAAAAGTCTTTAGTGCGTAAAGATTACCGTTCTCTGGATTGATGGAGAACAGCATGGACATGGATGTGTTGGCTATCTCCTTTTCTAGGATGAAATAAACTAGATACTGGTTTTCATGGAGGTCAGGGTCAAACGCAGTGAGTGAACTGAGCAAGGCCCCGGGTGCGTTATTCTCCATTACACGTATAGTATAAAATGACTGAGGGAACTGTGGAACATTGTCATTAACATCCAGCAGCTCTAAAGTCATAGTTTCATTGTCAGATAAAGGAGGAGAACCTCTGTCTGTAACAGTGAAAGTGATCTCATATTCTGGAACCTTCTCACGGTCTAAAGGCTCTGAGACCACTAACTCATAATAGTTATCAGAGGATTCCCTCAGTTTGAAAGGCATATTATCTGGAACATGAAGATCAACCACTCCGTTGTCACCTGAGTCCTTATCACTGACACTAACTACTGCTATCACTGTGTCTAATTCTATGTCCTCATTAACTGAACTCTGAAACGATTTAATGGAAATTTGTGGATGGTTGTCATTCATATCCTCAACGACAATTTTGAGTTTGCATTGCCCCGATAATGCACTGATTCCTTTATCCATTGCTATCACTTCCATGTCATAAATCCGGAAATCTTCATAATTTAACACCCCTTTTACGGTAATCTCACCGGTGTTGGGGTTTAATTGGAACGTTTCTTGGGTTTTCTCCGATGTATATAGACTATATAAGTAAATTAAATCAGAATTGGACCCCGTATCTAAATCTGTCGCATTGAGATGAACAACAAGACTTCCAATGGGAGAATTTTCAATTACGCTAATGTGGTAGCTCTCTTCGTCAAATGTCGGGGCGTTGTCGTTAGTGTCTAAAACATGAACAACAATGCTGGCAGTACCAGAACGAGGAGGCATACCGCCATCAACAGCTGTAAGTATTAAATAATGAACAGCCTGCTGCTCTCGGTCTAAAGTCTTTTTCAGGATTAAATCGGCAAATTTCGATCCGTCTCTTCCAGTTTGAATTTCTATTGTGAAAAAATCACTTTCGCTCAAGTGGTACGTTTTCACAGAGTTTGAGCCCACGTCTGGGTCAACTGCATTGCTCACAGAAAAGCGTTCACCAGCCTGTGTACCTTCTGAAATATCTAAATCTATCGTGTCCCTTCTAAAATGAGGTGCGTTGTCATTTATGTCCATTATCTCTAGTTCGATATAAAATATTCTTTTGGGGTTTTCGATTATTGCCTCCATTTTCAGAAAACAGGATGTCTTTGCAGGACAGAGAGACTCTCTGTCGATTCGCTCAACAATGTACAGCTCCCCTGTTTCTTTGTTCACGTCCAGATACTTCCTATTGGCAATGATCTCTGTACGCATCTTGCGCTCGACTAACGTTTTCACATCTAGACCCAAATCTCCAGCTAAATTTGCGACGACGGAGCCTTCTTCGAGTTCCTCGGGAGCAGAGTAGTGTGTTACAGCAGACGTAGGATTTAAGACGGCAACAAAAAGGAGTGTCGACACATACCTTTTCCAGTGTTCAGAAAACATAAAACCTCCCATTGTTACACCCGATTTGAGTTTTCTTCAACATAGACAAAACCTTTCCGCGAAGGATTTATAACACTGTGAAGCTTAAGTCAAAATTCCAAATGAAACTAAAATATCCTTAAAATCCAAATTCATTCAGCACCAGGAGCTGTTCATATGAAATTGCAATTTCAGTGAGACGATGACTGTCATGGCGAACGTGATGTCACGAAAGTGTAATGACTGGTGAACAGCGACGCCGCTTGTAAGAAACAGACCCACTCATCCATGTTTGAAACTGTATATGACATTTTTAACAACTCTTGTGTACCGTGAATCCAACTTGACCATAACACATTCTTTGGTGCATTGGAAATGTTCTTTTGATTGTCTTATTTGATTATTATGGATTCTGGTGAATTTTACTATTTCACTCATAACATTTTGTCCTGTTTTACGTGAGTTCTTCGACGTTTTGACAAGATCATAATAAAGTTATGATCTTCTACCTAGAAGGATTTTATGTTTGCTTTGTAGTGTTATTTAATGTTCTATTTAGTATTGAATTTGTTTTAATTTAGTGCAAAATCCTAAATAATACATTTAAAAGACTGGGGATGTCAAATTATATTGTTTTACGTTGAGAAAGAAACGTCTGTGGTTATTTTTTTTTAAATGCATTAGTGTAGAGAAGCTGCTCTTTATATTATAAATTAGATACTTGTATGTCAATAGGACAATTAAAAGTAAGACATTACACTCTATTGCACACAAAAGAAGATATAGGCCTAGCAGGTCTGCCATTTTTTCCTGTGTTTTTCTATATCCTACTACTAAAAGAGGTCACAATTTTAAGAAACTGTTTGCAAATAACATACTTCTTTATAAGGATTGATGAAGCTTCTGTTTTTAAAATGGATATATCACAAGGTATAGTAGACAGTTGAGGTGTGTATCAACAACAGTCTTACTTATGTTAAAGCTGCTGAGTCACTCAAATGTATTACATGAGAGTCACTAAATGCATCCCATGTAACACAAATATGATGTCTTTCCATACCTGCAGAGTAGACGCTGCTGAGTCACTAGTCTCTGACATCCCTGTGCTCCTCGGTAAACTGGACACGATGTATCTGGAGCCCTTTGGCACAGGCTGTCTAACCACCATCTTTCCTTTCCTGGTCTCTGCTAGAAACAGACTGTACCAGTAGGCATCGTTGGAGACCAGAGTAGAGTCTGCGATGGTGGAGTTCCTCTCACTGATCACACTGTTTCTGCAGGGAGGAGCTGCTTTGCTGGGCTTGGGTTTCTGACACTTGAGCACGATGGTGACCAATATGGTGATCAGCAAGAGAAATGACACCGAGCCCAGACCGATGACCAAATACAGGTTTAGGTCAGAGAAGATGTCATATTCTAGAGGCACCTCAGTCATGTCAGAGTAGGCCTTAACAGCAGTCTCCACTGTGGACAGCTTGATGGTGACTGTAGCAGAGAGGGCAGGGTCCCCGTTGTCCTTGGCAACAACAACCAGTCTCTGGTGGCGCGGATCTCTGTAACTGAACATCCTCATAGTCCGGATCTCTCCGTTGTACTGGTCCAGACTGAACAAGGTGGCGTCAGTCACCTGTAGAAACTGGTAGGTAATCCGAGAGTTGTGCACCGAATCTGTGTCTAAGGCTATCACCTTGGCAACCAGAGATCCTTTATCAGTGGATCTGGGGATCTTTTCCTCCACCACAGAGCCGTGTGCGCGCCATGGAGAGACAATGACCGGAGCGTTGTCGTTCTGGTCCACAATAATAATGTGTACGGTCACGTTGCTGCTGAGTGGAGGAGAGCCAGAGTCTCTGGCCTCGATGTGGAAAAGAAACTCCTTCTCTATCTCATAGTCAAAAGTCTTTAGTGCGTAAAGATTACCGTTCTCTGGATTGATGGAGAACAGCATGGACATGGAGGTGTTGGCTATCTCCTTTTCTAGGATGAAATAAACTAGATACTGGTTTTCATGGAGGTCAGGGTCAAACGCAGTGAGTGAACTGAGCAAGGCCCCGGGTGCGTTATTCTCCATTACACGTATAGTATAAAATGACTGAGGGAACTGTGGAACATTGTCATTAACATCCAGCAGCTCTAAAGTCATAGTTTCATTGTCAGATAAAGGAGGAGAACCTCTGTCTGTAACAGTGAAAGTGATGTCATATTCTGGAACCTTCTCACGGTCTAAAGGCTCTGAGACCACTAACTCATAATAGTTATCAGAGGATTCCCTCAGTTTGAAAGGCATATTATCTGGAACATGAAGATCAACCACACCGTTGTCACCTGAGTCCTTATCACTGACACTAACTACTGCTATCACTGTGTCTAATTCTATGTTTTCACTGACTGGACTCTGAAATGATTTAACAGATATTTCTGGGTGGTTGTCATTCATATCTGACACAAATATATTTAATTTACACTGCCCTGACAAACTATTGGCTCCTTTATCCGTTGCTATTATTTCCATTTCATAATTCCGAGTATCTTCATAATTTAACATTCCCTTCACTGTTATTTCACCAGTGGAAGGATTCAGATTAAATATATCCTGTGCTTTTTCCGATGTGTAGAGACTATATGTATATTCGATCTGTGCATTTATCCCCTCATCTAAATCCGTAGCATTCAGGTGAATGACAAGGGAGCCAACAGGAGAGTTTTCCGTTATATTAACGTCATAATTTTTTTTATCGAAAGTTGGGGCGTTGTCATTAGTGTCAAGCACACGGACAAAGATACTGGCTGTACCGGTGCGAGTGGGAACTCCGCCATCCACAGCAGTGAGTATTAAATTATGAACTGCTTGCCTTTCCCGATCTAAACCCTTCTTTAATATTAGATCAGCAAATTTGGACCCGTCTCTTCCTGTTTGAATTTCTATGTCAAAGTGCTCACTTTCGCTCAGAAGGTATGTTTTGACTGAATTTGATCCAAGGTCTGGGTCCACGGCGTTATTAACAGAGAATCTCTCACCAGATTGGGTTGATTCTATAATGTCCAAGTTTATAGTGTCTCGTCGAAAATGAGGAGCATTGTCATTTATATCCATTATTTCAATTTCGATATAGAATATCCTTTGAGGGTTCTCCACTATAGCCTCCATTTTTAGGTAGCATGTTGGTGTTTTCATTGCGCAGAGATACTCTCTATCAATCCTCTCAACGATATAAAGCTCCCCTGTTTCTTTGTTCACATCCAGATATCTTTTGCTGGATATAATGTCTAACCGCATCTTCCTACCGCTCAGAGTCTTCACGTCTAAGCCTAAATCAGAAGCTAAATTGGCGACAACCGACCGTTCCTCTAATTCTTCCGGAACAGAATAATGAGTTACTGCAATGACCGTGTTCACAAATGCACCGATAAACAAAAGCGCGGACACATACCTCGTCCGAGAGTTTCCAGTGTTTCGCATTTTCATTGTTGCACCACTAATTCACTATTCTTTTTCCAGTGAGATAATATAGACGGAGCAGAAAAAGTCAAAGCCAAATATACGTTGAATGCGTATTTCATTACAAATGTTTAAGACAAAAAGCTGGAAAATTAATCCATCAAACACTGTTCAGCACCAGGAGCTGTCCACCCAGGTTCTGTCGCTGCCCGGTGTGTCTCCGTAGGAAACACTGTCATGGCGCATGTACAGTCACAAATTAGGGTGTTTAACTGGAGAACAGCGACACTAAGCTTCAGCTAAACACGCATGTCCATCATTGTAAGTTTTCACGGATGCTGTTTCAATGTCGAATTAGTTTAGAGATAATGAAAACGGTGCTGTAGCTGTACTTTGCATCGACTTCTGCAATAACACTTTGTTAAATTGTTAATTAGGATCACCTTTATAATTGCAGTGTTATCTACTTGAAAATATCTGGAATACCAGAGCATGATTCATAATTTGTCCTACTTTATCATTTTGAAAATACCTCAATGAAAATAACACGTTTAGATAAGGTTAATTTGATGTATGTTCATGAAATGAAAACAAAAGTTGTGTATTTAATTCAACTTGAATGAATTTACCTGTAGAGTAGAAGCTGCCGAGTCACTTGTCTCTGACATTCCTGTGCTCCTTGGTAAACTGGACACGATGTATCTGGAGCCCTTTGGCACAGGCTGTCTAACCACCATCTTTCCTTTCCTGGTCTCTGCTAGAAACAGACTGTACCAGTAGGCATCGTTGGAGACCAGAGTAGAGTCTGCGATGGTGGAGTTCCTCTCACTGATCACACTGTTCCTGCAGGGAGGAACTGCTTTGCTGGGCTTGGGTTTCTGACACTTGAGTACGATGGTGACCAATATGGTGATGAGCAGGAGAAATGACACCGAGCCCAGACCGATGACCAAATACAGGTTTAGGTCAGAGAAGATGTCATATTCTAGAGGAACCTCAGTCATGTCAGAGTAGGCCTTAACAGCAGTCTCCACTGTGGACAGCTTGATGGTGACTGTAGCAGAGAGGGCAGGCTCCCCGTTGTCCTTGGCAACAACAACCAGTCTCTGGTAGCGGGGATCTCTGTAACTGAACATCCTCATAGTCCTGATCTCTCCGTTGTACTGGTCCAGACTAAACAAGGTGGCGTCAGTCACCTGTAGAAACTGGTAGGTAATCCGGGAGTTGTGCACCGAGTCTGTGTCTAAGGCTATCACCTTGGCAACCAGAGATCCTTTATCAGTGGATCTGGGGATCTTTTCCTCCACCACCGAGCCGTGTGCGCGCCATGGAGAGACAATGACCGGAGCGTTGTCGTTCTGGTCCACAATAATAATGTGTACGGTCACGTTGCTGCTGAGTGGAGGAGAGCCAGAGTCTCTGGCCTCAATGTGGAAAAGAAACTCCTTCTCTATCTCATAGTCAAAAGTCTTTAGTGCGTAAAGATTACCATTCTCTGGATTGATGGAGAACAGCATGGACATAGAAGTATTGGCTATTTCCTTTTCTAGGATGAAATAAACTAGATACTGGTTTTCATGGAGGTCAGGGTCAAACGCAGTGAGTGAACTGAGCAAGGCCCCGGGTGCGTTATTCTCCATTACACGTATAGTATAAAATGACTGAGGGAACTGTGGAACATTGTCATTAACATCCAGCAGCTCTAAAGTCATAGTTTCATTGTCAGATAAAGGAGGAGAACCTCTGTCTGTAACAGTGAAAGTGATGTCATATTCTGGAACCTTCTCACGGTCTAAAGGCTCTGAGACCACTAACTCATAATAGTTATCAGAGGATTCCCTCAGTTTGAAAGGCATATTATCTGGAACATGAAGATCAACCACTCCGTTGTCACCTGAGTCCTTATCACTGACACTAACTACTGCTATCACTGTGTCTAATTCTATATTTTCACTGACTGGACTCTGGAATGATTTAATAGATACTTCTGGGTGATTATCATTCATGTCTTCGACAATAATTTTTAATGTACATTGTCCTGATAAACTATTGGCTCCTTTGTCAGTTGCTATAACTTCCATATCATAAATCCTGAAGTCTTCATAATTTAGCATTCCTTTTACAGTAATTTCACCACTGGAAGGATTCAGATTAAATGTTTCTTGCGTTTTCTCTGACGTATATAAACTGTATGAATATGTTATATCAGAATTTGACCCCTCATCTAAATCTGTTGCATTAAGATGAATAACAAGGCTTCCAATTGGAGAATTTTCCATTATTTTAACTGTATAGATCGGTTTGTCAAATGTTGGTGTATTGTCATTTGTGTCCAACACATGGACAATAACACTGGCAGTGCCAGAACGAGCAGGTGTGCCTCCATCTACAGCTGTGAGTATTAAATTATGAACAGACTGCTGCTCTCGATCTAAACTCTTTGTCAAGAATAGATCGGCAAACTTTGACTCTTCTCTTCCAGTCTGAACTTCAATATTAAAATGCTCACTTTCACTCAGATGGTACGTTTTAACTGAATTACTTCCAATATCAGGATCAAAAGCATTGCTGAGAGAGAACCTCTCCCCTTTTGGCGTTGCTTCAGATATATCTAAATGTATGGCGTCTCTTCGAAATTGTGGGGCGTTGTCGTTCATGTCCAAAATTTCGACTTCTATATTAAAGATTCGTAGAGGGTTTTCTAATATTACCTCCAGCCTAAGATAACAAGACTCAGAGGACTTCGCAGCACAAATATATTCCCTGTCAATTTTCTCAACAACATACAGCTCTCCAGTCTCTTTGTTCACATTCAGATATTTTTTGTTTCCAATGATGTCAATACGCATTTTCCTCTGATTCAGTGTTTTAACATCCAAGCTGAGATCGGTTGCAAGGTTGGCGACAACAGATCCTTCTTTCATTTCCTCCGGTATGGAATAATGAGTCACTGAAGTTGATATGTAATGAACGAAACACAAAAGAATAAAACCGAGTTGAACGTACCTTTTGCAAGACCGCATTGTAACGAAGGATCCCATTGTTCTGTGTGTTTTCACCACAATTCAGTCTTTTGAACGTGCGCTTCCAGTAAAGACGACTGTTGGTGTAACAGACTGGATCCCAAACATATTCCTAAAATTTTTATCCCCGGAATATTTTGGTGCAAAAAAAACAAAACAACAACAACCGAAGACTGCGTTTTCTGAGGAGAGTTTCAGTACTACGGAGCTGTTCGTTTATTTCACGGTCTGCCCTGATGCAACGATTCACTGTCAGGGCGTCCGTGGGCTGGTATATTAATGATAAAACAGCGCCACCCTCTATGTTTCAAGTGACATATTTAACTGCGTTTGACACGATGCCCCTGAAAAATTGGTTTCCTCAGTTTCATTGTCAGAAAAAAAAAGAGTGATCACGGCAGATATTGCTGAAACGAATTATTTGATTTAGTCTATAATTAGTATGAATTAACCTAGCCGAGGAAGCTTTGCAATCCCAGTATTGAATACAAAACATAATGCCACTTAAATTGATGAATGCAAAATGTATAATCAAATGTGTAGATTGCACTCATACCTGCAGAGTAGAAGCTGCCGAGTCACTAGTCTCTGACATCCCTGTGCTCCTTGGTAAACTGGACACAATGTATCTGGAGCCCTTTGGCACAGGCTGTCTAACCACCATCTTTCCTTTCCTGGTCTCTGCTAGAAACAGACTGTACCAGTAGGCATCGTTGGAGACCAGAGTGGAGTCTGCGATGGTGGAGTTCCTCTCACTGATCACACTGTTCCTGCAGGGAGGAGCTGCTTTGCTGGGCTTGGGTTTCTGACACTTGAGCACGATGGTGACCAATATGGTGATGAGCAGGAGAAATGACACCGAGCCCAGACCGATGACCAAATACAGGTTTAGGTCAGAGAAGATGTCATATTCTAGAGGCACCTCAGTCATGTCAGAGTAGGCCTTAACAGCAGTCTCCACTGTGGACAGCTTGATGGTGACTGTAGCAGAGAGAGCAGGCTCCCCGTTGTCCTTGGCAACAACAACCAGTCTCTGGTGGCGTGGATCTCTGTAACTGAACATCCTCATAGTCCGGATCTCTCCGTTGTACTGGTCCAGACTAAACAAGGTGGCGTCAGTCACCTGTAGAAACTGGTAGGTAATCCGGGAGTTGTGCACCGAGTCTGTGTCTAAGGCTATCACCTTGGCAACCAGAGATCCTTTATCAGTGGATCTGGGGATCTTTTCCTCCACCACCGAGCCGTGTGCGCGCCATGGAGAGACAATGACCGGAGCGTTGTCATTCTGGTCCACAATAATAATGTGTACCGTCACGTTGCTGCTGAGTGGAGGAGAGCCAGAGTCTCTGGCCTCGATGTGGAAAAGAAACTCCTTCTCTATCTCATAGTCAAAAGTCTTTAGTGCGTAAAGATTACCATTCTCTGGATTGATGGAGAACAGCATGGACATGGATGTGTTGGCTATCTCCTTTTCTAGGATGAAATAAACTAGATACTGGTTTTCATGGAGGTCAGGGTCAAACGCTGTGAGTGAACTGAGCAAGGCCCCAGGTGCGTTATTCTCCATTACACGTATAGTATAAAATGACTGAGGGAACTGTGGAACATTGTCATTAACATCCAGCAGCTCTAAAGTCATAGTTTCATTGTCAGATAAAGGAGGAGAACCTCTGTCTGTAACAGTGAAAGTGATGTCATATTCTGGAACCTTCTCACGGTCTAAAGGCTCTGAGACCACTAACTCATAATAGTTATCAGAGGATTCCCTCAGTTTGAAAGGCATATTATCTGGAACATGAAGATCAACCACTCCGTTGTCACCTGAGTCCTTATCACTGACACTAACTACTGCTATCACTGTGTCTAATTC
This sequence comes from Scomber japonicus, assembly GCF_027409825.1. Classification (NCBI taxonomy): domain Eukaryota; kingdom Metazoa; phylum Chordata; class Actinopteri; order Scombriformes; family Scombridae; genus Scomber; species Scomber japonicus. The sequence goes on along the minus strand of NC_070585.1, from coordinate 16,227,492 downwards.
TATATTTTCACTGACTGGACTCTGGAATGATTTAATAGATACTTCTGGGTGGTTGTCATTCATGTCTTCGACCACAATTTTTAGTGTACATTGTCCTGATAAACTATTGGCTCCTTTGTCAGTTGCTATAACTTCCATATCATAAATCCTGAAATCTTCATAATTTAGCATTCCTTTTATAGTAATCTCACCACTGGAAGGATTCAGATTAAATGTTTCTTGTGTTTTTTCTGACGTATATAAACTGTATGAATATGTTATATCAGAATTGGATCCCTCGTCTAAATCTGTTGCATTGAGATGAACAACAAGGCTTCCAATTGGAGAATTTTCCATTATTTTTATATTGTAACTTATTTTTTCAAATGTTGGTGTATTGTCATTTGTATCCAAAACGTGAACAATAACACTGGCAGTGCCTGAACGAGCAGGTGTTCCTCCATCTACAGCTGTGAGTATTAAGTTATGCACAGCCTGCTGCTCTCGATCTAAACTGTTTGTTAAGATTAATTCGGCAAATTTAGATCCATCCCTTCCAGTCTGAACTTCAATATTGAAATGCTCACTTTCACTCAGATGGTACGTTTTAACGGAATTGCTACCAACATCAGGATCAAAAGCATTGCTGAGGGAGAATCTCTCCCCTTTTGGCGTTGCTTCAGATATATCTAAATGTATGGCGTCTCTTCGAAATTGTGGGGCGTTGTCGTTCATATCCAAAATTTCGACTTCTATATTAAAGATTCGTAAAGGGTTTTCTAATATTACCTCCATTCTAAGATAGCAAGAGATCGATGACTTTGTATTGCATATATATTCCCTGTCAATCTTCTCAACAACATACAGCTCTCCAGTCTCTTTGTTCACATCCAGATATTTTTTGTTTCCAATGATGTCAAGACGCATCTTCCGCTGATTCAGTGTTTTAACATCCAAGCTGAGATCGGTTGCAAGGTTGGCAACCACCGATCCCTCTTTCATTTCCTCCGGTATGGAATAATGAGTCACTGAACTTGATGTGTGGTGAACGATAGAAAAAAGAAAAATAACTAGTTCAGCGTACCGTTTGCAAGACTGCATTGTTACAAAGGATGTCATTGTTATTTGTGTTTACGGCAGTTCAGCCTATACAACTTACGTTTCCACTGCAGTCAGAATTTGGTGTAGTACTCTGGATCCCAAACATATCCTTGTAATTTCACTCCCAGAAATATTTTGTTGGAGAAAAATTGCGACTGCGTGTCGGAGTAGAGTTTCAGCACCACAGAGCAGTCCGTTTGTTTCACGATCTGCCCTGATGCAACGATTCACTGTCATGGCGTCCGTGGGCTGGTATATTAATGATAAAACAGCGCCACCCTTTATATTTCACGAGACTTGTTCGCGTTTAAAATTATGTACCCTATGATATTGTCTTTATTAAAGCGTGAGTTAATGATAAAATGTAATAAAACCTGCAGATGTTGCTGAAAAGAATAATTTCATTTTGCCTGATAATCGATCTGAATTAAGCTAGATGGTGAAACTGTGTACTGTGGGAATTAAATGCGAAACATAATATCACTTACATTGATTAATGCTAAGTATGGAAATAATGTGTAGATTGTACTCATACCTGCAGAGTAGACGCTGCTGAGTCACTAGTCTCTGACATCCCTGTGCTCCTCGGTAAACTGGACACGATGTATCTGGAGCCCTTTGGCACAGGCTGTCTAACCACCATCTTTCCTTTCCTGGTCTCTGCTAGAAACAGACTGTACCAGTAGGCATCGTTGGAGACCAGAGTGGAGTCTGCGATGGTGGAGTTCCTCTCACTGATCACACTGTTTCTGCAGGGAGGAGCTGCTTTGCTGGGCTTTGGTTTCTGACACTTGAGTACGATGGTGACCAATATGGTGATGAGCAGGAGAAATGACACCGAGCCCAGACCGATGACCAAATACAGGTTTAGGTCAGAGAAGATGTCATATTCTAGAGGCACCTCAGTCATGTCAGAGTAGGCCTTAACAGCAGTCTCCACTGTGGACAGCTTGATGGTGACTGTAGCAGAGAGGGCAGGGTCCCCGTTGTCCTTGGCAACAACAACCAGTCTCTGGTAGCGGGGATCTCTGTAACTGAACATCCTCATAGTCCTGATCTCTCCGTTGTACTGGTCCAGACTAAACAAGGTGGCGTCAGTCACCTGTAGAAACTGGTAGGTAATCCGAGAGTTGTGCACCGAGTCTGTGTCTAAGGCTATCACCTTGGCAACCAGAGATCCTTTATCAGTGGATCTAGGGATCTTTTCGTCCACTACAGAGCCGTGCGCGCGCCACGGAGAGACAATGACTGGAGCGTTGTCATTCTGGTCCACAATAATAATGTGTACGGTCACGTTGCTGCTGAGTGGAGGAGAGCCAGAGTCTCTGGCCTCGATGTGGAAAAGAAACTCCTTCTCTATCTCATAGTCAAAAGTCTTTAGTGCGTAAAGATTACCGTTCTCTGGATTGATGGAGAACAGCATGGACATGGATGTGTTGGCTATCTCCTTCTCTAGGATGAAATAAACTAGATACTGGTTTTCATGGAGGTCAGGGTCAAACGCAGTCAGTGAACTGAGCAAGGCCCCAGGTGCGTTATTCTCCATTACACGTATAGTATAAAATGACTGAGGGAACTGTGGAACATTGTCATTAACATCCAGCAGCTCTAAAGTCATAGTTTCATTGTCAGATAAAGGAGGAGAACCTCTGTCTGTAACAGTGAAAGTGATGTCATATTCTGGAACCTTCTCACGGTCTAAAGGCTCTGAGACCACTAACTCATAATAGTTATCAGAGGATTCCCTCAGTTTGAAAGGCATATTATCTGGAACATGAAGATCAACCACTCCGTTGTCACCTGAGTCCTTATCACTGACACTAACTACTGCTATCACTGTGTCTAATTCTATGTTTTCACTGACTGGACTCTGAAATGATTTAATAGATACTTCTGGGTGGTTGTCATTCATGTCTTCAACAATAATTTTTAATGTACATTGTCCTGATAAACTATTGGCTCCTTTGTCAGTTGCTATAACTTCCATATCATAAATCCTGAAGTCTTCATAATTTAGCATTCCTTTTACAGTAATCTCACCACTGGAAGGATTCAGATTAAATGTTTCTTGCGTTTTCTCTGACGTATATAAACTGTATGAATATGTCATATCAGAATTTGACCCTTCGTCTAAATCTGTTGCATTTAGATGAATAACAAGACTTCCAATTGGAGAATTTTCCATTATTTTAACTGTATAGATCGGTTTGTCAAATGTTGGTGTGTTGTCATTTGTATCCAAAACCTGAACAATAACACTGGCAGTGCCAGAACGAGCAGGTGTGCCTCCATCTACAGCTGTGAGTATTAAATTATGAACAGCCTGCTGCTCCCGATCTAACGTCTTTTTCAAGATTAATTCGGCAAACTTCGACTCCTCTCTCCCAGTCTGAACTTCAATATTAAAATGCTCACTTTCACTCAGATGGTACGTTTTAACGGAATTACTTCCAACATCAGGATCAAAAGCATTGCTGAGGGAGAATCTCTCGCCTTTTGGTGTTGATTCAGATATATCTAAATGTATGGCGTCTCTTCGAAATTGTGGGGCGTTGTCGTTCATATCAAAAATTTCGACCTCTATATTAAAGATTCGTAAAGGGTTTTCTAGTATCACCTCCATTCTAAGATAGCAAGATGACTTTGCAGCACAAATATATTCCCTGTCAATTTTCTCAACAACATACAGCTCACCAGTCTCTTTGTTCACATCCAGATATTTTTTGTTTCCAATGATGTCAAGACGCATCTTCCGCAGATTCAGTGTTTTAACATCCAAGCTGAGATCGGTTGCAAGGTTGGCAACTACAGATCCTTCTTTCATCTCCTCCGGTATGGAATAATGAGTCACTAAAGTTGATATGTGGTGATCGAAACACATAAGAAAAATAACGAGTTGAACGTACCTTTTGCAAGACTGCATTGTTACAAAGGATCCCATTGTTGTGTGTGTTTTCACCACAGTTCAGTCTATACAACGTACGTTTCCTCTGAAGTCGGATTTTGGTGTAACGGCCCGGATACCCAACATATTACAATTATTTTAATCCGTGGAATATTGTTTCATTAAAACGGCGACGGCATTTCGTAGTGGAGTTTCAGCACCACGGAGCTGTCCGATTGTTTCTCGTTCTGCCCTGATGCAATTCACTGTCATGGCGTCCTTTAAATGGCATATTAATGATAAAACAGCGCCACCCTTTTTGTTTCACCTGAATCGTTTACCAGCTTTTACAATGATTCACCTAAAACGTGTTCCTAGTTAATGTATGAGATAAAACTGAGTAATCACTGCCGATATTGCCGAAAATAATCATTTGATTTAGCTGATAAGTAACCTCCATTAACCTATCAGATGAAGGTTTGGACTGTTGGATTTTGATACAAAAATACTATCAATGAATAGTAATTGATAAAGTATATTTATGAGATGTGTGTATATTGGAATCCTACCTGCAGAGTAGATGCTGCCGAGTCACTAGTCTCTGACATTCCTGTGCTCCTTGGTAAACTGGACACGATGTATCTGGAGCCCTTTGGCACAGGCTGTCTAACCACCATCTTTCCTTTCCTGGTCTCTGCTAGAAACAGACTGTACCAGTAGGCATCGTTGGAGACCAGAGTGGAGTCTGCAATGGTGGAGTTCCTCTCACTGATCACACTGTTCCTGCAGGGAGGAGCTGCTTTGCTGGGCTTGGGTTTCTGACACTTGAGCACGATGGTGACCAATATGGTGATGAGCAAGAGAAATGACACCGAGCCCAGACCGATGACCAAATACAGGTTTAGGTCAGAGAAGATGTCATATTCTAGAGGAACCTCAGTCATGTCAGAGTAGGCCTTAACAGCAGTCTCCACTGTGGACAGCTTGATGGTGACTGTAGCAGAGAGGGCAGGCTCCCCGTTGTCCTTGGCAACAACAACCAGTCTCTGGTGGCGCGGATCTCTGTAACTGAACATCCTCATAGTCCGGATCTCTCCGTTGTATTGATCCAGACTGAACAAGGTGGCGTCAGTCACCTGTAGAAACTGGTAGGTAATCCGAGAGTTGTGCACCGAGTCTGTGTCTAAAGCTATCACCTTGGCAACCAGAGACCCTTTATCAGTGGATCTGGGGATCTTTTCATCCACTACAGAGCCGTGTGCGCGCCATGGAGAGACAATGACCGGAGCGTTGTCATTCTGGTCCACAATAATAATGTGTACGGTCACGTTGCTGCTGAGTGGAGGAGAGCCAGAGTCTCTGGCCTCGATGTGGAAAAGAAACTCCTTCTCTATCTCATAGTCAAAAGTTTTTAGTGCGTAAAGATTACCATTCTCTGGATTGATGGAGAACAGCATGGACATAGAAGTATTGGCTATTTCCTTTTCTAAGATGAAATAAACTAGATACTGGTTTTCATGGAGGTCAGGGTCAAACGCAGTGAGTGAACTGAGCAAGGCCCCAGGTGCGTTATTCTCCATTACACGTATAGTATAAAATGACTGAGGGAACTGTGGAACATTGTCATTAACATCCAGCAGATGCAGAGTTATTGTTTCGTTATCAGATAATGACGGTGTTCCAGCATCTGTCACAATCAGTGTGATGTCATATTCAGGTTTTGATTCACGATCCAAGGCTTCGGCCACTATGAGCTTGTAATGCGTAGGTCTGTCTGATGACTTGTTAAGAATAAAGGGCATGGGCTGACTTAGGGATAGGCTTACTTTTCCGTTATCGCCAGTGTCTCTGTCACTTATGCCTACCAGAGCTATGACACTTCCTACTGGGATGTTCTCATCCACTGTGTTTTTAACAGACTGTATGGTGATTTCTGGGTAATTGTCATTCATATCTGTCACGTGGACGACAACTTTACATTGCCCCAGCAAAGGATATGCCCCCTTATCCCTTGCCTCAATGTGCATCTCATAAAATTTCATATCCTCATAGTCAATCGTACCCTTTACACTTATCTCTCCTGTATTGAGATTCAACGCAAATACATCTTGTGTTTTTTCTGACGTGTAAAGGGTGAATGAGTACACTATCTCTGAATTAAGACCCTCGTCAAGATCTGTAGCGTTAAACTTAATCACTGTGGCTCCGATTGGAGAATTTTCAGTCATGTTAATTGTGTAAGTCTGCTTGTCAAACCGAGGAGGGTTGTCATTTGTATCTTGTACTCTAACTATAATATTGGCAGTGCCGGAGCGCACAGGGACTCCGCCGTCCACAGCAGTCAGGATTAAATTATGAACCGCAATCTCCTCTCTGTCTAAAGACTTGGTCAACACCAAATCAACATATTGAGTTCCATCACTGCCCGTTTGAATTTCGATTGTGAAATGTTCACTGACACTGAGTTTATATGTTTTAATTGTATTTATGCCAACATCTGGATCCACAGCATTAGGCAGCGAGAATCTCTCTCCCGGTGTTGCCGATTCTGACACATCTAGCTCTACTCTGTCTCGTCGAAAATGTGGAGAGTTATCATTTATATCCGTTATTCCGAGCTCAATGTTGAAGATACGTAAGGGACTTTCTATGATAACATCAAGCTTTAGAAAACAGGACGTGGGTTTCGCTGGACAAAGATACTCCCTGTCCATCTTTTCCACGATATACAGTTCCCCTGTCTTTTTATTGACATCAAGATATTTTTTGTTGTGGAAAATATCAAGTTTTACCTCTCGTTGTGCCAAACCTCCAAGCTCAAGTCCCAAATCCGCAGCGAGATTAGCCACAACAGAGCCCCTTTCCATCTCCTCGGCTATGGAGTACCGTGTCACAGACAAAGCAGCTGGCCATAATGCACACAAGACAAAGACAGTGGTCCAAAAAATCATCCTTTCATCTGCAGGTAAAAATACTGCAGATTCTGAAAAGTGTTGATTTTGTTGATTTGAAACCTTTGAAAAAATACTTAGCTCATGCCCTGGGGTACTGTTATCTTAAAAGTAAAAAGCATATCTTCCAGAAAAAGATGTGTCCTACAATCTTTAAAATGGGTGTGTCATGACTTTCAGAAGAGAGATGCATTATGCTTTACAGGTCAACAGTGACACCATGTGACAGAGTCTGTACATAGTGCAGTAACTGCTGCAGAAGCAGCTTTGTTGGCCGAAATTTGTTTATAGTGACACGTAGCAGGATTCATTCCTGTATTTTCTTTTTTCTTCTTTTTTTCCAAATTCCCCTCAATAACATTCATTTAAAACATATGTTATTACTGATCACTGTATGCCAAATGCATCCCAATGTATTTTACACAAGTTCACTGTATTTGCTTATGTCTTGGTGAATATTGATTAAATCAGTACCACAAGAACCCAGGCACCAATTCAAAGTATTTAGAATATTAAAATATGGGAAAACCTAAGAAAAACACATTTTATTTGCAATATTGATTAAAATATAATATGTAATACACACTGTAGGTTGGATCATCTTTGTCCCAGTCAGACAATTATTGCAAATTGGTCTGCATATTTGTCATAAATATGAGTTCACACAGCAGAAGCTGATTTTTAACAAGATATCTGCAGGTCTTGATGAATCCTATATAGCAGGCTTAGAAGGAGTTAAAAAATCTTAAATTGAATTGACAATAGTCCTTAACATTGTCTCTTACTTGCTGTAGGCAGTAATGCTCGCTAAATCTGTATGGATTGTTGCATTGCTGCAGAAAAGCTGTTATTCTTTTTTGTGGAGATGCAGTTGGCACCATCAGACCTGTTGGCAATTAGGTATCAGTGTTAACAAACACAAAATAAATTTAAATTTGAAATTAATAATTTTTCATTGTTTAAGCTGTCCATCAATTTTCTGCCAGGTGGCATTAATTTCATTAATTACATAATTAACCATTATATATCAAATACAGCTGGGGAATACTGATGAAAAAATATGATAAAATAATGAATAATTCTAAGCCATACTGGTTCCTACTGGGGGTTTTTTATGGTACTATCACTGTCCAGTACAATAGTGAAACAAATATTAAAGTGTATTCTATGTGCCCCGGCTGTGACCCGCTGAGTTTGCTTGTGTTTCCTGTCTGTCTTCCCTGTCTCCTCCATAGACATATATACGTATACGCCGCATTGACTGTGGAGAGGCGTGCCTAAAGCGCCGCCATCTTGGTACAGGGCTAGCAGAGACAGTAGTGCATGTATTTCTATGGAGGTAAGAGGTACTCCACAGTTTCAAAGTAGAATTATTCACTGAAATCTCGACCGATTTCCAAACGGTTTGATTTGTTAAAAACGTGTCTGTCTGTCTGTCTGTCTATCTGTCTGACATTTGTAACAAACAACCCGTGTGAATATATGTTGACAATTGAGCAATTTCATTTAATTATTTATTTTTATTATAATTGAGCGATGTATGATCACTTTTTAATAGTGCAAACACGTCATTCCTCTATAGACATAATGCGCTGCAGGAGCGAGTGACCCTGTATCAAGATGGCCAGCGTGTAGGCACGTCACTCCAATCGGCAGCAGCAGTCAATGCAGCGTCTACGTACATATGTCTATGGTCTCCTCCCCTTGTGCTCCTCCGCTGTGTGTCTTTGTGTTCCATTGGCAGAGGCGGGACGCAGTGGTGGATTTTTGGCACACCTGATCCACATTACACTCATCAGCTGCTGCATAAAGATCAGGTTCATCCTTACACTTTCTGCCAGATAGTTTCGCTACTCATGTGGTAACGCTCGGCCCAATCTCTAGTATTGTCTCTTTTGTGAAGATTTTCCCCCTCGTATAAATTGCTCTCGGACTGTTCCTTCCAGCTTCGCCTGCTCCACCCGCTGCTGCTCTACCTCTGTCTGTCGGATCCAGCTCCTTGTGCACTACCTCCCCGTTTTGGACCACGCTGCGCCCACCTTCCCTGGAAATACTCCACCGGACCCAGCCACCAGTCCCTCACTTCCCCTCACTTCCCTTACCATTAAACCCTGTCTTTTAGTTTACCTTTGTGTGTTTGCTCGTCTTTGTGGTCCGCTCAGGGGTCCTATTGTTCCGGGTGTGACACTATGTGGTATGAAAGAGGTCTTCAAAATTCTTAACTCTGTTAAAAGTAGACATAACTCAAGGTGAAAAAGGTATTTTTAGTGTCCTACCATTTAGCATGTCTTTTTTACTAAGTGACTTAATACTACAAATGTAGAGATGCCTTATTATATGGGTGTTTTGTTTTTTCTCCAACACAACACCCACTCATCACCTAGGCTATTTCTAACCAGCCAACAGTGTTCTTTCTGTGTAGTGTTCACATGTTTTTGCTCTATCTGCTTTGGTTTCCTCTTTGTGCTTTCCACTCACAGTTGCAGATCAGATAAAGAGGTCATTCTAACTTTACCACAGGTGTGAGTATGAATGTCCTGTTTTCCAATGTATGTTAGACCTTTTATTGTCTGTTAACTTGTCTAGGGTGTAACCTGCCTCATGCCCATTTCATACCGGTTAAAATTGCCAGCTCCTGGATCAGTGACTAGATGTTTAAAATGGACTGGGGGGTGTTAATAACAATGTAAATAGGTGTTCAGTCCGTATAATCATAGACGCAGTAATAGTTTATTTTGTCAAAATAATTAAATTTAAATCTAATTAATAAACATGTAAAGAATCCTGGTGTGTTTTTCTTTTTTACTAGCTGTTTGTATTTGCGTTTATCTGAATCTCTCCAGGTATTATTTTGTATTAACAGAAAGGGAGATATACACATTTTAAGTGATTATTTTACATTTTGCATTCTTCTTTCCTGTGTTTTTCTCTGCTGTTGAATGTGTGCCATTTTAATAAAACAGACTAGCCAAAGGACATTAAAAGTTAGCTGATGGCTGCTGGCCAGTTCTTCTTAATTTTGCTGGCACCAACACAGGCCCCAAGAAACAAAAAGTTCTCACAAAAGAAAATTAATATCTGATCTGAAATATAGTGCAAATATTTTTTTTTCCCCCGCAGCATACATTCAGCACATTTGTCAGGGGCTAAAAAAGCTAGACTTGATCATTGAGTATCAGCTCAGCCTTATGATAGTTAATGTGTTAGCCACTTTGACAGCCTGGTATTTCACTTCATATTGAACTAATCACACCAAATGAAAAATCTGCAGTGTTACACACTCAAACAATTCAAACCTTTAGCTTTAGCCAATACACTGAGTTGAATTTTCTACATCACTTACAGTAAGTGCTGGTGAAAACCCCTATGTATATGCAATGCAAATTAAATTCAGCATAAAGCATAAATCATTTTTAAAATATGTTTCTCTTGAGCCTTGATGCAGCTTGCAGTTTTCTGCTTAACTAGATGTGTTGTGATGAGTGAGTTGATCAGGTAGCAATACCTATAGATACAATGCAAACTGTCTGGTAATTGCCATCACCAGGCTTCATGTTATATGGCCCATGTGCTGTCTGAAATTATTAGTATTTCTTACAGCCTAAAAAAACAATTGTATTGGGCATGTTATTTAAGACAAGGCAATCCTACACCATGCCCCTGTAAGCTAACTCATCATTTCACAGCATTGCAAGTAGCATTGTATTGTCAGCAAGTTAAATGCTTTCTAAAAGCAATGCATTAACTTTGGTGCAATTGCAGTTTTGTCATTATTGACATAGTTATACAGAGAGTAAAGAACGTATCACAACACCCTTTAAAAACAACACTGACGAGTGAAGATGACATATCAACTTTCACACTGTGTTGTAGCCAGCAATTAAAAAAGTCAAAAGTCAAGAATCTTAGTGGACCAGCATGCACACTGTGAGATCAGGGAGAATATATGTTGTGTGCAGATTGCTTTAAGTTTAATATGTAGATATCATACACAGTTATATTATAATACTGACTTTGTTGTATTATTACTGATTAATTTATTTGTAAGAACTGGCAGTTTAATTTGTAATAATGCATCAGTTTGTAAGGTCATGCAGTATATTTTTCATATAAAATCGAAACCTGCTTTAATAAGTTTAGTAACTGGTAACTACAGCTTTCAAATAAATAGTAAAAAGCACAATATTTTGCTCTGAAATGAAATGGAAAACTCAGTACAATTTTAAAAATGTATATTGTTTAATTTTTTTTCTGGTGTGTTGTCTGTTTAGAGTACCAGGTGTAAAAGTAAAAACAAACTGGCAAGTATTTTTATAAAACAAAACAACAAAATTCACCTTCATTATAGAGCAAAACATGGAAATTAAGATTGATTAATTCTATGTAACTAGTACATTCTCATCATTCTCATCATTCTTCACTCACATTCTTCATCCTCAAGGATGCCACCCGTATGTAACTGTGTTTCACTTCTATCTGTTCCAGCATGTTTCATATTACTTGATCAAACGAAGACCGGCCAATTGCTAGTTGTGAAATATAACTACACTGTCATTTTCTTCTTGACTTGATTTCTGACTAATTCAACTGATAAGAGAACACAATGATTAAAAACTTCTATAAGAGCACTATTTTCAGTTTTCAGTTTGCTACAAACAAGGCACAACTTTGTAGTTTTGAATTCTTCCAAAGCTATAGCAGGAGATGTACAATGGATCACATTGTGGGAAGAGAGTAGTTAACAAAATCACCACCATCTAATTAATCATCAATAAAAGCAAACTATTCAAGTACAATAAGAGCTGTATCCAGTGAGTTGTAAATTCAGAGTTGTAGTAACCTTCTAATGTCGCTTGATGGCACCAACACTCCAGCTTTGGCTATAGTAGCTGAGTTAAAGTCATTCGTTAAACTAACGGTGTCTGCAAAAATTATAACAATTAAACAGCTGTGTTGTTTTTTTAAGGTGGAGGTCAGAATACTCACACAAAAATGTAGCACAGCATCTGTAGCTTAGATACATACTTGGGGAAAATGGTATACATCTAAACATCTAAATGTACTAAATGTTCAGCAGGTTATTATGGAAATAGCAGTGAGTGATGAGTCGCAGCTCATCACTGGTGGAGGCCACCCTCCATTTCATCATTTCATCGAGTGTCTGTGTCATTTCGGCATTTCGGTTTTCTCTCTCTCTCTCTCTCTCCCTCCCTCTTTCTCTCTCTCTCGCTCTGTCTCTCTCTCTCCCCCTCCCTCCTCCTCACTCTCTGACATTCACACACACACACACACACACACACACACACACACACACACACACACACACACACACACACACAATACCAAGAATATGGCAGTGAAGGCATTTTTCATTTGCACACAATATCTGGTTATGCATGTGCAAGGTTTACAGTAAATTAGTCTAATTATTTTAATTGCGTTTGTTCTGTTTCAGTTTTAAACGGGGTTTGTGAGCAAAGCCTTGATTTGATGAATGATTAACAGCCAGTACTACTAATGCTCTGCTTTAGTCTATTATATTGGTATCTGTCTCATAAAAGAAAAGAAAGAGAAGAGAACTAATTAATAAATCCAGGCCCCCTTTTTAGTCTGACGTTGTTTTGGTTTACGTCACTGTAAACTCGAGGAGTGGGGGTCTGACTTTCTACCTGGTTGTTTGTTGTGCACTGATTCTTACTCAATGATGCCCTCTGCTGGATAAATCCGTTATTATATTGTACTTTTTACTCCACTACAATTATTTGACGACTATAGTTAATAGTGTCGTTACAAATATAACATGTTACATACAAAGCGCATGAGGAATTACTTATACTACTACTAATAATAATGATGATGATGATCTTGATTTATATAGCACAATTCATGAATAAAATGCAGCACAAAGTATAATAACACAAAAGCAGATAGTCAAAACATATGTGATACAACAATAAAAACAAGGGAGAAACATAAATTAAAAATAAAGATTGAAGCCAAGCAGTTCAAATCAGCTCTACTGAGCAGTATTAGAACATTAAAATGCTTTTTGGACATCAATGCATCAGTAAGCCAATAATATAGATAATGACTTACACTCACAGACATTTTTCAGTGTAATGAATACTTTTAAGTGCATTTTGCTGTTGATACTTTCATACCTATACTTAAATAAGTCTTAAATAAGTATTTCAATTCAACTTGAAACTGCCTTTTTTACATTATTGCATCACTGTTACTTAAGGAAGGGATTTGAATACTTCTCCACCACTGTCCGTACATTAAACGTTACTTTGGCCCCAGGAAACAAATGTATTTATTGTGTTTATTGCGTGCAAGGAGAGGGAGAGGTGCCTCTGAAACCTGAAGTTCAACAAGCACCAATCTTCATTGAGTGGCATCAGATCAGATGCGCCCTCTGGTGGACGACTGAAGAAACTGCAGGTGGCCATTGAAGACCCATCGGTCAGAGCAATTTCAGCACCATGGTAAAGGACAGCTCCCACTGTGAATGACCAGCAAGGTTAAAGGATGTGAAGTGACACGAGAAGCCCTGTGCTAAAGTGTCGTGTTGCTGAAACGGAAGGTACTGGAAGATTGTACACCTCCACCATGTATAAGTTCTCAAATTTCTGCACAATAGCTCACTACAATCGCTGAGGCTAGAAGAAACTGACATTTGTGTTTTTGTTTTGATCTCCAAATGTAGACATTACAAGAATTTGATATTTCTGAATATGCATTGTTTAACTTTTTTAACTTAAAAGTTGTGTGACAGAGTAAGAAAATCCTACACCTCTATTTTAGGAACAGAGCTCCATCCCTCACTCATCTGAAAGTAAGCCAAGCTGACCTAAATACGGGTGCCCCTTCATCCGTCCCTGTGGATCACCTTACCGCAGAGAAGGTTAGCCTGCTCCCCTCCATGCTCTCTGCGGACAGCATTTCCTTATTAACAGAATTATTTTCAATCTGAGCCATACGATGACCTAATTACCCTGTTCATTCCTGGCCAGTGGCCAGCTCTCATCTGTTGATGGTAGGAACTAATTCCCTGAGAAGTAAGATGTAAAAGGGCACAGAGAGAGAAGCCCCCCTCGCTCACATCCAGGTGTGGCATTTGCAGCTGAGCACCCCACCGCACCCCACCCCCCTTCCCCTGATGCTTGTATTCATGTTCGTGGTCTTAATTAAAGTGATATTTCGAGAGAGGAGGTTCTGTTTGTTCAGTTAATGAACCCCACTATTCTCTGCGGGCAAATGGAAATGCAAGCACTCCAATTACCATATGTTAGCATTTTACTATGTTTATTCCTCACCGTGGAAAACAGCTTACCAAGGCAAAAAGCTTTCCGCCCTTGTAAGAGTAGCTGTGGAACTTTTTCACCCCAAAATAATTGACTCAAGCTAATTAAACATAGATCTAGGAAAGTTAAATCTAAAAGCTTTATGCATGTAGATCAACAAAATGTGTGTATGAGTGGGTGCGTGCATCAGTGCACGTGGGTCGGGTTAGGGTTGTGGGTTTTATGAATGACAGCAGGCCACACATGCATTCTTTAAAGACATAAGAAAGACCATCTGAAAAAAATACTTTATTTCCATAAATGTATACAGTACGTGTGTGGGGACAATTCCCCTTCTTTACAGTAGTCTGCGTCATGTTGCAGCTTGCATATACATTATCATAATGTTTTTTATCACACAAGCTCTGTTAGCAAACAAACATACAAAAAAACATGTTCTTTTCATAAAACCTAAAAATATAAATTCATGAGGATGTGCAAAATCATTATCCACTAATGCTTTTTAATACATTTTGGATGTAACAACTGCGGATCCAGTTTGATTGTCTAAAAATTAATATTAAAAGCAATGATGATAATAATAATAACAATAATAATAATAATAATAACAATAATAATAATAATAATAATTATCATCATCATCATCATAATAGGCAGACGCATACATTGACCATGTTACATTTATAGCCATCCAACTTAATTTCCCATCAGCATTTTTGCTTAAATGAATTGTTCATTCATTATTTCTCTTGAGTTGCTCTTCCTCTGTATCCTCTCTCATTTGTTCATTAATTTCTGTACTGAATGGTCTCTTCTTCTGTTTTTATATGAGTTCATCCATCACTTTAATCATCCATTCAGACAGATTGAAAAGTCAGTCATTGTACAAGTCATTATTTATCATTGCAGCCTCTCCCTGGGGAGACATCTGAAGACGCCGCTTCTTGCCAAAGGTGGAGAAAGAGTTGTGGACATCCAGCTCACTTCGCTGTACAGTGGGCCTCAAGGTGCAGAAGCCTGATGGTGTCCCAGGGATGTACACATTGTGATGATAGTCAGGAGGTGGATGTGGGTGAGGGTGAGGTGGGATCGATGGCTGCTGCTGTTGAGGAGGAGGCGTGCACCGAGGAGTCCAGGGACGAGAGGGGACTCCACTTGTTGAAGGAGACATCTTATATTCTGTAGTATGAGATAGATGAGGAGACAAAAAGCCATTATACAACATTGACTTCCTTTTGCCACTTTCATTTGCATTATGTAAAACAAGGTTCAGTGCTTGGCATTAAAGACATTAAACAATTAGATGCAACAAAAGAAGGTCAGCAGCGATAATACAAAAACAGAGCCTTGATGGGATGGGGGCTACAACTCTGCTTATGTTAGTGGACCAATTTATAAAGGGAAGCAGAACATAATTACTCCAAAACATTTAGGTATTCTGTGTAAATGTGAAATCTGTGTAGTCATGGTGAAAGTGGTTTGTAGTACAGTAGGTTTGACCTCTTACCTTTCATACCCCTCATGTGGGTGCCCCAGGTCCAGTACTGTCCAGGTGCCATGGAGGTGACATAGTTTTCTGGGTCTGCGTGCATAGCCTTACGCATGAGGGTGCCATCCATGTTAATTGAGTTATAACTGCAAACAAGACAGAAAGCCACCTCTCTGTTATTACAAAATACTTTCCTCATAAATACAACATCTACATCCACAGTAACATGTTTTTGACAGAATACACAATGTAACAGTGAAAAGGTCAAAGGTCAGAAATGTTACCTTTTAATGGAGGAATTCTGATTCTTTGTGAGGGTCCAGTCTGTGTTTGGCTGCTTCAGCTGCAGAAAAAGGACACATAATTTCAACTTAACTGTACAAAAAACAACAGTGCAGTAAATGTACATATTGATACAATGCCACTGTCCACTCCTCTTTAAAAAGCATCTCCCCTTAAAGGTTTTAGTTTTATTCGAACCAGTTTTGACAACAAATGGCAGCTATTCATTCTATGCTCTTGAATCACCAGAGGTCAGTGATAATTGACATGAAGAGCAGTCTATAATTGTCTTTGCTCTGAAATAGAGACATATTTTTCTCAGATGGATCGCGGCTGCCGCCCTGTGGAAGTCTAAAGGAACAACATTTTTAAGGTGGTGCCTTCAGGTTCCTCTCGCCTGTCACTGAGTTTTGCTTTTATCCTCTGTGGCGCTGCGGGAGGGGGAAAGGAGAGCACCCGGGTGATATTTATTCTGGGTCTGAGTCTCATAGTATGGATTCCACGCTCTATTAATTCACTTAAAGTTACTAACAAGAAGAATGCGACGTAAGCGTATTATTACAATCGGTAATCAAAATACACTCCTCACCAACTACGCTACAAAACCAATTAGAACCCCACCGGGATGAAACGAAACATGATTTTAATCTTCAAAGGAAACCGTGCCAGGGAGGAAATTAAGAAAATTACACACGTCATTGTTTTGTGGATTTTATGCATCATTTTACATTAATATTTGCCTGATGCTCCTCGAGCAAGGTTTTTAATTAAAAGTCTCATAGAGAGCCTTGAAAAGTTTGCGGTCCTTCCAGCTGTATGTGCACAACCAAAGACAGCTCAACACATCGCGCATACACGTGCGCGCACCTGTCCACGCTTGAGCGTGTGTATAATCTCTTTTTTCACCTTCAATTCATCAGTCTATGCAGGCCTATGTTCTTGCTTTGTGTAATGCTCAAATAGTTTTCATTGTAATCTGTCTTTGAGATTGAATGTGTCCCCGACGACCTCACGGCGACTCGTGGGTGCGCTGAGGGACACCACCGGGTGAATTAGGGGAGCCAATTAACGACAGAAAGGACACTTTCTCCTGAAGGAACATAGCTACTGGCAGAACAATTCCTGTGACCTCGAAATCCCTCTTGTGGCCAGAGGTGTATGTGCCAGTGACTGAGCTGACATTTTTCAGTCTGCTTAGTGAAGTCTGGCATCGAGGTTCTTAGTCTTTGTCCTTCTTCGTTTTGATGAAAACAGGGAGACAACAATGAGCAATGCGTGTATATTTACGGTCTGCTGCCCCGTCTGTTGGAATTAGAAAACACAGGCTTAGACATCCTGCCTCCTTTCCTTAAATTCCCTCTCTCCCTGTCTCCTTCATTCCCCCGTTTTCTATTTCACCCCCCTCCTCCCAACCCCACAAATATGAATTCACATCTCTCTCTCTCTCTCTCTCTCTCTCTCTCTCTCTCTCTCTCTCTCTCTCTCTCTCTCTCTCCTCTGTGTGTGTGTCTCCTCGCATTCAAAGGACAACGCCGGGGCCGATCTACACGCGGCCCACGTCTCAGTCCAGCCATGTCCTTGCCCCCAGACCCCCTCCCCCTACCCTTCTCCTTGCCCCCTCCCCTCTTGATGTCCTCCCCTGTCTCCCCAAAACCAGCCATTTGCCATTTTTCATCAATAATGGACAGCCCCCCCTTGCGAATACGCCACATTGTGTGTAGTGTAATGGTTCGGCCGTGCCTGTGCCCTTGAGGCATAGTTAGTGAGGTTATCTGTCCTAGTTGGAGAACAAGAAGGCGTGTTGCAAACCCGACTGGTCGCACAAGAATTGTCTGAATTCAAATAACTGCCATTCACCTTGTCCATCACGTATAACCTTGAATTTTTGTCCCAACTCAGATAGATGGTAGCAGGTTTTGTGTGTGCCTTTAGTGCATGGAAAGTACGCGGTAATGACACTGAATGATGGAGACATTACTCTCGGAGGTCGCAATCTATTAAAATAAAGTTTATGGGTTATTATTAAAAGCATTTTCCCTTCTCATTTAAAATGTTTTCGTGTCATGAAGGCAGCTGTAAATGAGCGTAAGACTAAATACATCAGTCAACTTCTTCAATCTCCTCTTCCTCCCACTAACTAATTAATATCTCACTTCATTCTGTACAGATGATGAGACACAGGATGCACATGGCATATGCTCCTCGGAAGATAGAGTTTTACTCTTTCATTAACATGTCAATTAAAATGTAATCTCACGTTGTCTCGTTTCATTTCCCGGGTGCAGAGCATTACCATCGGCTGAACAATTAGGAAATATTATTGCCATAATAATTATGAAAACAGTCTAGACGACATACTGTGTAAAACAAGAGATGGGGACAATAAAACGATGGCTTTGCTCAGTTTTTACTCAAGTTGAGTTTAATTCTGCCTGATGTGCGTGATGTGACCTTCATGTGAGAATGTCACGGTCTAGATTCTTATCAGATTGAAAACTGACACGGATCTTGTTGTGGCGGTGAGTGAATCAGGCAGATGTAAATGAACATAAGCTCTGGCGTCTTATACTATACGCTGATTTCACTGTACCTCGTTGGGGGTAGTCGCTCCGTTGTTCACAGATGCGCTCCGGCTTTGCGCGTTCCACGAGTTTTCTGCGCTCTTCGCCTCATTGTTCCTCGGCGTGCTACCTGGACTGCACGGCTTCAGAAACATAAAGTCACTTTTGGCTGATTCAGGGGTCAGGCACACTTTATAACAATATGACTGAGAGAGACTACTGTTTCCATTCACCTCCATACAGTTCGTGGGCACTTTGGCCGCGGATGAAATCTGTAGGTTGAGGTTGGATTTTTTGAACACCTCTGGGGGCGGCTCGGGCTGAAACCCCCCGCAACAGCAGCAGGCGAACGGGGGGAGGTTGTACCCGCTGATGGTTTCTCTGTCCTTGTAGCACTTAACCGCAGCTAGTACGATAATAGCCACCAAGAATATTAAAGATATGGTGCTCAGCGACACGATCAAGTAGAGAGCGAGGTTTGAGGGGGGCTGTGGGCTGAGTGTGAGGTCTCCGAAATCTGACAGGGACTCGGGCACGCTGTCTACCACTGTGAGGACAATGGAGACGGTAGCGGAGAGCGGCGGCTGTCCGTTGTCCTTGACTAATATTACTAGTCTTTGTCTTGTTACGTCTTTTTCCACTAACCGGCGAATAGTCCTGATTTCCCCCGTGTACAGAGCCACACTGAACAGCCCTGGATCTGTAGCCTGCAACACCTGATAGGATAGCCGGGAGTTTTGTCCTGCGTCAGCGTCTAACGCTGTTATTTTGGTAACCAGATAGCCAGCGTCCACTGACCGCGGAACCACCTCTGTGGCCACTGTGCCGTTTTTGGGCAGTGGGGATATAATAATAGGTGCGTTGTCGTTCTGGTCCAAAACAAAGACGTTGACAGTGACATTACTGGCGAGAGGAGGGAAACCGGCATCCTGAGCCTGTACCAGAATCTGAAAGTTTCTAAGTTGCTCATAATCAAAAGAGCGCAGTGCGTAGATATTGCCGTTGTCAGAGTTGATGGAGACATAAGTGGACACTGGCATACCCTGAATCTGACCCTCGAGAATGGAATAAGACAGATAGGCGTTCTGGTTAGAATCGGGGTCGAATGCAGTTACAGAGCAAATGGAAGCGCCCGGGGCATTATTCTCGGTCACATACACTGTGTATGAAGGTTGAGAGAACCGCGGGGGGTTGTCATTAATGTCAGACACTTGGACGAGGATGGTTTTCCTGGTGGAGAGCGAAGGAGAGCCCAAGTCGCGGGCTGTGAGGGTGATATTGTATTCGGACACCGCTTCCCTGTCCAGATACTCGCTTGTCACTAGAGTGTAATAGTTTTTAAAGGATGAGTGGAGCTGAAAGGGAACGTTGCTCGGAATTTGGCAATCAACATTCCCGTTCTCTCCCGAGTCCCGGTCCATGACACTAATAACAGCTATCACAGTGCCCGGTGGCGCATCTTCCTGAACAGGAGTGGACACTGATGTGAGGATGACTTCGGGCGCGTTGTCATTCACGTCCAGGATGTCTACCAGCACTTTACTGTGAACCGCCACAGCCGAGGGTCCCCTGTCTTTTGCCTGCACATACAGTTCATATACACTGGCTTTCTCATAGTCCACAATGCCTTTCACTCTGATTTCACCCGTATACGGGTCAACGCTGAACAGTTCACGCACCTTGAGTGGCGCGTGCCCACTAAACGCGTAGGTCACCTCCCCATTCGAGCCCTCATCCAGATCGGTGGCGTTCAGCTTCAGGACCAGCGTCCCCCTCGGTGCGTTCTCCACCAGGCTCGCCCGGTAAACTGAACGATCAAATACAGGCACGTTATCGTTTGCATCTAATACTGTAATAGTTATCAATGCTGTCCCAGAGCGTTCCGGTGACCCCCCGTCAAAAGCAGTCAGAACCATTTCGTGCTTTTTCTGCTGTTCCCGGTCCAGTGGAGTGTCTAGCACCAGCTCAGCAAACTTGCTTCCGTCGTTGCGCGTCTGAATATTCAGTACGAAGTGCTCGTTTGCGCTGAGCTGATAGGAGCGCAGAGAGTTGGTGCCCACGTCTTGGTCCTGTGCGCTCTCCAACGGGAAACAGGAGCCAGGCGCAGCCGACTCCGTGATGTCAAGATTAAACTCGCTCCATGGGAAACTGGGAGAGTTGTCATTTACATCTAAAATCTCCACTTCCACTCTGTAGAGTTCTAATGGGTTTTCAATAACCACTTGTAAGTGTAAAAAACAGTTCGGGCTTCGTTCACAAAGCTCCTCTCTGTCAATTTTTTCGTTGACGAAGAGAATGCCATTCTCCAAATTCACTTCTAAATACTGCTTTTTTGCACCGGAGACTATACGGAAGCGACGGGCAGACAGTTTAGCCACATCCAAGCCGAGATCTTCGGCGATGTTGCCTACAAAAGCTCCATGTTCCAGCTCCTCGGGAATGGAGTACCGAATTTGTGCTAGAACCAGGTCCACCACACAAGCACACAGAAGCAGAGATATGACAAGCCCAGTCACCGGTACCCAGCTGGCCCTGGAGAGTCTGTGATCCATTTCAGCGGCGTGCGTAAAATCACCTTATCCAGACATCATTCGCCTCAGAAAGACATTCAGCTGTACAGCTAAAAAGTAAACCCAGAAGCAGAGTCCCTCCTAAATAAAAAGTCTTCACATATAAGTTTGTAACATCTATGTGTATGGGTAACTTTACTGAATAGTTAAGCTGAGGAAACGGGAGAGGAGAGGAGAGTGAAAGCACCACTCTCTCTCACTCTCTCTGTTGTGCTCCACGCGCAACACCGGTGGTGTGTGAACGGGGGAGGCTCGCGCTTTGATTTTCCAGTGTATTAGACAGTCGAAGGAGCTGGTGGGGAGGCGTGTGTGTGTGTGTGTGTGTGTGTGTGTGTGTGTGTGTGTGTGTGTGTGTGTGTGTGTGTGTGTGTGTGTGTGTGTGTGTGTGTGTGTTAGAAAGAGAGAGAGAGAGAGAGAGAGAGAGAGAGAGAGAGAGACGGAGGGGGTGGACGTAGCTTCTCGCAGCTCCGTATTGGAGGACGCCGACGCAAAGTGCGCCTCTAATTACTGTAGACGTTTAACCCTTTCACGTCCTCGTGTCTGTTCCTCTGACCTATTAAAGAGACGAGAAAGCGTAAGTTTGACACCAGACATTAGAGTCAGATTTGGATTAGGGGATAAATTGTGTTGTGGGTGTCGTTTTCTAGGCTGCATTTAACAGACGAGGATGGATAAGGATTTGTCTTGGTGATCACAGTACCCTAAAGGTCCAGGATGGCAGTGGTAGCCACCATTGTTGTACTTTGATTTATTACAACCTCTATCATAGCTTCAGAAAACAATAAACTACTCTACCGGGGTGCCACTATTACAAGTTGCAATGCAGAAAACAAAAACACAGAACTAAGCACTCATTCGGTTTGCCTCAAATGGGCCAGTGGCCACTGCCAGTAGGCTCCTGGGATTCCATAATGCTTTTTAATGAGGGCCCTTTGAAGATGAATGCCCACATTGCAAAAACAGTCCCATTCATTAATCATCACACACGGAATTAGGTTTTACAAAAAGAATCTTTGATGGTTCCGGATATTCAATTTTAATCAATATTTAAATGAGTGTGAGCTATATTTTGGAGCCTAACATGATTATTGTGACAAACATGAGCCGACGACACACTATTACTAATACGCATTACACGACTTTAATTCACATAAGTAGGCCCGAACATGTATCAACATAATCAGCATAAAAGCAATGTCATAAAGCCTTAACCATACTTGTCTCTAATCAGGTATTATAGTTGGGATTAGATGAATATCCCACAGGTGATGTGTTGATGACAGAAAAAGGGAGCGGATGTTGTGGAGGACTGGAGTGACTTTAGTAGATGAAAGTATAAGCACGGAACATTATAGTTTTCATGGGACAAAGAGGATAACTCGGGCCTCTTTAGAGTGCGGCACATGTTTGTTCAGATCTAATCTTTTCCCTGCCAATCCTGGTCAATTAGACAACCACCGAACCACAGAGGGAGAGGGAAAGACAGAGTGAGAGAGAGAGACCAAAGATGCCTTTGTGAATTCGGGTTCGTCTCCAGACAGACATGAGTGGCATCCTAATGTAAAACGGTGGCTTGAAATCTGAAAGTCTCTTCTTGGGACTGACGACACAACTTGCCCCCCGGGCAGCGTTGGACTTGTTAGCTACTAAAAAGGAGGAAAAAGGAGGAAAAAGGAGGAAAAAGGCAAGAGGGAGAAAGAACAAGAAACAAATATCCCTCCTTCCTGGGGGCAGCATCTTTTTACACTAGATTTTACAGTTTCCACCACTAAACCCAGAACCTGAGGATTGCATCCTCTGCCGAAATCCTGGTGATTCTTGGTCCTCTGTGGGAATGATCAGGGATGTCTGAAGTTGTGATCTTTTTACTTGAACAAAATCAAACGGGCCTAATGGGAATACTTCAACTTGTAGGTCTTTCTGACATTTCTCTTTGTGCAATTGAGAGAATAATGAATGACTTTAGGAGTCAGAAAATGGCGGTGGTAGTTTTTGTATAATTAATCTTCAGCTTGGCATTTAAAGGGGTGATAACAAAGGTCAGGACTTATTTCTCAAGGAAAATTAAAATGCTCACCGTAGAAAAAAGTTTCATAAGAAGCATCACTTCTACTTTCCCCAGGGACAAAAGTTGTCTCCGACCTATATCTTCCAACAAGCAACCCCCGAAATGCAAAACCCTCCCATTTTCAGGAAAAAAACTAAAATCCCCAGGTTTAAATAAGCAGAAAACACAATCTGCTTGCAGACTTAACCTCAAGCAGATGGTTAAGCTTCTCCAGAAATGATTACATTTCTGGAAAAGGAGGGAAAAAATCACCATCACCAGTTCCATTGCTTTCCTCTTCTTTTTAATTAACGGAGTGACGGATTAGTGTGCAGCTATCCGGGATCAACCGTTCTCCGACGGAAGAATACAAATGTTTTGTGATAAATAATCCCAAAGCACTCCGGCCGGCGGTCCCTCGGTGCCTGTTACATTAACATGCATTACACGGAGCATTAAGCCGGTCTCATCCGCCCCTATCGCCTCGCTCACCCCATTGTCCGACAGAAAGACAGCCATTACTTTCTCTGAGCTGCCGCTCCACAGCCACCTGACCGTGACCCGTTACTCCACTCTGTAGTAAGTGTCACATAATGAAAAGGTGGTGGATGGTAGATGGTCAGTGAAGTACTAATAATTGGAAAGCTTTCTGGTATTCTATATTCCCTTGAAAGTAAAGTAACACGTGTTGTAATTTTTTAAGGGTTTTCAGTTCACCAGCCAGGCTTATAGATTACATATTTGATCCACTGTGTGCACAAGCGAGGCCAACAGAATCATTTATTTTTATTCGTGATCTTGTGACGCCACCTACTGGTTGCTGGCCGATAATGTGAATTGTTAGGAAATAAATAGGAGCACTGAAATCACCTCACATCCCTCAACAGCACGGTTGTGAGCAATTGAAAGGCAATTAAAATAACAATAAAATAAAAAAAATCATCAAACCATGTTGATGTCACAGTTCTAAATATTTTTAATAAAACTATTGTTGGTTGTTAGTCACTGTACACAACCTACAAAAGAGAATTGAAGTGTTTGTGTCATTGTTTGAAAAAGAAAGCACTCCTTTTTTTCTTGGCATCCTCATAAAACTACATTTGATACAGAAAAAGTAATGTTGCCTTTCTTAACCTTGGGTCCACAGTCTGAAAACCACTGAGAAACCATGACTAGATCGTGGCGCGCCGACTTAACCATTAATGTATGAGTCACCCAAGTCATCAAAGAGACTCAAACATAAAAATGTTCAATTCATCTGGCTGCACGAATTTCAACTTTCATATATTGATTAAAAAAAAACAATGTGTTTCAGCCGGTAGGCTTCATGGGGCTCATTTGGGAAAACATACATGAAGGGTTAGGGGTTCAATACTGAAGACATATCAAGTCCGTTATGCAATGTAATTTAAGCAGTTTGATATTTACACATGATAATTAATAAGTTAAGAAAATTGGGTTTTAGTTTTATACCAATAGCAAAGTGAAAGAGTCATGGTGAGTTATTGATGCTGGATGTCACATTTCATCTACACTAATGGGAATAAATGGGGTCATTATAAAATATGATGTGTCCTCACAGAATGCGCATCTGACAAGCATTTGACATAATTTAAGAGAGACCCAGTAAACCTTGATTTAGATATTCCAAAAGCACTAATCACGATTTGTTCCAGTCAGAGGCCATTATTTATTTTCTGTAGTATGTTTGGTGTCTTCATCTGTGATCTTAGTGCGCCATCTATTGGATTTTTATCAGCATAACAGCTGCTGTAAAGCATACCATACAGTGTTAATATTGTAAATATTCTGTAAACAAATGTGTTTGATTAAGTACCCTCTGTTTGCCATTGTTGAGACAGAAACAAAAGTACAAACCTTTAAAAATCTAATTTTATTTATTTATAATGCCGTTTAAATGCTGGCACTGATGGGGGCAGCGTGTCCTCTAAAGTGCCTTCTGTCACTATCAGTGTTACTACTATAATATTGTTTTGTTGTTGCACTATTTATTGGTGCCTATTGTTCAGTCTTGTTCATGTTTTTGTTACTCAGAGGTTTATTTTATATGCTGGCTGCAACCCGGTCGCTAGAAGAAAATGTTTGTATTCAACGCTTCTGTAAACCACGGATACTTTGAATGTTTAAGTGTTGGTCTTTATCAATTGATAGATTTTATGATGTCATGTTATGGTCTGATTAGGCGTAGGCACAAAAACCACTCCAGTTTAGTCACCTGAAACGGGAAGTGGGTAGCTTAGATGTTTTTCCAACTTTCCATCTAACAAACTTTCTAGCCAACCGCCCGAGCCCTCTTAGACCCCTCCTCCACCTATGAGAAAGTCAGCTCATAACTCCTCTTTAAATAATGATGTACTTGAAATGTTGATATACTACGTATTAAATGGAAATATCATTTAATTAATTTAGCTCCCTTATATGTCAGCACATAGTACTGCATCTTTATTTATGTTCCCCCCCTTGATGGACTTAGCCACTTCAAAAAAGGCCCTAAATGTTATTCCAGTGGTGAAAAGAAGCTGTGACCACCAGGTTAAAGGCTATATAGAATGTTGTGCTATCCCACAGCGTCTTCTACTGGAGAGAAACGTGCAAATGTCTGCGTTGTTGTCAACCTGGATTAATAAGACCTACAATGAAATGTTATTTGTCGGGGAGATAAACCATAATCACAACAGTAGATTTTAGTCAGATTTTATAATCCAGGGCCATCACATTAGGCACCAGACATTAGAGTCCAAAAGTCATCTGATGGTTCATTAAAAGGTTTTAATATCCTATGCTTACATTATCATAATGCCCTGGTAGTAGGTTATTTCTCCTAAGACATACCTTTCTGCCTGTAGTTATCAGTTCAAAAGCTTTATAGAGGCATTAAGGGAATAGGGGTAAAACATCGGACAGCGCCCGCGGTCCGAAGGATGGAAACTTTGGGGTAAGGAGTAACCACTGAGCTAAACCGATGCAAAACATGAACAAGTACAACTCGTATAAATAGGCTATATGAGCAACTGGACATATGATGACTGGCTTGCAGGTGTCTTCTGGGTTCAATCCAAAAGCCAAAAGCAAGAAAGTTAGACCACATGTTGGATGAACATAGACCAAATCCACAAAGAAACATAATAGTAATGCGATCATGGTTAAAGGTTGAAAGGAGGGACTGACGCGTCTGCAGAGGACAGGTGCCTCACTTCCTGAACAGGTACCTACTACAGATCACATGGAGTCCAAAATAACAGTTCACCACTTTGATTTGTTTAATTTACGGACTGGTGATAGCCTGCATGAAGTTAGCTGACAGCTTCAGCTGACTATTATCTTTTATTATTATTACACCATAGTAATTCACTTTTAAGGAAAACTTATTTGTCCGGTCTCATTTTATTTTATTTTTAATTTTTTTAACTTTATTTTTTGGCATGAAAGACTAGTCCTCATAGAAACGAACGTGAGTATGACTCGATTGTACCTTTATCTTTTTTACTTCTATATTTGTCGGCATATCCCACAAATCTAAAGGCTAAACAGAGCGAGTTCATGCTATATCCGGACTGAGTTTTGAGTTACGTCATCTTTTAGGAGTGTAAAAAGTGTTTTGTTACGTTGACACTGATAATCCACTAGAAGGCGCTAAAGACCAAGAAAAGACAAGCCAAAATCCAACGTCTGTCGTCCTCTCACACTGAGACACGCTGATATGCACATGACTTAAGGTCCACATGTAAGGCGATATTTGTGCGTCTCTATTTAAATACACAGTATAAACTTATCTTTGTACACGAGTCCCTTTTGCCATAACCTGTGTGTGTGTGTGTGTGTGTGTCAGTCAAATGAATGTGCATGCCCCCATGAGATTATTTTGATTATTTCGACAGATGTGTTTTTGTGTGTGTGTGTGGGGGGGGGGGGGTTGTTTGTGTGTGAATGTGTGATGTGTGTGTGTGTGTGTGTGTGTGTGTGTGTGTGTGTGTGTGTGAGATAGAGAGAGAGAGAAAGAGAGAGAGAGTGAGGGCAAAGAGAAGTAAAGAGACACCAAAACACAGAGACACGATGAAATGGAGGGTGACTTCCACCAGTGATGAGCTGCGGCTCATCACTCACTGCTGTTTCCTTAATAAGTTGCTGAACTCTATCCAGTGCGTCACCACGATATCTATCAAAGGAGACAAACAAAACGAGATGTGGGGTTCGAAGCAAGGTGGGAGGTCATACATCACTGAGAGAACAGTGGGACAAAGCAAGCGGCGGATGGCAGGTGAAAGGAGATAAGAAAACACAATTAATCCTTCCAAAGTCAACAGAAAAATGTGAAAGACACACAGTAGCAGAACAAGTGGTGAAGTGATAGGAAAATGAAGAGCGGGGATAGGGTAGTGGAGAGGGAGGAAAAAGAGGGAAAGAGAGAGAATACAGGGTTTCGTCCACATGCTCCTCAGCTGTGTAAACTGAAGGTCTCTGCTGCTTCTCGGATTCCCCTGAAGAAGGGGGATATTTATAGGAGGCTGGCAGTTGCAGTGAATGGACCCTTGCTCTGTCACACCCACTAATATTATTATTATTACTTTATATGCGCAAAAATGGAAAATGTCAGCAACCCGAGAGGCCTACAGAGACAGTGCGTGCATGTAGTGTGTCTCACTGCTTGTTAGTGTGTGTGTTTTTGCTGTGTGTGTGTGTATCTTCATGTTCGTGAGAAACTGTCTGTTGGTGAGACATAGCATTTATATGAAATGGGCAAAAGAAAGAAGCAAGAAGTACAGAATTAGAGAACAGACAAACAGGGAGAGGTTGGCATGTATCGAGGGGTGTAACTTGATCTACTGAACTTATTAGTGCTGTCAAAGAGTGAGAGAAAAGAGAGAGCAAGAGAAAGAAAGAAAGAAAGAAAGAGAGAGAGGTGGAGCAGGGCAAGACAGACACAGACATGAGCACATATTCCAGCTCCAGATTATAAGATTCCCGCAAGTTGCAGACGTGTTGAAACAGACTACACACATATGCACACACATATGCACACACACACACACACACACACACACACACACACACACACACACACACACACACACACACACACACACAGACACAGACACACACAGACACACACACACACACACACACACTCACTCACTCACTCACTCACTCACTCACTCACTCATACACACACGCACACAGGTCCACATCCACCTGGTAGCAGATGCAAACCCAGGCACACATGCAGAAACACAAATAGTCTGATAGACATAACAGACATGCACGCGCATGCACACATGCTGGGAAGAGAGGAAATTCCAGAGGGAACAGGTGGGAGTGGCGATACCAATCTATCAGGATGACTTTGATCTTCCCATGCCTCTGTCACCACTGGTGAAATACCCTGGATGGATCAGGCTGGTCTCCAATTAATCATAATGTGCATACGCACGCCAAAAAGTAATAACAGCACCACAGCAAAATACTTGCAAAGCAAAATTGTAGCTTTGTGCACATCAGGTTGTAGGTGCACATTGAAAATTTAGCTGAAATGCATCCCAAGTTCCACAGTGCTGACTGTCTGTTTGTCTACCCACACTTCCTCCTGTTATGTCCAAAGTAAAGCACAGATAGAAGAACAGTGGCAACTCTTCAAGTGAGTGCTGTGTTCAATGAGAGAAAATGATCTAAGGGGGCAGTGTTGAGAGACACTTTAGAGAGTCAAAGTGAGCTATACCTGGAGATTAAAAGTAACATAATGGGAATGTTAAGATAGGTGAAATGAAACTGCAAACATCATCATTTAACCATTTTAATCCCTCTAATTTTCTCATGATTGTCAACAAGATGATCTGAGATTTGAGGGAGGGAAGAAAAACATGAGGAAGGAAAAAAGGAAGTGAAAAGGGGAGACAGAGAGGAGACATGGCTCTGGCACAAATGCAGTGTCTACTGAGGACAGAAGTCAAAGCTCAAGTGTGTGTGTGTGTTTGTTTGTGTGTACATGTGTGTGCATGTGTATGAGTGTGTCCTTAGGGTGACCTGAACCTTAGGGCATATTAAACAAAATCATTCAGTACAATGTCTCATCACAAGGAAGAAAATACCAGAATGTCCGTAATATCAGCCAAGAGTATCTGTGTGTGCGTGTGTGTGTGTGTGTGTGGGCGAGTGCCAAGGCTGATATGAGAACAGAGAACCCCTGCCTTAGGGGCCACAAAGACAGTTGATTGACAAGCCACATGAATGTGCCTGTGTAACTCTCTCCTTACCAAATCCTCATAATCACACCGCCTCTCCTCTTTTGTCCCTCCTCTCCACCCATCCCTACCTCCACTTCCCCTCTTCCCAGCCCTCCTCATCCTCTACACCCTTCTCCCAATCGTCCCTCCTTCCACTTCTCTATTTCTTCCAGGTTCTTTTTTTATTGAGAGGCGGGCGTATATTAATGACCCCCTCGATAATTAGCTACTTTAAAGCATAAAAAGTCATGAATGGAGGCCTGCCCATGAACAGGTTTTTGCACATAAACACATTGGTCAGCTCACAGAGTGTGCTGCGTGGCCAAAACATGAGGAGCAATCGAGAAAACATGCAAGGAGGAAAAAACTAAATTGTGACGGAAACCGTTTGCAGAAATTATTCATTTCCCTCCTTTTTTATGTTTTCCTTGTGCTGACTGTACACCCCTCCCTCTCCCCAGCCTCCCTCTTTCACTCTCACTCTTTCCCTCTTGCACATTCCACTCCGTTTTGCATATCTCTGACCCCCCCTTGCACTATACCTCACCATTTTTAAAACAACTCTCCTTCTCCCTCTCATTCTTTCTTTTTCTCTTTCCCTCTCTCCGCCTCATTCCCGCCCTCCCCTCACTACCTGACATTGTGGCTCAATGCCCAATGAGTCACACCTCTGCTAAAATCATCAGAGATGGAGAGAGGGAGGAGGGAGCAAAAGAAAGAAATCGTCAGGGAGAGAGAAAAAGCAGGAGAGTATGACAGAGAGAAAAATATAGAAAATAAAAATGGGAGGAGAGAAACTTAGAGAGGCAGAGAGAGGGAGCCTCGGGGGAGAGAAAAGAGCATAGAGTGCGTTTAACTTTTTGACTCCAGTAGTCAGTGTGTGCTTGTCAGTAACAGTTAGCCTGTAGACAACAACACTTTCCACACACTGCTTAGGCACACACACATGCATGCACAAATACACACACACACACAGCTATATACAAACATAGCCACACAATGACATCGTGCATAAGCCCACCTGCATGCTCTACAGACGCACACACACGTACAGCAATCAGACATGCAAACAAACCAAAGAAGAAAGTGTGGCTGCAGCCCTG
Organism: Scomber japonicus; assembly: GCF_027409825.1. Taxonomy (NCBI): domain Eukaryota; kingdom Metazoa; phylum Chordata; class Actinopteri; order Scombriformes; family Scombridae; genus Scomber; species Scomber japonicus. Next base: position 16,196,979 of record NC_070585.1, on the reverse strand, counting down.
CCTCTCTACATCAGCCTCCCCCACCCTCTCTAGCCGTTTCCCTTGGATACCACACAAACACTCCCTGTTGGGCAACACTGGGAGTCAGGAGAGGACGTACATGGGTCACACACCACCCCAAGCGCTACGAGTTTGAAAGTAGTTGTATGTATGAATGTGTATTAATGTGTGTTTTGTGCATTTTGTGCGTGTATGTTTCAGTCATGAGTTGTAGTGTTTTTGCACAACTATAAATGTGCTTTTGAAAGAAAAACAAGTGAAAGCAAAGCTCAATTCTATGATGTTGCATGTGTTATAAAGGTGAGGTAGGAGTATGAGGAGTATGTGGGGAGGAACTACTGTTTACATATATATTGTCCAAGAGACAAGGAATAAAAGAGGGGAATGAGAAAGACGAGTTTACCAGATGCAAAAACTGACATGATAAAATATCCAGAGTGCAAAAAAAAATCTAAATAGAAAGATTAATGTCTGGGTGGAAAAGTATTGTTTACTACAATAAGTCTCCATCATCCTCCAATTTTACTCATGACGACTCTTATCCCTGAACTGTGACCTTGGCTTGCTCGTCACAGTGGGGACCTGGGCTTTAACGAGGCTTTGTGTTTTATGAACCCTGAGGGATCGCTGCAAGCTGTGTGGATGTTGCTGTGTGCCACGTGCCTGTCATCATTCAGCAGTGTTGTTTCTGAGCACTTCTGTGCCTCAATCAGACAAGCTTGTGCTTCTGAGAGACAAGCGTGTTTTATTTTTGATGTGAGATCAATAGGTCTGTTTAAAACTAAATCAATCAGTCCATCACTCAATTGTTTTTCTGTCTTAAAGATCTTCAGGTTGGCTTATCACCACATGTCCAGATGGAAGGAAACCAAGTTGGTTTCATGTTTCCTTTATCTTGGATTTTGCACCGAGGGATTCGTTTTGATTTTAGGGAAACTGAAAGACTACAGCTGAAGACTCCTTAGTACCTCTACAAATGGCACAATCTATTCTGCTTTGATGGGGTCAATCCCAGCTGAAGCCCCAGGCTTAGGAAGCGGAACAGGCCTCTGTCCATAGCTGTAATGTTTTTAAAGCCATACCAGCCAGCCACAAAGCTCCTTTTGCCCTTTGTACAGAACACACCAGACAAAACCTTGGAAGCCATCCACTGCAAAGCACATTCCCGAAGTATTTCTTTTTTCTTCTTTTTACAAGTGTGGGATGGGGTCGAACAACAATTACGGTAAAATGTGACTAATATGTCACAGACATACTGGTGTGTTTTTTTTCTTTTCTAACCTACTCTTTCTCTTTTTTTCTTTTTCCATCCATCCTCTGCTCTCTTCTTGAAAATTCTTCCCATTTCACATCAAACCCCTGTAATTACAAACAAAAGCGCTGACTCTTCTCCAGCTGAAACAATGATAATGATGGAGAGTAGTAAGTGCATGTGTGCGTGTGTGTGTCTTCATCAAAGCAGCGTTGACGTTGATGGGTGTAGAGAAATGTGTGGAGGACAGAGAGGATTAACACAATCTGGGCATGAAGCCCCACAACTGAGAGAATGGTGTGTGTGTGTGTGTGTGTATGTGTGTATGTGTGTACATATGTTGACTGTCTTGATAGCAACGATCCAACACACAGCTGCTCTCTAAGCTTGGCATTTAAATGAGGCAAACAGACACTCGGAGCAAATGGAATACAGACAGAGGCGGTGACAACACAGACAGATAGCAGAGATTTGAGAAGCAGAGCAGACTTAAGAGCAGGTTGCATTTATATTTGGGCTGTAAATGCTGTAAACCATAGAAGTAGAAATTCTATCTCACTTTTAAACAGAAAGAGATTAGCATAGTTCAACCTGAAGTAGCATAAAATACACGACTAGCATGTTTTTTAGTCATCCCTGTGCCTAACACTTGCATACACTAAACTTGAATATGCAGCTGAACATTAGGTACAATGCACAGAGTGTGTGTTGCGGTAGTATCTAGGCCACATGTATGCATGGTTGCGAGGTAGAGAGTGTACTGCCTGGTTGTGTTTGGAGCGGGCCCAGGCCAGAGGAGCTCAAAGCGCTGAATGTCATCATCAGAGCTGTCTGAGAGCCAAGCAGTAATCACACCCAGATCACCTACACGCTCACGCCAACTTACAACACCAGTCACCCCACAGTAGTGTGTGTGTATGTGTGTGTCTGTGTTTAAAAAAAAAAAAAAGGGAGACTGATTGAGAGGGAGAAAGAAAATGAAACACAAGAAGTATATGTGCATGCAGCAAGTATGCATCCTGTGTTACAGAGCAAAGAGTGTGTGCATAGACAAGCATGTGGTCATAGAGTGTGAGTAGTGAGTGAGTGAAGGCTATGGATGTGTGCGCTGGAGGAGAAGAGGGTGTATTTTTTCTCTCCTCTTTCTTCCTCCCTCTCTCTATGTCAGTCTTATATCCCACCCCTCTATTTTCCATTTTTACATGGAGCTCCAGATGTGAAGGCAGTGAAATATTAAATTACAGAAATGGGCTTGTTTCTGCACTTTGGTTATATCAAAAACAACCCAGCCTCTGCTCTCTCCTGACCTGACACACACTCGTACTCACACTTTGACTATCACACTTTATGCTCTGTGTGTGCGTGTGTGTGCGTGTGTGTGTGTGTGTGTGTGTGTGTGTGGGTGCGCATGTGTGTGAGAGACCAGCACAGGTGAAAGTCACAAATTACACTAGTGATTGTTACTTATGGTGAAGATTTTTGTGTACTTGTACTCCTGAGTAAATGTTCAAAGTCACTTGTTTGACTTTGTGTTTAGACCTGCGTGTTATTTTAGAATATAAAACAGCTCATTTTCAAGTACAAACCGTCCATACACACTGCATCAGAATCAAAAAGCAACCACCATAGCTGGGTCCTGGGGCTCTTGCACAAGCACCTGAAGATGCAGTCCTTCTGAAGGCCACTAGATGCTGGCCTCAAGAAAACTTACTACACTGAAGTCAACAGACCATTATACATAAAACAAAGACATACATAAAAAGTGGTCAGCTATCAATTTGTCAAAGTTTTTTTCTTAGTTTCCATTCAGTTAATATTGCTACATTAAAGGGATATTAAGGCTTGAAGGGAAGTATATCTGGAGAGACTGATTCATTGATTTGTGTGATTATCACAGCCTACTATTCTCCGCTTCAAACATGGAAGCTTCAAAATTCCCTTTATTATTATCACTAGTTATTTCATATGGATGTCCATATTATTTTTTCTCAACAGTCTAGCTATACTCTTCCTTTTAGTATCCCAAAGATAGATAAAACCAAGCCATTGTTTACTTTCATGATAGTTGCAACTGTAATATTATGGCATTAAGTCATTCATATAATTCATTCAAAATAATGAGATAATAGATCATCAGAGTAATCATAAACTGGATGTTAAGATGATCACAGAGCAGTGAAGTGAAGTCTGAATATGCATGAAAAAAAAAGTTTTTGTTTTTCTCTTTTATGCTAAAATACAGTATACAGAACTTTTTAAAGTATGTTTTGTCTTTTGTGGATTAATATATCAGCAGTTCTGGATAAGAGAAAATTGTCACAGTAGTAAATATTTAATACATTTTATTCAAACAGGATTTTTTAGTACATTTTTCAAATTGTCTTGTGAGCAGTTAACATTTAGGACTTGCAGCAGTTCACAGTAGTGTGCTGTTTTCAGTTTGTTGAGAATGAAATGAATGAAAATTATTTAAATCAATTCAGTTCAATTTGAAACTTAACCAAAATCAATCATGTGCAAGATAGATCAATGTCAGTAAGTCAAATGTATGAAGTGACAACAACAATAATAAGTAATAATAATAACAGTAATTTCCAAATAACTGATATGATTGAATATAACATAATTATTTAGTAATAATGACATCACAGCATGCATCGTGACATCACTGCATGCATCGTGACATCACAAGTGATTTTGAGTCTTGTAATAAATATGCAGAAAACAGGCTTACATGATGAGTATACATTGACGTTATAATCAATCATCTGATGATACAGGCAGCTGCATACACTGATGAGGACCAGGGGTTACAGTTGAAAGTTGAAAGAGGCTTGGAAGTTGACCTTTGAGTTGATATTATTTTGACATGCATAAAGTAATAGTTTTTCAATCTTGACGCTTCTAAGTGTGTTGAAAAAAGCAGTTTTCTGATAAGTATGCATTAGAAAGGATGGAGGATGAAGAATCAAGTGCAGTTCAAGTAAGCCTCATTCCAGACTTTTTCTATGGCTACAATTAATAGCAATTACTCACATTTTGTGTTTGATATTCTTGTCCTGACAGTCAAATACATGTATGTCAACAAAACTTAGGAGTCAGTTACATACCGTAATAATTTTTTCTCAGCTTCATATCACATCTGTTGATTATACAGCAGCTTGCATTACAACATTACAACATCCCCAAAAGTCTATGCTCTCCCTGCTGCACATATTGTTCTGAAAGTGTAGCCCCCTGCTCACCTTCTCCATAAACCCTGAGCTATCCTGGGGGATACACATGATTTACTGATTGAGTGTAGACAACCTGATAGCAGTTTAGGATCACAGTAGAGTTAACACACTGTCAAATGCCATGCAATGAGCACCTCAACAGGGGACAGATGAGAGTAACATGTGAGCGTATGCTGGGCGTGTGTATGTCTGCACATAGTATATGAGAGGGGTGAGTGTGAACTGAGTGTGTGTCTTGTGTGTATGAGTGAAGTGTGTGTATATGTCTGTTTGTGTGTGTGAGGGCTACCCTGCTCAGGGCATTGACTGAATTGTTTCCACATGTGTCTTAACGCAGAGTTCTGGGCGGGTTTGGAGGACAAGAGAGGAGAGGGGGCTGCTATAGTTAGTGTGGGGGGGGGGGGGGGGGGGGTCAGGTTTCATAGCACCATGTAGCACATCTGGGCTACGAGAGGAGAATTAGAGTTCCCACGACTGAAAACACATAGCCTACACACACTTGCATTTGCACACACCTTAATAAACCACCATCAGTAAACAAATATCTGTGATGTGTAAGCAATGACCATGTGCAGATCCACCACAATAAACAACACAACAAAGAACATACATGCACACATACTCGGCAGCTACACACATGGTACAACCTGTTACACAGTTATGAATTTTTGAATGATCTCTATTGCCATTACATTCAAGTACAAAGAAATTTCGCATGGTTTCTCCTGATGTAGTTAAAATGAAACAAATAAATTAAAGCTGTACCAGAAAACAGCAGTAATAGCAGCATAATGTTCAAAAAGTAATGCTTGTGCAAGTTCACCCTCACACATTTTATGTTATGCAAGTGCTTATTGTATCATGCTCTGTTGCTTTTTAACCCCAGTCTTTATCCATTACACACACATACACTCCTGCATACACACATACACACACACACACACACACACACACACACACACACACACACACACACACACACACACACACACACACACACACACACACACATACACACATGCACACAAACACCACTTCTTCCCTGGCACAGCTGTCCCAAATGCTGCGGGCACACGGGCGTTTCACTGGCACAACACATGGAAGGAAAATCTGAATGTGTTCTCACTAATCATTCCACTATTCCACTCAGAAAAAGGGAGAGAGAGAGAGAGAGAGAGAGAGAGAGAGAGAGAGAGAGAGAGAGAGAGAGAGAGATGTGGAGGACCAAAGGATGAGGACGGATGAGTGCAAGGACTGGACGACCTGTATAGCAGGTGTTGAAAGGTGAGGAGACAGGAGACAATGTGAGCGTCAGAGTGAAAACACGAGAAGAAAGAGAGAGTGACAGAGCGGGATAAAAGCAGGTTAGAGGTGAATGGATCGGGAGAGCGGGTGGGAGAGAGAGAGAAAGAATGAGTGAGATGGGATAAATGGGGGCATGCCAGTTCCATAAATGTTTAATTGCCAGCAGGTTTATTCATGTTAAGAGAGAGAGAGCAGAAGAAAGAGAGAGCTTAAACAGTACAAAATCTGTCTAGAGACCCCAAATCTAATTTACACAACAAACAGAGAGAGGAGAAAAGAGAGGGCAAAAATGGAGGGGAAGAAAGGGGGGTGGGAGGGAGGGGGGAGAAAAATGCTAATTGGCTACAGTTGGGCATGTCTGGCCTGAGATGAAAGAGGAAGAGGACAGAGAATGAGGGAGCAGGAGGGAGGGATGAGAGAGCAAAGGAGGGAGTGCGGCAGGAAGAGCATGGGCTTAACGGACAGACGGATGGATGGATGGATGGATGGACACATGGGTGAAAGAGTGTCATCTGTAGTTTATACCACACAATGTGTCCCAGGCTTAACCATTGTTGTTACCTTTTTTCTTCCACAATTCTAACTTGAATGTCTGATTTTTCCCCAAAAACGTTCACTGAATGAATTAATGTATGAATGAAAGTAAGGTTAAAAGATGTAAAGACTAATGATGAGTGTTGACTATTGTCAGAAATTAAAATCCTATAATTGAAGGTCACATCAATAGTTTCTTGCATACTTTCAGTGAAGATATAAATATTTGTTTTTTAAGTTAAGGTTATATGTGAAAATGCCATATTTACTTTGGAATTAGTAGTTTGGCAGAAAACAAAATTATATCTCAAGGTTTCTAGAGCCTTCAACCACAATTCATTGCCTTCATCAGTAATTGTCATGGAAATGGCTCAGCTGCCCTCACCTGAACTATGGTCATGTGTTCAACAGTAAAATAAAAAGTTACTCTAATAAGTGAAATAAGTGAATTTATTTTTTGGGCATGATTCAGATTAATTTGTACAATCTCTCTCTCTCTCTCTCTCTCTCTCTCTCTCTCTCTCTCTCTCTCTCTCTCTCTCTCTCTCTCTCTCTCTCTCTCTCTCTCTCTGTAGTCTCCTATTTTACTGTAAAAGGGAACACCTAATTCAATGCCAGCCATGTAATGGGGAGCACACATGATTGACATTTGGTAAGTAGCTACTGTTTATTGGGCTACCCATCAAAATGGCTCAGAGGAGAGGATGGGCTGCATGGTAATGCATTTTACTGTTCCAGTAATATTTACCCTGCCACAGTGTTTCTCCATCTGTGGATGCATAGACTTTGAATGGAATCCTAAAATGAGTCAGATTGGACTTTCCCAGCTGTGCAGAGTTTTGGCATTGTTTGCTATTTTGTTGCACTTACGTATACTGGAACTGTTTTGGCTCCAGAGTACTTTCCTGAATTGAAACAACACAATCGCAAAGCGTACCTCATACTTGTTTTTGTTTATGGTGCCCCACATCCCCTCCCCACCCACCCCATTTTGTTGTCTCTCACTCTGTTTATCTCTCCCATTTTATTTTCATAATCTCCTGTTTCCTTCCTCATCCTCCCTGCCTCTCCTGTGCAAGCTTATTGCTGATTGCTGTATCACCCCCCCCCCCCCCCATGATCTATGTGTGAAGAGCAGACTCCAAATGTCACCATGAAAACATGATACCAACTTAGTAGGTCAGCATTGTCCAGAGAAAGGTCAGAGTGTTTCTTGGGCTTGGACAGAGTTTGGCACTGGTTGGATGACGACGTGTGTGAAGTGGCTGAACCAAAGGTAGGGACATTCTTAAAAAGCCTCTCCCCCTGTCTTCCTCCCTCTCTAACTCAGACCTATGTCTTCAGGCTGATACAGCATCTGTGCTTTGTTAAACATATTACTGTTACGCAAGAATCTGGGGCGAAGAACAACACTTGCTAAATATTTTGTTTATTGAAGTTAAAAATGCATTCAATTGCGGTCATGAATTCTGCTTTAGAACCTTCATTCGGATTAATCATGAAAACAAAGCAGCACTGAAAAGGATAATAAACTCAGGGCAGGCACTGGTGGCAAAATCTCCTTTGGTGTGTACCTGACTAGGTTTGGACTTGGGCCAGAACCAGACCAGGAAAGCAGGTCAGGGGGTGCTGTTCTGCAGGAGATCTGTTTGGAGTCTGCTCTGTGTGTGTTGTGTTTAGCACGGTTTAGTCAGTCTCCGATTTACAAACATTTAAGGCCCCGCTGCTGTGCTGTTTCATTTTTCATTTAGTCGCAGCCCAAGGCCATGTCCCAGATTGGAGACTGCTACACAGCACACTGCTGCACTCTGCACCGCACCAAGCCGCTCCCCTCCTCATCGTCTGGTCTGGTCTGAGGAGATGAGGACCCGCCGGTGACCCCAAGCCATGCAACACACACACAGCACACATTCTTCCTATACGCACGCTCACACACACAAACCTGAGCAGAAAGCAGACATATTTCTACTCATGCACACAAACACACACAAGCAAGCCAAGAAAACACAGACAGATAGGCAGACAGAACACACACGCAGACAACATGCGGAACAAGCCGTCTAATGCCACTAATACGAAAAAATCTACAGAGACAGACAGGTATGACACAGCAGCCTAAAAACACAAAGAGAGACATTACACACTCTGCAGAGCACAGTGAAGTGTTTAGTAAGGTCTAACTCTCTCACTCTATTTTCACTGAAACAATTGAACTGCTTTAACTCCATATAATGTAAGTTATATGTAAGATCTCTTCAGAGTTGCTAACATTCTGTGTTTTCCTCAAAAAAGTGTGCTATTATGGTAAAGAGTGGAAGAGGAGGATATGGGAGATACTCAACCTGATTGTCTGGCAACCTTTAACTTCCAGCAATTAATAATATACTATTTATATATTAATAATATAAGCTACTTTAACAGCACAATATTAGTACCAAATACATGACTACAATGGGTGTCATACAAACTAAACATTTTACTTGCCAATATACTGCAGTTTTATGCAAAACAAAGTAGACAAAAGGCTTTGCACACAATTATCAGTTTTAAGCATCCACAAAGCACAGTGTGTGTTATTTCATTGAAACTTCAAAATAAAAGCATCTCTGTATGTTACTCCAAAATGTATTTTCAGAATCATGTCCCTAGTAATGTTTGGTCACCGGTTACCCAGTTTCCTATAAAGTCTCACATTTTCTGTAAGTACTACTTGTAAAATAAAGAGTGTGCAACAGAAGACATAGACAGAGCTGCAATTTTCTCACACATTTCTCGAAATTATGCTTAATTTCCCAACACTCTAAACACAAATGCATAACTGCACATGCATCTTCACAAACTTCAAACTTCCATGTCCAAACCAAATTCTCCACTCAAATCTATTTAATCTTACATTTAAACCAAACTTTGCCTTCAGACATCACATAAAAGCCATCAAATACACACACACACACACACACACACACACACACTACAAAACAGCCATTAATGAGATGAATTCAAAACACTTAAGTAAAAACCTGTTACTGCAATGAATAATGGAGATATGATTTTCCCCCAGAACAATCTCTTCTACATTATGAACACAATATAAAGACACAAAAGACACAAATGTTTAATTCCTCAATGTACTGTAATAAAATAAACTGAAATTGAGAGAAAAAAAGTAAATGTACTGTATGCAAATACATACTCTGTACATATGCAAATGCTAATGATAAAGAACGAAGACTACAGTCAAATAATTTCCATGTATTTACCAGTGTAAACTAATGACAAAAAAGTTTGTACATAAAGAAATAAATCGCATTTATTCTGCCTCAGGTCTTTCTGAGGCTTTCTGAAATTAGTGAACTGACCCACAATAACCCTGTTATGTGTCTATCCCAAGGCTGATTGGTGTGTGAACAATTTTGACTCTGCCTCTGTTTCCACCTGGAGAATTGTGTGTTAATTAGGTTCCAGCTGTGATGACTTGAGTTAATGATATTGAATGCCAGTGCTTTCTAAATGAGCACATGAGTGAATACAGGGGAATAGTGTTTACAGTTTTGGGAAATGGCTCTTTGTCTTTTGAGAGATTGCGTCATGGTTTGGGATGATTAATTAATAGGCCCATTTATAGTGTGTAAGCAATCAAGAAAAACTATAACACTGAGTCACAATGCTTTATTGGCATTAGCCTGTAGCTAACTCAACTAATATTGGTGCAGTACGGTAACTCTGTAGGAATAGACAGAAGCCAACTACAGAAACCTACACAAGTCACATAGAAGTCTCACAAAACACTACTTTTTACTACTTTTTTATGTGGCTTCTATTAAAACAACTACATATGAATGGCCTTATTAAATTGCTTTAAACCAAACAAGTCACAGCTGCGTTGTCACTGCTGTGTGCAGCTCTTGAAAACAACAGGGGGCATGCCTTGCATCTTCTTCTGTGGTTTTAAAAGCAGGCAACAACAAAAAAACTGTCCTGAGAGCAAAGCCTGCACCAGAACTATCCTCACAGGAGGCCTACATGCAGACCTCTCTTGCAGCAGTAGTTGGTGATGTGGACTATCTGAAGTGGTTAGTATTTATAGTTCAAACTTCACTGGACAAAACTCATTCACTTGGTATTATATTAATTTCAGGTGATAGGTGTTGTTAGCTAATTTGTGGTTGCTGCTCAGACATGCTCTTTAATTAAACAACTTTATTACTGTTGGCAAAAATGTATCCCAAATGTAAATCAAGAAATCTGGTCCTTTTTAATAAAGAACAAAGTGTCAGTAACAGTTGAGCTTTATAAGAATGTTCTGTAATCAATCTAAACTTTAATCTTTGAAATTAGTGGGAAGAATATTTACTATTTAATGCCATCTCTCCTCTTTTCCAAGAGTGGATCAAGAGCAGAGTTATTATTGCATATGTGTCATTAAGAGATCATTATTTATAAATTATCCACAGCTTGTCCAACTGATCTAATTGTGACTGTCAAGCATCACTTTCATGAAAATCCTGTAATCAGCAACCTGAGCAGCGCAGAGACACACAGACAGGTTAGCTGTAGCCTCTCAGGTAAACTCTGATGTCATGGTGTAAGATCTATTCATAGGGTCACAAGTTGAATGAAAAATAACACAAACTGAAGATTTTAGATGATTTAAAGACAGGTTTGAGCATCACTGTGGATCTGCCATGAAACTCTTGAGTTGTGTTTCCCAAATCCACAAACTGAAAAGACAGAATCTCAGATGAGGTTTAAAAACCTTCAAGAAGCTAGTTACAGAGCAGCGCTTTACCTATAGGTTTCTATACATTTATTGTGACAGTCTGTAATGTGTTTTTCTTTTTATATTAATTATGGTCTCAGACTTATAGTAAAGTGGCCTATCAATAAAATAAAACATAAAAATCTGAGAAAAAAACAAGATAGAAGTCAAATTTCAGGCAAGTCAGCAAATGTATATTCAGTGACATACACATTTTGCAGAGTCAGCCTCTTTATGAGTGTATGTGTGCGCACATTTACCTATGACAGAGAAAAGAGGATAGAGAGCAAGCACACATACACAATTATTTTGGCCAATCCGACAAAAAATGTCCTTACCAAAGTTACAGCCAAACCTACGCCCTTGACTCTCACACATAAGTATGCAAAGGTGCCAGTTACACATACACATCAACACACCTGATAACCAATCAAATGCATGCTGTACACTCCTCCATGCACACATCCACACATTATAGAGAAACACAAATACACATTTGGATCTGCTCACAACAAAACAGAAATACATGTGCACACATATACAGTAGATACAAGTGTGTGTGCACACACACACACACACACACACCTGTGGTTTCAGGCCAGAGCACAGAGAACTCTAGTCTTTGAGCTGTCTGTCCCACTTAAAGTGAGCGCTGCTTGTGAAGAGGACCTGACAGACAGAGAAAACACACACATACACACACGCGCACACACACACACACTGCAATGAGTACACTGCTGGAGCAGAAGACCTGACTAAGCTGAATTTCCCCCTGCTCCCCTTTCCTATTTTCCATCTGCCTCAGCGTAGGAGAACCTGCGTGGGGAAAAATAATGCCCACCATACACACGCCACTCTTCACTTTAGCTACTCTCACTGTGACACTTGAAACACACACACACTGCTAATCCACTCTGTCAATCTCTACAGTTTCACTCCTTCTGCTTTCTATTTTCAGATTTCTTTCCATGCAGCCTCTCAGTATTCTTTCTCCACTCTTCTTCTTCCAACTTCCCAACTTTAGCCTTATCTCTTTTCGGTACCCTAACTCCTCCACCTCTTCCCCTGCCTTCCTTCATCCCTTTGTCATTTCTGTGGTGCTGTGTGGTTGACCAACAGCCAGGGAGAGACAAGTGCAGGAGTGCCGGCCAAACTTGCCTGCCTCTCCGCCCAAATTACATGGGACAGTCCCAATTACCCTGTGGCCAACCAAAGCATTTCCTGGGTTAGCGCTGGTGACGCGTGCCCCCCCTTTGCTGTGGTTACAGGGGGTGTCATTAGACGCTTGTTTTACTGCAACCCCAAGAACGTGCCCGCCGGCCGCATCCACGCCACAGGAAGTGCAACTGCAACGTTCCAATAACTCTGCCGGGTCTGATGTATGACAAATAGGAGAACGTTAGGGGTAACGTTGGAGCTTGTAGTAAATTCCAGCTGGCCTGGAGGGAGATGCAAAGGGAACGTTGCAGGGAAAATAAGAAATTCTAGACAAGCTGCTGTGATTTCTTGGAAGCAGATAAATGTGAGCTGTACTGTTTTGTGGGATTTAAAACACTGGGATTAAATAAGGAGAGTTTTTTGGACAGGTTATCTCCAATACTATGCAAGGTGTAAAGCACAGATGTGGAGGGAATAAATCATCTACTTTGATTTTGACAGCAGTGGTGGAGGTTGGAAATTAGTAAAAGAGTTTGCAATAAAACACGCAGTCGGTACAAATACAGAAAAAAGAAAAAAAATGAAATATACAGTATATGTTTTTTAGGATATGTTTTTTAGGATATGATTTTCATGCTCACACACTGTATGTGGCTACAGACACATGTTTGTGTGTACAGGTCCATGAGTGAGGGTGCAATTTGCAGAAACATTTACTCAAGTACTGACTTTAAGTACAATTTTGAGGTACTTACACTTAACTTTCCATATTATGCTACTTAACTATGTTAATGCATCAATAATAATACTACATAGACAATGATGTTATGCTTAGAAAGTAGCTTAAGTACATTATGCCTATGTGCCTTTACAAACAGCACCAGTCTAAGGTTTGGACACACCTTTCCATTCCCTCAAATATGAAAGTGGGTCCAAACTTTTGACAGTAAGTAAAACTTTGAAAGCAGGTGTTTATATTGGTAACGGATACTTCTTCAACCACTGCACGTGACACAACGCAGAGTCAACAGTATGTCATAGAAAAAAATGAAAGTAAAAACGTGAGAATTAAAAGCTAACAATGGGGAGTGGGAGTATAGGGGATGGAGTGAAAAAGAGAGAAAGAGATGGATCTCATGGAGGAAAGTAGGCAAGCGGAGAAGGGAAAGAGTAAGCGACTGACGCACAGAGTGGGATGTGGGTTTTGGGGGGGGGGTGGCTGGCAAAAGGCAGAGTGACGTAATAGATGAGAGGAGAGAGGGATTAGCCGAGTGACAGAGATGAAGGGATGCTCTCTGGTGTCACCCGTCCTCACTCTCACTCCGTCCATCATTCATCTGCAACATCATGGGGCTCCGGAGAGTGTGGCAGCTGTGCATGTCAGCTGTGCACAAGTGTACGTGTGTGTAATCAATTTGTTTGCATACATTTCAAAGTCTGTTTATGCACGCGTATTGTATGTATTAATATTCCTTCTGTCAATCTGTCAGCATTAATGTGCACCATGTGTCTGTGTACAAAGTGTGTATTTTTTTGTATGTATGCTGTGTGTGTGCACGTGTATGTGTGTGTGTTTGTATGTGTGTAGTGTGCCTCTACATGCTATGTGTCTACTTCTAGTTGCCCATCTGGTGCTGCTATGCTGTGCTGCTCAGCCAGCTCTCTAATAGCTCCAATAAGCCTGTGGTTTGCCGCCTCATACACACATGCACACATACACACACATATACACAGATATGTACACACTGGCGCATGAATACACACACACACACATACTTACACACTTAACACAAACCTTTACACACATGCTCCTCTCGCTGTTATTCTTCTTCCAAGAGAAAGAGGCCGAAAAATGACCATTTATTTACTTTGAGTTCTAGGGCTGCGGCAACACAGCCTGCCAGTAGACAGAAAAAAAAGAAATAGTCAGAGAGCGAGACAGAGGGAGTAGGAAGGCAAAAGGTAGGCGAACATCAGAGGAGGACAGAGGGAGGAGCGGTGGAGGAACAAGTAAAGAATGAGCCAGAAAGAGCTACAGGTTGAGCGAGAGGGAAAGAGTTTGCTGGTGGATGTGGAGTAGCAAGCTGTGGTTTGGTCCGGTGCAGCGTTTGGTTGTGTTACAGTCTGGCTGTGGCTTATGTGGGTTGGGCTGAAATGAGCAGGGAAACAAACCCAGGCAAAAAAAGTAGATGAATTCGCTCAGAGCACTTGAAAACACATTACAAGTGCTTAATAAACTTATCTTCCAAGGGATTCTTGTCCATGTTGAGGTTGTGTAAGCATCTAATGAGATGAATTAAGGTTCACCTCAAGTATTTCAAATATTTTGAGCCGTATTTATGTTTGTCCATGTCTGCTGGAGGGAGCACTGCCCTGCCAGCCTGCTCCTGGCCCGGCTGTTGGGGCTTCGTTCAGTAGCAGAGTGTCTTTCCAGCTAGTAGGGCCATGCTGGTTCCAGTTCCAACAAACTGAGAACTTATTTACATTTGGGGGAAAAATATGCCTTTTCAAATATGCCTTACAAGTCATTTCTAGCCAAAGAAATATTTCTACACATGTAAACAGGACAAATTGTCAACTTAACTTTGACGTGATTCCCCTGGATGTGGTGGATTATGCTCACATTCAAAGGAAGGTTGTTCCAGTTTATCCAACAAAACAGGTCTCTCTTCAACTAGATGTTTATTTGAATTCCCCTGGGAAAAGCCAGGTGTTGCCAGTGTACACAGGCCTAATGTGGTTTTGGGGAGTTTACCTCAGAGTGCAGACTACAGGTGCTTGTAGGAGTGTGCTGCAGTGCTCGGAAGATAAGATGCTGCTGAGATGGGAGGAGAGCATGTGTCCCACGAGCCCAGAGCAATATAGTCCAAGTCAGCATGGAGATAGAGAAGGCCAGATTCACTGACTGACAGATACTCAAACACACAAACACACACATACACACACACACACACACACACACACACACACACACTGCCTGTCTACTCTAAAGGCCAAGGTTGCCACAGTTACCTGCTCTCTCTGTCTGTTCCTCCCCTGTTCTCTCTTCTGCTCTTTTTCATCCCTCTCTCTCCCTCCCTCGTCTTCTGTTAATCTGTTCCAGAGCATTGTGATCACATGGAAAAAAAACATAGCAAGTGCACATATTTCCCCCTTAGCCAAGAGTGAAAAAAACACACACACAGGGGTAGGGTGGGGTGTGGGGTGAGGGAGGGGGGGTTGTATGATGGGGAGAAAAAAAAGCGAAATAAACTGTTTATTCAAAGGCAGCGCTGAGTCCTTTTGTTGTGGTGGGGACCTGTCTTTTATTAGCAGCCTGAAAAGCCTTCAAAGGCTGGAAAGACAGAGGACATGCCAACAGACGAGTGTATACAAGGCAGGGGAGAGAGGAGGGGGAGGGAAGGAGGGAGGGAGGGGGAGACAGGAGAGAAAGGGGGTCGGGAAAGGGGACAGGGCGAAAAGGTTTTAGAGAGAGGCAAGCGAATAGGGTCTTGGGACATGAATGGGTAGAAAGGTCTCGGGAGGCGGTGATGGAGGGTTGAGAACTTGAGATTGTGCCACTGGCAGTGAGGACACAGAGCTAAGGCCAGCGGAGAAGGAAAAGGGGGGTGCTGGGACAACTCCAGATGGACCATAATATGGGGAAACTGTTCAGGCCTGTTCTCATATGTTTGCAGCTTTTTACACAAGCAGGACTTTCACAGAGCCTTGTTACTGATTTTGTCAGTGTGTATGTGTGCATGTGTGTCTGTTGGGGAGGTTAAGAGGAGAGTGATGTTTTATATCAGATCTTGATAGTTTAAAAAAAGTTCTGACAAAGACTATTTGGTGTGTGTTGCTCTGTACCTAAATGTGCACACAGTTATGAGTGTGTGTTTGTGTGCATAAACTTAAGTGTGTACAGAAGAAGGATGTATTTGGGGATAGTTTGGAGAGACAAAGGAGACATTCCCTCATTGCGTAACTTCATCGCTCTTATCTCTGCTCTCAAAGCAAACTGTCAATGCTGCCTTCCCACCTCTCTGTCTCTCTCTTTCTCCCTCTTTCTCTCTCTCTCTTTCGTTTTCTGGATCATGTCTTGAGGGGCACAACCTTTTCGCTTTCCCTCCCTCTCATCCTGCTTTCCATCTCATCTCCTGAGTATTCAATCTGTTTGTCTACTTTAGAAAAGTGCTGTGAAAGTGATGTGGCCTCTATGATCCAACCTTAACGTGCGCGCGTGTGTGTGTGTATGTATGTGTGTGCGTGTGTGCATGTGTGTGTGCATGTGTGTATGTGCTTAAAATATGCTGATGGTATGAACCATGTGTGTGGGTATGCACATAAAGCAAGCAATCTATTTTAGTGTTTGTGCACCGTGTGTATGCATGTGCACATCTGTGCACTGTGACCACTCTTGAAGGCGAATCAAAGTGCTCTGCTTTCAATAAGAGTCACAATCAGCAAAGTGGCAGCAAGCAATGACATCACTGCAGCTGGGTCCCCAGCTGGAGCACAGAAAGGACTTTGGCAAGTGTGTGTTTTGTGTGTGTGCGTGTGTGTGTGACTCAGTGTATGTGGATGTGTGTGTATAACAGAGTCAAAGACCAGTGTATGCATAGTTTATTTGTAATATGCATATTTCATGCAATTCGTAAACGCTGTGGCAGAGCAAAACTCAAGCAGGTCCATGCCAATGTAGAACCTTTTCTTGCAGAGTTTATGAGTGTGTGTGTGTGTGTGTGTGTGTGTGTGTGTGTCTGAGTGTGTGTGTATGGTGGCTGAGAGCGTAAGTGAGATTTCCAACCTCAGTCGTCCCCATCAGTCTCTCTGCACATTCTGTGCCTTGTTTCTATTGGAGCAGACAGTGCTGCGGTGAGAAAAACAACAGGAATTTCATCTGTCATTGATTAAGCCCATTAACGGTGGTGTCTGATGTCTTTTACACTCATTCCACACACACCGACATGCAGCTGCACTGACAAACACACGAAGTTACACACACACACCCATGCTCCCGCCATACTGCAGGCTACCAAGACTACCATACAGTAACGGACACACCATGGAATATCATCAAGATCCACACGTGTGTGTTAGTGTGTGTGTGTGTGTGTGTGTGTGTGTGTGTGTGTGTGTGTGTGTGTGTGTGTGTGTGTGTGTGTGTGTGTGTGTGTGTGTGTGTGTGTGTGTGTGTGCGTGTGTGTGTGTGTTTGTGTTGGGTGTGAATGGATTTTCACACGCTAAGTCATGCAAGCCGGAAAATACTGATCATAAACTTCCAACCAGCATGAGCAATCGACAACCCCACAGAACAAAACACACACACACACACACACACACACACACACACACACACATACATACACCACACCATGCTACTGGACGCACAAGCTACTGACGGGGTTTACACACACATACACACATCATGCTACTGGACACACAGACTACTGACGCGGTTTACACACATGTATGTGTTCATTTACACACACACACACACACACACACACACACACACACAGTTAACTGCTCACACATACAAGCCACTCTTTCAAACACACACACGACACAGCCGCTGAAAACACACTGCTACTGAGCATACCACGCAACCAGACACTCCAAACTCACTAAACAAATGTCTGATGTTGTCACTCTGGTATTTACCACTCCACCACTGTCATTTTATAAGCCAGCCTCAGTACGTTGAATGTGCAAGCATTGTGATTTTAGCTGCGCGCTGAAAGTGAAGCTCACATAATGTGACAGTTATTGGTTGAAAACAGAGCTGAATGGCTACAGTTCCACTACGTCAACACAGTTTACATCTCTGTTTCACTGCAGAATAAAATGTTTAGTGATCTACTTGAACACCTGATGTGAAGATTTAGTGATATCCCTCACAGTAGACACTGTACTCTGCACAGCCTGTTGTTTAACACAACTCCAAAATCCATCTGGTAAAAACATATCCGTCCAGCCTGTCTCATTCTCAGTCCAAACACTGAGAATCTGATGTAACAAAACCATTTGTCCATTTACAAACGTTCTTAAACTTTCAACTGAATTCTACAGTCATCTTCAGCAGATGTAGTCATGGGGAAAGGTCACTTGATATCATGTGACCTCAGTGTGGAAGCGTGTGATATTAAGTGGAGGGGACATTGCAACACCTGTCTCTGTTAGAACACAATCTTTGTCAATGACAACTATTTCCATGACAACTGCGCAAAGTCCATCCACTGAGGAAGACCATGGTGATGCAGTTGAAAGCTTTGGAAATAACCAGCAAGAGGACATTGAGTTTCGATTTCATGAACTGGGAATATTATCTGTCATACACATTACAGGAAACTGTGTATAAAATGATGTATATGTGTTATGTATTATGTATATTGTTCCACTTGAGCTAATGTTTCGGCCACAGATCTGCATCTTCAGTTAAATATTTTATTCAGAAATGTTTGTACATAGTTTGTTTATAATGCTGAATCATGTTGTGACTTGGTCATAATGTGACCAAAAGAAATTTTAATTTTAGAGGAGTATCAGAATCAGGATATATGTATATATAGAAGAAAATAGTGTTGGATATACAGATTGGTGAAACAAATTGAAGAAAAAACAACATAAAATGTCTTCATAAGGTGTCTGTAAGATTCACAACAAACCTCAAGAACAACCTCAGTGCTCCGTGGCATAGACTCTCTAAACTGGACGGATGAACACTGTTCTTCCAAATGATATTCCCTCATTTAGTGTCTTGATGATAGTGGTGCAGAGTACTGTCTAACATGTTTTTATAATGTTTATATGTTGTTCTTTTTATATTTTGCTTTATTTCTCTATGTTTGCCCACTCCTTGAAATCCCTGTTTTTATTGTACTGTCTGTGTATGTTGTTCCATAAAATCTTGTTTTATTTTTCTATGCTCTCTATCACTCTATGTTGAAATTTGTATGCTGAAACTGCACCTATATTTTATGGTATTGTATTTTGTGACCTACCTTAACTCTGGTTTTGAAAGCCACTAGAGAACTATAATGTACCTACTTACTTATGTCTGTTCAGAATCTCCTGTAGTTGTGTTGAGATCTGGTGACTGTGAAGGCCATCAAATATGATTGACATCATTTTCATACTCATCAAACCATTTAGACAGTCCTCATGCACTGTACGGAGGCACCAGCAGAGTTATTTAATTTGTCACCTATCTGTGGATGGAAAACATCAAATATCAGTTTCATAGTCTTGTTCATACAGATAGGTTTCAGTGATATGCAACATTTAAAAAATTTGCAGGAAATTGTATTTGCTCAAAACAAAATAAATTAAATGAAAATAATTCAGTTGTGTATAGCTTTTCTATTCTTTTCCATTTTTTAAATGTTTTGTCCAATATGTAGTTTTGTGGTTTATAGTCTCTGAAGTTTCCTTTCACTTCAGTCAGCCCAGTTCTCACCAGATCATTAGAGTCTAAAAAAGTTCCTCCATAATAAAAATAATTTTCCTCCAACTGAGCTGAATACAGGCTATTGAGTTGAGGAGAATAATTTAACCAAATGGTTATCCACCAGCTGTCACTACTTGATTCATTCATTTTTTTACTGCAGAAGCAAAAGGGAGTCATGACTTGCATGATATAAAAATAGAGCTTTCAAAACTCACAAATTTATTATGACTGCAGTTTAATCCTCCAACAATCCAACTTTGAGTTTCAAACAGGTCAAAGCCAAACATTATTATCTGTATCATAAAATACACTGAATGTACACTGGCAAAGCCCTTTACAAGTGCTCCAGTTTGTCATCCTCAGCAATAGAATAGAATAGAATAGAATAGTAAAAGTGATCTGCGCACAAAGCATACTGCAGCACAACTGAACAGGAGAGGAGAGTGAAGCCAACAGCAGAGACCTGAGGGAACAGAGCAGTGATGAGGGACAGCTACCAGAGACACCTAGCAGCTCACACTGTGCACAGCAACCCACACACACTAAGACACATGGGCCATAAAAAACACACATGACTATACACATACATATACAGACCAGAGTAGGGGCACGCACGCACACACACACGTGCACAATACTCACAAGTCCCGACACACATAAGTAACCACACAGACAACACACCTGTAGTGCACATGCATACACATCTTTGTTTCAGTACTCAATGAACACATGAACTCTGCTCTGAATTACAGCTTGTAATCATGAATCCATTGTCATCTGCATGTCTCTTCTTATCTTACTCTCTGTGCTTCCCCTCTCCAGCTTTATCCTCCTTCTTCTCCTTTTTCTTCTTCTTTTTCTATCAAATTCCAGGGATCCGTCACATTCCATATTTCCATCACAGGAGACAGCCCTGTGGCCCTACCATTCTCCAGAAGTCCATAGCTCTGTCCAACACACCAGTCTGACTCCAGAATCCTGTCATGTGCTATAATTTAGCTCTTTACAGAAACGCTTTACTTTCTCTCTGACTGTCACTTCCCATATATCACTGTCATTCAGTTCATCTGTCGGGGGTCTGGGAAAAAGGCTACGGGTGAGCGGAGGTGCCATCAGAATCCTGTCCGAATGTTTCTTGAATGTTTCCTACACTCTGTGCACACACACACACACACACACACACACACACACACACACACACACACACACACACACACACACACATATCACCTATGTCTGAATGACAAAGGGCAGAGGAGAAAGGCAGGTGGGTTTGCACAGAGTGAAGGGTTGAAGAGAGTAGGAGAGAGTGACAGAAGCCAACAGAGAGAGTGTGAGTGAGGGGGAAAGAGCGTGAGAGAAAGCGAAAGAATGAGAGGAAAAAGGAGAATAAAACAACAGGCAAAGTGGAGAGAAAAGGAGAGGGAGAAAGCCTCCAGAGTGCTTTTTTTGCTCCAACGGGACAAAAGGTTACAGCATGACGGGGGTAGGTGTCAGGTGATGTGTGACAAGTTCAAATTAAAGATGACATAATGGCGGGGGCCCAGATGGGGTCCAAACTGGGGGTTGACTGAGACTTAGGGTAGGGGCAGACCGTGGCAACCAAGTCGAGCTGGGCCATGCTGGGCTGGGGTAGGCTGGGGCTGGGCAGCAGGGGGCTACCCTGCAGGCTCCTCCATATGGAACGCGTTAGCCTAGCGATTGCTAATGAAATGCAGACTGACGTCAGGCAGACACCCACCCATTGTTTTGCTGCTTAATTTGTTATAATATTTGTCTTACAAATGAGGATTTTGCCAGGACAGAGGAAGAATGAGAGGCTACAGCCCCTCATGAACAGAAGGTGGGCGAAAGGTTTTACAGCAAGAGTCCAATGTTAAGACGTCAAAGAGGGTTTGAGCATTGACAGTGGAAGTAGAGAAAAGCTATGGGACTTAGCATAAGTGCTAACATAAGAAGGGCAAGGCCCTCAGCTGTCTAAGTGGGAGGTATAGTGACCGGAGGACTAACATGGGTGGGTGAGCTGGAAAGGGAGGGACCGCTTTAAGAGGCTGGGAGTATGTGTTAATTGCATATGGAAGTTTTTAGCATAAACAAACCTTTCTGCATTACTCACAACAATTGTTTTAGGAATGCATCATTCAGACTGCTTCTGCAGCTGCCTGCCTGTTTTATGCATCCTCATTTACACTCTTTTAGTAATTGTTTTTCTTTTATTTATAATTCTCTCTCTCTCTCTCTCTCTCTCTCTCTCTCTCTCTCTCTCTCTCTCTCTCTCTCTCTCTCTCTCTCTCTCTCTCTCTGTCTCCCTCTCTCTCTTCATCTTCTTCAAGCCCATTCACCCAGTTTCCAATATACAGAGAAGCCGTCCTAAAATAGGCTCAGTGGAGCAAGTTTAAGAATGCTTTTGTTATTCCAAAGGAGTTGCTGTAATTGACCACCACCTGGGCATCTGGCAGAAGTCACAGTGAGCCAGAGAGCAGGGGATGCAGTGAGAGAGGAAGGAGCTGTGAATGGAAAGAATGAAAGAAATGACAAAATAAAGATGAACAAATGGAGACTGAGTAAAGACAAGAAAGGAGGAGAGATTAATGAAGGTCGGGTCAGGGGTGAATGATGGAAAGTGTATTGCTATGCCCCTGTCTCCCTTTCCCCCTACCCACCTCTCTCTCTCTGTCTCTTGCTCTCTCACTCTGACATGTCAGTTCGAAGGTGCTTTATTGGCGTGAGTAATGATGGGAGGTGTTGCCAGGGTAATTACATAGCACATTAAAGGGTTTTATAAACATTACAGTTCCTCCTTTGCCCGGTGGCAAGGCCAAAGGGGCAGGAAGAGGGAAAAAACAGAATGAGAGAAATGGACACAGTGAGAGGGAGCAGAAGCAGCACAAAGGAGAGTGGGGAGGATGGAAGAGTAAAGGGCAGGAAGACAGAAGGGAGGAGTGTAGAAGAGATGAACAGAAAAGATGACAGGAGTGAAGGTTACCATGCTCAAGGATTCCATCGCTGAGTGCCTGAACATGAAACAGGAAGAAAAAGAAAAAAAAAACATGCCGGATCAGCGTCCAACACAAACCACAGCTGCAATTCACATCACTATGCATAGAGAGCAAAGGATAACTCTCTCTCACATACACACATGTGCACATACTTACACAAATTTGTGCATACCCTTGTTGACACAATCTTTGCATTTGCTCATAAGCATCTACACTATAGCCACACACTCAGCTGTGCCCTGTCTGTCACTGAGGGTCATGACACAATCACTCACCCAAACACACACAACCACAAGGACCATAATTAAACAAACATCCACCCAGTCGCTGAGCATTGCATATTTATGTACAACCTCATTGGTCAAAAGCAATTAGCTCGAACATGCTCTCAGAGCACACAAAGCAGCCTCTGCCAGTCAGTGTCAGACAGCATGCAGTCACTTCTCCTGCAGTAAATCTTCATCACATAGGTCTTTTTTTGTTTGCCCCTTTGTTCTGAAGTTTTCCTGTTTTCCATAGAAATCAATTACTGTCCAGGGATTAATTAATGGGGATGGTCTTGGCTTATTGGCCTCTATAGGAGGTCATGTCATGGCCTCCTTAAGATGTTGATAAATGATCCAGGTATTTAATGATGGAGGCATCCAAGTTTGACATATTTATGTGTGTTACTAACCACTCCACTAATGCAAAGTGTCCAAGCTTCAGCAAGCGGTCTTGCCAGATGAGAGAATACATATATTCATCTATATCAATATCTATAGCTATAGCTATATACATATATATATATATATATACATATATGAAAGCATGTCCGAATGAAGATGATTTTTACATGACAGCAAGTGTAGGCTGAAGAACAAGACTCCCTGGGCACGATTCACTCTGTAAAACCAGGCTTTGGCCTGACAGTGACAAGCTAGATTGCATGAATAATTACCTTGACATGAGTCCAAAGCAGCATCAAACCCTCCAACTTTAAAGTGTCAAAGTAAAGTTATTCCAGTGCTTCAGCTGGGCTATGTATAGAGACAACAGCTGCAATGGATTCCGGGACGCAGAGGAGAGTAAATGTTCATATTCATTGGATTAATCTTGCTAAGGGAGAGAAAGGAGCAGGCTGTGCACCACCAACATCGTCGCTAATAAAAACAATATTTTGCTTTTCTCTTCATCTCAACCGCGGCTCACTATCGCACAAACGGCTCTCCACTAATTAATTCCTGCTCTTACTTAGCTGCAGCTGCCGATTCTCTCATCTTGCAGACGCAGACAAGTGGCGAACAGGTTCTCATTTCAAAGCCCAGCACACTGTACACATTCCATGACTTCGCATGGGCCCCCCTGTCATCAAAGGGCCTTTATTAAGTGTCTCATACATTTACACATTGGGGAACAGTTTAAACTTGGCCCGTGATTAACAGAGCAGGGATATCTATCCCAGAAACCAATGTTAGGCTGACATCTCAACATCTGATGTGAAGTTTGAGGCTCATGTCTGCAGGTATTAATCAAAGCCACAAGCCTCTCTCTCCCTCAAGAGAGCCCACATACACACAGGCCTGTTTCCCCAGTCCCTCCTCCCGTCCAAACATATACAGCCCATACCTTATAGACAAAGCTAATTGGACACAATCCACTGCACTTGACACATCCAAATCTGCACAGTGTGTCACCAGGATGATGGATTGCATTTATACTGTTCAAAGTTTTCAAAGTGGCTAACACTTTAGAGCACACAGCGGGGGGATGATATTGCCTGTCTGCCAACTTGTCTTTGACTAAACCAAAGCATATCTAAACTTGACTCCTTACACACGCCACTACACACACACACACACACACACACACCCATCTCACTGTCATAATGAGTCAACAACTGGCCCGCAGCTCAGACGCTCCAAGCTCTACATTAGGTTCCACTCCTGTCACCCATAACATAGAGTTCAGCACACCATGCCTCTCCTCACGGGTGACCTTGGGGTCAGGCCAGAATATAATGAGAGTGCTGTTTGGGGATTTGTTGGACTGTGATAGAGAAAGGGCAAGCACACGCAATGCACCCTGGGTCTTTGTCTGGGTGCTGATGGTATTGACGAGCACTGATCGATGTTAATTGCTAGACAGAATGGCCATATTGACCAGGCTCCCTGGATGAAGAAGCCTGCAGGCCCAGTCAAAGAGAAAGAGACAGAGATACAGGGAGGAAAAGCTGCTGGGCCCAGACCTACAGCAGCTACTGGGCCCCAGATATATACACACACACGCACACACAGCTCTCATTCACTTTAATGAGTTGAGAGAGGAGCACAAAGGCATAACGTCCATCAATGCCAAGTCTATTCAACACAACAGAGGGTATATGCAAAAAATATGTGTCCTGGTGTGTGTCTCTTTGTGTGTATGTGTGTGCATGTGTGTGCACATGTGCACGTATGATAATGATAATGTGTGTGGCAAAGTTGGTCTGCATGAAAGTACAAAGGTTTTTGAGTGCAGGGAAACGGCAAGGGGACATGTATGTGAGGATGTGTGTGAATATAGGTTTGTGTGTGCGTCTTAGCTAAGGATCAATAGGCAGGAGCTGCAGAGGCAAAGACATGGGCAATCAATATGCTGGCTGCAAACAGAGGGAGGGACAGAGTGAGCAGATAAAAAACAGCCGGGGAGATTAAAGAGACAGATAGGGAGGACAGAAAATGAAAGAGAGAAAGAGTGATGTGACAGAAGGGGTGAGAGAGAAAGAAAAGGCCTCTTCGGTTTTAAATCAGTTTCCCCCCAACTTTGGGTTATTTTTGGGACAATGTGCGTGCAAAGGTAATATTTTGTTTCTTTCTGCCAGCACAAACACCTGCCGATCATTTCGCTCCATCATAAACTTTACATGCAGCAAGTAATCAGTGTAAAATTACAGGACAAAAAAAGTTGTTCAAGCACAGTTTTGTTTTAACAAGTATTGAAAGCTTGAACAACAACCATATATTTTAATGGTCTATGACCCCAGATCTTTCATTTGAACCTTAATGGATGTTCATAGTGCTGAGCCAGATACCTTAACTCTGGTCTCCCAGAAGAATCTCATAAATTGTATGAATTTACAATGGCAGTAAGATAATCTCATCTTTTGGAAAATCTACTACTATCTACAAATCTACTCCTACCATTAAATCAGGCTTTTGTGTATCATATGAATGAAGTTTGGATCTTCTGCCTGCTAGTCTGTCCTCCACTACTGTACCAAGTTGTGCTATAGTCCCTTTTCTGAACCCTTCCATCTGGGCTTAAGAGTACCAGACGGGCCCATACCTCATCACCAGAATGTGGTTCAAATCCCTCTCCACAACATTTACACTCTTGTCCCTTGCAGCAGTGCGGTGAGCGGCGAAAAAGCACCCAGACACAGGTGCAAAGACAGAGAGAGCCAGTGGTAGGAAAGAAGGCCAGAGGCTTGTCTATGGAGCATGACTGGAAAGGCATTCAACCACAGTACCCCTACCCAGCCTAGCTCAACCCTGTCCAGTTGCAGAAGTCTGTGTGTGTGTGTGTGTGTGTGTGTGTGTGTGTGTGTGTGTGTGTGTGTGTGTGTGTGTGTGTGTGTGTGTCAGTGAGTGTGTGTGTGTGTGTGTGAGAGAGAGAGTGAGTGTGTGTGTGATTTGAAAGTACAATGTTGAAAAGAATAAGCCTACACTTGGAGCCAAGATAACTGTCCCTGATGTATGAGGCCAACCCCCTCCCACCTACACACACACATAGACACACACTCATGCACGCACAAATTTACTCTCCTCTATTCTTTCTCTTAGTGTGTGTGTGTGTGTGTGTGTGTGTGTGTGTGTGTGTGTGTGTGTGTGTGTGTGTGTGTTTGTGCGCGCGCGTGTGTGAATGAAAGGTATGGCAGGAGTGTTGTGTTGGCTTGGCTGACCGTCTGCGGTTGTGCGGCAGTGAGAGGGAGTTTTGGGAGCTCAGAGCGGGCGTTGCTGCCGAAATCCCTGAGAAATGTTCGTTTTGGATCCGTATCCGTGCTTACATACCGCCCTCCCGACTGTCTCTCATTCTCTGTTTCATTTTTCCCTCTTAAGGTTTAACTTAAAAGTTATGAAATGGGGAGTCAAAATACATCACTTGAAAGCACAGCGACTCCGTGTGTGTGTGTGTGTGCGCGCGCGCGTGCGTGCGTGTGTGTGTGTGTGTAACTGAGTGAGTGCACTACCCTCCAAACTTCATCCTGAGAACGGGGCCACTGAGGCTGCAGGGGTAAGGTTATCTTTAGGGGAGATAATAGAGGCCAAAAAGTCTTGTTTTTAAGGCAGATGTTAACATGACTAAGGCAGGTGTCTTTGTTTTATAAAAAATCTTTATTATATTTTTTTTTACACTTTCTCTATCGGTTAGAGACATTTTCATCCAGATAAAATTACATAATTCAAGTCGTTCCCTATGCATTTTGCTTTTTTCAAGAATTTCTATAAACACATTAGTTGAAATAAGGCAGAAGAGATAACAATAATAACGACCTGTTGGAAATTTCCCTGATTCGGGGAAATTTTGGAAGTTGGTTTGTATTAACAAGAGACTTTATATCACCTCATTAGCAGTTTTTTTACTTAAAATTGATATTTCTTCGGTGTTAGTTTGGTCGGCATCGCATAGCGACTGACTAATCCCATTTTGATCCAATAAGTGTGCATATGCGTGTGAGTGAAGGAGAGAGAGAGAGAGAGCGGTGGGAGGGGGTGAGGAGAAGAGAGGAGAGGAGGGAGGGAAGGAGGGAGGATTGATCCGCGTCTGTTAAAATCTTGTTCTGGTTTTTCTTGGAGTGAGGTCTGTGCCTGCCGACGCGCCTCTCCTGTGCAGCCCCCCTCAAGAAGAGCTTCTTATGGAAGGAAACCTTGGAATTTTTTGAAAGGGAGAACGCTCTAATACCAGAAAAGTGGATAAAAAACGCACCACTGGGTTGTTTCTGCGTTCTCTCTTGCGTTTTCTCCTCTGGTGTCTGAATGAAACAGGGAGGCAGATATAAAGGGCAGAGGGACGGTGCAGGTTTTGGACTGGGAGTCGATATGTCAGTGTGATTTTGAGTAAACACGTTTCCAGTGGGCCCGTTTAACTTTTATTTCTTCAGAAACTGGCGAGCTCGTCTTCTCTCCTCTTACACCGCGGAGTTCGTTTTTCTCGGAACGAAGAGACTTTCGTGTTTTTTCCCCTTCAGAGAAACTGCTTAAACTTTCTACGTTTAAAAAAATAAATAAAAAGATCGGATTGCATTTTCCCCCTTCAAACATTTTGGAGGTGATGTCATCGTGCTGTGTTTTGGCTGGTATTGTGTCGAGAAGGCGCAGGGAGGACTACTGCAGCCAGGCGGTAACCAGCGGCTGAGGCTGCGGGGAAGTCCGGAAAATCAGGTGCAAAGTGCGGCTGTCATTTCCTCACTGTGTCGCCGGTGGCTGAGTCTGCCACCCAGTCACAGCTGTTCCCATCCTCTCCAGCCACCCCTCCCTCACTCGTCTTTCCTTCTCCTTTATTATCCCTTCCCATTCTCATTCAGCACTCTCCATATACCCCTCTGAGCTGGACCGCTCCGGGACCTTATCACTCTCCCTGTCGGACACTGTTGGTGGGTGTCACCTGAGCCACAGACCCGTTGATCCAGCGTGGGGGCGCAGACATGACCGAGACCGCCTTGCATTACCCTGCGCCCGCAGAGCCCCCGTCTCCAGCTCACTGTTTGCTTCATCAGCCAGCCCAGGTAGCCCACCTCAAACAGTTCCTGATCCTGCACTGCTGGGACTAAACCTTCCTCCTGCTCCTGCGTGTGTTGGGACAAGCACTCTTTTCTTCTGTCATCTTACCTACTACAGAATTCATTTTGGAGACCAGAAGCTTGCTGTTGCGCTAAAACGTTACGCATTGGATTACGCAGAAGATTACGCGCGCGTCGCATCTGTCCACAGGGCCAAGCATCATTGTGAGGGTCAACAAGGTCGATTGGAGTTTGTCATTTGTGAGGCGTGCGCGCGCTTTCACCTGTTCCTCTACTTGTCGGGGACGCGGAGTGTTTAAAGCCCTAACCTCCCCCCCTTTTCTCCCCCGCCCATCCGTCTCTCCACCGGTCTGGACAGCTGTTAGAGGTTGCCCGGCGGTCACAGTGGCACAGTTACTCCGGCCTCAAACCCCACCTTGCCCGCGCCCGCACATCTACCCACGCCGGGGGAACTGGGGTACGCCGCCGCCGATGCCAACGGGAGTGTCCGCTGACTCTTTGACTCTGCACAACATCCAGCGGATTCCAGCACCAGAGGGGAACTCTCCGGACTGTCGGACTGGCTCAGACCGAGCGAGGAGACTGTCTCTGGGCCAAGTTCCATAGTGGAGGGGGGAAGCAATGTGGTCCCTTCTTTCCACGCTGACCGTCTTGTAAGTCACTTTTATCACTTTATTGTGTAATAATCTCATTTTCTTACTCAGGTTCTTTGTCTTTCTTCAGTTTTTAAATTATTTCCATGAAGGGCCTATAGCTATGGATGAAGATGATGGAGAGGAAGGTTGCAGTGTCTAACGATTACATCACTCCTCATCAGTCCCCATAGAAAACATGCCATGGAAGGCCCTGTTTTGATTGGCTGACAGTTCAGGGTCACTGGGTCAGAGTCAGGGCCATGTTACTCATAAAACCTGCCATAAACATCTCCATCACCATCTGCACTTACTTCAGGGATGGCCAAGCTGGCTTAGGGAAGGCCATTTTCCCATCGCCAAAAAAATGTTTTTTTTTCCTATTGAAAATATTTCAAAAGTTGAGTCAAATAACACCGGCTTTATCTAGTGGGATAGGAAAATGATATAGTGCCAAGAGCAAATCTAAGGGAGGAGGATACAGACTCAGGGGGTTTGAGTTTGCCCATTTGAGGTGTGTCTTGTTAAAAGCCAGGGGATTTATTTTTCTTTCTTTGTGTCGGCTGTACTTCTCCCAGATGGCAGTCATCTCCAGATACTTCTCATTCCTCACACAACCTGGACAGGGTGTGTGCTGCTGCTGCTGCTGCTGCTGCTGTTGCTGCTGGTGTCTGCCTGACTTTCTTTCTCTTCTGTGTCTCCCTCATACTCTCTCCACTTACCCACCTAACTGCCTACATCTGTCTTCCTGTCTTGCCTATACCCCATTTTTCCACAGATATTTGCTCAGATAAAAAGTATGAATTAATAACTGATGAATGATGGCGCCCCTGGCAGTATCTGAGGAGGAGCAGTTGGAGTGTTTAGTCTGCTGGTTTTAGTTTAAGTCTACCAGAGCCAATAATCTATCCATTCATTTCCTTCTTGCCTATCGCTTTTACCACAGCCACTTCATCATATCTGCACTTATTCTCAAAACATGTTGTTTTACCAACTTGATGATGAGTCTTCAGTCAATGAGAAAAGCCACGAGCCTTTTGCCACAACAACCTGTTGCTCTTCTCCTAAAGCCACAGCTCCATATCAAGGCTCTCTGCTTCTCTAACCATTGCTCCACCATTGGATCTGTTACTGCTGATACCACTCACACACCCACTAGCCTAACCACTATTCCTCACCAAGGGCCACTGCTGAACATCTGAAACTCTTGCAATGTGCCGAAGCCCACTGCTCCAGTGTTGGCCTACCACTCTAACCACTGCTACACACAGCTGAAACCGCTGCTCTGCACTGAGTCCCACCAGGCCGACCACTCTCACTCCATGCTGGTGCCCAGTCCTCGGTGCTGAGGCCTGCTAGTCTAACCACAGCCTCCATATGGTAGATCTACTGGGACGCAGGTTTATGATGTCAGACCCTTGCTTGTTTTGGCAGCTGGCCAAGGCACACCGGGCTTTCCCTCTCTCCATACCTCCTTCTGTCTTTACTTCCCTGACTTTTACTCTGCGCTCTCTTATTCTCTCATTTTCTCATCCCTCCCCCACCCCCGGCTGATCCTGTCTCCCTCTTTCCTCTCTCCTTCTCTTTCTCTCTGTGGCTGGCATAATATGGAGTGTCTGTGGTTTTTGTGGGAGCGGGGGAATCCAGTGCTGAGGCACTTTTCCTGCAGTGTCCTCGGCGGCAGTGCAGCCTTGGTGTTTTAACAGCTGAGAGTCCTCACAATGCACAGCGCTCAGGTTTTTTCGGCTGCGCAGGCAAAATGTGAGGGCCAACACTCTATTGCATTGCCCAGGATGTCTGCATCTATTAGAACAACTCAACAGCCAACACACCAGCTATGGGAAAGAAAAGATTGGGAAGAGAAGGGCTGAGAGAAAGGAAGCTAGATGTTTGTGATGGTATATATATGTGTGTGTGTGTGTGTGTGTGTGTGTGTGTGAGTCAGGAGGCAGTGACATGTGTTACGATGTGCATGAGTTGAACCCCCTTCCTCTTTCTTTCCCATTATTTATCTTTTTGTCTACTTCTCACGCCAGACCACACTCTGTGGTTACACTACTGTCTCTCATTTTGGCACTTTTTCTTCTCCTTTCTTAGAGGTGTAACCTTAGTCTTTTTTTTAATCCCTCTCTCCTCTTTCTCACATCTGTGCATCTGCCCACTCTTTCTGATTTTATCTCACCTCTTTTATTCTCTGTCAGAATTCTCTGGCTTCATCTCCCCTCTGTTTATTCTTACATCACCTTCCTCTGTCCTGCCTTCTCCCTATCCTTTTGTATACCTCTCAGTCTACCTCTCTCTCCTCCTCACTATCTCCCTGTCTCAGCAACGTGTATGTCTTTGCTTTGGCCCAGCTGTCAGCTGCCTGCTCCTCCTGTACACACACACACACACACACGCTACACACATCTGCACATCTGTGTGCATGCCCATGACAGTGTGGAGGAGTCACCTCGCTAACCCCAAACATAAAGGAAGATGGGAGGCAGGGAGTGATAGTAGAAAGGTAGAGTGGACAGAGAGGCGAGGAAAGAGAGAGAGATAAGGTAGAGGAAAGATAGGGAGGACAACAAGTCAGAGAAAGAGAGAGAGCAGAGAGGGAAGAGGCATGCAGAGAGATAGCAAAGAATGAGGTGGGGAAAGACAAAAGTTGTAGAATTGCTTTTCAGCCCACACACTTAGTTCTGAACTTCTTCAAGTCTGCAGCCACTAATTCAGAGCAGTTCAAGGACTGCCAGAATAGATTTTGCGCAACTCTCTCCCTCCCTTTCTAAAGCTGTAAATAACAATTGATATATCGAAGGTCAAGGTCTAAACTTCAATTAAGCAATGAGATAAAGTGAGAAGAATTTTAATTGTAACTACAACCAGCTGTTTCTGTCATAAATGTCTATAAATATCTAGATAGTCAGGAGGATAAGGTAGAAATAAGTAATAATCCACATAAATTAAACACACACCTATTCTGCATGCTACACCACTATAATTATTCCTCATCTGTTGATTCCTCCATAAATCATTTTTCCACACATTTTGGTAGCTCATGTTCTCACTTATTCATAGCATCTCTAAATGTGACCACAGTCTACCGCTCTCCAAAGCCACATCACAGCAGCGTGTACACCTGTAGTCAAGCCCAGCTGTCTACATATATGCAGCAGCCAAATAAGCCAGCCCATTCCCTTAGATGTCCAAACCAAAACATGTTCTAGTTGTCTCGGCATGTTTGCCATTTCGCCACGGTCCAATCAGGTCATTTGGAGGCCAGATTTTGGTGTGGCGAAAGTCACTGATGGGTCAAAAAATGGGTTTGGACAGAAGGCTGGTAGCGTAACTATAAACACTGCTCTGGGTGTTGTCTGTCTGCCGATCCCTGGACATCTGCCTGTCTGTATGTCAAGTTGCTGTGCCAGCTGCACACCCAGCAGTGTGAGTAATCACCCAATAAGGGACAGACATGTTGAACAGAGAGAACGGCAGAGAAGAAAGAGATGGAAATGATGGTGTCACACTTGACTCTTCCAACATTAAATGTTGCTTACATATTTCTAAACGCATCTGTTTCTACTTTTTCCAGATGTATCCAGATGTTGCTGGTGATGTGCAATCCATTACAGGTAAGAGTCTGCAGGCATGACAATGAATGATTTTACAGTATAAAAGACATGTTGCATATTTGTTGTAGGTGCAAATTTTAAGGCCTGGCCTGTTCATGACTTGGTATGTGTGTGTGTGTGTGTGTGTGTGTTTGTGTGTGTGTGTGTGTGTGTGTGTGTGGCGCGCCAACCTCTGGATGTGTTCATGTGTGTTCTCAGCAGGTACTTGGTGTGGATGGGGTCAACTTCAGTGTGCATGTGGAGAACCAGACACAGGTGCGAGACACCATGAGTCGGCGACACCACCGGGTTTACCAGCTCTACAGTCGCACTAGCGGCAAACACGTCCAGGTGCTGGGACGCAGAATCAGCGCCCGTGGAGAAGATGGAGACAAATATGGTAAGACACACACACACAGAGGTGTGTGGGGAGGCAGTAATACACAGATTAACACTTTGGTACATCTATGTGAATGCATCACTGAGATTCACAAAATTCTGATTTGCACACATGCACACTCACACCATCTAAAGACTACACGTACAAAGACTTGAAGGTTGACCAAGTGCATGCATGAACGGATACAGAATGCAGCTGTGTAGGCACACTCACAAAAGCACACACACATGCCTCCCCAGGCTTTGGCAGAGGGGCAGTGGAGCTTGTCTTGGGAGTACAAAGACCTCATCGACTGGCTGCTGACTCAATGATTCACAAGAGAGCAAAAGAAAGAGAGGGAGAGAGAGAAAGAAGGTGTTAGTGGAAAAAAAAGCGTGAGTTAGACGGAGAAGCCTGGCAGGTAGAGTGTCGGACTGAGTGTTAGAAACTCATCTCCTTCATTGATCCCTGCATTGATTTCTCATCCTCCCTGTTGTCTCCTCTGGATTTAAAACAGCAGGCTTCCTCTCCCGCCCTCCCTCCATCCTTTACACTCCCTCTGTCCATCCCCCACTCCCTCCTCCTCTCCACCTTCTCCATCTGTAATGATGTCTAACCCATTCTTAAACTATGCACAGAATCAATGGGCTAAAGAAAGCCAAGCCATAAAGCTAGAGTTCATATTTCTGTATGAACTCCAGTCGTGGCTCATATTGCATATTCCTTCCATTCACAAACATGTCAGGTTGATAACGTGCCACTTCAAGAAATAAATTAGATGGTAGATGCAGAAGAAGATACCACGCTAAAGACTAAAAGAGACCAACTGTGTCACTGAGGTATTACACCAGGGAACCAATAGCAGAAAGAGAAGAAATACAGCAAAGAAGGGGTTGGTGCATGAAGATATAAACATGAAGCGAAAGAGCAGAAGGGAGACGAGAGGAGAGTTGGGGGAAGAGAGGAAGAGGACAAGCGGGAGGGAGGTATTGATTTCTCTTGACCCCTTTGTTGACTAAGGTCATGTAGGAACCATTTTAGGGATTTATTTTTAAACAGGCACAAGCACTCTCTGAAGATGTGTAGTTAGTGAAGCAATATTGCCTGAAAGGATGAACACGCATGCACCTGCAAACACACAAACACACAGGGCCACACGCACACACCTTAAAACAACAGGGTCGCAGACACTCAATCTGTGTGTTCTCCTGCTGCTCTTACACCCACTGTGCTCTGTCTGTTCGTGGCTGTTATCTTTTTTATGAGGCCCATTTGTGGTCAGCGGCCTCACATCCATGTGTGTGACCAGGCTTATCTTACAACCATCTGTCCAGCCAGAGACATTTACATCTGTGTGTGATTTATCAGCATGTTTAATAGCAGCTATGAATCCTAAAACTGATTCAATGTGAATGCCTTACCTGGTTTAAAAGCCAAATCTGATTTAATGGTGGTAGGTAATCTGAGCAATTAATGTCACTCCATTAATGGAAGCTTGAATGTTGTTTTTTGCTGGCAAGTGATGGCACACAGTATAGAACTAACTGACCTCGAAATTTGGGCTACCCCAATCCTTCTACCTTTAATATGTATGTGGTAAAACCTAATAGACCTGAGAGAACAGCTAAACACAATCACACTGTGGCTCTAATGTCTGTCTGTCCTTCTGTCTGTCCCTTCACAAGCCCAGCTCGTAGTGGAGGCCGATACCTTTGGTAGCCAGGTGAGAATCCGGGGCAAAGAAACCAATTTCTACCTGTGCATGAACCGCAGGGGCAAGCTGGTAGGAAAGGTGAGACTTCTTTTGGTTTATCAAGACATGAACAGAGACAAAAAAAACATCTTGATTGTATTTTCATTCAGTTTCCTGACCAGCCTCTCTTTGTTTCTCCAAATGTGTGTGTGTGTGTGTATGGGTGGGTACCTGTTGTTTCTCTGCTCTCTCAGAAGGCCAGTAATCGAAGCGCCGACTGCGTCTTTGTGGAAAAGGTTCTGGAAAACCACTACACAGCTCTGATGTCAGCGCGCTACACAGGCTGGTATGTGGGCTTCACGAAAAGAGGGCGTCCTCGCCGTGGCCCCCACACACTCCCCAACCAGCAGGACGTACACTTCATGAAGCGCTTCCCACCTGGGGAGCAGCCTGACCTCACCACTCCCTTTCGCTTCACCACCGTAAGCAAGCGGGGCAAGAGGGTACGTGCTACTGGGCCCCGCTAGTAGTGGCTAACACTAGCACCAACTGTCTTGTCATCCAGAGCTTTGACCTGAGCCTGAAAATGGCTAACCTAGTCATCTCTTCCGTCTCACATGACTGAATACCTCCCTTTGTTGGGACAAACATTGACCAGAAACTTGATGAATCATTCATGGGGTTTAGCTTTACACCTACTAATTTGCCACTACAGCCCCCTAGTTAGTGATCATTCTTCTCAGTTTTAGTTCCCTTACTGGACCAACTGGACCATTACTGGTCCATCACTGGAAGCTCTATGGACCTGGTCTGCTTCCCTTCATAGACCAGAAATATTGAAAGGGAACCTGAAGGGCAACCAAACAGAGTCCCCAGCTTATGGCTCCACAAAGGCCTTTATTCCACAACCACAAAAACCACAAGGCCTTCACGTCTCCTGTTCTGGACCAGCTGGACAATGTAAAGTATGGGATTACAACTGGACCATGCAGAGAGAACAAGGGTGGGAAAGACTGACTGAACAAGGGAGTGGGTGCTTATCCTACGGAATAAAGGGAAAACAGGAGGGAGAAGACTGCGGAAAAAACTGTGGAGAGGACAAAGGGATGAAATGATCTGCACCAAACAAATAATGGACTATTGACATGTGACGCACTTATTTTTCCCACCGCTAAATTGGTGGGAACCTGTGAGACTGTCGGATGAATGGATGGATGAATGAGGAAATGATTAAGTGAGTGACTTACTGAATTAATGTATGTTTGTAAGATGAAGAAATATATGTAACAGTGTGTATGGGTTTGTGTGTGTGTGTATTTGTGTGTATGAGTGCGTGCACCAACAACCGTAAGTGAAGCTGGATCACAAGGGACTCTGGAGAGGGACCATACAGTCCCTGCATGAACCCGTGACAACTCACTGCAGGGACTGAAGCTTCAGGAACTGGAATGTATAAAAACCAAGCTGCACCAAAAAACAGCCAGCCAATCACAAAAACCAAACCAATGACTGACCAAAGACAACTGGAGACCTTCTTCATGACTCCTCCGTACGCCCTGCAACCCCCCCCCCCCCCCCCCACCCCCAACCCCGAGGACACAACACCCTCAGCTTATAGGTGCAGAGGATGACAAGCGCAGGGGGGCGACAAGGCGGGGAGGGTGCCTTCTCTATTAGCATTGCTATAGAAACGACCCAGGGGACGATGCTCCCATGCGATACCGTGGATACAGAATGCTGCTACCAGGACATTCAGTGGAACAAACCAAAGTCTCATGCATACACACAGGAGAAAAAATATTAAAGGGAACAATTTATTGAAAGTTATATATATATTATATATATAAAAGAAGACAGAAACCCTAAATAAGCAATCTTACTATGACGGTTACTATAATTATTACGATAAAATTATTTCATTTATTTATTTCAGCTCTGTGTGCAGCAGTCTTTCTTGACTCAGTAAACCTTACAGAAACATTTCCTGTGTGTCTTTGAACTGCTTCTTCACATGCACTCATTTCTGTCACGAATAGAAAAAGATTCACATTCTGAGAGGCTCCAGATATGCTTGGATAGCTTTAGTGCATCAACAGAACATAAATAGGCAATCATTCTGATAATTATTGCCTCAGCATTTAAGTAAAAAATACTACACATTTACGTGTTCTGGCTACTGTAGCGTGATGTTTGAATGGTTTTCTGTTGTATATAATCCTGATTTGATACAACAACAATCTCTACTGATGATGATAATACTAATAATGATATTAATAATAATAATGATTATGATAATATTAATAACATCTCTGGCTCTATCAGATCATTGGGGATGATGTTGCGATCAGTCAGAGAGCAGGAATGATTTTTGGCAATATTGTGTTTTGCATCTAATTTTTAGGTATATAATTCAGAGGATTAAAGAAACCAGACATTATCTACTTATTTTATTTACAAAAAACAAAACAAAAACCTTTTTCATAAAATTAACATGGCATACATATCAACATCCACCCCAGAAAGGGATTTTTCACTATGTTTTGGCTAAATTAATTCATTGAAAAATAAAAAAATCCACAGATTATTTTTCATGAAAATTCTTGTTAGTTGCTGCTCCAACTTGCTTTGCAAATCTGAGAAAACTAAGAGATTTGAAAATTTCCTGAGCAAGTATCAAGGGCCAACATCATGGCAAAAACCTTGCTCTGTTCCTCCTTTCAGCTATGAGAGCTACTGTAGCTATTGGATTTTCCACAGAATGTTCTTTGACACCTGCAGCACTTTTATTCAAACCATCAGATCTCTCATAGAGTCAAGGTGCGAGCAGTTGAATCCCAGAGTACAACGGATTCTCGAACTGTAAGTGGTTAGTATGGGTGAAGTATTCACTGGAGGTCTCAAGATCTGATCTCAATAAATTGCACAAACATATAAATCTAAGATTGACCAGATTCACTCAGGAACCCTCTGAAATTGCCAGAAAAACAGCTGACCACCAATTTTCTTGCAAAAAACAACCGTCAACTTGCAAAGTTATACCCTGAATATACAGTATGAAGGATAAGACAAAACAGAGGAAGGGAAACATGCAGTAGTGAGTTTGAGTTTCATAGTTGCTTCTCCTCTCATCTACCCTGCCCTTATCCCCCGCATCCCTCCCCTTCCTTCCCTATCCTAGCGGGAGGTCACTGAAGAGATGTCGCTGCCAAATGACCCAATCATGCCGGGAGACACAAACAGCTGACTCAGGGGGAAAAAAGGGTTGTACCAGAGGATTCCTATTGCAAGGCAGCAGGAAT
Source organism: Scomber japonicus (assembly GCF_027409825.1). Taxonomy (NCBI): domain Eukaryota; kingdom Metazoa; phylum Chordata; class Actinopteri; order Scombriformes; family Scombridae; genus Scomber; species Scomber japonicus. The sequence continues at coordinate 16,158,947 of NC_070585.1, read as the reverse complement.
CTGTGCTGGAGGGGGGTGGTATAAGGAGGAGACAGTGGGGTGGGAGGGAAACAGGGGAGGGGGGTATGGGGGTCGGATAAAGAAGAGCGAGCAAGGGGTGGTGGTGGGGTGAGTTGTTCATTTCTGGAACGTTGCTCCAGTTCTACTCGGGAATGATGGAAATATTCTGCGTAGCCAAACCCAGAGTGGAAGGTGTATGGTAATCATGTCGGGGAAGGAATGCCAAATATGTGCGTGAGAACGGAGCTGTGACCTGAGAGCTGCAGGAATTATGGGCCAAAATCCCACAGACCCAGAGGAAGCACACACACCCATACACACATCATATACTAATGGTGCTCCACCAAGCACAAATCCATCCCACATAACTTATTCCCAGAATTTGAAACATTCTACTATACTGAACTAAACCCAGAAATGTAGAAAACCAACCCCCTCAGCAGAGCAACTTCCCCACTGCTCCTAGTCAAGAGAATACATACTGTACAGTAACCAGACAGATGCATTATAGAGCTCAACAACACTAGTCACAGCTTTGCTATAAATGTACCACTTTAAGCATTTTAAACATACATTCCTCCCTCACAGTTATAGTGTTTACCAGACTGCATGTGATCAACTATAACAGGTTGTTTAGACTCCAAACTTGGCTACCAAACAGTTAGAACCCAAGTCTCATAAACAGATTAGACTGTGGGAGATAGTTAAGTTTATACCCCCACCTGGTGGCTATCCTTTAAAACACTTGCGATATTACCACACAATACAGTTTATGGAACATTTGGTTTTTGTTAAATTACTTTATGCAAGCCAGAACTGTGAAAAGTATCAATTGTAAGTTCTTACAAATCAGAAAATCTTGACAGGTCCGTAGGATCAAAATCCTTGACTGTGAATTTGTAACTTAATTTATACAAAATGGAGTTTACCTTTGTGTGTGTGTGTGTGTATATATATATATATATATATATATATACATACATACATACACACACACACACACACACAAATGACACAAAGGTAAACTCCATTTTGTATAACTGACTTAGTGAAGGCAAACTAGCCTTGAGTTACTTTAATTTATTATAACATCTGAGTGTGAAAACTATGCACACTGTTCATTACTTTAAGGTTTGTGTCTGAGACTGATATATTGGTGATTAACGGTGTGCAGGATTTTGGTTTTTTTTTTCAGTCACAAATAGTGAAAACTAAAACGACTTAAAACCAGCTTTTCATCATACATGTTAGTAATACAAATTTAAAGTCAAACATGTTTCAATTGTAAACATTTTGTCATATCTATTGAAAACAGCTGCGAGCCAAGTTTTTATAGAATATGCTGAGAAAAAAAGGTTTAAAATGACTTACAGTTGTGTTATCCATACTGATACCAGTCTTAATAGATCATTTACACGCTGACTGCTGCTTCATGGTGTCAGTGCACAGAACTCTCACTCTGCTGCAGTGTTCTAAACCTGTGACATCACACACATTCCATCCATTGTTTATAATTGTCATCTCACAGCCAATCAGAATCAAGCTTTAAATTTATCTTAAATGAAATATTCACAAAAATATTTTTAAGCTTTCAATAATATGTCTTTATCTGCTGTAGCTTGCTCAAATGTTATTTTGTCAACTGATGAAACTCCATACTCTGTGGAAAAAAGCTGTTGATGCCTCCAGAAAAAATCGGTTTTTGGTCCAAACCTTTTAAATATTTACTGGTCAACAAACAAAATTACAAATAAATGTTGATATTCTTTAGTTTTGCAGCTGTTGGTCTGAGGTACAGAAGAAACAAACCAAAGCACCCCTGAGTGTTGTACCTACAAGTCAGAAGTGAGAGGGGCAGCATAGCACAAATCCACCCACATGTACACACACATACAGACATGAACAGACAGACAATTAGACACTCATTCATGTTACAGTTGGCTCAACACTCCACCACTGTCAAGTACTTTATTCACAATAAGGTCATTTTCTTCTTTAAAAAATCATTTTTAATATACAACACAATTTTTGACAAGACAACTCTGTTTACAGCTAAATTTGAGCTCTTGAGTTCCAGCTTCTCTCATAACCAAAGCAAGCACGTAGATGATGGGGGAGAGAAAGATGGAGTGAAAGGGACAGATGAACAAGGGTTGAAGTTAGAGTAAAGAATGAGGAAAAAGACAGTAAAGAGGGGAAGAGAAAGAGGACTACGCTTAGTATGATTTTTGTACTAAGAACCAAAATACTCAAATAAAATTAGAAAATAACAGTAATAAAAAACAGTAAGAAAGTAAGAGTTAAAGAGAAAAAAAAAGCTGAGGTGTACCGGGATGCTGTATCCAAGGCAACCTCACATGCATGTCTGTCTGTCTGTTTGACGCGTCTGCTCTGTTCTGCCGTTTCACAAGTCCACATACACAAACACACGCTCACGCAAACTTGAGTGTGTGCGCCCCCATATTCCAAGCGAGTGTGCATCTCTGGGGGTTAGAGGGGAGGGAGCGACGGGGGAGTGGGGGTGAAGAGAGAGACAGGGAGGAGTGAGAGGGAGTGAGAGGGAGTGGGGACGGATGCAAGTCATCCCCAACACAGTTCTCCCTCAGTCACTCCCTCCATCTCCCATCCTTCCCTCCTTTCCTAGAGCTGAGTAAAGAGTCTCTGTCTCCCACATCACAGCTCTGGTCATCCTCTGTCCAACTGTGCCACTATGTGAGTTTGTGTGTGTATTAATTTTTTAATATTTATATATATTTATATATATATATTCATATATAAATATATATAAATAAAACCTGTTTTGGCAGGGGTTGAAAACTGAGGAGCAGAGGCTGCTTTAGTTTGTATAAAGGGGACAAAGGGGAGCTTGTGACTTATAAGGTCTACATTAATACTGTCATTAGTGTACTTTACAAAACATAAATTAGTAGTAGAAGGTGAACTTCTTGGGAGAGTTGCGTTGGTTCTGTAGTAGGGCATCCTCATCAGTGTTGACCTGTGTGTGCGTGTCTGTGTGTGCATGTCGTGGGACTGGCGGGAAATGGGGCACAAGCTTAAGAGTCTGTCAGAACGGGCAGGGAAGTGGAGGTGGCAAGGGCGGGGGCGGGAGGTGGACAGAGAGATGACGAGGAGGAAGGAGAAGAGATGGGCTCCTTTCCATGATGGATGCACCCATCAGCCAATCAGCCCTGGGCTCCTCCAATAGAGGGTGTGGTGGGTGGCGCCACCTGTGAACAAGAAAGAAGCGTGCAATCACACACTGAGCATTAACATACTGACTTCATATGATTCATCAGCCTACACACACACACACACACACACACACACACACACACACACAATCATGATATATACACATTTGTAGAGTCTGTGTACCTGCTATCTAGAAATGTAAGTGTAGGTGCGGGAGGGAGACCGTCCCTCTGACTGGCCATTGGTCGAGACGTTCAGGAAGTCCCAGATCAGAATGGTGTCGTCATGAGAACTGCTGATGATCTGGAATTCATCAAACTGCAGACGAAACACGCGGCCAGAGTGCTCCTGAAAACACACAATGAATCAGGAAATCATGTCCACATGTTTGCATACAGTCAGACCATGGACTGTAATAAGACTATCTACACATTTTTTTTAAATTTTTAGGTGGGTTTCTGATATTTTGTCCACCCAATTTATATCACCAAATTATTTTTCTTAAACCACAAACTACAGCCTCCAAAATGACCATGAAAGTGAATTAACACCTCTCTAAAAACAGCTTCAATAAAAATGTAATATTAGAGGATTAATGTATAATTATTAATTTATATTAAAGTAATAATTTATTGCTGTTGTGTTAATTCTTTATATTCATCTCAATGACATATCTTCACCATTAAGAAACACATTAGAAGAGGTGAAATCAATCATAAAAACTCTTATGTGGAAAGAAAAAGACACTGTTTTTCACAAAGCAGTTAGAAATTACACACACTACGCATTTAGAAAACACACTTGAGCATTAGCCTCATCTGTTGCCACTTGGCACCAGTGAGGATACTCACCACTAGAGTGCGCAGACATAGTGTGCTGGCAGGGGCTCGTGGGTCTAGGGCTGCCTGGAGGTCCCACACCTTGATCTTACTGAAGAGAGAGAAACACAACACCACACAAAATCAGAATCAAATTGTGTCTCTGTGCATATGAGTGAGACTGTGTGTGTGTGTGTGTGTGTATGAAACTCACCCGTCGTAAGCCCCGCTGACAATCCTCTTGTTGTCAAAGCGAATGCAGCGCACCAGCTCCTCGTGACCTTCCAGCACTCGCAAACATGCCCCACACTCTATGTCCCATAACCTACAGAAATGGAAGCATTAGTAAATAAACACAGAGATATACAGTCGCTCCACTGTTCAGACAGTTTTAAGTGGTCAAACATTATTTCAATGACACTTAAGAGCAGGATAGTTTTTGTCATGATGGGAAATGTTTTTCAGCCTCTAGATAAGAGAGCCACTTTTATGTTTAAATGTTAATTTCCAGTCTTCCTAAATGTAGTGATTCATGTACTTAACTGTGTTTTATCTGTATTCTGACATCCTAGTTGGCACAAGATACATGGATTTGGTAAATTCAGATTCAAACTCTTTTTCTCAGTGGCAGAGAGTAGCAGTGTACAAAATATTCAGCAGGCAGCTTCTCACTTTTAGTTTCCTTGGCCGTCACTTCAAACTAAAAAACATCAACGCCAACAGATCATATCAGCTGTCCCTAATGAAAGTTAACCCTGAATGACTTGTTGACAGGCCAAAATTTTAAATAGTCTGTTGTGGGGTTTGTGTTCTCTCTTCAAGCAGGTGTGTTGGTACTCAGCCAAAGTGATCATATCTGGTGGATAAGTTATAATAGTATGATACATCTCTTTTCTGGCATTATATTGTACATCTAGCTGTTTGTTTTGTGTCAGTGAATCAAATATTATAAAAAATATATATATAAAAATGATTGGGACATGCCTAAAATATGACCTAACATATTCATCATGAACCTCTAATAGATAGCTTACAGCTTTTGTGTATAACAACTTTGTGGTTGAAATAAGATGGCATAAACGTACCGGATTGTGTTGTCAGATGAGCCGCTGACAACCAGGCGATCCCGGTACTGTAGACAGGCAATGCCTCGCTTATGACCATTTAGGGTGCGCACAAACTCACAGGTACTGGTGCTCCATACCTGCGGGACGACAACACGGAAAACTTGGTGAAACAATAATGGCGAGAAAAGTTAACATGCTGAAACCACTAAGACTTATGAGGCTGTTCAACAGATAAAAGATGACATTTTTACAGTCTTTGAGTGCATCTTGTACAAATAATTGGATCACACTACGAGTTGAACATCGTTGGGCCAATGTCTTTTTAGAACAGTTAATATAGGGAAGTAGAGGGTTCCTGGTTTGAATTCTGGATTTGCAGTAGAAATATGGATTGAGAAATCTAATGAGAAACACTGTCTAGTCTGTTAAACTACCACAGCAGGCTGGGTAAATATGAAAAAAGCCTGTCTGCTCCAAACTTTATTAGAGAAATAACATTTAATAAAACTATACCCTGCAGTAACTGTCAGAAATGTTTCTCTAGCGATCGCGCTCTTAGATTTTGTTACCTTGATGGTGCGGTCCCCTGAGGCGGACACGATATATTTGTCGTCAAAGTCGACCACATTGACAGCAGCGCGGTGTCCTACCAGGACACGACGTAAGCTGATGTCAGTCGGAGAGGCCATGTCCCAGACAGCAATTGAGCGGTCCTTGGAACAGGTGACCATCAGGCCGTTGGCAAAGCGTAGGTGAAGGACTGCCTCATTGTGGTGGATCAATGTGTTCAGTACCTCACCCGTTGTCACCTCCCACACCCTGCAGAGGAAGACAGAGATGGAGGGGAAACAGGAGGATACAGGCAGATTGAGAAAACAGAAGTAAGGAGAGATGACAGAGTGGTCGAATGATGAGGGCAAAGGTGGAATGGAGCAGGAGTGAAAAATGGGCATGTGGAATGAGAGGAGAGGGACAAAGGGAAGAAATGACAAAAGGGTGAGAAAAGTGGAAAAAGATAGCAGGAAGGGGTGAAGTAGGAAAGAAAAATTAGATGGGGACAACGGGAAGAGCGGTCAGAAACGAAAGAAAATAAGGTTGAAGACGAAGAGTGGAAAAGATATGTAATGGGAGCAAAGGAAAAAGGAAAACAATGGAGACATGAGAGAGAATTATGTTTATTAGTTTTACAATGGAGAATAACTACACACACACACACACACACACGGCTGTGAAGAACATGTTACTGAGCTGCACTGCTGAGTATTGCAAGTTAAATACAGAACAGTCTGGAAAAGCTGACAGCCAAACCTACAAACAAAGTGCCTGTCACGCTGTTTCTAAGGAAGTGAAGTCACACTTTCCTTGATATCTCCCAGAAAGTACGGCTGAAGTGTGAAGTAATAAGAGAATTAATGTTGGGCTTCTGGATGCAGTAGCCAAGCAAGTGTCAACAGACACAGACGCACACACAGGACAGGTCTTTAAAATGTCTGTTATGCAACATACGCCACTACCTCTTGAAATGATAGTTATTCTAAATACGAAGCAAAAAACTTCAATACTCTTAAACAGCAGCTGTCAGTTGCGCTGTGACAGACCGCAACGTAAACTTTTATTGGTCAGGTTTGTGAAGGCAGTTACTGTACACAGTAAGCTAATGTGAGATGGTGGATGGTACCTCTCCCAGGACAGCACCATATTGTACTGTGACCTTCAGTATAATGTTTGTTAGAAGCGCTTGCTGTAATACATTTGATATGTTTCAAAGAAATCTGTCCAAATGTTCATATTTCAAATATAGCATTTTTTGGACTGTACTTCACTTTTTGGACACATACATTTTGCATACATTTCTACTCTGACAGATCTAAAGTGATGTTTTCAACCCAAGAGGAAATATGACAAATATCCTACAAGGTAATCTGCAGACTAACAGAAGCTGCAGTGGTTTGGACTTATGGTAAATGTAATGTAAATGTAAATGTAAAGCAGTCAGGGTATGTGTGAGGATTTTTTTCTCAATATGTTGTCAAGGTTAACAAAGGTTTTACACTGTGTTCAGCTGGGGAAGAAGAAGTATGAGATTCTTTACTTAAGTAAAAATGCCAATTCAGCAATGTAAAAACACTCCATTACAAATAAAAGTACAGAAGTATTAGCAGCAACATATATTTAAAAGTATTACAGTAAAAGTACTGGTTTCATCCCTCTGACTGATATAATATGACATAATTACATTAAAACAAACCAAACAGAGGGTAAATATTTTGTACTCCACTAGATGTACTTTAATTACATTACTTTCCACCATTGGTGTTCAAACTACATTTTTAAATTTTGCTGACACAGTTTTGGGTGCTATTCAAAACACACAGTGTGTTGTATCTGTAAGACGATGCGTTTCATACCTGACAGTTGAGTCAGAAGACCCAGTGACGATGACCCTCTCATCATACTGCAGGCACAACACTGAGCCTGTGTGACCAGTCAGTATCTTCAGACACTCCAGAGACTGTTTATCCCAGATCTATGAGCAGAAAAGACAGGAGGAGGGAGAAAGATAAGTGAAGCAGAAAGCCGGAGACATATGGACAGAGTGGGACACAGAAGAAGAAGGAGAAGAAGTAGAATAAGTACGTGGTTAAGAAAAGGTTGCAGATTTGGGTCATGCTAAGAATGGCATTTTCTCACTGCAGTGTTCATGAACTGTTCATGCCCCATTTCCCCCTCTGCTGTGCTGAGCTCTGTGTACCTTAGAGCCATTCAGTCCTTCCCTGGGTGTGCGTCAGCCTCCTCCAGAACAATAAGAAGACAAATCCACTCTTCTCCTCCCTCTACCCTCCCCTCCTCTCCTCTTCATCATCTTCTCCTCTCCTCCCAGGCCAGACAGATAAATGGAACACACAACGGGTCTGGAGCTGAGCCTTTTTATCCTATAATTCACTTGTGTTCTGTCTCAGTGTCTGCTGGTTTAGCCCAGCGCCACAGACAATAAGATGATGAGCCATACTGAGCCCAAGAAAAGATTCAATTCATAAAATGCTCTAATGCAGGTAGGGAGAAACAACCACACACACAGAGCATGCATGTCGTGTTATATGTAGCCAACACTTTTGGCTCGCTTTACTGCTGGTTCTTAGCACAAGTCGGATCAATCTTAATTACTGCTACATGTCAGTTTGGGCCAATAGGACAGACTGAAACAAGAAGACAGTATGTTTTCGCTGCCTCAGCAACAGGAAAAAACAACTTCATAAATATATATTTGACAATGTCAAATTCCAGTATACTAATGTATATATATATATATGTTACCAGTAAGAGATCTGGTAATCAATCATTGTTTGCACACAATGATACATGATGGTTTACAAATAAAATTGGAGTTCTGTTAACTATTTCTAACTAAAAATGATGGGTTCTGATGTTATTCTAGGCAACAAGTTTTTGATTTTCAGGAGCTGATCTACTTGATGAAATGACTATTACAATCTAATGAAATTATACCTTTCACAATAAATAAATAAATAAATACAGCCTTTTATTATTTTTTGACATCAAAACCTGCCAACATGTCCACTGGACACACCTCTGAGGTGGCGTTGAATCAGACAGGTTAAAAAGGAATGCCAATGGGTGGCAGAGCACAGTAGCAATGAACTCAAGTCATCATATTAGCGAACTCAGACATGTAAAAACCCACATACCTTGATGGAATTGTCCCTAAGGCCACTGATGATCTTGTCATCATCGTACTGGAGACAGTAAACCCCTTTACTATTTTCTGAGCGACACTGAATCCTCTGCAAGTTGTGTCTGCCACATCGCCAGTTAGCCTCAATAGTCTGGAGGGAAGAGGGAGAAACAATGAGAAAGAAATACACAAACACAAGAGGCCTCCTAAGCCTGAAAGAGAAGCACTGTATTTTAACAGGGAGAAGATGGAGGTAAATATTATGTAATGCAACGTTATTGCTACGTATTATAACATGAAAAAATTAACCAGCAGAATATTTAATCATATTAGACCATTTTAATGCCATTCAATCAGCCATGTGTAGACCTGTATTATGTCAGTTTTTAAGTGGGAGTCCTGATTATAGTATAGCGAGTTTTTGACATACAATAATACGGTCCCTGCCATTACAAACGAAGAAGAAGTCATCTCTGAGGCACAATGAAAGCAAAACAAAACTACTAAAATCTCATAATGTTCAGTTAATACTGAAATTTGTTTAGCGTTCACTTACCTCTATGTCTTGGATGATCTTGGGATAAAGGGAGTGATAGTAGGAGTTGGGCGGGACTTCTGCTGTGCGATTCTTGAACAGATATTTCTCCCTGAGGGAAGAAAAATATTATTAGTGACAGCTGCTTTGTGTGCACTGGGTTTTTCCCCTCACCTGCAATAGACACTTAAGACTAATACAACCAGCCTTCTTCCCTCTCTTAGTCTGACTTTCCTTTATATTACAGTACCAGTCAGACTTCTGGACACAACTTTAATGAGAAAACCAACACCAAAAACTGGAGGAAAACTGACAACAAACCCAGTAAACCTCTACAATTTGAGTGCCACCCCTGTGTGTGTGTTTGCGTGTAAACACGTGGGTCCATTCTTACCACTGGTGTCTCTCGGACAGGCCTTTCCACAGTGGGTCAGTGCGGACCATGCGTTCGATGAGCTTCTTCCACAGCATACCCTCAGAGATAACCCTTTGCCATTCCTTACACACTAGCTCTGCCGAGCACAGCGAGCGTGCATCTAGGAAAGACAGGATATTCTCCGCTATGTGATCCAAGCCTTGGGCTGTAGGGAGGAAGAGAAAGGGGTGAGGAAGCATTTGCCACAAAGTTAAAAGGAGTTCATCTCTTTTTTTTCTGTGCCTAGGGCTCATTATTTTCAATAAATCCAGAAAAGTTTTGGTGTCTATTTAATATTTTAAAATGTCTAAAAAGCAGATTAAAAAAATAAAATACAAAAATCAGTTTAGAAATATTTGTAGCATCAGCAGTTTTTTTTCTATGCTCACTACAAGAGGGAATTGTTTACTATAAACTACAATATTCATCATCATCTTTGAGCACCAAACAACTTTGGTAAAAACTAGATGCAAATCACTTTGAATTGATTTGCTCCTTTAAAAGCAAACAATACAATAACGTTTAACATGTTTCTGTGTAAATTATTAAAAAAAAAGTCATGCAGATCAGCTCACACTGGATTTGTTGCCACTAACAGCATTCACATCTGTATTTGTACCTGGGAGCGCGGTGATGAAGTCCCTCTGCAGCATGGGTTTGAGGTAGGAGTTAATGTGGCCGTGCTGGTAGTGGCACATACGGGAGATCAAGCGCTCGACAAACTCCACCTGATCGGCCTCTGACCACTGGTCAAACAGGACGATGCAGTGTTCCTTCTCCTTCTCATAGTTCCCCTCTGACGGACGCTTGCGGGACCCCACAACAGGACCGTTACTAAGCTGTAAAGAGCAGGGGTAGAACAACAGATTTATTAAAACATGCAAAATAAATACATTATGTTAGAGAGTCATTTAAGAGATTAATGAAATGACGCACAACGATTAATATGTTCAACTTCACATTTGGCAGGTGTATTTCTTAAGGAGGAAAAGCTGTGTTGAATTTGGTGCAGTTTTGACAAGCGACACGTTTAATATTAATAAACTAAAAATTAACAAGTTAACAGCGAGCCGTTCCGCTCTGCAGCTGTGGGGTGGGGCTTCAGGGCTGACAAGCCGGGACAAATGTAGTCGGAGAAATCACATGGCGTGGTCTAAAGAGAGAAAAGTAGACTGCGAACAGAGCTAATCAAGAATGGACAGACTCTTACATCTTCATTCTTCCTATGGGCAGTTTGTTATTCATTTGTGATTTTGGAGGGGAGGAGCAAAATAATCGATAATAGCTAGATAGCTTCTCTAGCCTTTATGGTACACACACACGTGGAGGTGAGATGGGAGAAACACATTTGGAGAAATTAATCCATCCATTCTTAATCAAGAATGGATGGACTCTTGCATGTTCCTTCTTTCTACAGGCAGTTTAAAAGTAGTTTGTCTCATAAGCTGCGAGATTGTGGTGATTGTGAAGCACTACAGACAAAATTTTACTTGAAATGAGAAAAGAACATTTATTTACTATTAGAATATTAGCTATGTATAACATCTGTGTATAATAGAATACACACCTCAAATCAACTGTATTCATTTTTCTATACGTTGAGGCCGCAATAGTGGAGGCCAAGCAATCAGCCCATTCAGGCACAGTATGGAGGGGCTAGTTAACTGAAATCAAGATCAGTCATTGGTGCATTCTGTTTAATTATCTGGATGTTACATGTATGTCACCTGTGATAGCATTTTTTTCTGGAGCAGAAGGGAAAATATCAGACGATGGCATAACTTCTTGAGTGGGTGCCTAATTGAAATCTGCTGAGTCACTGCATCACTACAATGAAATCCAAAATGATGTCAAATATTTAAAAAAATATTTTATTTCAAATCTTGCAACCACAGATAAGTAAGTGTGGGAATAAGAACAAATGCTTTGAATTAAATGTTCATGTCTATAGCATTAGTCTACATCAGTGTAGAGAGAGTTTTACTTAAATAAAGACCTGAATGGAACATGCGGATATTCACACACTAAATATCCATATTGACTGCCCTCAAATGGTTGTCTTGGCTGGGGGGGTTTGAATAAAAAGGTATACAATTGATAAACTGTGTGTCTCTACAACACAAAATATCCATATTCAAGATTTAAAATATATTTAGAGTGGTGCACATCCCACAATTTCCCCCCATTTTTTCGCTCATGGATCAACTACACACAAACTCATCACCCACACAAAAATAAGGACAAGCGCACAAACACACACCTTGAGAACTGTGTTCTTCTTTGGCGACAGATCATCCACGAGGTTCTGTGACTCCATCCCTGATGTGTTCTGTGGAAAAAGGACAAAACAAACATGTGGGTGTGGGTTAGTGTTATATTCTCTTTGTGTGTGTGTTAAAGGCACTGTGAGAGCCAGGGCAGCGGTGTGGATAGCGCTGGACACAAGAGTGCCACAAACACAGCCAAGGAAGGGTAACCATCATGACTTCTGAGGCGTGCGCGCACAAACAGCCACTCACTCACTTACTCACACACACACACACACACTCTCACATACTAACTCACACACTCACACACACACACACACACACACACAAACAGAGCACTGCAACAAAAGGAATCTATCTGCTTGCTTGTCTGTGATATGGGCTAAGTAGTCTGGACAGGAAATTAAACTGCAGCATCTTGGGTATGTCACTGGCAGCAGCTCAAGCATGAATGTAATGAAACTAAAATGAGATAGCAGCCTTACTGCATATATAGAGGATAGAAAAAACTGGGAGGTAATCAGATCCCGCCTATTTCTAGCATGACTGAAGTCTTACAATGATTCCAGTCACATTAAAAGTCCACTGCAAACATGCTAGAGTAACATGAATCCTTCCAACAACAAAAGGGGTAAAGCACAAATTACTTATTGACAACAATAGAGTGGGAGCTGTGCTCTTAACACTTCATTAATAATTTATATAGTTATCATTGTAATCTTCCAAATTTATCTAATACACTTGATAAGTAGTAGGTTCCTCATAGTGTGTATACTGTTCTTCTGGCAGCAAAAGTATTCTTACATTCATTATTATATACATAACATCAACACAGAAACCTGCTGTCCTTTTAGGGGGCTCAGTGTCTACTTGTTTCGGTGACTGAGAATTAGGCTTTACGCCGATCTGATCGGCTATATCGGATCGGCCGATATTTTGCATTTTATGCAATTTGTGAGATCATCTGTAATGTCTTAATTCGCCGATCTGATCAATGTCGTCATGTTGAAACTTTTTGCAGATGCTCCCGTTGCATAGATTGCAGATGGCTTGTGTTTTATCTGTTCATTTACTCCGAAGAAGTTCCACACCACCGACATGTTTGTTTGAATCCGACAGTTAGTTTTGAGCCCTGTCATGATGTGACAAACAATAAAGTTTTTTGAATCTTGGATCATTAGCTGTCGGATTCACACAAACATGTCGGTGGTGTGGGCAGACAGATACAACACAAGCTATTTGCAATCTGTGTAACACTAAAGTACCTCGTGGGGAAGCATCTGCAAAATGTTTCAACACCACAAATTTACCTGGATAGGGAACACGAGGAGGAGCATGCCGAGTTTAAGAAGACGTGATCGGGTCGGTGATCGGTTTATTTTAACTCACTGATCGGTGATCTGCCCCAAAAATCCTGATCGTGTAAAGCTTACTGAGAATACACTAGACCAATGATATAAGGAGGCTATCATGAATTAACATACTGTTCCCATACTTTCAAGCATACACTACAAACTCTCGGAGCATAACTACCCATGAAACACACCTAAAAGGCACAAACACATTATTACCATTTGTCTCAGATACTTTCACTGACAAATTTGGGGAAATAGGATACATAGCCTTCACCTGGGGAAGGGTGAATGCTATTGCATGCATGAGTTTGTGTAGGTGATGACTGAGCCAAGGTCAGTCTTTGAAAATGGCTGCGTAGGCAAAAAAGCCAGAATAGAGGCCTGTCTGTCTATATATTGTAATACTTTGTCTGTTGGTGCTTCTCCAGAGGTCAAAGAGTTGCAGTTGGTTGGTTTATATCTGCAGCGTGTCTGACAAAACAAGATTATTAATCTATCCATATTAATAAAACCCAAAGGATCCCTCTCAAATTTGGATTGGAGTAAGAGCTCTTCCAGGTTTTGCTCCCAGCAGTTGTCCAGCTAACTTGGTAAAGCTGCCTCGTGGATATTGGCCAAAACCAACATATAACATCTCAGTGGTTGCCACTGACACAACCACACAAACAAACAAACAAACAAACAAACAAACAAGGTCAGGTACCAAGACCAAAGCAGACAGGACAGGAGGCCAGGATGGGCTTGCTGGTGTTGATGATCATGCAGAGCAGGAAAAACAAGGAAGGAAGGAGAGATTAAAACAGACAGACCAGATTTGACCAGGCAGGCAGGCAAGCAAGCATGTAGCCTCTCAGAGCTTGAAGGAAGACCCCCCACCTCGGCCCTCACACCTCCAGGTAGAAGGGGAGACAACATTACTCCTCAGTGCTGGGTTATTCTCTGGTACCCCCTCAATCCTTCCTCCACTCACAATGTTATAAGGAAATGATCTATTCAAACTCATCTGATGGTAAAACTTTTCATTACCAGGACACAATCACAGCTTTCGGTGTTCTGAGGCCTAATTTAGTTGCAGGAACTGTGATTTGACATGATTACAAAGAAGTCAATTATAGTTTAGAAAGCTGCAATTCTGTTTAAAGCAGAGAGAGCTGGAGGACGCACCAGAGAAGAACTTGAGAGCAGTGTGCTTCCAACAGGGAGGAAAGGACAACGGAAGGTGAGGAGGTAGGAGGGTGAGGGGGGTGAGTGGATGCTGTCCACACAGAGGTGGCATGAGGAGTCGTGTGGAGTGGGCGAAGGAAAGTGAAAGATGTGGAGATGGCGAGGGAGGAGGGAGGGAGAGGAGGAGCAGCAGAATTAAGAGGAGATAGGCAGAACCTGGTTGTGAGCCCGGGTGGAGGGGATGCTCTGCAGGCACCTGAGTGCACACAAACTCTCAGCCACCGAGGAGCAGCCCAGCCAGAGAGAGCGAGGCACAGAGCACTGTGTGAAAGAGAGAGAGGAAGGGAGGAAGGGAGGAGGAGAACGAAGTGGACAGGGTGAGGGAGGAAGAGAAAGGGAAGAGCGAGAGACCAGAGATGGGTAGTAAAGGAAAAGAGGAGGGTGGGGGCGTTAATGAGGGAAGTTGGGAGGAGGATACCAAAGGAGATGATTGAATGGATGGATTAATGAATTGACATATGGATGGAAGTGTTGTGAAGTTTGTATGCAGGAATAGAATAGTTGGTGTGGGAAAGTGTAAGAATACAAAAATAATGGATAAATAATAAGTGAGGTTTGGTGGGGATTCATGAGGATGTGGTGTGTAACCATTAAAGGTGAGGGGAGAAAAGAGGGGAGGTGGGGGAATAGTGAGGGGAAAAACCAGTATTAGAGCTACACACACATTGGCACAGTGAGCGCAGGAACACACACTCCTTCACACACAAGATACAGACTGATAAACATACACACAGAAGCAATATTAGACATGAACTGGGTGGGGATAGGTAGAGGAGAGGGAGGGGCAATGGGATTAATTGTCAATCATTGACACTCTTGTTTTGACCAAAACCCCACCCACTGTTCTGCCATCCCCACTCTCATGAGTGGTTAGTGAAATAACACTGGGACAAAAAATTAAATTAAATAAAACAAACAGACACAACCCAGACGGGAATCAAACTTTTCTGTGAGCTTTCAAGATTTCTGACCCAAAATGCTTCACAAGTATATAATCTTTCCTCAATTTTAATATGTGTGATCTTTCTTCAGTGCAAAGAAGTAGATTAGGTCTAGAAGTTCATGGCTACACAGAGATACATACAGTATGTGCCCTTATCAGATGAATAACTTATGTACCGTTTCAAGATGTACATCTTACCCTGTGGCAGTGTCAGCACTTTGGGTACATTCAAATATTATGTATTTACAAACATTTATATATTATCTATTGTGCTTATGTATTTGAACCTAAAGGCCACAATACAGATCAAACAAACATTTGAAGAGCATTGCATTTATTACCGTTTATTCGTGTTTCTCACTTCACAGTAATCCACTGACTTTCTCCTTTAGTAAATTTGACTCTATATTGACATTTAGTTACTCTCAGTGATGATTATTCATGGTCTATAAACACATATTGTGATTGTGGATATGGCCGTTTAGCAACAATTGCGTTAGATACAAACTTATCGCTCAGTCACGCTGGATACGTATGTTCCAGGATATCAACTAAACAATCTAAAACAATGTTTTGTTTTCCGAGGCCTAATTAGCTATCTTAATATTGTATGGCAGTACACTTTATTTGTGTGTTAAACTGAAGAATTATATATATATATATATGTGTGTGTGTGTGTGTGTGTGTGGTTTGAATACCGACCAAACTAATAATACTAATAATAGTTAATAAAAACTATTAACTATAACAACTGTATATAGACGAGCGCCTCGTCTTAATTGACATCTTTCTTTACCACCACTCTGACCCCTGTAATGTTAATATTAGCCATTCGTAAGCCAACATTAGCCTAGCTGGCTAGCTTGTCGCGATAGCTGATAATTGAACAAGAAACCCAAGTCACCTACTCATCAAATATAACCGCCTATAAACGAAAACATCTATATAAGTAACACTTTGTGTTTATGCTAAGCAAAAGCTCTTTTAATATCCTGACCAGCTGACTGTTTTGATATGGAAGTGGTTGTCAAGTTAGCGTTATACCATGCTAGCTATTTAGCTAATTGCTAAATCGCTAATCGCGGTACTGCTATGTGAATGAAAAAGCAATACACTTCCTTCTACGCACTTTAAAAATATAAACAGACGAGCGGCACATTGTTAAGATTTTAGCTACACTCCGGCGTGTTGTGGAAGCTCCTCGACCGCTCCACATATCTATTACCGTGTAGGTCTGTCTTCACATAAACTACATAAAATAACATTCCCGTAAATTGACGTGGTTCATCGCTTGGTAGCCAGTGTTAGCTGGACGGCTAGGTATCAGACAGGGCCCAGTGAAGGTGGCGCAGCGTCACCGCAGTGAGCGCTGCTCCGAGAATCATCGGCTGTCTTCGGCCGACGACTACACATCAGCCTCTGGTTTACCCTGATGTTTACCGGATTTAGCCAAAAGAACACATGATTTACATTTATCAGATGTCGATGTCTAGGTCTTGTTTATCAATCCAGTCAATATCCGGAGCATTCTTAGCTAAATGTATCGATCATTTCAGGCCCTCCCTCTGATTTCTGGCCCCCCCCCCCCTCCTTTCTCCTCCACCTCTCCCGACAAGCCGCTTTCAGCTCATCCGGCCGTCGAATCGAGCCTCGCCGCTTCCCTCAATATAAATGTGATACTGAACACCTCGAGTGTCCAGGATGCCACATCGAAAAGAAAAATCTTACCATCAGTTCCAACGTTTTGTCCTCCATCTCCGGCTCCATGTTGACGATCCCCCCCGAAACTCGCTCTGAAAATGGAAACCCAGCCCTGCGTCGGCGGCCCGCAAATGCAGAGACGTCATTCACTTCGCTCAACCACACAGCTTTGGTAGGGCTGTGTCAAAGGGGTGGGTGGGGGATGGGTACGCCCATGCAATGAAAACAAGGCACTGATTGGACGGATTTTGTCAAAGGGGGCGTGGTTCTACTGCTTTGCCTTTTATTGATTGGCTTACCGTGGTACCAAGGCTTCCCCGGTGACTCCCCCAAACAAAAGGGCAAATGGATGAAGATGCTGTTGCTATCCTGAAGAGGAATACACTAAGGCAAAATCAATCATCCGCATAGCTTTGCCATGAGATGCTGCAGGATGTTGGGTAATTTAGAATGTCATGTGTGATTTATGGCAATAGTAATTTAGATTAAGCTCCCCCCCAAAAACCTAGCTGTTTAAGTTATAATGCATGGGTGTCAGATTTGGTGTTCACATAGCTTTATGACGATGAGCTAAATAAAATTTTTAAGAACATTTTGGGTCACATTTTCATCAATTAAATATTCAACATACTCCATTGAGGATTATGAATGGTTAAAATAATGTGGTAACCAAAACCAAAACAAATCTCTTACAGCAGGGGGTCCCAATTAAGACTTATCCAGTTGAAGTAAAACCTGGAACAACCTCAAATCTGGAGCCTGTTCCAGACTCAGCAAAGTAATCCTGACAACTAAGTAAACCAGGCACAGCTTAATTTATTGTCATTCTTAGTCTTAAATCACCTTTGTTGACCCTTTCTATGAATCCAATAGGTATTTTAAAAATACCTGACAGGTAATCGACTGCATTTATTTAAATGACTCACCATATATACACTATCTAAGTTAAGTTTCACTGTGCAGGTTTGTTTTACTTCAACCATACTTAGTGCCTACTCAAGTCAAGCTCCTTTCTGCAATATCACTTTGTTAGTTTGTCCTGTGAAATAACTTTTTTTAAAGAAAAAATGAATGTGTTTTTGTGTATTAGACAATGGGCATTCATTATTAGATCCCTGTAAAATTCAGTGTATGATTACAAACCAATCCCTTTTCTTTAGGCTTATTTCCTAATGGAGGCAGGTGAATGCCAAACATCTTCTTTCAGATGACTAAACTATCACATTTCAACACGTGTGTGGGAATGCACTGCCAAATTCATAATATACTGATGATGTGAATGGATTTATCTATGGATGAACAAATGTATTAATAAACGCAATTCTATGCAAGGAGGGGGAGGGTCCTAATGATTACCTATATCCAAAAGATTTTGGTACCTCTGCTTTCTGCTATTAAAATTTTCAACATGAGATTTATCTGGAGGAACGGATTAGATATCTGGAACCACCTAAAGGCAGTAATGTATGCTTCACCCACACTTGCACACACCTGTTACAATGACAATAATAATACTAAAACACTAATAATAATTCATTTGATGTCAGCGAAGCAGAGAAAAAGTCAGCCTTTCCAGAAGAGGACAGACACGGCACAGGATTGAGACCACAGCAGATGAAGAGGTAGCAATGGTTTTCAGCAGTTCAAATTTAATACTTTGTCCCCCTTTCTCTACAGAAACCCAGGTAAAAAAAATCCCCCACTCTCATAAAATACAACAGCAGCAGTTACCAGTAAAAAAATGAAATGCAAAAAAAAAAAAAAAAAAAAAAAAAAAGAAAGCATAGAAGGGAGAAGAGAGAGAGAGAGGGTAGGGACATGATGAGGCAAGAAAGGAAAATATATTTTCTATATGTGAGGAGTGAGTCCAAAGTTCATCTTCAGACCGGGTTAAGGGCAACGAGGAATCTGGGAACTTGCTGTTGTGTTCATTCAAAATGGAGGGGAGGAGGGGAAAAAAAGAACAAAAATGAGTCGAGTCCAATCCAGCTAGGGGAAGGAACCAGCACTCTAAGGCAGGGATTTATTCAGGAAGGGCTTTCTCCCTCTCTGGATGAAAGAAAATCTCACTCCTCTTCAGCCTGTGTGATGTATTTTGTTGTGTGTACAGATGAAATGTATGTGCAAGTTTGTGTATGCAACAGGTAAATTGGAAGTTGTGTCTGTCATATATATGGATCAACACAGTTGCACCTCTCACTTGCTGCAAGAGAGGTGGCATTTTTCTTTCCTTATTTTCTTCATTCATTCCTTTGCTTTTCTTTTTTTTCTCCCAATATCAGTCCCCGACTACCTAGTAGTCATCCAAATCAAAGAACTCATCGTCCTCTCCTTGGTACTCCATGCCTTGGAAATCCACCCTGTACCGCAAGATACCTGAGGAACACAAAGACGATAGATTAACAAGAGTAATGTGACGGCTGGCCAGCTTATGTCAAATTTTGTTAGATCGTGACAGCATTAAAAGGAAGAATTTGTATTAAGGTTGGTCTAATCCCCATTAGGTATCAGGGTTGGAGCTTTAGTAGCTAAAAAGCCTGAATTCTTGAAATCCTTTTTTAAGTGCTACTTACCTAATTAAAAAGGACTAACTACATAACATTTTCTTTTTGGAAATAGGACTCTTTGATTCTTTTATATTACTTTGTTTCTTTTAAAATTGTACTGCTATTCAAGTTTATTTAACCAGCTCTACATTTTAGACCCTCCATGATTGCACATTGTCCTGTGAAATGTGCTTTATTTTATATGACCAGAGTCCTTAAAGAATCTGCACTAGTAAGGACTCTATAACACTAATACTTATTTGACAGTAATAAAGCTTTTCTGGTAGCAGGGAACTATTGTGAATACATAACCACTGAATAATAATTAAGAAAAAAAAAAATCTGCTGGGTCCAAGACTCAGTGGAGCACCAACCCGCAGATACAAAGACACACGCCAGATAAGTTTTACAAGCCTACACATCGGCTAGCATCGTTAGCGTGTAGGGGTGTGAAGAGATCTCGTGAGACTAAAACGTGACCATTTTTCTCTTCGAAGTGAATATTGTCTCGCGAAACTATAATTAAGGGGCACAAAAAAAAAAAAAAAAAAAAAAAAAGACGATCGGTTTTCTATCGCTCATTTGCACGTCATGTCTTCTTTTTATAATGTCACGTGTGGATCATTAACCTTGTTGCAGCTTCTACCTGCTGAGAAGATCTCAGTCAGAAGTAGGAGATGAGGAGAGGAGCAGCAGTAAGTTAACCTCAGGTCTCTACACTGAGAGCCTGAGGCAGGAGGAGCGGGGGATTTGAGAGCAGCTATGGAAGCCTAATGATGCAAAAAGTAAAATGAGTCACACTACCAAATTATAACACAATTTATATGTTGTTCTACTTGTGTATTATGTGATACAGGATTTGTGCAATTTACTTTTATTTCTGTGTTTTTTTTATTAGCAATATATCATAATTTGTGATAATTGGATTCTTTATTTAATTTATATATTAGAATTGTTTCTACTCTTTATAATTTACTTTTTAGTATTTGTGATTGTATCAAACTTTTTGTATTTATGATTGTTATTTCCATTAATACCAAAATTATCCATCTATAAAATATATGGGGAAACCTTTTACAGTGCTGCATATGATAATCATATATTTAGAAAGTAGAACTGAAGTGATTCATTACAAGATAATTAGTTAAAACATTTCAAAATGCATCTGCATTATTTCCATTTTGTGAATTTCAAATAAAAGAACAGTCATGTATTTCCTCATTGACGTTTTCTTAAAAATATAGTATAAAATCTAATAAAATCTCGTCTTGTGAACCCAATATCGTGTCTCGTCTCGTGAGCTGAGTGTATCGTCACACCCCTATTAGCGCGCTTAACCATGTTAGCATGGTTGTGCTGTGCTGTTTGTAGCCAATAGACTATATGAAAATAAAGTGCAGTCACAGTGTTTCTGGTTTAATAGCAACATGCTGGACAGGTGACAGGTACGTTTACTATGTGAGCTCTGAAAGATATCAGCTGACAGACTGTTAGCCTACAATGCTAATTCTATGTAAAAAATGGATGAGACTATATGTTTACAGACATCCGTAGATAGAAACAGATGAAAGAGCAGAGGCAGTTAACAGAGTAGTAGAATAGTATTATATTAATTAAAACTAAGAATAACCTTTACTCTAATGTTGCTATACCATGTCATGTGATATGCTACAAATATTATTAGGACCTTTATTGAAAATTCCAGATGAACATTACGGACTGAGACCGACTATTCCTGTAATAAATTGGCCACCGTTTTTTGATTGACCAAACATGGCCCAGCCACATATTAAGTTTTGATTTCTTGCTCTTAACTTCATACCATACAAGGGTATAGTAGAAGTGTTATGACCTCTACTCTAATAAGTGTGCTCACCTCCGATGCCTCCAAAGCCCTTGACGAACTGGGATCCTTCCTGGCTCTTGTCTGTGACTATCTCCAGCGTGGCTCCAAACTTCTTGTAGTTGTTAGCAAACCACTCTAGCAGTGGCATGCTCTCAATCAGCTCATGTTCCTGCCCCGTCTGTAAACACAAAGTCAGACATGATTGGTAATGGGTCCAACTTAAATTAATATGTTTGGGGACTGCCTTATTAGTGTGGCCCTCACCTCCTTGTCTGTGAAGTGAGATTTGTCTTTCTCCTGCTCTGGCGTTAAGTACAAAGTTTTCTCATCTGAAAACCAAATAGACACATTGATATTTAGTCTTTACAACATAATATTGTTTCATTTCTAAGCAAAGGTAAATATGGCGTATGTGGTTTGTTTACCATTTTCCGCTCCGTTGCTCTCTGCCCCATGCACACGAAGAATGTAACGCATGGTGTCTAAGTTCTCATAAACTATGAGGATCTCCACCGCTCCCATCTCCAGGGCTTTGAGTGTGTCGTCCACACCAAAACAATATTTCCCTGTGTCCTGACTGATTTCATCAAAGTACCGCCCTGTAGTGAGACAGACAGAAATTTAGTAAAGCGGAATACATATTTAACTGAAAGCAATCGCAACAAAAGCATTTGTTTCTTTTGCTCTCATGGGTGAGACCTATAAGTGCCTCTCCACTGTGTTATCACCACCTACCTATGAGCTTCTTCTCCTGGATGAACTTGACATTAGAGAGAACCTCTGCGGAGAGCTCGATAGCCTGATTGAAACCATTTTCTCCACCGTATGAGATATCCACCAGCTTCAGAACCTTGGCCTGTAACCTCTGTTAAAAAAAACACACACAAAAAAAACATGCAAACTAGTTAAAGATAGAGCTGCAACAATAAGTTGATTCCTCAACTGATAGAAACTCAATCAGCAACTATTTTGATAAGCAACCAATCTTTTTAATACATTCTGAAGTGAAAAGTCAAAACATCCTCTAGTTTAAGCTCCTGAAAGATGAAAATGTGTGGCCATATCTGCTCTTAACAGCATAGTAAATGTATCAAATTATGCTGTGGCATGTATAAAAAGAGACCGTTGATTCTGATTTGTATCAAGATGGAAAGAGGAAAATATCTAAGTGACTTTAGAGAGTAAATTGTTGAGGCACGGATGGCAGGAGCTTCAATAGAAACAATGACTTAAGTGGCACCTGCTTTCAGATCTACAGAAAGGACATCAGTAAATAGTGTCAGAAATTGTGGAGTGTACATAAGTGCAATATGTAAGGAAAAACAGAAGAGGAACTCCTCCTCAGGTGACTGAGAATGTCAATGCAGGACGTGATCAGACTGTGTCTGCAAGAACAGTCTGTCCACAATTACATAGAGAGGGATATTATAATAGGGTTGCAGTGCATAAACCCCTAATTACAAAGATGAATGCACATTCGAGAGTTCAGTGGTGCAAAGACCATAGGCACTGGTCTACAGAGATGTAGAAAAAAGTGATATGATCAGTTGAGTCATCTTTCACCATATTTTCAACAAGTGGGCGAGGGCATGTGTGGTGAACACCAAGATAACAGTACAGGCCTTGATGTTCTCCTACAGTGAGGTCTGGCGGCTATGTTATGCTGCGGGGGGCATTTTGTATTTTGTCAAAGTATGAAGCTATATACTTCTAAGTATACTCAGTATATCTGCGGTGTTATAAGGGCTTTAAAAGAGAGTCAAGGAAAGTAGTCTCCATTAGGGTTTCGCTGTATATTGAATATAAACAGGTTAAAGGGCCTTTTAGCATTTAGACTAATCGTCTAAGGTGTGAGAAAAACCCAGATGACACAAGAAACCATGTTGTATTTGCCAAATGCAGAAATGATGAGACAAATCTTTACATACATGTTGCTAACAGAGGAATTCATTATAATAAGCTGTATTAATAGTGTATTATGTGTTTAGGGTCAACAGGTTAACAATATGTCTATATTACAAAATCTGCCTTATTTTAGTATGTATTTCCCACAGTTTCAAGTGTTAGTATAAAAAAAAATCTAAATTGTTTACTTATCTAGTCTCCAAATTGTTCAGTAAATACTTGATTAAAACTACTCATCATCAGAACACACTTACTGGGTCAAACATGTCAGACTGACTGAGCTCAGTCTTGAAGTCGGCAGAACCAGCCAGGACCATTCCCGCCACATTAACTTTGTCGTTGGACACAAACAGCTGGACAGCCGTCTCAGCCACTTTTCTCACATAGTTGTGTCTCTTCTCCATTCTAAGACGAGCGAAACGCAGAGCAGACTGTCCTCCTCTGCCTGAGGGAAAGAAAGATAAAAGAAGCAACGATTAGGATGTTTTTAACTGGCAAAACTAATAGAAACAAACTAATAGAGTACTATTTAATCAGTTGTCTACAGTGCAATGTAGTTGAAAATATCAAATCCAGTGTTGTGTGAGGATCATGGGTAATTACCGTGCTTCTTAGGTAGGTCCACAGTAAACTTGTGCAGCACCTCCCTGGTGTTCCCCTGCAGTGTGCCAAACAGCGCCCCACTACCGTCGATCACAATAAAGCCGAACTTACTGTCATCGGAGAGCAGGGCTGTCAATGCCTGTGTTTAGGAGAATGAGGACAGGATTTGCGAAGAGAACGGATGAAGAGAAGGAAGTCATGTGCCATTCTCTAAAAGAAGTATACAAACACACAAACCAAGTAAATGCTCTCACCTCAGTGTGGAACTTGTTGTCGCAGAGGTAAAGGGAGGTGTTGATTGGCTTAAAAGGCTCAAAGTCGATATTGACTTTCTTCTCCTTACCTTCCTCTGTCACAATGGTGCCACAGTACACAACCAACCCATTAGGTGGAACTGACAGGAAAGGAAACGCAGCGATCATAAAATTAGACACATATCAAGTTGAAAATTATCAAAAAAAGTACAGAAAATATCAACAAAGTAGAATCTTAGAGGACAATCCACTTTTGGTTTGTTTTTAACAGTATTCACAGGGAGATTTGAGAGTATCAAGTCTTACGCCATGCTTATGGTTACCTAATTAGCAATTACATATTAAAACCAGCACATATTGAGCCAGTTCATTAATACTCTATTATTAGTAGTCAAGTCCATTTTATACAAATAAAATGGACTTGACTACTAATCATAACAGATGTTTTCTCAGGGCACTTTTCATACAGAGCAGGTCTAGACCACAAGCTTTCCAATATTATTTACTGAGACCCAACATTCCTCTTTGAGCAAGCACTAAAGTAGGAAAAAGTAATACATGCCATGTTTCACATAGAAGAAGAGCATTGCTACAAAATGCTGTTTTATCCATTTGCTTTACATGGATGTAAAATATAAAAAGAAAAAAAAGAATAAATGTGGGAAAAGACTGAACAATTCAGTCAACCTACTGTTTAGAAATTCAACACTAGATCTGACTATCTGGCATTTATTGAAAACATGAGGCTTGTTTTACACTGAAGACATCCTGATAAGACTGAGTACTGTCCAGCTGCCCCAGAAAACAAAAGTCCCACAGGAAAGTCAGCAGGGTCTTATCGGAGTTGTCATTGTAATACATACCCTTGTTATAGAGTTTTAGTCTTTGCTGTACAGAGGTGATGGCCCCGAGTACAGAGAGCCTGTTGACTCTGCTTTTGATGTTGGAAGCAGTACCAAACTCATCAGCCAACATCTTGGCCACTCTGGAAATCTGGTCCTTGGGGGGGATGATCAGTGAGATCATACTGGTGCCATTACTATAGAGACAGAGAGGGTAAAATGTTGTTACTTGGATACACACTTTATGATACATGCACATTTAGTAACAACACACTACCAAACTTAGTTTATCACAACTAGTGTGTAATAGGCTTTACAACATAGTAGCAGTATTCATATCTACATCAAAAGTACACTGACATGACAGGTGTTGTCCACATCAACTCTAATCAATGTTGATTATTTGAATGTTAACCTGTTCATTTTATTGCTGCAAATATATTTCTACCTCTCACTCTATCCCATTTAGTAAACGTAAAACCTTCCACGGCAAAACATCACCTTGACAAGGTCTGAAAGGTTGGGGGGTGGGTTTCCAATTACACAATACAAAATTACTGTCCTTGAAGCCAAGGACTGAGTTTAAGTTCCACATTGTTGTCTTTCTATTCACTACTGCTGAAAAGGCAGCAGCAGGCTGACACTGCACACATACATACAAAACACAGTGGCAGGTAGAAGCAGTTGGATGAATATGGGGCAAATGGTCAACTATGTGTGTGACATGGCAGGCAGTGGAGCAAGTACGGCAAATTTTTGCGCAGGTGGCAAGCTGTCGCAAAGCATGTTATTAGCTGAAATTGAAACACTCCCATTTAGCGTCGTGTTTTATAATTCAGAAAGAGCCTTAGTGCCCCAATCGGCAAACAAATGCTTTTGAATTATTATTCTGTAGCTACTCAAGCTTTAATGTAACGCTAAGCAGCCCGACTGTCAAAAGATAACGTAACCAACTTAATGAACTCTGTAGGGAGACACCGAGCTGTCACATAACCTACATGTAAACAGGCCAGGCAGGCGTCATACGAAATTGAGAAATTCGTCTATCACAGCATGTGGAAGAGAGGCAGCAAGCTAGCCGGCCTTTCTTTCCCATCAGCGTGTGCTCTTGTTAAAGACACCCATGGCGGCCTCTTTACAGAGATGACGTCTATTAGCGGGTCCCATTAGCTTCACGGCTAACACAACCGTTACTAACTTCATGCCGTTCGTGGGACGCCAGGCAACATTTCCCACACCATCACAGATTGCACATGAACCTAGGTAAAATCAGAACACACATTCTGTGAGATTACCACATTGTTTCTCACACTGAATGCGACAGCAGTCAGGGTTAACTGCATTAGCAAGTTAGCAGCCACAGCTACAGTAAGCTAAGTTAGCATTCTATGCTAGGCTAACCACTCCCAAATTCGGCCCCACTTAAACGTTCACCAGCTGTTGCCGCGGTCCACCTAAACATCATCACCCGAAAGTCATATACCGTAGGACAGTGTGTCCGGTTGAAAGCTCAAATCGACCACTTACCCGCGGGCAGCTTCCAAACTTTTAATCAGCTTCTTGATTTTCCATATCTCCACGTTCCTGTCCGCCGCACTGGGGTCGTCCGCCATCTTTCAGCTGTAATCGCTTCAGCACCTGAAAAGACGTGAAAAAGAGAGCAAAACATATGCCGTAAATCGGTTAGTGACTAGACTGATCGATAATCGCAATCCCAAATGGGTTAACAAAAAATGTCGTCATAGCTATAGCTGGGACTAAATACCTCTCCGAACTAATGGCGGGGTGTCCGTTACGGCACCTGACCAGTAACTGGCAGCTGCCCTGACCGCGAAGAAGCGGTTCTTCCCGGGCTGCCTCTGTCAGGACAGACCGCGGAGATTAACAGGCCTACAGCCTGCCAGGCCCTAGCGTCCACCCTGTTCTTATCTAATACGACCTACTTTCCCCCCGTTCCCCTGGAAACCAGATGAAAACCGACCGTCAACTTTTTTGTGGGTATTGAATTTATATGAGCATACACGGTGCCGGTACCGTACCTGCCTCGGACAACGCCGCTCCGCTCCGCTCTCGGTCTGCTTTGCTACGTCGAGTCGGTGGTCCGAGGAGTGACGTTGACTTCCCAACCGGTGTCTCTCTCCGCCGCACGCCGCGCGTGGTGCAATCGACTAGGCTCACGTGGGCTAGGTGGTTAGGATTGTTGGCGTTCACTTCCTGGAAACCACATAGAAACCAATGACGACTCTCGGCTGGTACGTCAATCATAACATCCTAAACAACGATTGGCCAAAAAACTGAAAACGTCATCGAAACTGAGAGGGCGTCCGTCACCGTGGGTTATGGGATCTGTAGTTGATGTTATGAGGCTTTATAGACTAAAAGTGAACCAATGGATTGACTAGTAGTACAATAACTTTATAGCGTCACTTTTCTGTTCATTCGTTTAGCTAAAGACAGTAGAGCTCAGATATTCTAAGATACTCTAAAATAAGATCTATCTTTATTGATCCCCCATGGGAGAAATTCTAATTGACACAACAATACAGTAGAAAAAAGTAGCAGCGTAAAGGTGAAAGGAAAGTGATCAAATAAATAAAACAAAATACTATACACAGTAAACAATCTGTGTAACTAAATCTGCAATATAATGTTCCTGAGAGTACATATCCTACATGTGTGCAATGTTCCTGGAATTTACATAATAAGGTGCGATGTTCCTGGGATTTACATAGTGAGGACATTTATGAAATATGTTGAATTATACTTCTTGAAGTCAGGTTTAGATGACGTTATTGCTCTTTATTTTAAAATGTGTTCTAAAATATTTGGTGTGAAGGGCGACATCTAGTGGCTTCTCTTAGAGCTTGTACTTATCAACCTGTCTTTTCTACGGGGTCCAAGGGCCACACCATTGACTGTAGGCAATATAAATATATTCATATTTAGTATAGAAGCAATATAAATATAATAATATTTGTATACTCAATGGGTCACGTTAAGAGGAGAAAAATCTGAAATTTTGAGAAAAGTCATGATATAACAATAATTAAGTGGTAATGACAAAAATGTAGTAATTTTATGAGAATATACCTACTGTTAACATATAATATCTATCTACTATTTTAGGGGGGAAATGTCAGAAGTGCAGGGATGTTTAAAGGATAGGTTCACTGATATATGTAGGTTCAGCTGTGGTTGTTTTAAAGTGCTATATAAATAAAGTTGAGTTGAGTTGAGTTGATATTGAACCCACATCTTATTAAAATGTTTTGCTGTGCTTAGCACTATCTTACTGGTAACTTAAGTTTGGAAAAACTAAACTCTCCTTCTCTGGGTCTAAAAACACAGCCAACTGATGACATTTGGATAAGCTATGACACTGTGATTACGTCTGCAGAAATGTTTTGATTACACTTTGTGTGCTTCTTAAAATTGAAAGGACATGTCTGCCTTAAAATAACAGTCAGGTGTTCAAATGCACATTTAAACAGCTTTTTCAGCTAATTCTGACTCTCACAAGATTTCTTCATATTGCACATGCAATGTAAGTGATAGAGCTCAAAATCCATACGCCTCCTTCTGTGTTTAAAAATGCAGTTAAACGTTTATTTGAACCTAATATGAAACTTCATCTGTCTAAATTAGTCAAATCAAATATAGCTCTCAACATTATAGTCTTTTTAGTGCCAAAGTCCCTATTTTTGTTATTATATTTCCACTGCATCTCAACAGGGAAATATTATCTGAGGAAACACAAGAGGGAATTTGATGCTAAGAAGACTCTACGTGGGTGGATATCTACTTGATATGAATAACTCAGACTTTTGAAGCCCCATAAGCTTAAGATACACTGTTAAATGCATTTTGCAAGACATGACTGTGTGAACACACTGTGGATTTTGGCCTCTATCACTTACACTGAAAGCTAATTTGAAGAGGAACGTTGAATAGCCAGAATGCAAAGATGATTACAGATCACAGCAAAGAAAACCTCTTTCAGTGTTCATTTTGGCACCTGACTGCTGTTTTTAAAAAATGTGGACCTATCCTTTAACTCTGCTACCCAACTGCAGTATTGTACTGGCAGAGATGTGTTTGGCTTGTCATTCTTAGTTTGTCACTTACTGTAGAGAAAAGAGAGATAGCAGAATGTGAAACTGGCACAGTTTAAGTTTTTCTTTTGATGATGATTTAAGTCCACAGATGCCCCATAAAAGGTAATTGGATTTACTTTTTATTCACCTTTGTACAGATAATATTTCTAATGAACATCAGACACCTATCCAAAAGTGCCAGTGAAGACGCTGCTCAGTCTGATTTCAGGTTTAACTGCCACAATTTGCGATACAACAGGTATCATGTAAATAACACATGCATAGATGCTGTCCTTTGTTCACCCAAATCAGCAAGGTTTAGATCCCTTTACCCTACCAGTTTCAGTATAATAATGCTTCTAAACTGATGATGGGCTTGTTTGAAGCCGGAGAAAGGTCACCTGTCCAATTAGTGTAACTAGTGGTAAATCTTTTCTAAAAAAACAGATCTAGCTGGTTTTACAAGGCAGGTGAAACAGTACTCCAGTGAGTTTCTGTTTGAGATTGATGATGCAGAAGCAAATTGTTGGGTGAGATGCTGGATAAGATGCTGGGTAAACTATGTGTAAGCCCAAGATTGTCGTGTGGGCAGATTGTGAGTACAGTGTGGATTTTAATCTGGGTTAGAGGTCATTCTTCAACATAGCAATCAACTACTTAATCTTCCACAGGTGCAGAAGGTTAAATTAAGTGAAAGATCTCAGCCTGTGCTTTTCTTTTTTAGACATTTGGGGTTTTTTTTAAGGAGGGGATAAAAGATAGAAAAGAAACAGAAAGACTGCAACCTCACATTAGACAACATTTTCAACTAATCATTGTTCACTGTTAATGCTACTTTATGTTATTTCATGTTGTCAAAAGTATATGCTAAATTCTGTGGATTGTGGTTGTAGTCCTATCTGTCTTTGATCACCACATTATTAGCAAATTTAAGAAGAAAATGTGGATGACAGCTATTGCATTATTATTATTGCTATTGCATATTTCCATTTTGAATGATTTTTCATTCAAGTGGGCCTGCTAAAGGCATATTTATTGACCAGAACCAACACTGGAACTGCTTTGGTGGAAAAGGTGTAATAGAGAGGTAAAACAACACTGGAGCCTATGCAGTTTTAAACCACTAGATGACAGCATTGGCTAGTGGACAAACAAATTGGCGTCTGCCGTGTCATCGATAGTTTTATTAGTAGACGAACTAGAGGAACTTCTGGGTTTTTTTTGTATTGCTCAATGGGACACTCAGAAGTCAAGTCTTGCTGTGTATTTGCTCTTCTAATTGTAGCATGCAATTTGTTAGACTTTATTAAGTTGCCATATGCTGAATATTAGTTAACGTCTTCAGTGAATTGTGATGGTTTCTATCAGAACAAACATCTGTTTGTGCATAAAACATCAAGCTCGGGGATTATTCCCATTGTATTAGCCATCTCTGGTGAGAGTGGAATTTCTGTCAGTATTTGGCATTTTTTGGATGGCTACATCATAGAGAAGAGTGATATAGCAGTTTTGTGCAACTGACTGCCTCCAAAATTGTCCAGTGCTAGCATCAGAGCCAATTCATCACCATCTGTCGACCATCAGAGCTGTAATGATCTGTCGCTTGGAAATGGATGGCACTCGCTGTGCTGTGGACAGGAGCTGTCATGGTCATGGCTGTTATTCCTCATTTCACCTGGTCGTCACACATGAACATTCATATGAGGAGAGAATGGTGACAGAATGTTGAATCCTCAGCATACGAAACTGAGGAATCTGTTATTAGCAATAATGAGGATAACCAATATAAGGGCACCTTTTGTTGGCTCAGTTATTAGTTCAAATTAATTCTCATGATGCAAACAGTTAAAGCCTTGTCAAGTTGTGTGAATTTGATTAGTATTCTGTTTTCAAGAGCATTTAAAGAGCTTCAAATATACATTGAAACAACAATGTTTTAATGCTATTAAACATTTTTAAATTCAACTCCCATCATGATTGACTTATCAAGGGATAATTGTTTTCCAATTACCACAACTTTAATAAAATTAAATCAAAATCAATATACAATCAAAACTGTAACCTTTTAATCAAATACTGAATGCTGGTACTTTGTAGAGATGTGCAGATCATCTGTGTCTTCTACTGTTCCTGTCTACCTGTTTGGTCTTTTCTTGTGCTGCTGTAATGCTAAATGTCCCTTCCTGAGATTCGATCTTATCTTGTCTTATCTTATTGAAACCATATTTGGGTTTGGGCATCACTTTAAATACCATCATGGCTTTTCAAAACTACTGAAAAAGTCTTTAACGAATGATGAATGGACAGCTCTGTGGGTGAATTATTGCTGTCAGGTACACAACTTAGTCAATTTGATGGATTTGTATGTAATTGTTTCCCATTTACTCATATATAGCCACCAGCATGATGAGTTCAGTAAATGTACAGGTGTAGCCAATAGCTGCCCTCTCCATATTGTATAAACAGTGACCTATATTATCCTATTTATGATAAGGAGTGACTAATAGTCTCTGTTTTCACAGTGTCCAGTCAAAGAGTAAAGGAAAAGCACTGTGTGTGTGTGAGAGTGTGTGTGTGGTGCAGCATGTTGAAGAGTTATGGAGAGCATGACCCAAAACAGATGCCGTCAGGTTCAGAGGACTCTATTTTCTCATCAGTGGCCATCTGCTTAAGTAGAGTTGAGGTGAGAGAGGGGTGAGTGAAGGTGAAACGAGTGACTCAGGGGTATTCAAGGACACCTTGGCACCGCAAAGAAATTTGAGTTGGGTACAAGCTATGAAAGAGAGAGTAAGGATGCACCCAAATGAGCCACTTCTAGATACAATCAGGCAATTACATCATCACATGAGGTTGTGAAACTTCTTGGTTGTCTATTAGAGAGGGGACCAAACATCACTGACCCTGTAAAAGTTAGTCAAAAAGACACAAATAAAAATACATCAGCATGAAACAAATCAAAGCTCTCGATCAAAGCACCCATCTCTGTGACTCTGATAACCTTGCTGTCATGAAAGAACTAATGCTTTGATGCTTACCCTCCCATGAAAACTTAATTTGCTCCTTGGTGTGGGTAGTGCAGCTCTCAACAAGGATGAGGAAACCTTTGAACTCCTCAGAGGGAATTAAGCAGCACTTATTCTCTGCTGACTAGCTAATCTGTGACTCAGTATGTGTCTGTCTCTCATGCCCTCTTTCTTGGTACTGCATAGTGAAAGAGAGGATCATAATCGTCAGCACTTCAATAGCTTGCTTATGACTTCCAATCTTCTTAGGATGCACTGTAAGGGTCTGGGAATGCACAACTGCTGCTGTCTGCCAGCCATCTGCTGCACTGCTGTGAGTTTTTAGTTCTGGGACAAGTAAAAAGATTTGGGTTCACAGTGGCATGGGTGTTCTGGCGTGTGAATGCTGTTTTATTTAGCAAATCCCAGAGTTGACATTCCTGTCACAACATTGGCTCTCTTACTGCTCTCCACAGAGGCAGGAGGAGATTTACGGATCTGCGTCCTAATATTAAGTGGATTAATCAGGAATGGAGAGTCGAGGTTGTCATAAATATAAATGAGGCCTTTTGAGGCACAGGGCAAGGCATACTTCATGTCCACACAGTGTAGGCTATTAGGAGTTTATCAGCGCAGTGGATTAAGACCAATAACCTCAATTTAGAGGCCAGGACACACAGTCAATCTTAATGATGCATTGAAAAGGGGTTAAACCCAAAGGTAATATGGACCAGCTGGCTTGCCTACACCACTGACTGACCCAGGGCATAATCCAATTGTCTTTCACGCCTCAGGGAGCAGAGAGTTCAGTGTATTTTGCAGTTGAAGTTTAGACTTAAAAACTCCCTTTGCCTTATTTTCTGTTACTGTAATGTAGAGTAATAAATATGCAAAGAATAGCAGAATTTCTTGAGAAAACAATGTGCTACCTGTCAACATTAGCTGGGAGGATAGTGCTGTGTCGCAGTCAATACATGCAGCTGATAAAACCTGGATGCCACCCATCACTCCCCAAGGAGAGATTAGCAGATGGTCCCATCAATCTCACAGTTTTCCCAGGACATGATGGTATATCCTTTCTGCAAACAGTCTATATTGGAGAATGCAAATTAATGTACACATTTGTACACAGAAAAAACACGTGTGTATGCAAAAATATACCAAATGCAGCTGTTCAGAAACATCTGTTCCATCAATGCCTGCCACATGCATAAACAGCACAGTACCCCATCTAATGACTGTGTTCCTTTAGCTCTTAGCACAATTAGTGTAATGTACTAAGGTGGAGGAAAATACTTTAAATTCCATTGTCAGTACTTGTTTAAGATGAATACCAACCACATTCATTTATGGTACTGTAATCTGTGGTCACCAGAGACATAGAAGTTTTCATACCACTGAGCCCAGTGCATGTATGTATAATCCATACCATCACTCATGCAGCTTAGCTTTAGACCAGTCTGAAATCATTACTGTATATGAGAGCCACCACCACGATTACCTCACAGATAGACTGATAAGGAGAGGAAGATGGGAAGAGGGGATGAAACAGGGGAGAAAAGATAGTGGAAAATTGATTTTCTTCGAGTTGCATTAATCAAATTGACTACAGAAAGGGCATTATCAGTTCAATGGATTTAATACAGCGTATTAAATGGAGACAAAGGCGTGTCTGCTGAGGCGAGCTTTGTTTGAAGGATGATGATGGCAACGATCAAAAGTCAATGCCATTTGGGTAACATGCATGAGTCTCAATATGAATGATTTCTCCAAAATACTCTTCAATGCATTACTCACATTCACCATAACATAAATAAACAAACGTGTTATATTTTTAAAACGCAATTTATACTGCAGCTGTGTTTCTGCAGGAATGTGTACCATGAATAGGTCTCACATGTGTATGTGAGAGCATAATTTGTGTGTGTGTGCAGGCAGTACTGTCAGTTGCATATGTGTGTCTGCTGCTGGCACATGTAGACTGCCGCTGCTGAAATGAGGACATTGAACAGAAAGCATGGAAAAGGACAGACTTAAATTTATTCAAACTGTCACAGCTGTCACAGTAAAACCAAAACGTTTTCAGCTTGTAACATCACCATTTCATTGGAATTTCAAAATAGTGAAAAATAAAAACAAAAAACATATTCACTATGCTTGCAGGAAGAGACAAAGAACTCTACACTGCAGAGAGGACAGTGAATTTCAAAGCTTAGTTAATGTAAATGCAATTTGACAATGTCACATGTATTATATCTACCTGGATATAAACTGTGCAATCCATGGACAAATACTTTGTTTAAAAAAAACCCCCAAACAAATCTGTTAAATGTTTTTGTGTGTGTAACAGAGTAAATGTGTGCATCTGTGTAGTGAGCATCATTTCATAGCCAAAGGGGAAGACAGCAGCCAAGCAGGAAATGGTAGTTTACTGACGATAGGGCAACAGTGAAGATCAGTCTGACTGAGAAGCTGAGAGGTGACAAAATGGGATGTAACAGTGCGAAATGAGCTCATGCCCATTTGCCGTATTCATCTCTGAGTAAAATCAATACTGTCCATTTAAATATACAAAAAAGACAAATCGATGGACTCAAGCCAGTAAAAGAGGTGGACCTTGTAATAGATGTCAGTGATCCGTGGTTGCAGATGAGGATTGAGTGAAGAAAAGAGTGAAAGCTCCGGACGAAAGAACAAAAAAAGGTAGACATAGATGGAAAAGGGATGATCATACAATATCAATGTGAGTAGTGGTATATAATTTTTGTTTAAAACAAGTATCAGCAGTGTAATAGAAATTTTGCAGAACTTTAATAATTGACATGAGAAGCAAACAGCAAACCTGCTGATTGACAATGATGTTTGTTTACAGCTATTTTAGGTTCACCATCACTAATAAATAATCTTCTCATAAAGAAACAATGTCAGTATAGTTCCCATAAAAACACAGAAATGTTTATGATTTATATGATTTATGTGTATTTTTGTAGGTTTTAAGGCTGTTTGTGTAGAACTTCAGCAACAAGACTTCTATCTAATCCACTCTATATAACATTCCAATGTTACTAATTGTGAGATAATGATTCTTAACAACCAAAGAACACATTTATACAGAATGTGTTTTCCACTCTCCAATGAAAGCATGCACCGTGACCTCAAAGATAGTTTGTTTATCAGAGTGGAGTGAGATTAAACACTAGTGTACTTGTACTGCATTAGATTTTCCAAGCTTAACTAATCTTCCTTTTCAAAGCCAACAAATAAACAGCTATTTGTTATTTCCCGCTTTTTCAAGTTTTTTTTATTTTTTAAAGAGGTCAACTGGTGGATGACTGATTTTTTTTGGGTTACATGTTTTTACAAATCAATACATTTGCAAAATGCTTTCCTGATGGCCGCCATCAAGGCGATGGCCTGCTGATTGGAAACAACTTGAACTGATTGATAGGCACAGTTTGATCCTTCAATGATACTTAAAGATGTGGATAGAAGGAGCTGGGAATTGAACCAGTAACCTTGGGATTAAAGACAACCCTCTGAGCAACAGAAGAAGAAAGAAGATCATATGTAGCACAGTGAAATGTCAGCTACAAAAACAAACAAAAATAAACAACTTAAATCTATGTTTTAGGACTTTTTCCAACATTCAAAATCACCAATAAGAGTTCCTCCGAGTCCTGCAGTGTAGATGTATTGACACTAGAGAACCCTAAAAGGAGCCTAGTTGTGAGATACAGATGAGAGGAGATGGAGAACATAACCAAGATCTGACCTTCCTGGAACAAACATACAATATTTATGGCAGTACATAAGATAGCATTTCTGACCTCACAGACTGAGGCCAGAAGCCCTGACTGTGATGCACAGACACAGAGAGAATAAGATGAAAGGATGAGGTGTAAAAACTGCAACAAATAGGAAGCAGAGTGAGAAATAGGTGACAGAGAGGAGAAAGTCTGTTACATCACATTGTGGGTTTCAGGAGGGCTGAGAAATAAAAGACAGCAATTCTGTTGGAATCTGTTTTGCAATTGTGGAAAGAGACAGACAAACAATGACAAGGTTGAGGAGGCACTTGACACACTTGCTAAATGGCTGAGAATTGATCAGCCAAGTACCAGCCAAGTGGAGTTTCTCACAGATCCACAATTCCTTATCAGTTTCAGTTGGTAAGATACAGTACATGTTTTAGTCAATTTTATTGATTTTAAAGATTTTATTGGTATGCCATTATCGATTCTGCTTAAGGTCAGATTCTTTATAGATTTTCTTATTGATTGTGTTAGGGTTAGGGTTATGTTATGTTATGTTAGGTGTTATTAATACAATAGGACATTAAGCTTCAGTAACAGACCTGCTGCTTAGTTGGGAAGCAGTGGCACTCGTGTGTAGTGTTAAAAACATGTCATTCCTGGAATTTGGAACCAGTTCTCAATTGGAACCGGTCCTCAGTTCCCATCCCTAGCCATATATGTATATTTAAATGATCAGTACTCAATACGATTTTTTTGTTGATAAGTTTGTGGACCTGCTGAGACAAAATCAGACCAAAATCAGGGGACATAGGTGATTGGTTGGCTAATGGGAGAGTAGATGGAAGGAGCAACTAAACAGAGTCAGGTTCATCGTCCTTCAACACTGCCTCTGTGTTCCTTTCTTATGTTGTGATGGCTACTTCTCCTGGTAGACAAGCCTAAGAGCTAATATATTTGGGAGTTTGAGTTAAATGGCAAAAAGAGCACCACATATAAAGCGATAGAGAAAATAACATGAGGACTAAACACAATTCAACATAAAAACACCACAAATCTAAACCTCTCTGACAAAGGAAGTGATTATATTGGATTGAATGATAAAGTCAAATATTCCTGCTATTTTGTTGACTTGATAGAGAAAAATGCTCTCCGAGTTAGAAAGCACAGCTTTTCTGTTAGTAAAAGACTTAAACATGGGCATGCTTCTACACAAGCTTACACTCAAGATCCAACTGTGGATAGATGTTATTTTTAAATTAATACTGAATCAAATGGCTCCCTGTAATGTGAACATGTTAATACTGCAGTCTTATGCAATTTCAGCTCCTGGTTTTGGTTTAGTGTTCCTGCCACCATCCACAATTTAAATCTGCTACTCCCAGCACAACTGCTCACACCACACAAGTGAATGCAACCTACTGTATACAGCATGACACTGTGGAGAGCCAAAGTAAACATATGGTTGGCAGAGAAAAGTTCACTGACTAAGCCAGATTTTTTTTAAAGCCAGACCAAGCATGGGCAAATGTTGGATTTGCCATCAGGAGGTGAGAAAGCAGGTAAAATTGATATGATATTGTTTTTAGGATGTTCATGAAGTTTGTGAATGTGCAAGTAATGTTAGAACTGTGGTTGCTAACATATTAACCAGATCTTGATACATGAATTTACAGTATACTGTATTTAAATGAACTTAAATTAAGTCTTCCTTCTCTAATGGTCAGAAAATTGCTTAAAACAGCTTAAATAGTTAGTGACCTGTGTGCCACCCACACGTCCCTCCATGATGTCTCGATAGAAGACAGTACACTTGTAACTGTGATGTTCACAATTTTTTAGTCTAATGCTGAAAGAGTTCTGAGGGGTGTCTCCAGCAGTCCAAATTACATAGGTGGAGAGATGGCAGTCTCATAGCACACAACCTGGATCAAAGAGCTAATTCTGAGACACACAATTTGCAAAGGGTAGGACTGGAGAACTCCCAGTATACAACACTGGATGTGTGGTGATATGTAGTTTTGAATGCATAAGTGGTTTGTTTGTTCAGTTTCCAGTGACTAGTAGAAATTTGAATAATACATTAACACAATTTACATAATCAGTCCCAAGTATGACAGAAACAAGTATCTTTGAACCAACCTGTCAGTTTTATTCATCTTCATTATCAAACTCATAAAATGCAAACAGATGTTTCATTTAGTTGAAGTAAGTGTTTGTATGTGTGTGCGTGCTGTGCTGTGGTTACCTTGTTTTCTGGAACTGCCAATCTTGTTGCCCATATTTAGTCACATTCAAAGATGGACCAGTTCTGCCATGGGTTGGCTTACTAGCAGTCCTTAGTGCAATGACGAATATAGGAAGCTAGAGATGGAATGAAGGAGGACAGAAAACACAGGAAGGATTTGAGAATATTAAATAGTGAAAAAGACAGAAAGCAGAATCAAACATGCCTCCAGTCAGGATATATCTAAAGTCACATCTGCTCTAGTTGTGATCAAAGACATCATAATCCACAGATATCACTGTGTAGGCTGCTGGACATCAGCCATGCATCTGCTTAAAGGCAGTCACCTTCAGTAACAACACATTTATATACACACACACACACACACACACACACACACACGCCCACACACACACACACACACACACAAACAGACCACTTCTCAAGCTGTGTGTTGCTGTAAAGAGAAGGAGAGACTAATATGCTAAAAGATGAATGACTGTGTAGGGGATGTCAAATGAGCCTGAGCCTTTATTGTACTGTAGGTGTAGGTTAGCATCCAAAGTGGGCATATTGTGGCCTTCTACAAGGGCGAGTGATTGACAGATGTCTCAAAATTAAACTGACAAGTGGCTCTTCATTTGACTTTGAGTCTAAATCCTACTTTTTTTTACTTTGGCAAGACAATACTACAAACACAGGAAGACACAATTCTACTTAATAGCAAACACACTTTCATTTTCTTAGCCTGTCACTTTTTTCTCATTAATGATTTTTCTGCTTAACCCAACATTATTACATTCATGAATCAAGTAATTCAGTCCCTTCATTAATCAAAGTATTATATGTATTCACCAACTACCAAAGTTTATAAAGACTCTCTATTCTTTCGCACACCTGCTTATCTTGCTAGCTCTCTCCTCCTCTCCTCTGATTTCCATGTTGTACTTCTTTCCCTTTTCACCATCATTCTTTCTGCATGAGGCTGCAGCACAACCACTGACAATGTCCTATTTTTGGATGCTTTTTGGGTGTGGAAATGAGTGTTAGTTAAAGTTTGTGACTGCAAACCTTACTGTTCAATACACTTTGATTCTCTTTAAATTTCCCTCCCTCTTAACTCCTCCCTGCATCCTCTCAACTCCCCCCCAGCTTAATCATTTGCTCTATCAGACTCCATCAGGTTGAAAAAAACTCCCCTCACCCCCAGGCTTCTGGACACAGTAACACTCCTTGTTGGACAGTTTGCTGTCCTTGGGTGTCCCAGGAGTTACACAGGAACTTTGTGCACAGCTCATACGCAGTAATAAACTAGGTAGATAGTGCCCAGCTCCAATTGGTCCAGCAGGAAGTCAAAGTTAATCTATTAGGCATGGGCAAAATGCTGTTGTGAAAATCTAGATACCAGTCACTGAGAGAGATATCATTTTGATGTTGATGAAATGTGTGTATGAATTTGCACTGATAATATCCTGAAAATCAATATCTTGTTTTGTGTTGTGGGCATTTTAAAATAAAACCAAACTTCCAAGATCGGATCACAGATATATGGATATTAAATCTATTAAAATTATGGCATAATGTCCTTTATCGGGATCACTACTTTAGTTTAACAGCCAATGGCACAGGTACAAAATTGTTTTTTCAGTCTTGCATCCATATGTTCTTTTGTTGCCTTAAAGAGATGCAGAAGGATGTGGCTGGAACAATCACAGAGATTATCTTGATGACACAGTTTGGAGAAATTGCATAACTTTCATGCTGAAACCAGGTCAAAGACACGTGCTGGAAGATGAAGTTGTGTTTTGAGCTGTTTTCATGGTTGCCAACTGACTGTACCACTGTTTAAAAGTGCATACTTTCCACATAGGGGTATGAGTACAAAATGGACTTACAAGACAAAGTGTACCTGTGTACCTAATGTACCTGTGTGGCATTTTGCAGCCACAATAAGCTTTTGTGATTAAATAGGGACAGCTTTGTGCTACCTTTTTCTTATGGTTCACATTGTACTATGTGCCCCTCAGTTAATCACCATGCCATGTATTGTATATATTGTATATATTATATGTTTTGTGTCTTGTGCCATGTACCACTGACTCACCTGAACAGAGCCCAGAGAGCAAAATAATGCAACAGCAGCATTTCCTTATTCTTCTTTTTTGACTGTACATGCAAATGTGAAGGTGCATGCATTAGTTTGGTGTTCATATAATGAAACTTTTAAAACAGAATACAGTACATTACACCAAACAGAGCAGCAGCTATGTTAAAATAACCTAATTCCAACTGGGATAAGCAAGCGTCTTTGTAACATGGGCTCTCAACAGATAAAGTAACCTACATATACGTGAGGTGTCTGTTCTGCCTTGGTCCTTGGTTCTGTGACATTTTATGACATCCTGGGAAATCCTGTGACACTCGAACAGATGTTTACTTAGGTTAAAGATTAAAGTTAACCATAAAGGACAGGCCAGAGGCTATTTCTCCAGACTGACCATTTATTAAAACTAGACATAAATGATGGGCCAGAGGCTGTCTTTCCAGACTGACCATTTGTTTAGAAGGTGTCTTTTTTAGGAACTATATATAGTGTTGTAAGAATTGGAGTGGGCAGAGAGCTCAGATCAGCATTTGGATGTTTTGACACTGTTCTCTTTTGTAATAAAACCTTAAAAATATACAAGTGAGACATGTCAGCGGTGGTTATCCTTCTTCATCAACACATCAAGAATCTACCTATTAAATTACACTTCATACGAAATCTCTCTTGGACATACAAATCTTTCTGAGTCATTCTGTCTCTCAGAAAATGTATTGCATCACTCTTTTTCCCTCAGCCCCCTTTTCCCTGCTCCTTCCAATTGTGTGTTCACATGAATTGCAGGAGTGTTCCAATTCAAAAGCTTTGCTCTGTGGAGTGACTGTTCAGACCTCTCCTTTACCTAAAAACTAAGATTTTTTTGCCACCACTCTCGGCATCAAATGTAAAGAGTAAATAGAAGAATGTGTGAATAGTAGATGGCAGTAGTACAAAATAAACTGCAGTAATAGGTGAAGAGGCAAAAAAGCTTCCCCAGTCCTTTGCCAGATCTTTATAAAACCATTCCAGTGTTGGCTTGTAAAAGATATCCAAATTCATTGCTGAGCTATTCTATTATTACATCCCAGACTCTGAATTTATGGTGCCTCTGAAATGAGGGGAGGGGTTAAGGGGCAGAATACACACACACACACACACACACACACACACACACACACACACACACACACACACACACACACACACACACACACACACACACACACACACACACACACACACACACACACACACACTCATAAATAAAATATTGAAGAAAGGAGATGTCAATTTGCTTTACTACTACAAAAAAAGAAAAAAAAGAAGAAAGAAATGCAATAAAGCCATGCATCACGCATAATTTATTTTACTATAACTTCTTCCATTTTCATTATCAAACTCTCCTTTATATCAGCACAGAACACACAATTTGTTGCATAGGAACACAAAACTGATTATTATATCTGATCTGCATATTTGGTTTTTGTGCAGTTGTGTGTGTGTGTGTGTGTGTTCATGTGATGTCTCCTTTGATCAGTAGTACAAATTGCTAAACAGAGATGGAAGCATGGAAAGAAAACACGGGAGTCACCCGGGGCAGGAAGACATGATATTTGTGTGCGTGTGCATGTGTGTGTTTGTGGTTATGCTGCTGTGGTGTGATGTGCTGCACCATGCTAACATTTTCACAGCATACTGTCAATTGAGATGACAGAGGTGAAACAAAACATGCAGACAGCGGATTAGTATCCAACATCTCTCTCTTTAACAAACACACTAACACAAAAATTGTAAATTGTATTGCATCTTCCATTTACTGACAATAATGAATAAACCATTTCAAATTTTCCTCAAATAATGCAATCCGAAATTTGATAAAAAAGTAGATTCAGTAATCAGAATTACTGATTACTGATTACTGAAGTCTTAAAAGACTTTAAGATTCAATTCAAAACATGACTTACACTGACACATCTGGCAAACTCATTTTCTCATGACTCAAACATGGAGATGCGTTTCTTGTTCACCTAAATATTTCCTTTTCTGTACTTTTTCCATTTTGTTCATTTTGTCTTTGGTGTTTGGACTTAATTTGTTCACTTTGACTCTCATTCTTCTGTTCTCTCTGCTGCTCTGACTTCCATTCTTCTTCCTCTACACTTTGCACTGTGGCCCGTGATGAGTCTCGGAGGAAGCCTCTTTTCTGTTTCACTTGGTGTGACCCAAATTGTTTTGGACAGCCACAGCACTGCTGCCTGTGATGGAAGTCCTTTTGCTGGGCAAGCTGGAGCAGAAAACATTTGCACACTGGGAGGAACACATACAAAGGGACAAGATACACAGAACGAGACACAAAACATTCTGTTAACTGTTTCTTTCTGCAGCACAATGGAGTCAGGTCAGCTTAAAGATGTCAGAGTCAGACACACAACTGACTTCAAAGTTGTTCCGATGGGACTACATGAAGAACACTTGTACATTCATCGCACAAGGGAGCTTAGTGGTTAAGAGAGAATCATCTTGAATGAGATACTGTGTGCCAACCAGCCCTGAGGGGACCAGACTGTGGCTGATTCTGTACTCTTTGAGATAATGATGATCTTAGATCTAAGGAAAACAGAGTTCTCTACAGGGATCAATAATATTAGATAGATAGATACTGTAGATAGATAGATAGATAGATAGATAGATAGATAGATAGATAGATAGATAGATAGATAGATAGATAGATAGATAGATAGATAGATAGATAGATAGATAGATAGATAGATAGATAGATAGATAGATAGATAGATAGATAGATAGATAGAAAAAAGAAAGAAAGAAAGAAAGAAAGAAAGAAAGAAAGAAAGAAAGAAAGAAAGAAAGAAAGAAAGAAAGAAAGAAAGAAAGAATCTCCCACAATAAAGTAATTCAATAGAAAGAGAGAAGAGGAAATAAAATAGGCAAAATAAAGAAAAAGAGCCACACAGGCACTGGTGGGCAGCTTCTTAGCTTTTTGATCAATAAAACACTTGGGGGCAAGAATATACAACTTATACAAGCTATAAGTAGAGGGTGAGGACACACAGACTTATATACAACTGTTTATAACTGCAGCCCAACTGATAATGTTTATTCAAGTTGAGACCTTGTTGAGAAAAACACTTGATAAGTAAGTATTGTGAGCAAAGTAATTACAGAATGAGACATTTTACAGCTGCAAATGCTCTCTGATGGACCACATTTGTCTCATTACCTATAAGACACATAGACACCAATACTGATCTGTAATAGGTAAATTAGCCAAAAATATCAATTATGCTAATATATCATTCATGCTCTAGTAACCTCAGAAAATTAGAAGGTAAAATGTTAACCTAATACCCAGTGTATATTGTCCAGACAGACTCATTGTGTTTGCTGTTACAGTATGTAGCCTTGAAAGATGACATTCATTTCAATAATGCATAAACTTACATAGATAGCTGTGATGTGAATGAATACAAAACACTGCTTCCCAAATTCAAAGGTTCGCTGACCTTTTGAATAGGAAAATTTAAATATATCTTCCTTAGTAAGGGCAAGTGTGGGTAAATCTGAA
This sequence comes from Scomber japonicus, assembly GCF_027409825.1. NCBI lineage: Eukaryota > Metazoa > Chordata > Actinopteri > Scombriformes > Scombridae > Scomber > Scomber japonicus. The sequence continues at coordinate 16,114,999 of NC_070585.1, read as the reverse complement.
GGCTTTGCCACACTGTTAGTAAAGACAAACAGTATGTGAAAGAGCTTTCATTAAACAGGACAAGAGAGAAATGGTAAGACGAGTAATTCATCTTTGCAGTCAAAATGTGTATGTCATCTGTCTGCCCTTTATACAGAAGTGCCACGATCAAATTTGACTGGAGCAGAGAAAAGGAGAGGGCAGGGTGACATGGAGATGGATAGAGCTATAGAGAGACAGAGGGAGAGGAAAATGGGGAAAGTAAGATTTAAACAACCATGGACACCAAGAGAAGTGTTGGGTATTTGATTCCATCTATTTAAACTATCAGCTTATTGATTCTATTTCTTATTGAATCCTGTATTCAATTCTGCCCATATTATTTGAGTAAAAAAAGAAACTAAAACATGAAATGAAACCCTTTTCACATAGATTTTCTGCAAATTTGGGCTACCATACAAGTTGATTTGTGAACGTAAAATGAATAACTTGAACAATTTCTATCCTGTCATGGAAAACGTTTACTGTTCACTTTTACTTGAGCTGAAAATGTTGAATCTGAATTCAGTGTATACAGCCTACTTGGATACATATTAGACAGTGACGGATGACTGATTTAACTGTTCATAAGTGTGATGGTGAGAGGAAAGAAATGGTTCCTGTGTCTGGTGGTTTTGGTGTACAGTGTTCTTTGCTGCCTACCAGAGGAGAGAAGTTGAAACAGGTTATGTCCACAGTGTGAGGGGTCTGCAGTGATTTCCCCTGGCTGTTTCCCAAGTCTGGGTGTTCAGTGTCAGGTTGTTGGGCTGGGATCCTGGATGTTGGCTGGTCAGCACCAATAATCTTTTCTGCAGACCTGACTGTTCGTTGTAGTCTGTTATTGCCCTGTTTGATGGCTGACACAAACATTACAGTGACAGAAGTGCAGAGAAAAGAGTCGATGACTGCAGTGCAGAACTGGATCAGCTCCTCCTGAGGCAGTTTGAACTTCCTGAGCTGGTGCCAGATGTTCATCCTCTGTTGGGCCTTTTCGATGACTCTGATGCTAGATTCCTACTTTGAGTCTGAAGAGATCGTAGAACCAAGAAACCTAAAGGATTTCACAGTTGACACAGTGTTGACTGAGTATGGTGAGGGGGGGCAGTGTTGGGGGGCTCCTCCTTAAGTCCACTGTCATCTCCATGGTTTTGAATGTGTTCAGCTTCAGACTGTTGCGACCACACCAGAGGGCCAGCTGTTCAACCTCCCATCTTTATGCAGACTCCTCTCCATCTTGATAGCTGATGACAGTTGTCTCTTTCAGGAGCTGAACAGACGGGTCTCCTGAGATCCAGGAGACCTGTGATGAACACCAGGCTGTAGTCAAGACACAGGATCCTTGTGTACATCCCAGGGGAGTTGAAATGTTGCAGGAAGTAGTGCAGTCCCATTTTGAATGCATCATCCACTAACCTGTTTGCTTAGTAGACAAACTACAGGGGGTCCAGCAGGGAGCCAATGAGGTCCTTCAGGTGGGTCAACACCAGTCCCTCAAAGGACTTATCACCACAGACCTCAGGGCAACAGGCCTGTAGTCATGTTCAGTCATGTTATAGAGGGTTTCTTGGAGATGATTGTTGAGCAGAATAAGCAGGTGGGGACTTCAGTGATCTGTTGAAGATCTGAGCGAAGATGGGAAGATGAGGGCCAGCTGGTCAGTGCAGACTTTCAGACAGGAGAGTGACACACCGTCTGGGACTGGTGCCTTCCTGATATCCTGTCTCTGAAATACCTGACACACATCGTCTTCACAGACCTTGATGCAGGTGTAGTCAGAAGAGATGAGAGGAGGGAACGTCATTATTGATTAATGATTAAGCATCAAACTGACAGATGAACAGCTGCCACATTTCAAAAGTTATCATGTTAGCCAACACTTGCCTTCTTACCTAGACACACAGCAATGTAAGCATTTCTTTATTGTTGTGTTCCGGCCTCCTGACAAATCTAACAGTCATGCACTATTAGCTGCATTTAGATTTTTACAAAAGTAACTAAGTAAAGTAAAGACGGATGGTGAGATGGGTTGAAAAGTTGACACTGAGGAAAGGAGGAAAACAGTGCATGGATTGTGGACTTTAGAGAGAGCATATTTTTGTGTCTCAGGGCTTCACATGCATCCATAAAGAAACTGTAAACAGTAAAAAGTCAGGCTGGAAGGCTGTGTGCTTCTCATCAAACACAAACTATCGATCTGAGCCACAGACCGATATCACATGCCGGATCATGGTTGGGAATTACCATCCTGTCTTTCCTTTCTTCTTTGTTTCCTCCATCTCCCACACTCCCCTGTCTTTCATGCAGTGTTTGTTAACCCAGATCAATAGGGAATTGAAACAAACAAAGCAAGAAAACACACTGGCCATGCGTTTCTGACTCACACATACTGTTTAGATAACTTCTAAAGAAACTGAGTTGACTTACATGCATCCACTGGAGACTATACAAATTGTAAATCAGCTCCATTATGACAGAATCCAGGCACTGGACACCTGCACCCAAACAGTCAATAATGAATTATAGAGTAGGAATGACCTGAGCCAGTCTGCCATGTAGGTATGAACCAATCAGGGCATTTTAAATAGATTGGTATATCATTGATCGAGCCGACATCATTGTCTAGATTCAGATTTATGTCTGCAAACATACTACTCTGGCAATGGAGGAAAAACCAACCTGCTATGAATCATAGTGAAGAAGAGACTTTACAAGAAGGTTGCACATCAATATTGATGTGACAGATCATTTTTACCATATCTGTGTGATCCAGACAAGGCTTTCGTCTCTTAATGCTATTTGAATTTGTTAAACTTCTTAAATAATTTGTGGCCATCATTCATTACTTTGGTTCAGAGTCGATGTCACGATAAAATGGATCAGTCTTCAGATAGATAGACAGTGAGATTAATAGATGGACAGATGTATATATACACACATACATAGAGTAAATAGATTCATAGCAGAAAAGGCTGCTTCAAAAAAATAGACAAGAATGTTTTAGTCGTTTCTGGAAATCAAGGACACATTCATATTCATGAACACATCATTTCTGAACCCCTCAGTACTTTTGACGCACACACACGCACGCACGCACGCACGCACGCACGCACGCACGCACGCACGCACGCACGCACACACACACACACACACACACACACACACACACACACACACACACACACACACACACACACACACACACACACACACACACACACACACACACACACACACACACACACACACACACACACACACACACACACACACACACACACACACACACACACACACACACACACGATCATATACAATCACCGCTCTATGAACTGCCTTGTTTTCACCAAATATAAGATACCTGAGGATGGTAAGGATTGCATTTGAAACACAAACTACTAGTTAAAACTAGTTAAAAACAGCACCAACACAGCACAAGTGGAAACTAGTGACAAGCAGACAAAGTTATAACCTCACCAGTGTCAAAATAAGACTCATAGCAAATCAGCAATTTATCTGAAAATACTCACTAGCCTTCTCAAGCGTGTGTGGTTTGCTGAGAGCCTGACCAAGAGAACAGGAACACAGACAGAAAGCTCTAGAAGTCCAAATTACACTGTAAACACAGACACACACAGACACACACAGACACACAGACACACACACACACACACACACACACACACACACACACACAGACCACTTCTCAAGCAGTGTGTTGTTGTAAAGGAGAAGAATAAAACACAAGCAATGGCGTCTAAATCTAAACAGTTTGCATATCATTACATATCAACACAAGGAACCATGAATAGCACAAGATATTACAGGTGTACTGATGAGGCTTGTAACTTAACAAACTTAAGCACATTTTTACATGTGTTTATATACAGTACAGGCATGTAACTCACATTTGAATTTCCACAGAAGATGGCGAGGAGAAGACTGGCTGAGACAGGATTGGTCATTTATCTTCAATGAACAGATGTGTCCATTAGGCAGCCATATATACACACCATTAAACACAGAGATGCCCAGTGACATTCTATTATTCACTGCAGCACAAACCTAATGCAATGCAAAAAGTTAGACAGACTACTTCAGAATGTAATTCTGACAATTTAAATCTCATTTCTGGTAAGTGAAGAGTAAGAAATTGTTTGGAAAAAAAGAAATCAAATTACACAATCCCTCCAAGAAGAATAATGAAAACTGAGATCGGTTATGTAAATTCTACCTGTGAGGTGATGTTGACAAATGTTGCCTGTGAGACACTATGACTATCTATGAACATGCATGCACACTTTAAAAACATGCTTTACAAAAGGATCAGCAACAGCACTTCCATTTGCCAAATTCAAATCCATCATTCATACCCTCTTTGATAGCACTGCTTATGTTGCTTAATGAAATATATTGACAAAAGAACAGCAATCAGGCTTTACTGAATTAGCTATGTAGGGGAGAAGGTGAGAGAGAAATTCCAAGAGGTAGATGACCTCCCCCACTCACTGAAAACATCAGAAAATCTCCTATATGTTTTCTCTCTTTCTTTCAGAGTCAGAAAACTACTTTAAGAAATATTTCTTTCCATAAGAATTGAAAGGACTGTGACTCACACAAGATAAGGACAAGATACTCTTTGGCCTTCTTTCTTCTTTTCTATTATGGACTTAGAAAGGGTACCATATATGTAACATGTAAACAAAGATTGTATATATAAATTTTCATTTTTTCCTGGTACCTACATTCACATCTGCGTTATTGTACGTGAAATTGTACTGATACCTGTGACTAAAAACAAAGACAAATAATTTAGTACACAAATAGAAGACAGGATATCCAATACCTGCCCCTACCTTTCATTCTATCTAACCTCTCTATTTATACAGTGTTTTTGGCAATCGAATGCATGTAGTTTTGTGCTTAGACTGCAGAGTCTGAGAGTCACCTTCATCTGCAGAACGATTCTCTGTACTCACCTTAAATCTGAGTAAAAGGCATGTGAGATGATTTATGACATCACAACTAGTGCACAAACACTGAAAATGGACTTTACAGTGAAGTGGGAGACATCTTGTTTGAATTAATCTAAGGTTAGGTAAACTAACATTCGTTGATGTTAAATCACATCTCTTAAAAAGTGTAGAGATAGATGTAGAAAGGTGAAAGAATGCGAGAGATTAAGTAATTACACAAAAAATATGAGTTTCAGAGAAACAGGGACAAAAACAGAAGGGACATTATACCTTTGAAGAGTAGGTGTAGACAGCAGATTCATAGACAGGGCTGGACTTGGCCAGGGAGTACAGCCAACATTTCCAGCTGCTGGTCCCAGTTTAGGGTCGACATCCTGGGCTTCAAACTGAAAGGGAGAGATTAAGAGGGAGAGAAAGAGTAATAACCAGTGTGGGACTAGACACAGTCACTGATAAAATATATACAACCACTGTTATCTTTTGGCTGTTATTCTTGCTATTGTGTGTCTGCAAATGCTAGTAAACAAAAGTCTTAGTAGGGGACATTGTCTTTCTGGATAATGGTGGAAACAAATGCTGTCTTTTGAATTGACCATGTCAAATAGAAATTCTTGCTTGGTGTAGAGCTGCAGCACTCCCTGAACTGACCAACAGGGGACAGAAATATACAGACACAATGCTGCTTCATGTAGCTTTAAACGTACAATACGTGATCCAAATACTTACAAGGTATTTTGACAGGTCTTTGAAAAAACACATTAGACACAATTTGATTAGAGTGTTTGTTTGCTGATGATATTAATAGGTTTGTTTAAGTAATGTTTGTACACACAGGATTAAAACAAGCCTATGTTTTATCCCAATTAATTAGATTGCAACAGACCATTGCATAATGCCCTCATTACAATGAATAATGACTATGTTTCATGTGTAGTTCTTGTTCATCAATATCATATCATTTGCTGATATTACCGGTTGTTAGGCTGCTTGTGTTTGTTGAAGATGGTTGTCTGGTATTCATGGATGAGTCATGAGGAGGACATTATTTGTCCCTGGCATCTTATCATCTGTAGATGCAGATACCATTATCTGCACCTACAGATGATGAGATGCCAGGGACAAATAATACAAACCACATTTACAGAAAAAAACCAACGACTCTCAGCAGAGTTTCTTGTTCATTTCATGATTTTAGCTGGGAACAGTAGAGTACCTCTGCTGATTGCAGAGTCAGAGCTTATGAAACTATGTAATCTTGAATGCATGGGGTCAAGTTCACATTCTCCTCCTCTCTTTACTTGTCTGGCTGTGTCCAATCGATCTCCACTGTGTGATCTACTGCCTGGGAACTGTCCACGTGAGAGGCAGCATGTTTTACCAGACAAACAAGGATAAATGTTTTAAGCTGATATAGAAGACTTACCATAAAACAAATCACAGTGTAGCTGCAAAGTTTTATCTTTTACCGTAAACCCTTGTGAAGCCCAATTAAATACGAGCTAACAATAAGACAGACAGCTGGTGAAACAAACATTATTAAATGTTTCGGTATTAGAGAGACATGATGGGGACTTCTTTTAGAGCATCAACCCATCTTTCTCTATGTCAATCTCCATGGTGATGTCATGAGGGTTGCCTTGAGGCGCAGCTGGCTTGTGTCGAACGGGGACAAGAGATCAAAGCAGCTCATTGACTCTGAGCATTATGTCATTTCACACCAGACTAACAGCACAAACCAGCTTTCAGATGACAGATGGAGGAACAGGACACAAGTGAAGGAAGAAGAAGTTTTAGAAAGAGACAGCGAAACAGGGTTTGCAGTGAAAATGAAGTGAAAGTGGGTGGGCAGACACACACACTTCTTTTTATCCTAAGAATTCACCAGTTTTCTTGTATTTATATGAGAAAGATAGAGGTAAATCATGAAGTGGTTGTTTTTGGTTGTTCTAAAGATGTTACCTTTTAATGTTTAGGAAGCTCTTATATTCAGTGTGGACACAGACAAAAGATTTATTTTTTAAGAATTGGATGTCTGCTTGCTCTCCTGTTTTTAAACCTGTCAGATAAAATGACTTCCTCACTACACCTAGAGAAAATTTGGTACTCTTTGGACTTCTAAATACTAACAAGGGAAAATCACTATCTCTCACCTGATTCTGTAGAGATGCTGTAGGTGGAATGATATATATATATATTTATCAGTGGATGTAAATCTTTTTATAAAACACCAAAACAACCCTTAAATAAGCCCTTAATGTTGTGATCTGTCACAGTTACAAGACCACACAAGAAGAGAAAACTCAAAGTACTTGAGAAATAGGACACCAATGTAAATTGAGGCAGGATAGACATGTGTGTCACTGCTTTTATGTGAATTTACATTAAAAATAATAGCACAAGCTGTCTTGATGTATGTATGTGTGTTTTTTGTGACTTGTGTAGACATCAAACATCTGTACTATGTGCATGTGGCTGAAAATTCACAGGAGGAGAATGGCCTTGTCTCCATTAGGATCCTAATGGGGACACCGCTGGTGTCTGATGAACATCAACCAGTTTCTGACTTGTGCTATTGAATCACACTTTTAGATGGCAGAGACTGCAATGACACCCTTTTTCCCCCTAATCCTATCAGAATCTCCTTCCTCACACTTTTGTCTCTAAATTCTTTATCTTTTGGTCAAATAAGTAAACATAAACATGAATAGATAACATAAACATGCATCATAAGTGAAAGCCTGTATACACAGCATCTCTACAGCACAGCTTTGCATCACTGAAGCTGCTACAGGGACTATTTTTGGTCACTATGTATTTTGGCTTCATACAGGGACTCTAAAAAGATATATTACTTCTGCAATATAAAGATAGGAAAAATGTTAGGAAGTGACAGAAGGAAAATGAGACCCGCACATCAACAATAAAGATGTCAAAGCTTATTTATATACATTCAAAGAAATGTGTAATGTTATGTGGTAGCTGTGAAGTTACCAAACTTCACACAAGCAAAAATACTTAGCAGTACATGCTATCTTTTCTTCATTGTGGCAAAATGGTATGTCAACCTTGCTCATGATGTGTTGGTTTAATAATTTGAGGCTTGGCTTCACCTCTATCTGTCAGTGTTCAGTGTTATCTGTCATGGCCGCCTGATTTCTCCTCATTTCAATGACATTTCCACTGTGAGAAATAAGTGGGGTGATGGAATGACAGATAATGAAAGACGGAAGTTTAAAAGTAATTTAAGATGAATAAGTGAGTGGACTGAATGAATAATCACACACCTGCATAATTGTGAGATTCAGTGATGCGCTGAATCCAAAATCTCTCCTTGGTGCCATGGACCAAATGATAAAAGGTGATAAAGGAAGTCAGAGGAAGTAAAGTAGGCTGTGCAGGAGGGCTGTAGAATGAAATAGCCAGCTGAATGAACCACTATAGTAAAAGGAAGAAGTAGTGACTCTGATAAAAGGGGAAGATGATGGCAGAGGTCAAGAGAGGAGACAGGAGTGGGAAGAAAGGGTAAAAGAGATGAAAGAAGCAGCTCTGAGGAATGATAACTAAGAGTGAAGAGCATGCTGCAGAAGGGATAGTTTGATCCATTTAAAACTAGAGTGAACAGTACAGACTCATTAACTAACCAATCAATTGTAATGCAGGGATTTCTCCACCACACTCAGCCAATATGCACATACTGCATTTCCTCATTCTCCTCCTTCTTCCTCACCCACCATTCAACTTTAAACTTTTTCTGTGTTTCTTCTATTCACTTTCTCATTCAGAATATCACTGTGTTTGATTTAATTTGACAGCATCCCACATCTCAATCTGGAACACCTCAGTATGTCTTGAATCAGTCTAAATTACGACATGGTATTATTATAACAGACTTCAGATAACAGATTTTCAGAAAGGTGGTGGTTATTGTTACAATTCTGCTCAAGTTTAAATCAAACAGGTCCTTGTATTTAATAAATAAGAAAAAGCTGCAAAAAAAAAGACAGCTTGTAATCTGGGTGACTCAGCTGATTAAAGAAGGAGTATGTAGTTGTGTTTCCATTACCCCTAGAAATGCGCAAAACCTAAATATCGCAATAAAAAACTGGTAATGGAAACACCTACATTTCGAAAATCCTCTCAAATATCACTAAAACATTTTTACGCTCTCATGAGGTGGTTTTTCAGACGTGTCGATATAAAAGTTCATCCCCAAAGAATGATGTTTCCACCTCCATGCTTCACGGTTGGGATGGTGTTCTTGGGGTTGTACTCATCCTTCTTCTTCCTCCAAACACAGCGAGTGGAGTTTAGACCAAAAAGCTCTATTTTTGTCTCATCAGACCACATGACCTTCTCCCATTCCTCCTCTGGATCATCCACATGGTCATTGGCAAACTTCGGATGGGCCTGGACATGCGCTGGCTTGAGCAGGGGGACCTTGCGTGCGCTGCAGGATTTTAATCCATGACGGCGTAGTGTGTTACTAATTGTTTTCTTTGAGACTGTGGTCCCAGCTCTCTTCAGGTCATTGACCAGGTCCTGCTGTGTAGTTCTGGGCTGATCCCTCACCTTCCTCATGATCATTGATGCCCCACGAGGTGAGATCTTGCATGGAGCCCCAGACCGAGGGAGATTGACCGTCATCTTGAACTTCTTCCATTTTCTAATAATTGCGCCAACAGTTGTTGCCTTCTCACCAAGCTGTTTGCCTATTGTCCTGTAGCCCATCCCAGCCTTGTGCAGGTCTACAATTTTATCCCTGATGTCCTTACACAGCTCTCTGGTCTTGGCCATTGTGGAGAGGTTGGAGTCTGTTTGATTGAGTGTGTGGACAGGTGTCTTTTATACAGGTAACATGTTCAAACAGTGTTCTTAAAGAAAAACTAAGAGGTCTGTGAGAGCCGGAATTCTTACTGGTTGGTAGGTGATCAAATACATAAATGTCATGCAATAAAATGCTAATTAATTATTTAAAAATCACACTATGTACCTCACTTAAATGTCACAAGTTAGATGATGTTGTTATTTAGTACAAGATATTTGAATAAAATTAGACAAATATAAGATATGGAGTTTTACCTAAACAGATGTGATGTGGCAAACACAGCAGCAAACACAGCACCAGGTGATCCCACACAGATGTCCCTGATCATTAATCGATCAACAACGGCAGCCTGCTGGACAATTGATGTCCAACCCTTCCTGTTGACGTAGTCGCGATAGCCATTACTTGGGGCACAAACAGGAGACCCATCGATTGCACAGTAGACATGGGGTATTTTATGTGACTCAATTACGTTGTGCAATCTCCAGGGCCTCATCTATGTCCGGCAAACTGATTTTTCTTTTCATCAGCTTGCTGCATATAGCTTGTCAAACCCCATACACACACCTGTGTACGGTGGTTTTGCTGACACCAAACATTTCCCCTATTACCCTGTACTCGGAGCAGGTTGCTAGTTTATAAAGGGCAATAGCCACTCGCTTCTGAGTAGGAACAGCCTCCCGGGGCATGACACATCTGGTGCTACGAGAGGTTGAAGAACATTGCAAAGCTCATTGAATGTGTCCCGGGTCATCCGAAAATTTTCTATCCACAGTTCATCTGTGAATTCGCAAAATGCTTTCGGCCATCTTCCTCAAAGAGAATTACGGCTAGTTCGCAAAACAGGTAGTGAGGTGCAGAAAAAATAAAAAATAAAACAAACTATGACCCTAATTCATCTAACCTTCTTAGAAAATAATAGTTCAGTTTTAGATTTTTGTATGAAATGTAAATGATTTGAGTGCAGGTTGATGCGCCACACCAGTGCTACATTATGGCCTGTTACAAGGAAACCTACACAGCAAACAAATGCTTCAGTGCAGCTGAAACTGCACTCAATAATTTTCATTACATGTAATGCAAGGCAGTCTTTTTGTAATACGAAAATACATTTCCCAAGCACATGTGAGACTGGTTACTATACCAATATTTCCTGGTGAATTGAACACATGCAAATGTAAAGATCCCATTTGAATGCACAATATTGCGATAAATGTGCATCACTGAGATAATCAAGAAGTAAGATGATGCGTCTAAACTTAAAATAGCTTGATTCAGAGATGAAAGCTAAATACTTGTAGAACTATTGAGAAATCCAGCTTCATCATCTTCCAGTGTCAGTATGTAAATTAGATAGAAAGTCAATATGGTGAACACCAGTGAAGGGTTGATGGACTGCTAGTCTTGCAATACCATACAATTGGAGATTTCCACCTACCGATGTTTGGGATTTCTAAACACCCAGTAGTTGCTTGACCAGGGGGGAGAAAGGCCGCTAATAATCCTACGCCCCTTACATTTTGTCAAGGGCACACCTTACTGGAAATTATTCTCTCCCATCATTCTCCTCCACAGTGAACTGCATGTCACTGCCCTAACATAACGGGCTGCCCTAATGACTCTTGGATTGTTGCTGCAATGCAGGTTTCTTTTTAAACTGTTTCCACCCAGTATTAACAATGAAACCTGGGGAATTGTCCTCAGTCACTATGAGTGAAGCACTTAAAGACTGACGAGTGAAGCATTTAGAGACTGACCCATGAATCTAATCAACTGCCAGTGTGTTTTAAGGTCTCTGTACTGAAAGCCTTTATTAATGTGAGTTTAAAGAACCAGGTATACAGACGATATATAGTGTAGAGTGTTGTAGAATTGAGTGTTTATGTAATGTATCATGTATTTTCAGTGGATGCGTGATCCCTCATTTGGGTGGAGGGAATGGAGATTTATGTAAATAAATACACACATAAACAAATTAATTATTGCTAATTGACTGCAGTGGTAAAGGTAATTACATCTGTGATTTAATATCTCCAAATAACAGGAACATATGAAACAGATTAAGGCATTAGAGAGATCATCATTGTGGTACAAATTGCATTGCTAACTTCATCTGACAGACAGTCCAGGAGATTTAACTCTGAAGGTGGTGGTGGGGGGGCCAGTGGGGACATAACTTTCATAGTTGTCTTCACTGGGCACATTGAGACAGAGAGAAAGTAAGCGATTGAGAAAGAGATATCAATTAGAGTAATACTACATAGAAACAACTAAAATAAAAACTATACCTAATCCAGCAGAAAATAAAAATGATTGCACATGTCAATCATGCACATGCTGTATGTTGTATTTTTTACACCAGCTGTAAGGAAACACAGAAGTTGGCACAGACTCAGCATTAAATAATCATTTATGTAAGTATGGAAGATGCTCATTAGACGCATTAGTGCTCTTCCCACAAACACATTTGTTTTTTCACAGACTCCAGGTGTTTCAAAACCTGATTTGAAAAAATCCCTATTTAATTGCTGCAATGCTTTAAACTAGGCTTCAGAAATTACAACCTAAGCCTAAAAGTAAGTAAGTAAGGAACTTTATTCATATAGCACCTTTCAAGAGCAAAAATGTCCTACAAGAAAGGTTAAGTGGGGAACACTTTTCCATCCCTGCAAACTTCCTTAATTTAACACAAAATGTTCCTCCAGACGAATTGTGAGAGTAAAGAGGAGGATAAGATGAACAATTCTTCCTGTGTCCTCTAATACTGGACAGAGGCCAGCAGTGATTGGATAATAAAGATAATTAGAGTCCAAGAACAGACCACTTTGCCAACAAGCCCTCCCTGATGAAAGTGGCCTCTAATTAATTGCTACAGACCTGGACATGGGTCAGTGGGATGTTTTAGTTTTTTACATACAGAGTGTATTCTTGTAATTTTAATCTTAATGAGGAATGTGTTTAGTTAGTTTAGTTTTAAACTTTCATACTCTGGACAATTTTCTGATGTGAAGTGACTGTGGCCAATTTTGTGTTAGCTTTAAGGATCAGATGTATCTGTTGTGATGGGTGATCATTGCCCTCTGTTGTTTGCTCTCCAAAATCTATTATACCTAATAGCTAATAAACCTAAAATGCAATAAGTTAGAGCTTCACTAACCATTCCCAACAGATACATTTCTGACTAGACTAGACAGTTATTAGAAAAAATAGCATCATTTTCATGCTTTGATAAGCAAATAAAAAAGGTGTTTCTCCTGTTTCACTTGAGGGCTAGAAAACAAGAACAAGAGAAGGGGAGAGAGAGCAGAAAGGCAAACAGATCTGGAGGAGATAATATCTCCTTCTCGCACTGCTTTGTCACTGTTCCTCTGGGTCTGACGGTTTGGCCTGTGAAAGGCACTGGAGCAAATAGATGGCAGAGTGGAATAGTGGAGGGATAGAAGCACAGAGAAAGCCTCTGGAAGGGGCCAGTGATAGAACAAATTTGATATCCAGAAAATTAATTATTGAACATTACCACATTTGTTCATTCCTGTTGCCACAAAACATGGTAACACAGTAGAGTGGATGCATTTGAGTAATGGACTAGAGAAGCAATTTTCAATTTATGAATAAAGCTAAGAAACAGTGTGTTTTCCTCTCAGCTGTTACTTGTATTTTGTAATGCTTTGAAAATGGGTACATTCAGTAAAACCACAAGATCAAATATAATCACTTTATTTCATAACAAATGAAAATCGAGTGGCCATTTGCAGATAAGATGGAAATACCTCAGTATCTGAAGTGGAAAAGTGTTGGCAGCCGTCACCACTACATGAGGTTTTTATTAAGGGCACAAAGAAGCTGTGTGTACTTTCCTTCTTATATTTCCCATTACCCTTGAACCACTAGCCACACATTAATATCAGGCGTATTAAAATAGACACGAGGAACATAACAGCATAATATACATGGATGCTATATTATTGGTCTCAGGCAACACAGAAATTCCTGTTCCAGCCATCCATTTTCTGATCAATACTTTCTTTCAGATGTCTAACTGCAAAATAAACTGGACTAAATCCAGGGCAATGCAATCAATCAATAATGGTCCTCCAGAGTTGGGTTCAGCTGGCAGTTTAAACAGATTCCTTCAAGCATGGTCTTCAACAGACAATGAGTAATGAAGCCAACCTTAGAAAACAATATTATTCATAGCATTCAGGGCCTACTACAGAAGTATGGGAAACTAAATGTATCACTTTATATAGAATTCGCAAAAAATACAATTATAATCCCTAAAGTCAACAATTTAACCTGCAGTTTATGTAACCATTTAACCTCTTAACAACAAGAGTGCAGTTATCCAGCCTGTCCTCACAGTACAGGCGTATTATTCGGCTGGCAAAAATGACGCCATCCAGTGGCTGTAGTGAGGGGATCTGGTAGCTCTGTTATGTTGTGGGGGTATTTTACTGGTACGGTTTGAGTCCACTTGTCCCCTTACAGAGAAGAGTCACTGCCGATCAATACATAGCTTGTCTGAGTGATCCTCTTTATCTTATCATGAAATATTTCTATCCTGATAGGGGTGGTCTCTTCCAGCATGACAATGCCCACATACATAGGGCACATGGGGTCACTGAATGGTCTGATTAAATTATGTGAATCATGTTATGGCCTTCGCAGTCACCAGATCTCAACCCAATTGAATACCTGAATTTTGGGCCAACGTTTTAGACAGCGCTCTCCACCACCATGATGAAAACACTAAATGAGGGAATATATTTTGGAAGAATGGTGTTTATCCCTCCAGTAGACTTCAGAGACTTGCAGAATCAATGCCAAGCCTCATCGAAACGGTTCTGGCAGCACATGGGGGCCCAACACCTTCCTAAGACATTTTGGTAAGGTCTGTCTTGTTAGGTTTTGGTCATGTTGGTTTTTCCTTTTATTTGTCACCCATCTGTATATCAAGTCTCCAATTGTCAACACAGGAATCTAAAATGTAACAAATTAGCTGTTGCTTATTACTGTTGCCACAGTAGCACAAATCAGGGCTGCAGTTTTCAGCAGGATCACCACCTCACAGTGGAGCAAGTGGTGGTAGAGATGGTGTTGATATAAATAATGAGGTACATTTATCAAAACATACACATTTCTTAAATTAAAAAAAGAGTAGTTGTGGCTTGAATTAATTTTATAGTTCATTGATAGGCAGGTTCAAGTGTAAGTTTGCCACACAAACCAAAACTCTCCTTACACTATTCATTTGTTTAACAGTAATCAGATATCATGCTCACCGATAATACCGTAATATCCCTTTTCTTTATTGTTAGCCTAAAATTAATGCAAATTACAATTAATCTAACTTTAACATCATTTACAAACAACCTGTACCTTAAGAATGTGCAAAAACAAACAAAATAACAAAATGTGTTCCTATGAGGGAAAGTGAATAATAGATCTGCTTTCTACTCAGCAGTCAAAAGCTAACCACATGACTTATACACTTCCTCATCGTTAACCAATGGATAGGGTGTCTCTGAAAAACTGTAAAGCTAAGCAGGGGCTTCTCTATGAAGCAGGTTGGTCAAGGTTGTGTTGACTTGGTGGTTGGTGTGAGCATTTAAAAGATTGATTAAAAAAACATAGGTTGAACCTGTGATTCATATGTGAGCTAAAGACTGCCTGAGGCAGGGTTAACTTAGGGTTAACTTGTGCGTTTGAGTGTGTGTGTGTGTATGTGTGTGTGGGTGCGCTCATGCATGTATGCGAGTAGGAGGGTTATATCTTTTCTATTGCACAGTCAGCTTTGATATCAGCTATACTCTAAATCCCAGAGAGAAAGCACATTGACTTCAGAGAGAAACACTAACTCTCAGGTGCTGACAGGCAAGGTTGAAGTGTTGCTTTTACCTTTAGTTAAATGACGATGAAACATTCAACAACAGAATACAAATAACTGACAGCGTTAGAAAGTGTTTAAGGTGCCTGACTGTAACTGTCTGGCTTCATCATTGTAGAAAACTAAATTACTTAACTTAATGTGAATAGCTACATAGTTTATATTCTGCCTACATGAACAATACTTACAGTATTTAAACAACACTGGTTTATATTAGTAATTCACAACCCTTAAAATATTTTTTCACTTCTTTCCATTGTTGGGCCTTGACTTTAATGTGGAGCTAAATTAAGAGCACATGGCTCACAATCAAAAAGCCTGCTCTGAGTTGCCTCAGCCCTCAAACAATCCAAGAGAGCCTGCCTCTAAAAAAATTCCTGCAGATGAGAGGAAAATATGGTTTCCTCTGGTGGACGCTAAGCCCTCCACCCGTACGTTGATTGCTGACTCTTCCGCCTCGAGAGCCAAAACCAGCACCTGTTAACCCAAAGGATCAGGACACTTGAGGACAGCGTCAGATTTTCCCTAACCAACCTTGAACGCCACACCGCTAGCACCAAGCCCATCTCGTTTGGGCAGAGTCTTTGTTTAACAGTTGTTGCCATAGTGATATGCTGAACTGTTTCTGTTAGCCTGCCAGGGCTTGTATTAATGTGTTTGTAGAGGAATTAATTTTGCCCTGTTGAGTTGAGAGACCAGATAAAGCAGCCATAGACCTCACTGTGGCTCGTGAATATCTGTGGACAGACCAGCCACTGCATTTCCTTTACAATCACGTTTCTACCTTTGTTGGCAATTAAACTTAGCTGCCTGTGGGTTAATGCCATCTTGAGCGAGAGGAAAAACAGCTTTGTCAGACCACATCAGGTGACGTGTACACAGCCTCCACGCTGTGTTCATGTTTATCTGTGTACAAAGCTCGCCATTCGCTCTCTCTCTCGATCGCCATCTTCCCTGTTTCTCTTTCTCTCTTTCTTCTCTACTAACCACGTACACACACGTACACATATTCACATCCCACATCACACAGCTGTTGGTGAGACAACACTGGCTAAGCTAAGCTACATGCTAAGTAGCCTTATCCTCAGCCACATGTGGTGCTGCTGAGCTGGTGTGTTTGGGAGCATTGACCATGAGTCGGCGGCATTGTGCCATTTTTGTCCAGCGGAAACGCCCCCGTATCTGCCTCCCCATGCTCCTGAACACTCCTATTCTCACACACACACAGTGCAGTGTGCTCCCTGGTTATAGTTAGTGAACTATCAGCTTCTACCTGCTCAGATCTCACAGTCAGCAGTAGGAGAGGAGGAGAGCAGTAGGGGAATCTAACGCACATAGTTTGTATGGAAGCCTAATGATGGAAAAAGTAAAACTGGTAACTACAAAAATGAACCACAATTTATACCGTAAATATATAGTTTCACAGACAAATTGTTGAATTTTTTCTGGGTTGTGTGTGAAACTCATTAAAAATAATATAAAACCAGTCTGTACACCACCAAGATGAACTGGTTTACACGTGTGACATATGTTTTTTATTACCAATTTGTTATAGTTTGCGATAAATAATATAACTGAACGGCCACTGAATGTTGAAACAAATCCTGTTAAAAGTTTTATCATTTTCATTTTTCTTTATTATTTATCTTTTATTGTTCCAACAGCTCAGGTCGATTGAACAACAGAACATACCTTTTTTTGTGTAGCATACATGTGTATGTTATTTTGTTAAAGCTATCAGACATTAACATTTAGTTGTTTTGTTTAAAGTATTATTTATAATTTAATATTACTTTAACAACTCAGGGACATCCAAGCAGCAACATGTTGTTTGAGCACTTTGTTGTATTGCCAATTTGAAATAATGTTTTGTTTTTGAATGAAGGGGTGGAAATTAAAAATATAATAATATAATATATTTTTCTATCCGATTCATTGATTAATTGAAAAAATAATCGACCGATTAATCGATTATCAAAATAATCATTAGTTGCAGCCCTAATCCAAAGTGGGCATATTGTGGCCTTCTACAAGGGTGAGTGATTGACAGATGTCTCTAAATTAAACTGACAAGTGGCTCTACAAACACAGGAAGACACAATTCTACTTAATAGCAAACACACTTTCATTTTCTTAGCCTGTCACTTTTTTCTCATTAATGATTCTTCCATCTGTTTATTTGTACAGTCTTCCATACACATCTGTTGTTTGTCTGTTAGTTATAGTAGAACAATAATATATAACTAATCAATGAATATAACTATTCATTGATTAACTTGCTAATTAATCATTTGTTAATACATTGTTATAGTTTTAAAGAGAAGTGTTTTATGATCATTGTGCATATGTTATTGTGATAAGTGGCTGATCAAAATATTCAGAGCTTGGACTCTACTCCTTCACCTTTCAATGTTTTATGATTGATTGAGGCTAAATTAACTGTTTGGTTATTGTTCCTGGTTTCCGGATGGTGCCCCAAATTAATAACTAGAATTGGCAATTATTTGATTTCTTATTAATAATTAATAATTCATTATGGTAATTATTAGTCATTATTAATAACCAAACTCCCTTCTACCCAACATTTTTGGGGTGCTCCGTAGTGAGGCTACCCCTACATCATGTTAAATTTCTATCAAATCTCAAGGTTTTTAGAAAATTCTTTAAACAACATTTAAGGAAGTATGGTGAAGCTGGGGGAGAAGATTGCATTAATTAACTGAAAAGACCCAACGTTTTGGTTACCACTCTTGATCTGTGTTTTTGTAGGGTAGCTACCAGCTGAGGAGATACCCTCCCTCATTGTAATTTAATGCTAATCGGACATAGCATTACTTTATTGGGGAAAAAAAACTTTTATTAAATTAAACCGGAGTGTGGTCATTGTTTAGGATGTCATCTGCTAACTTGCTTGACCAAAAGACAAAACCCTAAATTACTTTTCTTTTTTTGCATGAATTGATAGAAGTTGTAAACCTCTATGCCTGCCCATGCCTACAACCTGTACACACTACCTTTCTATGTCCAATGTCTCAGTCGTACTGCTGCAGTAGTGGGCAGTGCATCCAGGATTAACATAATGCTACCAGAAAAACGAATGCCAATGGGTCAGAGCACGGATTCTTTGGCATGGATGTAATACACCTTCACTGTTGGAATTTAACACAGCTTGAGACCATGCTTCAACTCATCACTGTGTTAATTAAAGCACAACAGCGTGACTGGGAAGCCATTCTGGCTGCAGGCTCTATGTTTCCAGAGCTTTAGGGCTGACCTCCAAACTCACTGCAGATGCACAACTGATTTAAATCTGTCTAGCCTGTGTCTTTTCTGTCAGCAGATTTTTGTTGTACCTAATCTATCAGCTAATAAACTAAATCTTGTCACTGCACACATACATTTTTTAACTGTTAAGCGTGTTTAAAGCCAGAGCTCCATCAGTTCACAGATTTATTTTTACTGAGCTGGGCTGCCGTTGACTTTGCTTCTGCTCATAAACTGTAAGTGAATGGCAGTACAAATAAACTGTGTGTGGCGCTTCACTGTATTTTCTGCAGCATTTACATCAAAACTGCCCCCTGACTCTATTAAATCACACACACATAAACTGCTCTCTACTTCGCTAATGCCTGACATCCTCATGGTTTGAATAGAATTTAATTGACTTTATCTCACTTGAGCAGTCTTCTTGCTCAATTCGGAATGGGGTATTGCTCCCTCTTTTTTTCTGTCCATTGTTTCAGTTTGTGTGTTGGTGGACACACCACTGATTATATGTGTGACAGAGTAATTTTATTTAGCCTGTATTTAACCAGAAGAGTCCCATTGAGACTGAGAATCTCTTTTCCAAGGGAGACCTGGCCAAGACAGACAGCAGCAAATAAACACCCAAAGAGCGCTAACCCCCCCCCCCCAAAAAAAAAAACAACAATAACAAAAACCACTGGGAACTCACATTTCAAAAGAGTCTTCACCAGGTAAATTCAAAGCATTAACATCTTATGGAATCTGCTTGTGCTTCATTTTGGATTTACAGCAATTGACAAGAATAGTTAACTGAGTTCATTCTGCAATGTATTACATTTTGAAGGTGCAAAATATACAAATTCCATTTCCAGTCTCCATACAAGCATTTGGGACAGACAGTATACATAAGTCCTGAGAACACAAAGTACTGTGCAGCATTTTTCTGCATGGTAAAGTTTTTTGGGAGGAGACCAAGAATTGCCTTGGCGTACTAGTGTAAGAGCCTATAGGCGTCCAGAGCAGAACCATCCTCCCTCAGAGTACAACTGACAGTGGTAAGTCAGAGCTTTACGATGGGTAACAAACCTCAAGAACACATGGTAAGCTGTATCAACCATATGAAGACGCTGAGCAGAGGTATGCAGAGGTATATATACAAGATCACCATAGTTTAACACAAGTAGAAAAGCTCCTTACTTAATTCAAGAAATAAAAACCCAGCTTTTTTACCAAGTACTGCACATGTGGATTAGATGCCTATTTATTTTTAATTACTAGAAAATGTGAGAAAAATATATACAGTGTAAATATGTTTTTTATATATATATACAAAGTAAATATATAAAACATATATAACAAGTGCAAAATATATATACAAATATCCACATGGGTTATTTAGCCTATATTAACCATATTTCTTCCAAATATATGTATTCACATGTGTTGCTGTTGTTAGCACTGTTTTCCCAAAATGCATCTGTGCAGTTTTAGCGCTATTATAGAGTTACACATGGTGACACCATGACTGAATTCAGTAGGTATAATGATGTTTATGAGATTTCTCTGGAACTCTGTGGCATCACCCAGAGCTCAAAAGCTCAAACTGAGCAGAGAGAGGATGAGAGATGTCAGCGTCAATGCTCCTCGCTTTCTTCCTCGTCCTCTCAGTGAACAGCTGGTTCAAAGAGGTTTGAGGTGAACCAACTATTTTACTGGCTAAGACTACTATATTAGAGAGCGTACCAGGCTGGGAGATGAAAGGTTAGAACACTCTCTATAAGACTCTTATACACAACTTGTAATATCTTCTGGCTGACACAAAGGCTGCGGATCCTTCTCAGAAGATTGAGTCATTGTGAACATTAAAAATATTTTCTGTATTAACAAAGAAGGTCATCTGAGAGTCCAGAACTGTACCAAGATACTTAAAGTTATCCACAGTTTCAACAGACTGGCCAATGAGGCTTAATTGGTGTGGTACTATTTGAAGCAAAGTCATTATAGTAACTGAGGTTGAGGTTGCAGGTGATGATATTAAGTGTATTACTTAAAAAACATAAAAACTATTAACACATTACAAAAATGAGATATTTTTGTTCTTGTGTAATTTTACAGTTCATTCAGTCTGATTTAAAGTGAAGCCCTTTTGTTATCTGTAATGTTCTTTGTTTCTTCTCTGTTTCATTTCTGTCTTTCTTTTATATTTTCTCTTCCTTAACTTCTGAAGGAGAAGATCAAATATTATGAAATCACACAACACTTAAAAGGAGGAATTAAAGTGAAGTAAAAATGAGTGGAGGAATGGAGGGTGACTAGAAAATGGTATGAATGTATGAGTATGAACAAACACAATGTTAAAACTTCAGTGACAGAAGATTTATTCCACTTCAAATTAGGGCCAATGGCTACTGATACTATTTATAAACTTTCAGTGGAATCATGTTATGCTTATATCATACTGTGCCACTGTTTTACAAAATTATGACATCAAAATTAATGATTCCAAGTAAATTGTAATGAAAACAAATAAGTTAGTGACTCTTATTGAGTTATATGCATTTTTCATTATAGTAAGTGATTTTGCAGTTGTATTCTTAATAGCACTGTGATTAATTTCACCATACTGCCACAGCATACTTCAAATTTGTTTGGACATGTTTTGCTTAGTATAGCAATCAGAAGTACAAAAATAAATATCACAATCAAAACATGAAATTAAATGAACAGCATACTGTAGCACTGAACCATATATTTTGCTAATCCTTACATGCTGTGAAAATTCCCATTCCATATTTCTCTTGGACCTGTGGCAATGCAGAAGTGCATAAGATGCCACACCATTTAATTTGCAACTGGATTGTTACACTTTATGACAATAGTGGTCTCTCTGTAATCAGCCAGACTGACAGTGATCACATCATAACTGATGCCTGAATGTGGCAATCACTTCTACCATGCCAACCAAAACCAGTTTAACTTGACAGCAACCTCTGACGAAGAATGTACATTGACATCTGTAGCTCAACAATGACGGACAATGGGCCAGATGCAAGAACCACTTGTACGCACAGATTTGTTCTTAAACCATGCGTACGAGTGATTTACGAGGATTTACAGCATTCACCAATTTTCTCCTATTTTGGATTTTCTCTTAGGTACGAACTAAATGTACGAGTAGTGCAGACATGTCGTACCTGTCACACACAACCAACCCGCAGTTCTCCAAAGCAATAAAACATGACTGTTACTGTGTACTTGTAATGCCAATGATATCATGTCTTTTGGGGGAACTCAAATTTTTCTGGGGGCATCATATATACAGTAAGCAAGTTATGATAATCTCTTAATGAACACATAACACCTCCACACGGGTATCAAGACCAAACAACACTGTATGATACGATACAGTCAAGCACGATACGGTACTACAGAGTGATGTAACCTACTGTAGTTTATCAGCACAAAAGACACAGAGAGGTCAAGCTGTTGATCTGTTACCCTCATCTCCAACTTCTTCTGCCGGCTTGCCCTGCGTTGTCAGGCCGGGTGATAGCAGGTCTGTGCTGACAGCAGTCCGGCAGCAGGTGTAACATCAGCAGTTGAGCTTCAGAGTCAACTGACTTGGATTTTCTTTTTAACATCACTGTATGAAAAAAAGTATGACAGATTTAAGAAGAAAAATACAAACATATTCTTGCATCTGGCCCGATGACTGCAATCAGCCATCTTTCCTTCATCATCTTTTCTATGTACAGATGTCTGTGCACTCTGTATTCTAACTTCATCTCTGTGCCAGTTTCACTCTCCTGTGCACCTCTGGCCTGGCTGTGATAATGGGACACGTCCTGCCATTTGTAATCCCCACTTTGACTCTCCTCACCAGATGATACATTGCAATCACAACCTCAGAAACCTGTTGGGCATGCCGATATACAAGAAACTCAAATGAAATTTGCCTTGCTGTCAGCTCAACTGTTATCTGCTCTCAAGGACTCTCTTGTTTCTCTATCTGTTTGCTCCAGCTTGTCTAGCCCTTTTTAGGGCAACTCTCCAACCATTACAGATGGGACAGAACAGAAAAATAATCCAGATGATGAAAACAAATAATAAATAATTCAGAGCTTGACTTTGGAGGAAGGCTTCACAGATGTGAAGGACAGAGTATAGTTCAATGAACTGTAAGATGGACCCGTGAATCCAAGTGGTGGCTGCAAAGAAGAAATGAGACCTCACCTTAGACAGTCTGCATTTGCATTTTTCCCCTTTCCAATAAGCGTGTGACATTGTTTGAGAATAAGTCTATTTTCCACCTCCCTGTAAATAGGAAATGAAGTTAATGTTTGACACGGGTGACATTTTAATGACTACAAGGCAGCTGCTCCAGAGATTGCCGCAGTCAGTCATATCTGGGGGACAGAGAGCAAGGACAGCCATGTGTATGTGTTTGGTTATACGTTTTTGTAAGTGTGTGTGTATTTATCTATGTGTGAGACATGTGCACATTACAGTTAGTGTTTCCTGGTTCAGTGTCTGCAGCAGTTAAGTGTGTAAGTATGTTGCTGTTCTACTTTTCACCAAAATACTACTACTACTACTGTTACTACTACTGTTACTACTACTACTACTAATAATAATAATAATGATAATAATGAGAAGAACAGCAATATTAACTTGTAAAGTACTGTTCAAAACAAAGTTAAAAAGTGCTTTATAGAACTAGATAAAGATACAAATAAAAACATAGAACACAGGACCTGATAAAACAGAGTGTAATAAATAGATGAAATAGATAAGCAACAGATTTAAAAGTAAGTTTTGAGGATTGATTTAAAAGACGGTACTGAGTTCGCTGACCTAACTTATGTAGGCAGTCAGTTAGGGAGTTCCATAGCAGCGAGGTTCTAACCGGAAATGCAGTTTCCTTTATTAAAGACCGTGTAAAGTGAAATCAGACATTTTCTTCTAAACACATTAAATAGGTCATAAATGTATTTCTAAAAAAGGTGTAAAAAGCATTTCAACCATTTAGATTTGAATTGTGGAGCTAGGCTTCACAAACTGTGTTTCCAGATTTCTGTGTCAGGATTTAGTAGGCGGGTCTGAAATCTCCGCCGCGTTACGTAACGCGGCGGTAATTATCATAAACCCGCCCCTGCTGCTGCTGCAGTATAAATACATTCAGCGCATTAGCCTCAGTCGTTTTCCAGCTCGCTCTCAGCTAGCTAACTAGTCATGACTCCTCCTCGTGTGTGCATCTTCACTGGAAGAAATACTAGTACTACCTTTATTAGGTATAAACAAAAGGAGTAATTAAATTAACGAAACAGTAATAAAAATCAAGTGTTTAATCTGTGAACAGACAAAACTCACAATTCTTCATTACATGAAACCCTAACGTTTTTAGCTAGTCAGTGGGAGCGTACCTCGGCAGCTAACTCGGTTGCTAGCTCGGCGTCAGTATCCCATAGCAGATAGTCAGTAATACATATTGCTAACTTGCATAAATAGGAGACATACATTACCATTCTGTTGCAGACTGTGAGGCACGAGATTGTGCATGTTCATTGTCTGACTCCGAGTCAGTGTCTGGCTCTGATGGCTCAAACATGTAGGGCTGGGTCACTGCAATGCTGTTAGCGCGAGCGTCCATTGCTACTGTTGCTATGTTACACGGAGGCGGCCCCCTTCCGCGCGTGGGTGTGTTTCCAGCGCCTTCAGCAGACACGCCCCCAGCGTTTGACAGCACAGAGAAGTGCTTGATTTTTCATGATTTTAAAAGATAATTTTACATACTTAGACAATTTTTCTAGCATTCAAATTTGGAAGGATGGTTAATAACACATCTGTCTGTGATGTGACTAACTCAGAACACAAATATATTTTCACTTTACACGGTCTTTAACAAGGTGGGCCGTGAGAACAGTAAGAAGAGACTGACCTGAGGAAATGGGCTACAATATGTGATCATTATCAATAATGTTTGACGTTTCAAAAAATATCTAGACACCATTTTATCCCATCCCTCAAAACAACATATCCTCTGCCATATGACCTTCGGGAAGTTCAGATTGTCTGCAGAGGTACTGATCTACAATCAGACTGATCTTGTCATAACAGTCACCTCTAAGCTCTGAAGACTTATCTGACATCAGTTTCTCACACAAACACTGAAGCCACAAATCTTGTCCAATGCTCCATGTCTATGTCACTTTCTACACACACACACACACACACACACACACACACACACACACACACACACACACACACACACACACACACACACACACACACACACACACACACACACACACACACACACACACACACACACACACAAAACAACGACCAGATGTAGCCACCCTCAGCTGTTGAATGTCGAAACAAACTTGTTTCCCAACAGTACATTACTATAGCAACACGATATTTAGCAGTGGCATAATGAAGTATCCCATATCATAGAGAAACTGTATAAAATTGCAAACAGTTTAAGATTGGCTGTGCAGCAGCTCTGCAACACTTTAAGATGTCAAAAAGAGTCTGTGCTTTTCACACATCCGAATCATTAATAATGTTACTGTGGTATGTTTTAGATGAAAACACCACCTGTAGTCTTGCCAAAGAAAACTACAGCACAGACAGATGCTTATGGGGTTCACTGTACAACAGATGGTCAGATGGTATGATCACTGCCACATTTGTTTGACTCCTACAAGTATGTTTACCCATCACCAAAGCAGAAGCACCTATTTTTAAAATGTTGGTAAGTATAATTTGTATAATACCATTGTTGTCTTATTATTCACAAATAACACAAGCAGTCAGACAATCAGACAGGTCAACATTATCTAATTCTTAAAATAGTTACATTGTAAATTACATTACATTTGGGCATGAATTGTAAAATGTAATACATCTTCCTGACTGGTTCCTGTCCATCATGTGACCCTGAATATTCCAGGCAAAGTTAAAACAGATGCTATATGAGTAGGTACCCGGAGGAGGAGCATTTGGGTAAAAAGCTTCATGCCAAAAACAAAATACCACAGTAGATCCATATTAATTCTCTTAGCACTGGCACTGTTTGGATTGATATAATGTACATTGACCCAGAACACCAAACATCCATTCAGATCAGATGGTGTCCCTCTGATACTCTCTGGCACATACACATGCAGTTAAATTCAGTTATTGCTTGCATGCATAAGCACAATCAAAAACATGCTGTAAATATATTAAGATCAATGAACTATGTTTTTTTTAATTTAATGCAATCTAAAAAAAAGAAAAAAAAAAGGAAAGGATTCTCAAATTATAAATCTTCAGCCAAAAATGTCATAAATGCTCTGAAATTGTGTTTGGGCGTGAATTCAAATTAGGGAAAGTGAAACTGGGCAGATGGTAACAGCACTTGTTTGGTCTAATGAAGATTCAAAGCAGTGCACAGAAGGCTGATGAAACAAAAACTGGCGAGATAATAATGAGCAAACCACTTTGTTCAAGTATGTGTAAAATACATGCAAATAATTATTGGTCTCATCCCACAGCTCTTTGGTTAAACTTTGTGTGTGTGTGTGTGTGTGTGTGTGTCTCGATTTTAAACATGTCTTAGTGCACTTTTCTACTTTTAAGGTCTACCTTATTTATTTTTCTATTTATTGGAAATTAGACCTGACTTTAACTTATTTATTTATTTATCATCCATGTCCTTTGAACCACCATGCTCTTAATAGGTTTTTTATATTGGCATTTTAGTGATGCTTTTAATGGTCTTTTTTTTATCTTGTTTTACTTTTCAAATCCTGATCAGTTAGCCTTGCGAGCACCTGTCCATGTCTGCTTTCCTGGTGTTTTAACTGCCTACTGTCACTGAAGTTTGTATGTATGTATCTGTTTGAATGTTGTGATTTCATCTAAGAGTCTGCACCCACCCACCCACCTACCTACCTACCTACCTACCTACCTACCTAGCTCCCTCCCTCCCTCTCTCCCTCCCTCCCTCCCTCCCTCCCTCCCTCCCTTCCTCCCTTCCTTCCTTCCTCCCTTCCTTCCTTCCTTCCTTCCTTCCTTCCTTCCTTCCTTCCTTCCTTCCTTCCTTCCTTCCTTCCTTCCTTCCATCCATCCATCCATGCTGGTTTAGCAGTGCAACAGAGGTACAAAAGCACACACTAAGGAAAATAGTTAAAACTGCCAGTAAACTGCTAGGCATCAAACTAAATAGCTTTGATTAGAATATATGTATAGATCCAGATCCATTAATAAAGTAGAGAAGATTTTAGCAGATTCAATGCACCCACTTTTTTACTGCCTTTGAATTGTTACCCTCAGGCAGTAGATATCGGTACCCAGCCATCTCAAGAAATAGGACAAAAAAGTAATTTATTCCACAAGTGATTAGCCACCCAAACAAACACCTGAAAAGTAATGGCAGACCTTAATTTCTCTCTTGGCCTCTGTTCAACAGGTCTGAACAGTGACAACCCTTTAATCCCTCTTCTCTTATGAGAACATCATATATGTATTTATTGTATTTATTTCCTTTTAGTCTGAAGGCTTTTTATGGGAGAGAGAGATTGAAAAACAGTGAATAACAATACAAGTAGAAGTAATAATCATATACATCATACAGGAAAAAAAATCCTATGACAGAGCCAAAGAAAATTTCAAAGATAGGAAGTAAACTCAATTGCAGTAAAGTTGTGTGTTCAACAGGGGTAAACCAAAAGAAAGCAACAATAAATCTATTTTCACTTCTCATTTCAGAAAGACATAATTGCATTTTCTAGGGGGAAGAATTGACTACAGCACTAGGGCCTGATTTACTTAGATCCCAAATAGTGGGTACTAAATTGCGTGCACGGTGCAATAGATTTGTTTGCGTGTGTTTTGTGGGTGATCTAAGAAGAACTGCGTAAATGAAAACAGGTGCAACAGGGTGGAGACAGCAGTATTTAAATGAAGGTTTTGCGTGTCTGCATGAGTTTGGACGAGCAGAAAGCTGCAAGCACAAAATGAAATGTGATCAGGTCCTAGTGGAAGAGGTTAACTAATATATTGAGTTATAACAAAAACAAATATTACCAGAAAAACCGACATATGGGAGAGTATTTGTGACAAAGTCAATGCTGTTAGTAAAACCAAAAATATTCCACTCCAAAATATTAACACTTGTGGAAAAACTCCATCCTGTGTGTATTCTGTCATTGTGCTTCCATCTCCTCCTCTCCACAGTGACAAAAGTCATCTGTGCTCAGTGCGCAGCTGGTTAATACCTGCCCTTCAAAGGTTTTATTTATAGATGCAGTTAGCATCAGAAAAATGACGTTCAGGTTTGGTAAATCACAATGCGTGTGCTAAATAACATATTTGCATTGTCTCCTCCCTGTATTTTGCGCACTGGGGTTGAAACGCCCCATATTACATATTCATTATGGCAAATGTACTAAATGGACGCGTACTATCTTGCACTGTTGAAAGACGCAAACCTCAGTGCACTGCGTTAGTAGATCAGCTTGCACATTTTTGCACACGTTTTTACACACGCAAACCTTTAGTAAATCAGGCCCTAAGTGTTAACCATATTTTAGAAAATAAGCAAAAAACTCCTTTGTTTCAATCAGTAATTCAATAACAGCAGAAGCAATGATCACACACTCAGTGGAGTAAACACTCCATGATGAACCATGCTAAGAAAAAGATTGGTTCAAATATACTGTGGGCTTCATAAACTGTCTGCCTTGTCAGTACAGACTAGAATATTTTGGAATAAAGCTGAGGCAGAAAATTAATCAGCTGTGCAAACCAGAAAAATATCTTAATTTTGTAAAACAAACAGACTGTGACAGAAAGCCCCTGTTTAAACAGAGGTTCTGTGGATTAAAACTAGGCGTAGGTTATATCACTAAGAGTCACAGGAACAAACACAATCCTGGTGTGTAAACAGCAAAAATACCCGTGTGAAATGGAGCATATGTTAAAAACGATTAGCTTTTACTTTAAAGCAGTTTTAATTGATTTTCTGGCCATCTGGGATTGCGGAACAAGCTGTAAACACAACATTGCCATATTAACATCTCATAAAGTTGATATGTCAGATATGTTTGCAGATAGTTGCCTATATACACATACAAAAGGGCAACATTAGCATTCATTTGGAGTCATATTTTCCACTTGACAAATATAAGTAGTATAAATAGTTGCTAAATAGTTGCTAAATCACTGAAATCACCATCATGTTCATCAGCTAGCTGTTTACTTGACAGACAGCCTTTTGGTGCTCTGTAAGTATAATTAAGTGGGTTTATCACAGTGAAACCAAAACAACCAAACATGTTAAAACTTCAGAATAATAATTTAAATGGTCATGTGACCCATGTATTAATAGAAAAATATTGATTACTGCAGATTTAAGAGTATTATGAAGAACACATTATGGGCCTGATTTACTAAGATCCCAAATAAAGAGTACT
The DNA here is from genome assembly GCF_027409825.1 of Scomber japonicus. Lineage (NCBI taxonomy): Eukaryota > Metazoa > Chordata > Actinopteri > Scombriformes > Scombridae > Scomber > Scomber japonicus. The sequence goes on along the minus strand of NC_070585.1, from coordinate 16,085,581 downwards.
AAATTGCATGAATAACTGCACAAGAAAACAAGAAAGCCATCAGGTCATTCCGAACAGGCAAGGCAGCTCTAGTGGAACGGGCCCTGAACATCTGTGCAGGATCCACAGATTGGACAAGGTTTGAGTCACTGGCCACCACTTTATGGTCGAGCAGCATCGACCCAAACTTGCTCTCTTGAAAAATGCCACCATCGCTCTCCCTTCCATATTTTCCCACATCCACCATTGTGAAATGGTATCTGTAAAGGGCATCAATGCATGTTATTAATGTTAGTTTTTTTTTTACTGTGGATTTGTGGATTTTTAGCTCGGTTGAAATAACCTGGCATCGCACGTTGCCATCAGCACAATTGAGTGAGTCCCTTTATAGTTGAAGTAGTCGCGCCCTGCATGTGGCGGTACTTTTATAGTAACGTGTTAGCCATCGAGACTACCAACGCAGTTTGGGAAGTTCCAGAGCCGCCAGTAATCTGCTGCCATGGCTTCCCACTGGCTGGTTGAAGGACATGGCAAAAACTCTGGCTAAAGCGCTGTCCACAAAGCTTTGCAGACCTCAGACATGATGGAGGACACAGTGCTCGACGCCAGTTTGTAGCTTGCCACCACAGCTTGCTGGCTTCCACCCGAAGCTAAAATTCTCAACAACATCAACGGGCATACTGTGCGTTGTCTGGTGCAAAATCAACGGCTGTATCCGGCCAAGAAGATCGTCAAATCGGCCCGTAAACATTTGGAAGTAGCAAAAGTGCATCTCTTTATCCAGGTCTCTCAGTGGGCGAACCAGTGTAGTAAATTCACCCGTTCTCTGCCTCGGCTGGTTTAATGGTCATGCAGACCACCTCCGCAAACGTCTTTTCTGTCGCCTGCGCCTCAACATTTGCAATAAAATAATTTGTTCTTCAATATCGATGAGCTCCAACTCCAAACACACCCACTCTACCTCGGTCACCATTATCTACGGTGACCGGAAGATAAACAAGGATACGGATATGACTCCTCTGAAACCACACACACACACACACACACACACACACACACACACAGTCACACCCCCTAGTGGCATGGCGGTGAATTGCAGAGCAACGCGTTCCCTTGACGCAGAACTTCGAAAGGTCAACGACGGCGTCAGTAGTGTTATATGTAGTAACAATAACTCGCCACTAGGCAGGTTAACCACTGAGGAGAGCGGCCTCTCAGTCTTATATAGTAGGGGAGGGGCCAAGGTCATGCGGGTCATGCTCAGAATATTATATGCTCAGTATTTTTTCATGGTTTGTTCTCCATAATAAATTGAAAAATGTTGAGAGCTTTGTCACCATCAGTTGAAAACAGCCCGTACACCCAAAGCATTCAATAATCATTTTCTCACAGTGAAATCAAGCATACGTCCGGTATCACCTTTTGCCAAATGGCACATTAAGCATTTTTATAGCTGATAATTCAAATAAACAGCATGCCAAATTTGTGAATGAGCCAGTGATTATGAGGGATAAATGAAACAGCTGATGCCAAACAGAGGATATAACTGTAATTTTAGTTTTCAGCCTGAACTAAAACTACTCCCCATTTCTTGCTGGGAGCAGCATAGTGACACAACCTTACTGCAGTCTACCTGTTGTAACAACACTTACTAAGCTGTTCAATTTGTGTTTGACATCAATTGTCATTACTAAAAAAGTGTATGTTGATGGAGATAAGTCATTATGTGGTGTTTATTGGTGATTTCCATCCTTACCCACAATGTCTGTAAACATTGGAGTAAAACCATAAACTCAAAATAATAATTTATCCCACATGCCATACATCAGTTAAACCAGTAATTAACTGTTATGCCAATATTGTTGCAAATCCCTGTACCTGGAACTTTACTTATAAAATTGGTCTTAAATTATTTCAACTCAGATTCAGCAATGTATTCCTCCATTCTTTATAACGTTGCATCTAATATAGTGTATTTAAATGTTCTTAGTTGTTTTTGTGATGTATTGTGTCATATCTGATATTGGTTGTCATGCAAGGTGAAGACAAATTATGTAAGTATATGTGTGTGTGTGTGCAACAAAGGTACACAATAAAGTTGTTAGGATTTTATTTTACTTACTATACCTCAAATTTATATGGTGGAAAATAAATTGATTGAGGCTTCAAGTTTGTTACTTTTTGAAAATCTTTCTGTTTGTTTTACAGCCAAAGTTACTCATAAAAATACATGAAACCACACAGACACACAAGTCTTACCTTGTCTGGGGACTTGGCAGTAACCCAGTTCTTGAAGTCATCATCCAGAGAGCAAACAACATGGAAAAAAGCATGAAAAATAAATGTAGGTGGGAGACAGAAAAAGACTTGTATTGTCTAATGTGTACCTGGCTGCCAGACTGTCTGATTATTTGTCAGTCTGAATGTATGCATCACTGAGCTACTAAGAATGAAAAACTCAGCAGGATGGCAAGATTAGTGCAACTCCTTGGTAACTAATTTCTCAGTCATTTATTCCCTCTCTGTTACTGAAATGCAAATATTGAAAGAGCCTAAGGACTGTATGTCTTCATGAAGTGTTTATCCCTCCAAAATCCTTATCTGCAATGCATCAACAAACCCCACCATGAGACAAATGGACGCCAAGTGGCATTAGTGTTATCAGGTTAAAACATTGTAGGCGTATGCATAAGCATGCACACTGAGGAGTACACACGATTGCTCAAATAAGAACATCCCTCCCACAGCTTAGTGTATCTCATAGGGCATATTTTGTTTGCCTGACTGTAATGGCTTTTGATCTAAAAAGAAAAAAGTAATAGTCAATGATGCGGCATGCACTTGTGGTGTGCTGCTCTTCTCTATAATCAGCTTGGCTTATCAGGTCCAGCAGTTCCACAGGAATTTAGAGACAGACTACAGTGATTTGTTCACCTGATTATCTGTCCTCCCCAGACCAGTGATCAGTCCCATTGAGATGAGACAAATCACAGAGTATTAGCCTCCAATTACACTCTGCAAGCAGGCTAGCCTCTCTTCATCTGTCATCCCCAATTAGATGCACAAGCAAATGTTTGAAGTTAAATACTGATTAGAGGGTTGTACTCTGAAAATGATTCCCCCTCTCCACCCACCTACACAGCAAACCCTCTATCCAATGTAGTTAATGTAGCTTTCAATGGATTTTTACTCAAAGGGCTGAGTGTTGGTGTAATTACAATCACAATGGTGGATGAGCAAAGTGCATTTGTCAGCAGCTGAATATTTCCAACAGTTGCATGTTGTATGTGCTGCAGATGGAGGTTTGGCGAGCAGATGTGTGTAGGACAGATAAGTTAACGGCTGCTAACTTCCACTTTCTTTACGACCCTGCTGATTGGCTCCTGTGGGCCTAATCCAGCGAGTCAACATAACAGTAGATTCTGATCTCAAAGCCCTCAAGATCTATTAACGTACTGCCACAGATCCTTCCTTCCTTCCACTTGTGATGATTTACTCAATAACTTTAATAAAAAGCTGAAGACTTGATGCTATAGCAGCAGCCAAACTTAAGAAGATTAAATATTACAAGCCACTACCCAAAGATGGGCAGAGTGATAACTTTTAAGCAAAAGTTAAGGAACCAAGCTTGTCGCTGCCATAATGCATGGTAAATTTACCACTGTCTCGGATCATTTTTCAGTTACATCACTATGACTACTATTTAAAATATTTTTTATAATCAACTGATCTGCTCAATGAGGTGGCTTAAGCATAGGTTAGAGAAAAGTAAGGAAAGACCAGGTGAGTAGGTGGGGCTGGGCTGTGCAACAAATAGAAATAGTAAGACATATCTAACACACATACATATAAGTATCCAAAAATGTATATAATAATCATAATGTCTGTATAATTTGCAGTAGCCCTGACTTGCTCTTCAAAGTGGCTCAGTGGTCTTGAGCTTGGTGGTGAAAAACATCTCTCTCCCACTGTGAGGCAACAAATCAACTCAGTCAGTCCCCAATTCGGGCTTTTCACAGCTCACTACCCAGCACTGCTCCAACTTTTGAGGCTGCACTGATTTCTTTTCACCAACAATTTATCTTTTGTTTGCCTCAACACTTCTCTCTTTTTGGGACATTTTTGTTTCTTTCCTTAAACATTCATCGTACCCTTTTCTCTAGCCCTGCTTTTTTGCACACATTTAGACATGCACAGCCCTGCAAATATCTAAAACTTTCCACTCAACAGGAATTAAAAATATAAAAAACAGGTCTACTAGCAGTGTCAACACCTCAACTAACACCTTGAGAGAGTCATATCTGTGTCAGCAGGGAGTTACATGACATTGCCTCTTTTCCACTGGCTCAGTATTACAAGATTTAGATGCACCATGCTGAAGTGTAATCATAGGTGTTTCCACTGTGCAGGAGATCACCATGCTGACCTGTTGTATTGCAGTGCTTATGAAGAGGGCCAAACTGTGCTACACTGATGTCCTCACCATGTGCAACATTCAGGTGACTGGACAGAAAGGGCAGTTTTAGGCTATTTAGGTAAGCAACAACTTTCTTGTTGCTGTCTTGTGTGGAAAGCCTTTCACAACGTATCACTTACAAACATACTGAACATAATACAAAAAGCCCCTCAACAAGAAAATTAGAACCATGAATAAAATGTTGATAAGCTAAATTGCTTGGCAATGCACTATAATGTGTCAACACAGAAACAAAGCTGTTTCTAACCAACCATATGGCAGTTTCTTAGGAACAGAAAGCCTCTCCCAAAAACTTTCCAACTTTTTTTTAAGGAAACATTTTATGTGGATTCAGAAAGCAACAGTCAGTATGGCAAATCTGAACCAGCTGGTTTTATCATTCTCAGCTTATAAACATAATCTTTACCTCCTTTATAAAATACCAGCAAGAGATAGACTATGAGATAGAGTACAGAGGATTAAGAGGAGAGATGAAAGTATACATGATGATGTCACATCAGGACAAAACAAAAAGATAACATAAGCTGCAGCTGCTGAGGTTTGAGATAATGGTTCTGTTAGCTTGACATGATATAATGAGGTATAATTAGCTACCTTTTTATCATTTTCTTGAGACTATTCACTGGGGATCACTCACCCTCTCTCAAGAGCCATCATTGTCAATAGACAATTATGGCTACTGTAAAGATGTAGCTAAAGCAACCACAAATAGCTTTAGTCCATGATCATGCAGACAGTAAGCCATTGTATGATTTAGTGATCTCTTGCATTCAATTAATAGAGTCATGCAAAAATGTCAATTATGAAAACAGTCACTATGAAAATGTGGTAGTTTTTTCTATAAATGTTAAGCAGCAAACAACATAATAAGTTCTCACTGGGGATGCATACTTACAATGAATGAGAGATTGACAAAACAAACATACACAAGTTCCATTCAGGCTATCACAGAGCAGAGTCTTTTAGGATCTTCTTTCCCATCTCACTGAACACTTAACTCCCTACGTAGCGGAACCCTAATAATACAGTATTTATAATATATTTGAAGAGATAATATTTAATTCAGTAAATTATGGCTGAACAGCTACCCACACTTGTGTGTAGTGTGTATTTAAATCAGAAGGAGCTCTGCAGCAATGGTGCATGATAACATGTTCATTATGAGAGAAACACTACAATAAATGTGTTTCCACCCAGCTGCCTTTAATGTGCATTTTCAGTTTCTACATAAAAACCTCAACAGAAACACCAGACAATTGGAAAAAAATCGAAATATTGCAAAAAATATTTTACTCTTGGCTGAAATGGAAAAAGTTTGTATATTGACAAAAAATATTATTTTTTTGATAAAATCATGATGTAGATGAACCATGTAACCAACATCACTAGGACGGATGAGGAGACTGTAACATTCCTCACACTATTATAGAAAACAAACCTACATTTTCAAGTTTTCTGCATGGTTTTTCAATGTTTGAGGTTTGATTGGCGCTCTTTTAATTATGTCATCTTGGTGTGCTCAAACCTGCAATGGTGTAAAGGCACTGGACTGGAGAGTTACCATAAACAACCACCTTATCTTTATTTTCACCAAATATTCACAAAACAGGAGTGGATAGAAACAACCACCAATGTGCATTTTATTTTGCAGATTTTCTGAAAATTTGGGTCTCAGGAGTACACTGCTGTGTTTCAACCAAAAAGAAGTACTACAATATTTTAGTCAAGTAAAATAACTTGTAAAAGAAATGAGGGTATAGAAAAAATGGTACGTGTTGACGATAATGTTATGCGATACAACTTTAAAATAACAGAACACCTTTTGAGTTAAAAATAGTGTGTTAACATATCAGCCTACAATCTAGTGGGACATCATGCCACTCCATCATGTGAATCACTTCATTGAACCTGCTTGACCAAACCATCAATACATTTCATTTGCAGCATTTTCTGACAGTGAACATATACATTTAGAAGTATATCAGCAGCATCTTCTCTGGTGTTGCGTGTGATCCTTTTTTTTGCTCCATGTTCATCATAACTTTTTCATGACTTTTGTTCTTACTCTGCAATTAATGTGACTTAAAATGTATTGAAATACATTACTTGACACTAAAACTCTTACAATAATGAGAGTAAATGTAATTTGTTACCTTCACTCCACTCCTGATATAAACCTACCATGATCAAATATAAACACAGTGGTTTTACTTACATCTGCTCCATGTAAATGGTTGCAGAGGAAAGAGGGATGAAGACAAGCCAGATGAAAGAAAGGTCAGTGATATTTTGTATGTCTATCAGATATATTACAACCCTCTGCTACTCATTCTGAACACTGAAGTCAACCCCTTTGAATCATTTAATGGGAATGTGGTTCTGAGAATAATAGTGGTGCCATTGCAGTGACACACACACACACACACACACACACACACACACAATTGCTGCAGACGCCAGATAGTCTTATTTGATGTGACATGTAATTCCCAACACATCGAGGGCAAATTATATAGGCTGAAAGAGTTAGGGACAGAGAGAAAGTAGAGAGTGATATATTCCAGGAGAGACAAGACACTGCCCTCCCCATCTATTTCTATACTTATTTGTATGTCTTTACTAGCAGACGATCACACATAGCTATGAGTTGGATGCATCATGCCAATTAAGTGGCTCTTTACAACCAAACCTTTAAGAATACTTGATAATGTGTCTGGGCATATATTAGAACAATAAATCAGAAAGCGTGAAAAACAAATTCATTAAATAGAATATTTCCAATTTCTGTACTATCTGGACATTACCCCAAATTGCTCATGTTATTGCTAAGTGCTGACATTACTTTATACTTTTGACAGAAACATGTCATTTGTACAGTACACCAAAGATTCTCACAAGCTCTCATAAAAGAAACAGTACAGGATTACTCCAGCGACTTGGATTTAAAATAAGTACAGTCAAAATATATGCAAAATGAGCCATTTTCTGATTTTTGTCCAGATAAAGCTCAAATGAGCAATTAAGCCTTGGAATTGACTGGGCGGTAGGCGGGACAGTGTGAACTTCATGAGAATGATATGATACTATTGCACTTTGTGAGAGTAAATATTAGTTTGAAATCCTCAGCACAGCAGAACTTCATTACTTTTTCAGTTTTCTTAAAGACCTCCTTGAGAGCCACAAAATACATGTCTTAGCAAGCTATGTAGCCCTCCCTGTGATGAGTAAACCAATCTGCCTGTGTAAATATAGAGTTCTCCTTTACTGTGAAACTCAGGTCCAACACAGAAATGCAGTTAAGGTGCTGTTGTCTGAGATCTCGTTTCAAGGTTCACACCTCCTCGATGTAATGAATATAGTGATTGCTAGAAGCTTTCTTATTATTCCATCCAAGTCTGAGAAATGACCTTTCTTTCACCAGAGCCCCATTAATATTTAAGAATGCTCAACTTGAAAGCATTAACTTAGCCATTCCTGATTTTGCCCTGATGTCACTCAAATCTTTCAAAGTGATTACAAGAATATAAAACTGTCTTTTGTGATCATATCCTCTTTTTATTGCTCCTCTCTGTTTTCCCTCTCTCAATGAATAAATAACAGAGTTATGTCCACGTATTTCATTCCTCTACCCTCAAAGCCTGGACAGGGAAGAGTGAGACAGATTTAAATTTCCATCAAAATGAATGATGCTTTTGCTATCATGTGTCCCACTACAGTGGTAGAAGAGTCAGATTGTGGCCAACACAAAAATGTGGTCATAAAACACAAAGATGACACAACACTTGCAGTTAAAAGCATTCACAGTGAAATTACCTGCACAGTCTTTGGTATAATGGCAGCAGTCAATAGATGAGTTATAATGGGACATAATAAGCATATTTACAGGTCTTTATTTCTAATCTGTGGCTGGGAATATCTCTCTGCAGGATTTACAGTTAAAAAAACTCCTTATTTAACTCATACTGAGCCTTCATGCAGCCCTTCAGTTGAGCACCTATCTCTTTAAAGTTGATATGAAATCAGGATCACATCTACAGTCATACTGTGCACCTATTTAATGCATTTAAACATATATTTCTTTGCTTATGTCAACAGTCAAAAGGCTGCTTTTTTAAAGTTGACATAACATTTTAATGTTCACATAACATTGACAATTATTTCTTTCCTCTTTTCTTTATATGCTTAGGTCAAAATCCTCCTGTGATATCATAACATCCATCCATCAATCAATCTTTTAGCAGCACAGAGATAAGCTTCATGATGACATGCCCACTCGGCTCCAGACACACATCAACAAACCATGAAACAAACTATCTTGAGCTGAAATCTGATCTGAAATATGACAGTGGACAACGCAAACAACACATAATTAATCTTAGTAACAACCTTAGTAACCACCTCTATGGAACGGACTACTGCTTACGTATACAGTAACAAAGTCAGCTCTTCTGCAAGGTAAAAAAAAAATGTTGCAAACTCAGCATTCAGAGCAGGTTGAAGCCTGGGCTCTTAAGTTGCAGAGAGCACTTCTGCATACATTAACCTCAAACTTTTGAACTTGAACTATGTTTAACATGAATATCTGACATTATAACAGTATATAAATAAATAAATAAATATAAAGTATATAAAAATATAAATATATCTAATCACAAAAAGCATGATATGTCCCCATCTTAACAAAATAAGAGTTTAACAGTGTGCTGCCTTTAAAGTTAAGTTAAATGAGTTAATAAGTTAAATAAGTTATTAATTAAAAAAGTAAATAGTGAGTGCTTTGTCTCTTATTGGAAACAGAACTAGTCTCAGAAATAGTGACAGAGTGAGCGCTCTGTTCCATGTGTTTTTATCGCAGCTCTGCAGCTCTCCAGTTCTCCTGCTAGTTTAGCATGCCTCTTCAGTGGAAAATAGACAAGTAAGACTGACTGATGAGCACATGTTGCTCAAAACGTTATGTTAAGCTTCTGCCTTGGAGACTATTTGTCTGTAAGTAGCTTAGTGTGTGTGGATAGTTACTGTATCTGACACTTTTGGTATTTTGGGAATGTCATGTTGTAAACTTTTCTGTTTTGTGGGATGTGTGCTGCTAGCTAGTATTAATAGCAGTAGACTTGCACTTGAATTGTGCATTTATGTAATTATGAGTGTGATACTTGCCATTTCTATTGATATGTTAATGTTTATATACTGATGTATGTTCTTGTCTCTGTAATATTTCAGTTCCCTTTCAGTCGATACAATTGGTACAACACATATAGTATGGGATATCACGCCCCCACGTGGCCTGACTGAAGAAACCTCTATTCACGCACTTTAAGGCAGATGATCTGTGGTGACGCATGCGAGGCCCCGCCCGCACATATATACTTGCGTCGCCACAGTCATTCTTCAGTTCTTATGCTCTTCACCTCGCTAAGAACACCTCTACCGAGCGGGTTAGTTAGCTGCTGCTAGCTAACTCTGTTCTTGCATTTATAGGCACGAAACACAAAATTAGTTTAACTGCCCCTGTTGGTGTTAGCTATCGGCTACCTGTGGAGCGCTAATTTCGTTTCGTTGTGTTTTTGATCTGGGTTTCGTGTCTTGGTATGAGCACCAAGCCCAAATAGGTGAAGAGGAAGTCTACTGTTCACCCCTGTCCTCAGGGGTGTAGCTTCTCTCTGCACGAAAGTGACCAGCACGAAGCGTGTCCCGTCTGTCTGGGAATCCTCCATGCTAGGAGGGCGTTGATTGAGCCCAGGTCTTGTGCGCCTTGTCACCAGCTCCGTAGCTCAACCCTGGAGATGCTGGTTACGTTTGTGAAGAAAGTGCAGGGTAAGACGGCCGTTTCACGGCAGGACCCCCTCCTCACTGAGTGGAGAGACCTAGCTTCATTTGAGTCCAACGGTGAGGAGCCTTTCTCCGAAGTCCCCCCTGGTGACTGGGCGGACCATATGGAGTATGTTGACGGGTTAGCAGAGTGTGAGCCGGACTGGAGGTTGAGTGGCCCTCCCCTCCGCCGGCTCAGAAACTGACGCGGTTTGCAAGATTTTTCCTCCCACCAGAGCTGACTACTATTGAAAATAACCTGCCCTTGTTCCCTGATTTTTTCGCGAAGCTAACCTCGACGTGAAACAAGCTGCTGTCTACCCGTGTCACGATGCCTGTCTATGGACAGTACTTGGACCTGGATGGAGCCAAGAAAGCGGGTTTGGTCAACCCTCCGCCTATGGAGCCGTCCCTGGCAGCCTATCTGGCCCCTGCCCAAAACCATGGTGTCAGTGGCGCCACACTCCCATCCAAGCACTGCAGGTTCTCTGTGTCGTAGCTGTAGAATATTTACCGGGCACAGGCAGGCACGGCATGTGTGCTGAGCTCGGTCACTATGCTCCAGACACATCAGGCCATGTGTCTGGCAGAGCTTGGGTTACTCATGCCTCCTGGTCCCTCTTCTCAGCGAGGTTGCAATCGCTACAGATTACATCCTCCGCGTGCCCTGCTGTGCAGCTCTCTCCCTGGGCAGAGGGATGGCTTCTACGGTAGTTGTGCAGAGGCACCTGTGGCTGACTCTTTCCGACAATTTGGACTGCATGAAGCCAAGACCTGTGGCTGTGGCCTAATTGTGTCTATATCCAATTTAGAGGTCCCTGAATGTCTGTACCCATGTCACTGTATAGGCAAACCTATGGGCGAGGAAACAACCCCATCATTGTAACCTCTGCCACTCTTTGTCAGTAAGTCACAGAATCACACTTTTACAAGAATCCTGAGAGTGTTTCCTTTCCAATGATACCAGACACATCTCTGAGTCTCAAACTATGTGGGATCTGTGCTGCTCACAACTTGGGCATGTCATTTAGGCTAAAAAACATAAAAATAGGGGCATGTTTTAAGAGGTTAAAGGCGTGAATAGAGGTTTCTTCAGTCAGGCCACGTGGGAGCGTGATATCCCATACTATATGTGTTGTACCTCGTTCCTGTCTTTCAGGGAACAGGAAGTTATAGTCATAAGATTTCGTTTTACAAAACAAAAGAGGAAACTTCAGTAAATACAAGAAAAGTCAAACTCTGTGTCGTTATTGAAGGACTCATTGTATGTTAACTGGCTGTCTAGCTTTGCACAGGAATACGTTCTGCAAGGGCAGTACAAACAGCATTCATGTTTGTATGCTCTGTCGTTGTTTAGAGACCATGCTCGTGCATAGACAGAAAAAATACCAATGATGTTAAATAGGATATAATCACTGAGTCATACCAGCTCAATAAAATGAATTGTATTGTTAGATAGTCTTGACAACTGCGTGAATAATGGAAATGGTAGTCAAAGCAATTTGCCAACTTTCCTAAACTAAGTGAAAATCATGGAGAAAAGCTGACACTAAGCCTATTAGACGCTGAGTTTGGTCTGGATTTGCACCGTGACAGGACTTCAATCATTGAGTTGTGCTGCTGATTTGTACAGCCAGATGGCCCAAATGATATCCTTCCTGTGTTTCTGCAGGTAACATGCATCCTTTGCATTCTGGCAACAGCTGTTGCATCAGCTGGACAGGGTATCCTGGGATACTGAGGGGAGTATTTCAGTCATCTGTAACCATTAGGCATTAGACTGGTATGAGCCATTTGGTAGTAGCTCATTTGCTGCCTTCATGGCACAGTTAATAGGCAGATTTGATTTGGAGATGTGATTGCATGGATTCGGTCGGACAGATGACTACATTTCACACTGTCTGGCTCGCACAGCTGCAAAGACACAAGATTAAAAAACGATCTTCCCAACAGGACCCGTCATTAACCCGAGACACTCTGTGCTTTACATTACTTATGTAGTGTGTATATCTAACATTTTCTGTGAAGTGTGCTTGTGGGATCAGGAATCCACAACACAATGTCCCTTAGTTGAGATTTTCTTTAGGATAGTCACTGTATAAAAATCATCCTTATTGAAAAACTTTTCTCAAATAACAAGAGTAAGAGCAAGTACAAGAGATAACACCAATGTAAGAATGCAAATTATTAGTATGTCTAAAAGTCATTTTAGCAGCCTTTCTTTTTAATCTGCTTATTTCTGTTGTGTGTTTGCATCTTTGTCACTGTGCTTGTGACAGACAGAATGAGCAAGAAAACAGTGAAAGAGAAAATCTGGGTGTTGCTGTGTTGAAAGTTTAATGATTTTGGGCTCACATTGCCTCAGAGCTAGATATTCTCTCTCTCTCTCTCTCTCTCTCTCTCTCTCTCTCTCTCTCTCTCTCTCTCTCTCTGCTTAAGGAGGCCACTTGGGAGCCATTACAGTGAACTATAACTCCCACTAAGTAGGTTACTTACTGTTCAACTACACAGCACAAATTAGGTCTCTGACAAGTGATGTTAATCATACTGTTGTGTTAAAATATAAACACTGTAGTTAGACTTTGCAAAGCAAGCAATATATCACTGCAGTGGAAAAAATAACACTTAAGTTTATTTAGGAAGATTGTGTGTTGTGTGTATGTGAGTAATTGTACATACAGTATATCTGTGAGCAATGATGTCCAAGTTTTTTTTTAAATTAAGGATAAAAGACAAATAAATGTTTTAAAGCTACAGGAAATTTGATTTAAATGTACAATTTTAGTACACAGTACATGATGTGCTGTACCAATCATCTAAGGTTACACAAAACAACTGTTAAAAGGAATGTGTCTATTTCGCTATCACAATGATGTTTTTCTTCTTTCTCCTGTCAAAATCACTATTTGGCATTACAAAGGAGTCTGCGTGTTATCGTTCTCACAAGGCTGACTGGCTAATTAATAACTTTTGACAAACAATGGCCAAAGAAAAGCAGTATTTTACATATGAGACAAAATACCAATTAACACAATAGTTACTATCTTTATACAGTAGCTTTTTTGCTTAAAGATGACCTCCAGAAACATTTAAACTCTGCTTTGAATGATAATTTATGTCTGATATTGTTTTTCAACAAAGAAGTCCAAAGACTTAGAAAATCTTGAAATAACATCTACTCCTTTTCCCTCTTTGAAAAATCCATAGTCTGTGAAAATACAAACATCGTTCATTTCAAAATCATATTTGTATATTAACATCTTAACCTGAGCCTCACTCTCACATACATGGATCATTCACACCAAATAAGGTGAAAATAAGCAAATCACATTTTAGGGGCACTTTCAAATACTGACTACCATTTCATTCCACAAACAAATGGATTAAGGCAACATGATGTATTCCCATCTAATCTCCTATCCCCTCTGCACATGTACTTGTTTTGTAGCCACGTCTATCACCTTCTCCCCCTCTTCTATTTCCTAATTTTATCTCCTTTTCCTTTCCTGTCTACTCCCTGTAGAAAGGTTTCTCATCAAATATATCCCATAAGAGAGAGACATTTAGTCTGATGTGGAGGGAAGAGCTTTGAAAATGGAGCAATGGCAATGGTTGTAAAGGAAATAAGAAAAAAGTATTGAATTCTCCTGAATAGAGAAGGCAGGAGTTCTTTCATGACTTGCTCTTTTGCAGCAACAGTTACAGTGAAACAGCACTTATTGTACATTACTTAAAGCATTTACTTCAAAATTTCACAGTTCTCTAAATAGAAGTTGCCTTTTGAGTAAGTGATGCAGTTATCACTTTTCTCTCTACTGGACAAACACCTCTATTGCTGATGCCATAACTACTTGTATTCTGCCTACAAGTCCAAGCAGTTGTTGGGGTGTTCTGAGAAATGTAGGAAATTACAAATCGAAGCAGGTGGAAAGCAAGGTCAAAGTGCCAAAGGGCAGCTATAAAGATAAATGAAATCAGTATCTTGGGGTGGATTTTTCTGTACTATTTTACCATGTGAGCTAGCTGTTTGGTATTTTATCTGTTCTATGTTATTTACTCCTCCCGGCAATGTTTTTCTCTGGATTGGCCATCATTTCATTTACTGAAGAGTGAGAAAAAGCTCTCAGAACAAACTAGCTTACTAACTGTCAGTTAACCCTTTATTGGGCAAATAATTATATTTGGTAACTTGTGTAAATATCCCAAAATATCCTTCCTTCCTTCCTTTCCTTCCTCCCTTCCTTCCTTTCCTTCCTCCCTGCCTTCTTTCTTCCCTTCCTCTTTTCCTTTCTCCCTCCCTCGTTCCTTATTTCCTCTGTCCTTCCTTCCTTCCTTTCCTCCCTCCCTCCTTCTCTCCTCCCTTCCTTCCTCCATCCCCCTTTCTTCTTCCTTCCTTCTTTCTTCCCTTCCTCCCTCCTTCTCTTTCTTTCCTCCCCCCTACCTTCCTTCTTTCCTCCCCCCTACCTTCCTTCCTTCCTTCTTTCCTCCGTCCTTCCTTCCCTTCCTTCCTTCCATCCTTCCTCCCTCCCTTCCTTTCAATGAGTGTCCTATAAAGGGTTAAACAGCATCAACTCAGTAAGAATAGGTTCACATATTTTATTCAAAAAACCTATTCACACCATAGGCTCTTGTCTTATTACTGCCTGTATCTGTATCATTCCTCTTGGTGAAGCATTTTGGAGCAGGGCACAATTAAATAAAATGTGATAAAGCAACTAATTAGCTATAATAATGTCCTCCATTTTGGACTATTTGGCTGTCTGTTCCCTCAAAGATCAGTACAAGCCCAATAGATTTGACTTTGATGAGTAAATTGTGAATCCACTATTAACTGTGATTCCATTCAAATGAATTTCACCAAAACATGTTGCCTTTTTCAATATTGAAATGACAAGGCATTGAGGCAACTACAACTTCAGAAAAGCCACTTGACCAAAGTGTTGGTCTTATCTAAATGAGAAAATGAATAGTCAGTGGTAAGGAAAATCATTTTCACCCACATACCTATGCAAGGATTTGGTGCTCTCTCAAATTTGGGAGACATGTAGCCTTACAGCAGCTAGTAGGTTTGTCTGGTCATCTTAAAACTGACACTGGCAAAACCCCGGGCTGGTGCAGGTAGAGTTATGAATAATAGATAAGACAGCATGTCTCTCAATTAGCTAGACACTACTAAAAGTCTTGCTGCCACTAGCAATTTAAAATAGAGGAGGAATTTAAGAAATAGGGAGGAAATGAAGAAGGGAAAGGGATATGAAGGCAATAGAAAGTAAAAAACAAAATGTGAAATGATGATAAGTAGTAAATGAAGGAGGCGTAGAAATAATTTAGTGACTGGTGGATTTTTCCATCAAGATATGAACACATAATAATGAGGGTAAGTGAAACAATGGAGAATTCCTCAGAAATTGCCATCAATTATTTGACTAAATGTTGTGGCAATATTACTTCCCTGCAAAAATTAATGAAGTTCATTACTGACTGAAATGTGTAGAGCTGAGTAAATGAATGAGAATAAAGCAAGAGTACAGCACTGCTGGTGCAAACAATCAGGCTGCTCATCTACACGTGTCAGCTTTGTAATCTCAGAGGAGTGTTGCATGTTTTCATTTTGTTTGAATAGATAATTACAGCTTTCACAATATGTTTAGAATCACACACACACATATTGCTATATTGTAGAGATATGTTTCAGATGAAGTCTGTTTCTGCTGAGGTATTGTGGCAACTCTGCGAAGGCCTTCTGCTCCAGTTCTCACACATTCCTTATATGGCTGCAATGCTTTCATAACCTTTTTATGGTGTGAAAAAACAAAGATGTCATTGTCTTTTTCCTATCTTTTGGTTACTGCTTCTGAAAGAGCAATTAAACATATCAGTTTTTCCCTCGTTGCTCTATCTGCTTTAGTTGAGAGTTGCTGTTGCATTTTTATTAAGTATGTCAAAATTCAGAATTCCAGGTATCAGACCCTCACACACTCTTCCTATCTTACGGTTGCTACAGTGATGTAGCATGTTGTTATGGATAAACTTCTCTTGCCTATGTACAAAAGTCAACTATCTCTATATTAAGGCTGCACCTGAATCTGAATTTTTCAAGTCCACTCTGAGTTGAAAGTTTAAGCCCACTATTAGTAATAACTTTAATAACTTCTTTTGAAGGAGGATTGTCTATATGTTAATAGATGCATGTACAAATGTGATTCATGCTATTAGTATGCAGCACACACAGATGCTGTCTGACTGCGCAACATGAAAGCCAGTTTATAAAGCAACGTGTGAATAAAGAGGAAATGACTGTATGAAGTCATTTTACTTTCCAATTCATAAGATAAACAGCAGTCCAGCTGCTCACATGGTTTTGTATTCACATTCTTCAAGCTATGTCTTCTCTCCCCCACAGTACAACCTTCCTCAGTCCTTTGTCTCCATCTATTATTTTCTCTGCAGTAGGTAATGAGAATGGCAGTAAAATATGTAAAGCATGAGATTAAAAACTGTGATGAATTATTTTAGTGAGCAATAATGCTCTGTCTGCAGCATGCAAGCTGTCCACATGTTGTGTGTTGGACATAGACAAACTGCAGGGATATATACATTGATTGTAGCAGGTAAAAAACCTGTGATCATTTGCAGTCAGGAGAATCTCTCTAACCACCACATCATCTTGTTGTCAATGGTAACACAATCACACTGTCTTACAGATATTAATGACACCAAAACAATTGGAAGTTTCACTGCAATCAATTGAAATTGAAGAATTTTCTGAGTAAGTGGAGGAAAATCAATGGTCCTTTCAGCCATATCTATCCTCCTCTGGCTCAACAGGCACCAACAGCAGCTTTGATATTTTACGCTACAATGATAGATGTAAACTCAATAAACTTAACTTCCTGTCCTGGATAACTGAACTGGATAACACTGAATCTATATTGCCAGGGCAATTGTGCTAGCTGATAAAATTTAAAGCATCAACATAGATTTAAATCAAATCCAGGTTTGCGATATTTTTTATAATGCTTCTAGATTTCCCACCAAGCCAGCAGCAGTCCTTCTCTCTTTGGAACTGGTCTAACTATCTAATGGCGCTTTTCCACTATAGAGTTCTAGCACTACTCGTGCTTTTCCATTAGGGATAGTACCTGGTACCTGTTACTTTTTTAATACCTGCTCTGCCGAGGTTCCAAGCGAGCCGAGCCGATACTAATCAATCTGCTCCTATTGTTTGTGTTTCTTAACATCAGCCTGATATCTGCTAACATATAGAGCTGCTGTGAGAGTCATCCAGACAAGTGGTCATGCTTGAGCTTATTATCTTGTGGGAAGACTGAATGGAGGAGGTGCTTGAAAGGAAGACAGCCAAGTATCGAGACTTCTTTGAGGAGTGCCGCAGGAGTGGGTGGCCTGCACAGGGTTTCTCTACAAGGCTGTTAGTTGTTTGGGCATCACTGGTGCCAAAGGTAAGACAGCCATCAGAAACACCATGGAGGATGCAGAGCAGGTGTCAAGATGACTGTGGATCAAATGTGCTGATGTTGGACAGATCTGAAACTCCCTTAACTGGAAGAATGTAACCCCTGAAACACTAATGACCTTTAGCTTAGAACAGAGACTTGTGTTGTGCCAAAGATTGTTTCCAAGTTGATATGTGTCCCCCTTACCTGAGTCTAACCTTATACTTAACCTTAACCTAACCAGTTATCTCTACTAAGCCAGACCATGACCTAATCTAAAGCCCTAACAACTGTGGAGTGCACGGTAAACATTATTCAAAGACAGAACAGACTTTGACCCTGGTTTCCAGAAATCACACAAACCTGCAACAGCAAGGATTGAACTAACTTTATATTTTTAACCGTTTAAAGCAACAGTCAGTGCCAGCTAAAATGAGAAGCTGCTGACAATTTTGTGAATTGCCTTTTGCTAATAAGAAAGAGGGAGGGTAGTTAATTAACAGATTTGTTAGCTTCATAGACTAGCAAATCAGTGTATTTTGCCAATACAGGTCTAATATACAACTCTAAAAACAACATTTTCAAATGCCTACACTATTTTCATTTGCATGTGCAGTGAAATGAGTGAGTAAAATGAGTGAAATGCATGTGAGTGCCCCACTGCCCCACTAAAAGGCTGAGGTGGAAAAAACAGTAGAGTACAGTTGAGTAAAAAAAGGTTCACCATTTCATTAGGTCTAATTTGGCTGATACCCATCCATTAAAATATGCATTTTCCACAGATATGGTGACGGATCCTGGGCTCTCCAGGCTTAGAGAAGACCTTGAGAGATTGATCAATGCACTTCTGCCTTTCTGAGCTGAACCCAAAATGTGTAAATGGACTACATGATTACTGTAAGTGGATTATTTAAACAGTATTTGTATAGGAATGATTCTGTCCCAAGCCTTTTGATCCATATAAGCAATAGATGACTGTAACTGTGATCACTATAAACGCTTTCCACTGAATATATATTGCCCAGCCCTAACTGTTATTATAGATGAATAAATCTGTATAAATCAGAATCAGTATGTCATTTAGAAACATTCCATGGTTGTCACAACATGTCGGATGACTTTGCTTCCTGTAAATCTAATACAAGTAAAAATAATGGAGAGGACATTAAAGTTTTATTGGAAAGTATAGAAAGACTGACACAAATGGAACAAGGGAGCATCTCTGCTTTGTGTGTGTATGTGCACTTGAGCCCCTGTGAATGTTTAATGCTTCCAGGAAGTAAAGTCTATGGGATTACCAGTGAGGTCTGTGGCTTTATAGTATAGTATATTTAGTATAATTCCAGCAGGCTGGTGTGAGCCAGTCAGCTCTTTCACAGCAAACCCTCTGGAGATGGTTCCTTCTCTCTGGCCCTGGATGAATTATCAGTAATCTACCAGACAGAGGCGGGGAGGGGGGGGGGGGGGGGGGTGCTCTACAGACTGCAGGAGGATAAAAGGACATTCGACTATTACAAACAGGCCATGTTTGGAGATCAAAGGAAAAAACAAGACAAGGAAAACTAGCTGCTATGGTAAAAGCTTATTAGCACGAGTACAGTTCTGCTGTATGCTTTCCTCTGCTTGTGATTTGACTCCATTTGTAATGGGATTTGAGCTGGAGGAAGATATGTGATCTGGGATTTTGACAGAGATCAGAGCTGCTTCAGATTAGAAAAGGTCAGACATTATCAGGGATCAGAGATAACATTTTATCCTTAAGGACATGCCTGTAGTCTAGTTCACACATCCAAATGCAAACTCACTGAATACAGATATACTAGGGAACACATCTGGGTCAGATTAAAATGGATGACTTTTTTCTCAATCTCTTAAGGAAATAGGACAAACAAAGCTTCAAGCACCTTCAAATACATTCCAAAGAATGTGTAGATTTCCCATTACATCTGGAGATAGTTTTTTTTGTATTTTTTACAAATGTGTGCAGTTTGTACTGACATTATTTGAGAAATGAATAATGTTGTACCAAGTCAAGAGGTTGTGATATGAAGCATAAGACACAAAAAATGTTCAGTGGTGTCTGCTATATAAGAAACGTCTGTCCTTAGAGTTAGAATCTTATTGTTGTTTTTACTCTTTGGAGACATTTCTCAACACACTATTGTAATAACTCTCCTCTGGGGTGAGGGAACATATCACACGGTGCAGAGGTGTGACTCATTGGTCTTGTTAACAGTTTTTGGACAACTGTCTACGACACAGGCATATACGATATATCAGACTTCGGCTACAGGGGCAATACTTGTAAGTAAGATGAGTTCATTGTTGATTTAGATGTGTACATGAGGTTTGTTAACAATGAGAAAAATATAGAAAATCACCAACCAGATCCTTTAAGCAAATACTCTATAGTGAGACATTACTATAACTAAAATGAACACATGCACATATCTTCCACTAAAACAGCTTCTTCCGCAATAAATGCAACAGAAATTATATGATGGAAACGTTCCCACATCCCACTGGCTCAGAAGCAAAAATTTACCAGTGACATTCAGGCTGCAGGCCAAACAGCTAATAGGCTCTAGCCTGCTTATCAGTATAGAGCACTGTCTGCCAGCCCACACGCACATACTCACACACCAACAGACCTCATCACCCTGAGTGTTTCTGCTTCCCTCTTTCTCTGACTCCCAGCACTCTATGCCACCTCCCTCTCCTGTTTGAGTTAAGAGCTTTACAATTCAAGCCAGTTAAGTGCCGCATTGTTGCCGGTAAGGAAGAAGCTGAGGGTCTGGGAGGAAAAATCTTTGCCATATATTAAGAGAAGGACTCAGTCATGAATTTGTAAGTGTGTGTGTGTATATTCTAAGTAAAAAACTGAATGCTTGGATAACCTGCAAGCCTGAGTTCAAAAATGCAATTAATTCAAATCTCTACCTGTGCATCTGCATGAATGCCTGCATGAATGGATAAAGTACCTACCTGTATGCATGTGTGTGAGTTTGTGCTTACTATGCATGAAGAAGAGCATGGAAAACATAGCTGTTTATGTTTCTTTGTACATAAGTGTTTATACCAGTGGTTCTCAAACTTTTTCTGTCATTCCCCACTTTGGAATTTTCAAGCCCCACCTGCCTCCATCGCCCCAACAAAATGCCAACAAAATACCACTGAGTTGTGAACCTCAGCCTCAAGTTGGAGTCAGAGGTCATCTGACTGGTCCTCTTCAGCAGAACTAAAATCAATAGGTGCTTCAGATAAATATAAAAAAAAATAGGCAGCAGGAGAATCGCATGGTAAAAGCTGCAGCAGTGAACAGTAAAGCTCAAATGGCGTCATACAGAGTTGCATACAGAATTGTCCAATGCAAAAAACAAACTACACATGATAGATGAGCAGGCACTAATGAGGGGGTTGGACGCACTGTCATACATAGGGAAGCGCTAGCATCAATGCAGCTCAGCCACAAACTAAACAAGGTTTTAACAGAGGTTGTAAGCGTGGTAAATTTGATCAAAACTCGACACCTGAAAGCGTGACTGTTCTCCTGATCACATTTCATTTTGTGCTTGTGGCTTTCTGCTCGTCCAAACTCTCCATAAAAACACACAAAACCCTCATTTAAATACTGCTGTCTGCACCTGTTGCACCTGTTTTCATTTACGCAGTTATTCTTAGTAGATCACCCGAAAAACGCACACAAAGTAAACACGCAATCTATTGCACTGTGCACGCAATTTAGTACCCTTTATTTGGGATCTCAGTAAATCAGGCCCTTTGTGAAGAAATGGGAACTGATTATACATCTGTGTTGTTTTCACAGTAAAGCAAGGTGGCTCTCCTTGTTGTCAGTAAAGGCATTAATAAAGATAGGCATAGAAAAGGCAAATTTCCTACTGTTCGTCGCGCCCCACATGTATCTATTCCCCACCAGTGGGGCGCCCCCACACTTTGAGAACCTAGGGTTTATACTATGAAATTTACTTCCTGAAGACCTACCCACTAGAAAGCAGGAGCATGTCAATCAATCAATCAATCAATCTTTATTCATATACCACCAAATCACAACACAGGTCATCTCAAGGCACTTTACACATAGAGCAGGTTTAAACTGTACTCTTTATTTTCATTTAAAGAGACCCAACATTCCCACATGAGCAAGCATTTGGCAACAGTGGCAAAAAAAACTCCCTTTTAAGAATAAGGTGCAGTACATATATCAGAGGATGCTAATTTCATGATATTATCAACTCTCTTGTGGAGATTTTTTTTTTTTTTTTTTGCCAAGTAGTCATTTAAATGCAAGTATCATCCTGGTCAACACACAACTATCATTTTAACTATGAATTGAGTCTGGACTTAAGCTTTGTTGAAAAATAAAAATCTCTCAAATGTTCTTCAAATACTTGTGGGGGTGATGTAGACTTAATCCATGCCTGACCTGCAGCAGCGGGCCTGCCATTACCTCTGTGAACACAATAACTTGCTGCTGTAAACTGTATTGGTATCATTTTACTACTTGAATTAAACAGGTAGCTACTCATAATTAATAAGGATCTATCTCTTCTGCCCTCTTCCACATGCATGAATTCTCTCTCTTACTTAATCTCCACCTCCATTATTTCCTATGTTGTGTAGTCCATTACACAAATTACACATCATCAAATTAATATGTCAGTAACATTTAGCAAAACTGCATTATTGCCACAATATTAAAATGTTAACAATCATAACAAACAGCCTGCTTCCACACAGACTTACATGAATATATACACAGTTATTTTTTTTATTGCTGTTAATAGCGGAGTATGGAGTGTCTCACCACATGTCTTTGAGATGATGATTATAACTGTTTTAATTGAAAATCTGAACAACACAGAACGATAATCACTCACTACATCGTTGTGTTTTTTGTATTTCAAATATTGGAGAGGCTCACCAGAGTACTGATTACCCAATTACTATAGGCGATGCTGTGCCATCACATCAATTTAGTTTTGCTTTTCAAATCAATTTTCATGTTCTTATTACAGTTTGGAAAAATATATATTTGCTTACAGAATCAAGGCCTTTCTCCTGAATGTTGCTGTCCCCCGTCATGTTGAGTGTGAGAAAATATGTTATCAGGTATATACAGATGCTATGTATGAGCCTTTCTATATAGTTTTAATCTTGAGGTAGGAGGTAGGGAATGAGAGAAAACTCTATAGTGCACTCTATAGAGGTGAGATAGGGGACACCAGAAACAGGCTTTCTCTTTCTCTATGAAATGTAATTAATTGAATCTGCTGCAATAATGATGAAGTGAGACTATGTGTAGGACCGACCACAGACATGCCTGTCTCTTCCTCTGTCCATCTCAATTTAATTAGCACTCATCATAAACACACGACTGTTGATTGGCATTCTGTTTTATACTGGAGATCAGCACTAGGTTTGTTTGTCTCTGTGCAGTAGGACTCATTTTTAGCACTAATGACTTAGCTGGCTCCTAATGGATGACAGAAATAATCAAGCTGTCACTGCCCACACTCAAATAAAGTCATCGAACAGACAGCAGAAATAACTTTTGTATTGTCTTGATGTTTATCTGTGATACTCTGTAAATCCTTTGTAGAGATTGAGATGCATTAGCCTGGAAGTTCATTCTTGGCCTCAATGATGGTAATCTCAAACCAACAGTACCTAGATCCTTTGGCAGAGCTTTTAATAGCGTGTACTGGTCTCTATCAGCCAATGCAGTGGGCTAAAGTGTCAAGTGATCCAAGTGTTCCCTGAAATGACTTTTTGCAGGTTGGGATGTCTGTACTATAGTCAGCTAACAAACTTGATGTATTTGTGAAACAGTTACTAAGACAGCTGTATGCTTGTAGTTTACTTGTTGCTAAATCAGTTACCAGTTAGCCACAAAGCTAATGTCATGGCTTGTCAGTAGAGTGGAAGATGGCTAATGAGTTTTTCATGTATAGTTCATTCATACTTAATTTCATACTAATTCTGCTGTGAAATTGGGAACACACACACACACACACACACACACACACACACACACACACACACACACACACACACACACACACACACACACACACACACACACACACAAACACACACACGCACACACACACACACACATACATCCCAGCCCATTTTTGCAAACAAATCCATCTTGTCCTTGGCATAAAATAAACCATTAATCAATCTGCCAGATAGAAGCAACTCTGACCCACCGCTGTCTATCAATCTAACCTGACTAGCTGTCCAATAAAAGGCAGAGTAACAGTGATGACTCCACCCACCTGGTCAGCTAGCAGACCTATAGTCGGCATGACAAGGTGATAGATATCCTGTGCCACAGGAAGTGCAACATTTACCCTCCATACTGATGGTGGGATGACATTTTTGAGGTTATGTCAAGTCCCTTCTTGTAAGGGTTGGCAGGCTGAGTGGATGGATCATCATGTTATAGCTCCAAGCAGGGCCACAGATTTGATGACCTTTCAATGGTGGTTTCACCTTGACACATTTCTATATGAGTGATATGTGATATCAAACAGTTTAAAGGACCAGGGGATAAAACACCATCTGTTTCAGGTCCAGATCAGTCATCAGCAACTCTCTCTCTCTCTCTCTCTCTCTCTCAGACACACACACACACACACACACCCACACACACACACATATATACATAGCATAGAGGGCTGGAAGGTCAGCCAGGAACATGACATCCAACCAGCTGTTATCACATCACAGAGTGCCATCTAACTAGGAAAGGGGCCATTTACCTTACTCTGATTAAAAAGGTTAGGGTGAGAAGTGATGAAATTGTTTATTAATTCTAAAATCAGCAGTGGATGTGTTTTGTTGAGGGGTGTCTAACAGGTTAATAGTACAACTGAAAGGTGTGCCATCACATAAGCATGCTTTGAATTGTCTTTGGATGTGTTAAATCGAGGCAACAGACTAATTGCATGCCAACATACAGACTGAAGAAGTGAAACTGTCCATGGTATGACAATATAATGTCTGCAGAACAGGACTGGTAAACTGCGGAGACAAACGCTCTACACTACACTGACACAGGCTGTTTGATACAGGTATATTAACCTCCATACTAGTTCCCAAACAATATTGTTTTTCAGTACCTTTACCAATGTCTGGAGTTAACTGCTTTTTATGTATAAAGAAATACAATATTTTATTGCTTGATACGTCTGAAGAAAGTCTCATCTTGGGTTCCCAATAAGTACATACCAAAGCCTGACTGAAATTGCAAATGTGCTGGTGTTCATGTTTATGTTTATGTTTCAAAGTCTTTGTCACTGTTCATAGTTCAGTTATATGACCTAGGGACATCTAAGCATCATTCTCTCTTGATTGGCTATGGCTATTCTCAGCTGAGAAGTCAATCCCACGGGATGACAGTAGGAGAAGTTGTATCTGCACCTGATTCCAAGATTTAAAATGACTTTGCTAGCATTCAGCACCGGAGCTGTTACTCTGTGTACAATGGTGCAGCTAAAAAAAGCCCCTCAGGGGCTTCTCAACTGAGACAAGTTTATATTATTTAAAAATGTTAAAGCTTAGGCACAGCGTCTTTTCAGAATAATTGACCCCCTTAGCTAATGTCTGATGATCACATTGGAAAACAGCTGGCTAGAATTGGTAATACTAGAGGCATTATTAAAACACTATAATTAGGTGTCCAAAGTGAGACAAGTAAATGACAATGAAAGCTGATTCAGAAACTTCCCATGGCCCTCTCAGTCTCATTATTTGTCATGTTTCTGCAGCAGCATTTAATCTCACTCCCTTTATTTATTCATCAGTTTACTCCTCATCAAAGATGGTGAGTTTTTAAATAGCATGTTCATTCTGTTGACAGAAATAGTGGTTGGAAGATGTAGCTTGCATCATATAGCAATACATGGAAAAACTGGATAAATTAATGCAAAAAAAAAAAAAAAAAAAAAAAAAATTAAATGTTCATTAGTGACAAGCTTAAAATAAAAAATGCATTTAGCCCAATACCTATTTTATAGCGTCCATTTGTCCATAGAGGTCCCTTGCTGATAAGCCCATTATCCGTTAACAACAACAATAATAATATTGATTCCAGTGAAATGAATGGCTGATATTCTATTATCAACATTTTTTTGGCTCAAGCACAGACACACATACACACAAAGACATGGGCACACACATGCACATTAAATCAAAACTCTAATCAAGATCTAAGGAGAAGTAATTTTTCTCATTACTTATGCATGGCTATAACATTTTTCACCCCAGGACCCTCATGGGAGTTAACCTGTGTGGAGGACGCTGGACTCTGTGTATGTGTGCATGTGTGCGTGTGTGCGTGTGTGTGTTCTGGTGTGCATATTCGCACAGCAGAACACTAACATGAATCTTCCTTGAAACACTAGTTTCCTCCCATTTCCATCTCTCCTTCAAAGTACCCAAAAACTGTTGGCAGAGTAGTGAAAAAGGACAAATAAAATACAGGCAACATACCAAAAAAGGGGGCATGTAACAAGAATAATGAGGTGGGGAGATTTTTTTGACAACAGAAAAAGAGAAAAACAGATGGATAACAGAGTAGGAGAGACAGAGAGAGAGTGAGAGAGAGATCAGGAGAGAAGAAGCAAGGATATACAGTATAATATGGTAGCATTTCATCAGTGATTAGTGAACCATGAAACTAGTATAGGAAGAGTTGTGAGATTGGGAGGACGAAAATGGAGAGGAAAAAAGAGTTAAGGAAGAAAAAGATAATGACTGATACAGCAGAAGCTGAACCACTGCTGTGCTTACTAACACCTTAAGATCTACACAGGAAGTGTGTGTATTTTCTGCCTGGCTGGTGAGGTCCAGACGGAGACTGCATTTGGACCACAACTGGTTTTCTAAAAGGGTGCACATTCAAAGACAGCAACTGTATAGCAATCACACCCACAACACGCTAATCACAGTATCTCCTTTCTATTATAAATATTCTTTTCTCACAGAGGAACATTTATAATTAAATCGGCTAAATAAAGCACAGCTGAATGCAGTATCAGCTGCTCTGAGTGGGGACATGCTATCTTTTTTTAGTCATACATGATGTTACAGATTGACCAAGCTCACTCTGATAACTGGTACTGGTATAATGACCAATATAAAATAAAACAAATATCTTCTTCTGATTACATAATATTTAATTCATGTTTTCATATAACTGAACACTGAAACAGGTTGTGCTTGCTGTGGTCAATTCTCCTGATCATCCTGACCATTAGAGGATCCCCACCAAGTGGGCTTACAATGTGTGATGAGGGACAAAACCCACAGACCTCACAACTGTATTTAAAAGTTTATCTGATGATAATCAGATTTGCTCTTCTGTTGCAGGACACTGGAGATCTATCTGATGATCTGGATAACCTCTCATCTTTACACAGCAGGGTAAGGAGTCAGAGTAAATCAGAATGTACAAGGCAACAGGGAAAGCTAACAACTGGGCCTCAAGCTCTGACTGTGGGTAAACATGCTGTAAAAGGTGTAAGAGGTATGTGCAGTTAAAACACCAGAATACTTTTGTACCCCAAATATATGGTCTTTGATATGAAAGAATCCTGCATATCGTGGCTGCATATCCCAATGTGAAAACCATCATAGAGTACATAGGGATCAATGATGTTGTAAAACAACAGTCTGAAATGCTGAAACGAGACTTTATCGATCTGCTGAAATAAGTCAGCTCTTTGAATGCTAAGGTGTTTACCAGAGGCCCTTTACCACCAGTCAGAAGAGGAGTTTAAGGGTTCAGCAGATCGTTGGCACTGAAAACATGGCTTTTAACTTCATGTACTCCATTCAGTGCATTTTATTGATAATTTCAACTTTTGGGAGAAAAAGGACTGGGACTGAAGACATATTTTTAAGGCAGACTGACTTTGCATTAACAAGCCAGGAGTAAAATTGTTCACCTCTAACCCATTTTACTTCTGCGAGGAGAAAAGACAAGAAGAAGCAAAATAAAGCGTAGCAGAAGGAGAGCCGCCACCTGAACAGTCTCACTCGTTGGTGAGGAGGTGCAGACTGTGAGGATTCTCATCCAGCCCCCCCCTCTCCCCCCACCAGGAGTTAACTGACCAGATGAAAGAGCTAGTCACTGCTGTGACCAAACGTATCCCCTGTTCTACTCCCATTTTCTCTCCCCTTAACGTCCTTTGGCGCTCACCTCAAACAGTCTTAACACAATCATCACAGTTATTACCCCCAGACAACAAAATCAAATCAGAATCTGATAAAAGCACAGTGTCCAGCTATCTGTGTACAAAATGCAGCAAGCTCAAACAAATCTGTTGTATCCTGGCTGCAAGGCTGATGGTACTTATGAGTCCTTCCAAGAAAAGCCAGTTTACCTGTCTTCATAGGTAATCAAAAAATAATTTTAAAAGCATTTTTAAAGTTTTAAAGTTTAAACTTACTGCTATTTTGTACCAAAGTGAATACTGTTCAGATGCTGATTTCAGGAATAAAAGGTTTCACATTTCACATTCACAAGCAAAAGAGCACTTACATTTGCATGTAATGTGAGGAAAAAATATTTTATTCTTCTTACATTGGTCACACAATACAGTACAATATGGAAAATAGAAAAAAAGTGGAACATTTAGACAGTACTGCACAGAACAAAAACTGTGCAGTGCAAAAAGTATATGCAGTAGTATACTACAGTAACAAAATATGCTGCTATATGTTGCAGGTATGTTATTCTCTACAATAAACAGGATCAGCAAAACAAAAACAAATATACTGTGGAATCTTACAGCAAAGTACACATGCATGTGTTCTCTTCTACAACTATAGTAAGTATAGGCCTTAATGAAGGGAAAAACTGTGACACTATACCATATATAGTATGTGTCTAAAGCACAACAATGCTTCACCTGTACACAATATCTCAGCTCCTTCACTCTGTCACAGTTCCTACAAATGGTACTTTGTAGAGTTGCTTCATTGTCACTTGATGTCTCTTCAGCACCTTATCTATCATAGACAGGCTGACAGTGTTGATAACTGCAAAGAATGCAGTTGAGTTTTGTGTCTCTAAAATTGCAGTCTGGATCTCTGAGTCTTATGCCATTATTTGAAATGACTGTTGTAGATGCTTTGTTCTTGCTGAGGTGTAAAGAGCGCTCTCTTGCCACCACCACCATGAGCTTATTGTGTAGTCCTATACACTGAAATTCACAAATATAGCAAACTACATACAGTATATTGTACTGCACTGTAGCATTATTGTAATTGGAATAACATACAGTATTTAATGATTACATCCTGTTTTCCCTGTGAAATGTTTGGATGATTGATGACACTGTGGGCCAGCCTACTTTGGCTGCACCCAGTGACCAGCCTCTGCCATTGTAAGGCCATAGTGGATTACATGGTCCACAAGTGTGGCCTGTATTTCATCTGAGACATGTCTGTGTCTTTGCACTCTTCTGCATCTTCCTTTATTCTGCTGTCTTCCTCTTGCTACATTGCCACACATGGTTACTCCTCTTCCTCTTCCAGGCAGGCTGCTGCCCCTGTCCAATGTTTATCTGAGCAGGGTCTTCCATATTCACAAATGTAGTATTTTCTGTCAATCTCAAGCTCCATAAATATTTTATAATACTCAATCATGGCTTACACACCTGTAAGCTAACCGAATAGCACGGGCCATTGGTTCATGAAGTTCAAGTTCCACAACAAACTTATCAAATCGGTAGATTTTAACTAACACAATGAAATACCTAATTACATAAATAACATAAATCATAGCATAAATCATCATGACATGAAGTCATCAAGTTTTGATGAGTTTAACTGTCATTCAAGAACTGAGCCAAAGCAACTGAGAAAACTATAAACTGAACGAGGCATGGCTCACACAGTTCCAGTAGCTTCTCCACTAGTGGCGGCTGATAAATTTAATTGCAACTTCTAGATGTGCAGTCAGGTGAAGCAAAACAAAATTAGAATGAGTTTATAATTACTCCTACAGGCTATCTTTACCTGTGTTGCATTCCTTCACTCATTCCTGTGGTTGTGGTTTTTCATGGTTAGACCTATGCTGTCCCTAATTTCACAGTTGATACTTAAATTATATATTATTTAGTCGTCTATTTCCAATTAGCCTTTCTTCTTCAACTCTGAGCATAATTTAAAAATGATGTAACAACATATTCAGTCTTTCGCTGTCAAAAATATGTTAAAAAATAGCTGGTTTGGGATTGGGCATAAAATCACTCCACTGTATCTGCTGGGCAACTAAAAAAGTAAAAGTAAACTTGAGAGGAACAGAATCAAAGTTTAACTTATGTAGAAGGTCACTTGCTGAAGTTCAGAGGGCACAGACACCTAACTCTTGTACAAACAACCCTAATTAAGTTTTGATATCCTTTCTGGCTGTCAGCCGCCTCTGCTGCTGCTCCCTTTATGTGTCTCCTTTTTCAAAGCCAAGAGATAAGAGCATTTTCTAAAGTTTCCCTTTATGTATGTCTCTAAAGAGGGATGCAACTTGGCCAAGATTTAGATAAGGTCAAAGTCAATGATAAGATTCTATATATTATAATGACAGTGTTGAGACATAATAGCATTAAAGCAGGCTATGATATGACATTTTCATAATAATGCCACTAACAGCAAGATTAATTATAACGGGCAGCATTAAGACATACTGAAAGGGTCGCTTCACTTGCAGATTTGAAAATAGGTCTTTACTGTTACAAGTCCAAGTCAAGTCTTTATAGTTTGGAGGCTGAATTTTGCACAGTAAAATTAAAGATCCCATTAAATGACTTTTAGATAATATTTCTGATGATTAAATGTGTCTCCACAGGTGTGGTGAGGTGAGGATTAAAACAGGAGATGAGTAAGGACACAAAGGAGGTAAATGTTTTTATCCTGGAAATCAAATCATATTTTAACCTTAAACAATGGAGGAGCTGCAGATGACAATATTGGTGCAAACACAAAAATGTTACTGCTACTACTGAATTCCATCTCAAATACAACACAGGGAGGAGTTTGCAATGAAATTAGGGAGATTTTTCTCGACTTCTTAAAGCCTCAAACTTCAGTCACACCCTCAGTGAACACTGATTACGAGTCTTTTAATACTCATGTTGTGTAGCTAATCATCTCATACCCCATGTACACTCCGTCTTTGTTGGTGTAGGCGTTGTGTCTCTCAGAGAGAGTGCACTTGTGTTACTGTGATGTTCCTACAGATTTCAATATTAAAGAGAGGCTCCGCAGGCTGTCTGCTGCAGCTGAGATTAAACAGACAGAGAGAAGACAATCACACAGCAGTCCGACTCGATCAAAGTGCAAATCCTGAAAGACAGTGAGACAAATGGGAGCCAATGTAGCTACAAACAACAACAAAGGCAACCCGTACCATCTTGAGCTGTGCACAGGGGAACAGAAGAGAGGGGTTTGTTTTGTGGTCAGTCTTCTTACCGTATTTATCCACACACCAACAATAACCTGTGCTGCTAAAAAGAGAGAAAGACAAAGGAGGAAAACACAGATAAAAGAAGCAAAGAGGGAGGTGTAATTTAAGAATTTAAGACGGTAACAAAAGAAGAGACTAAAACACAGTTGGACAAAATTAAAAGCAATTATGTGTTAGATGTACTAAAAGTCACATCTGATCCTCTATACTTCTGACTATATCTCCTGTGTATTCACAGACTGAGGTCAACAATCAATTACTACTATGAGGGCTGCAAGACAACAGCCATGCATCTGTCTAAAGAGGCCCAGTCATTTTCAGGGGCACGTCCCCATACACGCACGCACGTGCACAGAAGAATAATAAAGGGGTGTACACTGCACAGAATGAACAAAATATGAGATGCTTTTGTTTTTCTGCATTTTGTGTATCTGATACATAGTTCCTTTGGCCTCTTTAAATGCATAAAAGATAGACATGCCAATTAAGTCTGAGTGTCAGTGAAAAGGGGTAAATGTGTGACAGCTGTCAGTCAAGCTGATTGACCAATGATGCTCTTCCGACGACCCCGTCTGACTCTTCCTGTCTAACTCCCACTCATCTAATTCTGACAGGGCAAAAAAAGATCAAAGAGCTCTCAAGGTTAGTTGATTTACTCTTTATACAACCGGGGCAGTGTTCTTCGTTCCTCCATCAATCTTTGCCTGACTACCCATCCTCTCTCCATCCCTCTTTCCTTCTCTTATTCCCTTGTTTTTCCACACCCTCACTTATCTCTGTCACTCCCATCTTTCCGTCCTGTTCTCCTAGGGTTACCACCTCCACTCCTACTCTGTCTTTCCCCCTTTCCATCAATTGTAATTTAACTCTCCACGTCATTATTCTGATACTGGAGTGCAACTTGCATTTCCTTCAGTATGACCTCAACTCTACAGCCTTAATTTCTCATTTTACTCTCCCTCGCTTTTCAGCTGCTGCAGGCAATAACCCAGCTCTGATTTTTGGTTATCTCCCTTTTCCTCCCTTGATCTCCCCTTTCCTCCCTCACCCTTGCCTGGGACACACCAGCTGGGATTCAGGCTTCTGGAAGCAGTTGCACCACTGGTTAATGAGTGCAGGGATGAAAAACAAAAAAAGTAATCATTCTGTAGTAACCACTGTTGAATTGGTAAAGTGTACAGACACGTGTATTTTTACATTTTTACATGTGCTCTGTCTGGGTGTCCACCAACAACTTATGGAAATATTTGGTACTTCAGCAGCTAAATGCTTAGTAGGTAGACACCAGTTTTGTCTGTATACTGTTATATGCAGGCCAGCTAAAGTTGTTAAATTAAAAGTTACATTTTTTTCTTCTCTCTCTTTTTTTTTTGGCAGTTGTCCGAGACCAATACAATGAATTAAATTATGCTAAAGCAATTTGCAGAACTGAGGGGAGTCAGGTAACAATTCTCTGTGTTTTGTCACCACTATTTACTTTTGTTATTTGATCCACTGTTGATATAATAATGAATAATAATACTTGATAAGATATTGATTAAAATAGCTTCAAAGGACAAGTTCAGTACTTTTCAAGTCTGTCGTAAAACAAGTGTCAGGTGACAAGAGTCAGGTATCAGATAAGTTTTCTTTACTGTAATCATTCTTCCTGTTCATACTGGCTGCTAAAATATACCCTTTAAATGTGCTTCCAATGTAAGTGATGGAGGCCTAAATCCACAGTGTGTATACAGTTATTTTGTGCATAAATGCATTTAACAGTTTATCTGAAGCAGTCTGAGTTTGTCACATCAAGTGGATATCTGATACAATTACAGTTTTTTTTAACATGAATTCCTTCTTTGTGTTTCCTCAGAGAGTGTTACCCTTTGAGCTGTAGTGGAAGAATATATAGTAACAAAAAGAGGTCTGAAGACTGTAATGTTGAACAATATCTACTTGATTTAACTCATTTGGTTGACTGAAGCTTCATATTAGCTTCAGATAAACTTTTAAATACATTTTTGTCCAGATGGAGAATTGTGGATTCTGCCCCCCATTACTAACAGTGTAAGTTTAATTGAAAGGAGCAGGATGAATGGTTATGGCGAGAAAAACTTATGTCAATGTTCATTTGGACATCTGACTGTTGTTTTAAGACAGGTCTTAGTCTTGGGCAATACTCCTGCATGAATTGTGTAAGCCTTTTGTGGCTCCAGAGGGAGCAGTGTTAAATCTAATACATCTCCATTTTACTTTAGGCAGTGTCAGTTGGGGATGAAGACTACAAGTTTGAAAGTAAAAAAAAAAAATCTTGGGTTATGGAGTGAGACGCAAGTGAGGTTACCAGACCTCTTTAACATGCTCCTCATATCCGCTCGAGGCTAGCTGCTCAAGGCTATATTTACTTCTACAAGAGTAGCACAGCCAAATTTCCAACCAAACTGTCATAGTGGGAAATGTAGAGGCCAGGTTTTGAAGAAGAAGAAAAAAGACAATACCTCTGGCTCTGCTGCATTGATTATAATCCTTTTTTAAAACTGTACAACATGAGTCCTCTGACTACAATGGTAAACTGGTGATGTACTGTTTTAATAATAGTGGGATTGATTGTGTGTGAGTGTGTTTGAGTGTGGTGGTAGAGCTGGGTTGGCGTGGGAACGTAGTGGCATTTGAGAAAACAAAGTGGGGTCACTATTGACATCACCAGCTCTTGTGAGGATTGCAAAAAAATATCAGAGAAGTGTCAAACACACACACATAGGTCAGTCTGTCACTCTTCAGACTGATGGGCTCTGTGTCACTATAGACCACACATACACACACACACATGCTGGAGAGAGAAAAAGTCACTCACACTGTCACTGAAAATGTGTGATAAACAGCCAGAAACACAAAGGAGGGAAGAAAATGACACAATGTAGAAAGAAAAATACAAGACAAAGAGAGGAGGGTGAGATATTGTGCCTCTGTTATGATGGATTGGAAAACATCCAAGAGTCTTCAGCTGGAGTCCACCAGGTGAAATGAAAAAACAAAGAATGTGTCATTGTCATGGACTGAGGGGGGCATCTTGGGGATTAAAGGCAAATTGTGGTGACAGGTGGAACATAGCATGCATTTCCATTCTGTTGAAAAGTGTAACTGTAGTGAGCGCTGGTTAAATATTGTGCATTAAGTAAATGTTTGTACAGTAAAAAACCAAACAGATATGGTGATCTCTCTTTCTCTCTCCATTCCACAAGGATGTGCTCCATGTGACTGGCAAAAACAACAACCCTGAAACTGCCCACAAAGAAACTGTGGGTATGCACAGAATCATGCACAGTCACACAAATGCCAACAGATATGCACAATCAGAAACATGCTGGAATGAATCAACAGGGTTTCATGATTATTGTTGGAGAAACGCAATGTAGTTTCTGTCATTGTAAAATAATAGAGTCAAGGTAAAAAGGAACTGGAACTGAGGAAGAGACAAATAACAACATTATCTGGCTGGCTGGCTATCCGAGCTGACATTTCTGCTTAAATCATAAGGCGGTGTGTTGAGAGAAAGAGTGTGTGTGTTAGTGTGTGTGTGTGTGTGTGTGTGTGTGTGTGTGTGTGTGTGTGTGTGTGTAACAACCCTTTTGGCAAGCGTAGACAGATAACATTTCAGAGTGTTCTTCATTTCCGCAGGTCTGGCACACAGGAAGAAAGAGCAGGATCCCAACAGCTGAACATTATCTGCCTTCACCTCCTAAATATCATTCTTCCTAAGGCTGAAGTGGATCTGTAGCATGTTGCCCTTTTCCAAACACAAACCTCAAAAAACCTCTAGCCCTTTCTACATTTATCTAGACTCTGCTTCATCTTCACATCCACTGTTTCTTCCCTCCCTATACAATCTCATTCTCTGTCATTTAAGTCAATCTTTACCTTTGTCATTCCACTGTTACCTCTGAGGACTTATTCATTTCTCTTTATATTGCCTGTCCGTTCTCCATTTCTCCGTCCTCTAACTGTCAGTCTCCTGCTAGTCAATAGAGACTACTTATCCCACCTCTGCCTATCCCAGTTTCTCTTAGATCATTACACTATATCTTGAGCTTTCTCTATTTCTTTTATTTGGTCTTTTGATGGTCCAGGGTTGCTGAGAGTGCTTCCTTTCTCATTTCTCTCTTCACTCTTTCTACAGCTTTAAAGCATTGAATTACATCTCTTGTTACTTTTGATACTCACTGTCTCTACAATCCAATTTCTCTTCTCCTGACTCCCACTCATCTTTCTTTGGATTTTGCTGTGAGGCCCAAAGTGAGGCTAGAGTGACTACCTCTCTTTTACTTCTATAACCCAAACTGTTCAGAAACTACTCCAGGCCTGGTTTATCCATCTGGGATACCAGCCAAATGCCCAGCAGCTTAACTATGAATTCTGAACATAAATCACAATTAAATAAAATGAAAGATTAAGTATAATATCAGAAACTAGAAACAAAGGCAAGCAGATCAGCATATCACATTTCTGTTATACTTTTTTTGAGATCGACATTGAAGCCACTCTGACCCTGTATGAAGGTTTTAACCTAGAGATCTGTAGCTGTAAACATTTATGTATTGTGAGACACAGACAGACACATAACACGTAGACAAAACAGTCTACAGTCTCTCTCTTTCACTTTCAGCAACGAAGCAGGGTCAAAAACACTTACAAATGTCTGATGTCTGAAATCCAGTGAAGGAGTGGAGAAGAGGACTATTATGGCAGAGTTGGATTTGATAAAGAAACCCAACAAATGATGCTGCTGAGTAGGAGGAAAATCAGTAAGAAATAACTATTATGGTGTTTAAAATGAAAGAGTGCATGTAAATGTTGACAATGTTATGACACCTAAGGAGAAAATAAGACAGAAGAGTCAAACAGTATACACATCATGTTATGTGCTGTGAATCTCTGGTGTGTTATTCAGATTTAGAGGCAGTGATAAACTATATCTCGGGTACTGAGGTGATTTTTCTCTATACGTATGCATACAAATACGCACAAAGAGGAGCTTTCAGCAAAGAGATTACCCACAAAGACTTTAAGTTACGCAGATACAAACAAACACATGGACAGGAGAAACTAAGAAATCAATAGGTAATCTTCTGGAGAGATACAGAGGAGGAGCTTTATCGTTAGATCTTATTTGACATTTTTCTTTCCTAAAGTCTTTATGTTAATCTCACTATCCGCCCTCTGGTCAGCAGAATATAAAATCCTCATAATCATATTATTTTAGTGAGAAGAGGAGAAAAAGGAAAAAAGAAAGATAATTTAATGAAAAAGAGGTTAACAAAAAAAGACACATGCTATTACTGAATGATACATCTCAGAGTGGAGGAACCGTTAGAGTAACACTCACATGTTAAAGTTATGTGTGTAAAATTAATACACAAAGGTTATGTTGCTACCACACAGGTGTTTGATGCTCTAAGCATAGAGGCAGAAGTCGTAGTTTAGTTTACAAGAACATGATGAGTTCTCTCCTAAATAAGTCTAAAGCCTTGCTACTAGTCCCTATTGTGTAGGCTGAAGTGAGTCTTACTAACAGTATGGGGTTGTGCTTAGTGCAGTGTTTGTCAGACCATTCATTTTTTTGTGTCTGAAAAATGACATTTTGGCCGGACTGTGACACAAGAGGACATTAAATGATGTGTAAAGGGCACATCCTCTAGCAAGCATTAATGTACTGCATTCTAAGGTACGAGTACATTTTAAGATCCCCTCCAGACATGTTTGAAGATGTGTAAAAATGTCCTGTTTGAACAATTAGTCTCTGATATGGGTTTTCCACATTAAAGTATAGTTATAGTAACTATTTAAATATTCCTAAACTTGCATTGATTTATTCTACCTCATTAAAAATAGAAAAAGTATAAGTCCAGAATCAATATGCAAATTTCAAAAATGTAACTGCTCAACAGAAATGATTTCCTACTTCACTGAAAAGTCCATTCTCAGTGTATGTACAGGGTGCTTCAAATGTGTTCTGATATCACAAATCCTGCTCGTAGGTGCAAACCTTTAATTCAGGTTTTTAGTGAGAACACAGAGAAACTTTCACCCTCCATCAGTCAAACTCTGCACATTCATCATCACATTTTACCAAGTGAAGCTCAAGCATCTAGACTGAAGTAACAAAAAAGAACAAACATTTTTGAGTGGTGGGGGACTTCAATGAAAAACATGCCAATTCCATTTTGATATTTTTTGTGGACATATGGAAATTTTGGTCTGAGAGTGGTACCAAAGAAAAGGTCAAGGATGAACTAAAGGCTTGTGAAAAGGTTTAGAAGCATGACATCCATCACATGTTGGTCGTTTATGCAGACTTCTCCAAAGCAAAAGTTTTTAGATTTTTAAACATGGTACATCCTGGTCTAAATGAGGAGATTAATTAAACACATTTTCTATGAAATTCAGAATATTATTACAAAGAAAACCTCTCGATACTAAAAGAACATTAGTTTTACATTGGTACATTTTTTGTAATTGATTGAATAATTTTTGGAAATATGTGATGTATGTAGTTTTTTTGTTGGTTTGATCATTTATTTCCCATTTACTGTATGTGCAGGATGCTTTTGCGTGTTTGGGAAGGCTTGTCATCTTAAACATGGCTTCTCATTGTGATCCATTGCTGCCACATACCTGAATTAAGTTCATCAGGATTGGGTGATATCAACTGCCAGGTTTATAAAATGTTTGCTTGGTGTTTGTTCACTCTTTTTGTACCCTGATAAAGACCTCTGAGGTTGAAACCAGTGAGGATTTTATTCTAAGTAGCCATGTTTTGAATAAATGGGATTTAACTTAATGCTAAAGTTTTTGTTCCTGCTCCATGTGATGAACCAAATACATTTGAATTCTGTTTTAATCATTGCCTGACTGAAAAACATAGTCACCCTTGGACTTTATGGTTTAGTCTATAGCTTACTAGACCAATGATGATTATGAATTATTTATTGTCTTCCATAGTGTTGATCTGTAGTTGTAACTTCAGATTGTATCAGGAATTTATATCTTAACCAATTTGATTCATATTCAGTTAGTTTTAGGGGCATTCTGTATGTCTCCACAGTAGGAAGTGATGGTAAGCAGCTGGGCAGACAGTCTGTGCTTCTCACTGGAGAAACTATTGATCAGGTCAGATATGAGAAAGTGGTTTATCGTTGGAAATTACCTTCTTTGCCTTTTCTGCTTCCTGTCTCTCTCCACTGGTCTCCCCCCACTCCCTTGCTCCTCATGTCTTTTATGTCTGCGATCGATGGAGACTCCCGGGGCACAGACCAAACAAAATCCAGCAGCCCTCAGTCAATAGACCAGCACACATTTATGCATGTACACACAAACACACATGCACTCTTTCATTGACTGCTTCCTTGTAGAAAAGTGGTGAATGCAGCAGATGACGTATGTGCAGACATCAGTAAGAGATACCACAGAAGGGCCACTTTCCTCTTTAATACATCAACTCATTTCTTTCCATTCTGCTGATCTGCTCATCCTCCGCCCCTCAGTTCCTCAAACTCAAAACACAATTTATCTACCTTTTACCATTAGTTTAAAAAAAAGTCAACTCCAATCTTTTGATATATCCTTCTCTATAAAACTGGTAACTTTGAGCTGAACTATATAAAAGACAGGGAAGAACAGAAGAAGAAAAAAGGAAAGAAGAATGGGAGCACACCTTTAAACAGTAACAAGATTCACAGTTTAGCGTCATTCAGATTACTGCATTAACAGACTTTTCTTCATTTATATTCCCCTCTCACTTTAGACTTTGGAGGTTATTTGAGAGTGCAAAAAAGGGGCCTGAGGTTTCATTAATCAAATTCAACTACGTGGAAGTTGAACCACTTAAAGTTGGCTGATGTAACACAAAGATGAGTCTGAAATTCATTTGACATTTGACATTTGAATTAGCTCCAAGAAGAAAACAATGACAAGGGGTGTGAGGGGAAGGCATAACATGTGTTGGTGTGTGCAGAGGTCATTGTATGATTGTAGAGGGTCTCTTCTTGTATAATTAAAGTAAGTCATGATGTGCTGTTGCAATGTTGTGAGACAAATTACGAGTGGTGCCTGGGGTCTCTGATACCTTGACGTGAGAAATGAGGATGTGACAGCTATCGTCATGGGAACACTGTCACATACGTAGAGCTCTCTGGTGAGACCTAGCTTAGCTTTTTTGGCTGTGAAATGCTCCACTATTTCACCAGCTAGTCTCTAACTTTGTCTGTCTGCTGTTTGATGCCTAACAGGTAACAATAAACTTTTTCACTAAAAACAACTGCCTGCTGTGACTGGAAATTACATTATGAGAGCAGTGAGACTGTGACCTGGAAAACAAGCAACAAACAATCTGGCATAAAGTTTCATAATTCTGAGGGACATTGACGAGATGGTGGATCATTTTTCTTTGTCTCTGTGCCATCATTGCAAACAACCTTTTTCACATACAAGTAGTGATGTGATTCACTGTTAATTTTAAAATAAAGATTATAGCAGCTTTTGAGTACACACCGCTTAATTATTTACCGGCTGTAGCTGTTGTGTAAAAGTGGCTGCATCCTT
Organism: Scomber japonicus; assembly: GCF_027409825.1. Classification (NCBI taxonomy): domain Eukaryota; kingdom Metazoa; phylum Chordata; class Actinopteri; order Scombriformes; family Scombridae; genus Scomber; species Scomber japonicus. The sequence continues at coordinate 16,045,785 of NC_070585.1, read as the reverse complement.
TGCTGTAGCTCTTCTGTAGCTTCTCGAAGTAGATTTAAGTATATATTTGAACAAAGACTTTAATTTAACAACAGCAAAACAATATCACGCTGTCTTTAAAAAATCTATATAGGATTTTTCAAACTAATCTTGTATAATCCTTATTGCAGGTATTAACTGTACATAGTAAATGCAAAAATCCAAACTCTTCTTTCCCTGTCACTACTACATTAGTAATCACTGACACATTCAGAATGGCAAAATAGGTTTGTAACACAACACAAATTCTACAAAGTACAAAAATGTATTTTTGGTAAAGAAACTGTGCCTTCTTCAAAAGTACAAACAAAAGCTTTTGTGCATATGTGTGTGTGTGTGCCTGCACGATGGGCATGTCTCTTCAGCAGTCGAGACAAATGTTTAATTACATGGGTTCAAAGACACTCCATTATAAGAGAGCAGACAGAATGGGATAGAGGAAAAAGGGTTAGCAGGAACATAATCTGTCCTCCTGTGAGCTCTGTGTGGCTGTCAAACAATGTTGCAAGGACAAATTTAATTTAGTCTGGGGATTTAGCCCATTCAGTGGCTGACTTTACTTTAGCTGCTGTGAGCAGATGAAGAAGAAGAGCTAAAGGATCCAACACATTCACCTTCGCAGCTCAATTTGAACATCTAATTAACTTTAAAAATGAAAGAAGTCTTTCATGGCCTAATGAGTTCATATCAGCCCCAGTGATAATTTGGAGGATTGAACAATGCTTACTGCAGCAATTACACTTATATTGGTAATACTGAAACACTGAATTATTGCTATTTTGACAGCGAAACACAAATATCATTTGGTAAGTGGACAGAGAGAACGAGAAAAGCGAATACAAATGTGGCAAAAGAGATTAGTGTGAACTAATATATTTGTGCATCCAGTGCAGTAGACTAATAGACCATTTTAATGGCCTAAGAGAGAGAAAATACAGGAACTAGCCAGCATCTCAAAATTTCCACTTTGTAGAAAGAACTGTGAGCTTCTCACAGGTTTGAATCTATGACCTTCTAGGAAAAAAAAACTTAAAAATACATCTTTGGAAAATCTGTGAGGATGGAAACCTGAAGATACCATATATTCTGTAAGCACTGAGATATCCCTTGTGTGTGAGGAGATTTGCTGGTGATGAGGCTATGCCTTCATAACAAGACTGCCTGTCTCTCTCCACCCACTCTAACCACAGAGCAGGTCCCATTGCATTGAGCTGACAGGTGCAAAGGTCTGAGTGAGTTTAACTGCTGTGCTGGTTTCCCAGCGTGCTCTGTTCTGTCCCCATATGTGCAGGGAGATATAGAGAGAACAGATAAGAAAAACTGAAGGAAGTTGCCTGGACTGAAAAAGCGATACAGCAAGTAAGTTAGTTCTGCTACACTACATACAAGCCGTAATTGCCTGGCTGCCATTCATTCCAGATGATATGTCAAAGTTGAAACAGTGGCCACAGAGAGTAAAAAAAAGAGCCCGATATTTTTCTTTTTTTTTTTTTTTACTTTTCAATCCATCCCATTATAGTATGATGGTGTAAAATTACAATGACTCAGAGACAGACAGGTGTAAAGAGAAAGAGAGTTAGCAATTAAATGTCAACGTAGAAAAATATGAGAAATTAAGCTCTTTGTCTGTAAAGTTTAGTCCACACAGCAGAGTGAGGAGAGAGCGAATGGAAACTAAAACTAATTAAAGAGAATGCTGAGACTACAGCCTGGATAATAAAGACAGCTGCCAGGAAGAAAAAAAAAGAAAGATTAGAGACTGGTATGAGAGAAGGAGAGGAGCAGACTTATGACTTAATGAGTTTAGTTGGGCTCATAGAGCTCATCCGTCCTGATTATCAACTTGTGGACTTCCTTTTACATCTGAAATTAATATCTTAAGTAGTGACGGTGCTATTTTAAGTGTGAGATTTAACAGAAGGCCCAGAGATAAAGTGAAAGCAGACAGTCAAACAATATAAAGCAGTATGATATTGTTGACACAGTCCAAGACCTTAAAGTAGAACTTCTTTGACTTCACACATACATCCACTTCCTTAATTCCCACAGCCGTGCTCATAACACATACTGTACTGTAATTATAGTTTCCACAGATCAAACATGGAGACAAATTAATTAGATACAACACTCTCTGTTCCCTCCTTCATTAAGATTTTTATTTTTTATTTATTTATTTATTTATTGAGTTTTCTGCAACCTAGGTTCAGTGGTTTTGTAGGAAATTATGTTGTTTAAAATTTCATAAAAAAAACAAAAAAAACAAAACCCTTTGCTGAGATCTGCAAAATACAGTCAAAGCAGTTCATTAGAGAGAAGCAACTCAAACTTTCAGATGATGAGAAAAGTTTGAACACTTATTCAGAAGTTAAAAAAAACAAAAGTGAACTTATCTGAACCCAACTTATTACAATTATCCCTTACACTCTTAAACCGCATGCACAACTACAGTAGGCACTAAATAGATGTTTCCCAGATCTATATGACACATTCATTTAAAGCAAAACACATTTTCGTCTCTCTTTGTTAAGTTTAATAGGCAGAAGCATTGTAAAGTTGTATTTTGAGTGCAGCTCACTGTGCAGGCGTTGTATAATTTTATTTTAGTACAAAATGATAAAGCATATTGATTCCTGTATACTAACTGCTAACACAGTATACTATAAAGTACTTACTTACTTACTACATACAGTTAATATGCAGTAAGGAATAAAAGATAATTGTGTAGAATTTAGTGGCATCTAGGTCACCATATTACACTGTCAGGTTTCTACAGTAGTCCAGAACGGACCAACTCTAGAGAGGGCCTTGCAAATTTTTCGCAAGTCTTACAGCCACCTTCGGTTCTCCTACATGCTTGGAAGGGGAGGAGGAGGGGTATTCACTTGCTTGCAATCTGCAACCTCGCCACTAGATGTCATTAAACCTTACACACTGGTGCTTTAATACAGAGCAAATTATCCAATTAGTGAGATGTTTTCAAGTGGTTCACATTTCTATGAGCATCTCTAACATTTGATTAAAGATCTCCAAACATGTTTGAAAACGTATGAAAAAAGTACTTCTTTCAACAACAATTTGTGTCTGGTGTGATTTCTCCATAAAACACATCAATTACCAAAAAATGACCTCATATATTTGTAATTATTTGAACTGCTGAACACAATATGTCTCCCACTGCACTGTAAAGTCCATTCTCAATGTATGTGCACTGCTGGCTTCAAGTTTCCACATCACATGTGTTATGCATGTATGTATACATGTTAATCCTACTTTCAGCAAATGAATGTGAAAACAGCTTCATAGAGTCAAACACTGCACCTGCATCATTCTGTACAGTGAAGCTCAAACATTCAAATAAGAAAAACACATTTTTGCCTGGAGGGAGACTTTAAAGAGAGAATCCAATGCACGGACAGCACTGAACTCTTACTGGCATTAGGTGATCAGCATCACTGGTGTCACTCTTGCTTTACTTCAACAGCTGATGTGTGGCTACCAGCTGACTAGTAATATATTGTTAAATGAAGACTTAATGTTCATGGAAGTGTTTATGAAGGAGGGATTCATTCCCCCACCAGAATCCTTGTTGCTGCTTGGATTCCTTGATTGTGTTCTCTGCCAAATCTAATTATATAACAATTTGGCCAATTCCTTAATGTGTCTCTGATTATACTGGACATTTTACAAAAGGGATTCTATTATTGTACATCCTTATCTGTCATAATATTTATAGTTCAGCTTTCCAGGCTCCTCAGATACAGAACCAAAACTATACACACAAAACTGCTGTAAAGGGCAGAGTATTTCTTTACTGCAGGACCTCTCAGTAATTAGCTGTCAATATTTTGCTCTTTAATATGCACCCATTGTGGGAAAGTATGTGTGGGAGTATATATGTATTCTATGTGATTTTATTAATACTAGTCTGATAATCGTACTATATTGCCATTTCTTTTTCACTCTTGCAGCACAAAAAGAAAATAGGCAGAGAATCATATGTCTGGAACCAGGTAAAACCAATCAGTCTGAATTAGGGGTGTGACGAGATCTTGTGGCGCGAGATTAAAATGTGACAATATTTCTTGTCGCATGGATCATTGACCATGTTACAGCTTCTAATAATAATAATAATAATAATAATAATAATAATAATAATACATTTTATTTGTATAGAGCTTTTTTGACACTCAAAGAAGCTTTACAGAAGCATGTGTAAAAAAACAATGAATTCAAATAAATATAAAAACAATAAAAATGAAATAACACAGTAAAATGCTTGACGCAGGCATTAATCATGCATTAAAAGCAATTCTAAAGAGGTGTGTTTTGAGCAGTGATTTGAATGTGGGCAGGTCGGTACAGTCACGAATGTGATTGGGGAGCGAGTTCCAGAGGGAGGGGGCGGCAATGGAGAAGGCTCTGTCACCCCAGGTCCGGGGCTTGGTACAGGGGGGTGGGGATAGGAGGTTGGCGTCGGCAGAGCGGAGGTTGCGGGAAGGTTTGTGGCGGTGGAGTAGGGCAGTGAGGTAGGAGGGGGGCCTGGCTATGGAGAGTTTTGTGGGTGAGGAGAAGGAAATCGAAGGTGAAATCATTAAAACTGCTTTCATAACATTCACCCAGCATTTCGTTGAGTTATCCAGGACACTTTCTTGTTTTTGTGTTAAGAAATGTTGAGGATCTATATAAAATCGTCAGTGAATTATTTGTTCTTCCCGGGACTGATAAAGACACAACAGGGGTAAAATCCCCTAGTTAAATGTTGAATAATATAGCGGTTATGTTTTTTTGGGGCTATTGTGAGAACTGCCGTGAGACACTGATCGCTCGTGTTACTGCATGTATTTAAATCATAGTAGTGCACAACTTTTCTTGTGATGTCATACAGTACAAATAGAGGATGATAATATAGTGCTTTGAGAGAGAGATTTGAGATCACTTTTTTGTTTGTTTTTTTGACTCATTGTCAGCCTGAGAAAAAGACACAGCATCAAATAATTTTGACATTTGTGAATCTTAAAATGAGATTAAGATATATCTTCCTTCTATTTGCTTATTTTGTTACACTTTGATTTGATATTAATTTTAAAACTAGACACTTTCAAATCCAAATCTGTCTGATACAGTATGAAGTCAACTTAGAAGCAAAACAAAAACAGGTAAAACATGCATCTCTGTATGTTGCCGGGTAAAGTCATCTGTCATCTATTTTATTGAAAAGTGTATAGTATGACATTTGGAAATTCATCCCACTATTCCCCCATCAAAGACAGAGGAAGTCTGGAACCACAACAGTCCATCCATCCATTCTGTGCTGCTCCCTTAGGATTACATTTTTCCTCCAGAATCTCTCAATCCATCTGCTGAAATCCTATTTTCATGACAAACAATAAGACACTCACACACTCGATCACTGCTCTCTGTAGCTACCAAAGAATGGGACAAAGGAAAGCATGGAGAAAAATTTAGAGAGATGAAGTGGGAGGAGGCAGTTGAAAAGCCCTGGTTCTCATGCAGTGTGTAATTCATTCAGGCTAAACATCATGCCATGATATCTTTTAATCTCAATCAAGCTAACTGACCGATGAACTGATTTCCTGACGGTAACAAGTCAGCACACTACAGCTTAAAGATACAACACTAGTTTTAATGCAGCTCAGTAAGTGTAAATTATTTTTGGATAAATAAAATGTGTTGACATTTGTATTATTTATTATAAGGGTAAGAATCTCTCAGCACCTCACGATTCTATTAAAATTCAATTCAGAAGGCTACGGATCGATTCTAAAACGATTATTGATGCATCTCAATGCATTGAGTTGTTTTCTTCACCTCAGAATTTACATGGTTTAGTGCTGCTGTGTGTGTTGGTCAGCTGCTCTCATTAGCTGCACTGCTTCGCTAATGTTAGCGTTAGCTGAGTGACCGCGTTGAAAGTTCACAGTAAACTTCACGATCTTCTCACAAAGGTAATTATTTAGTCTTTCAATCAAAAAATGCTGCAGTCGCTTCTTTTTTAAAATGACCTACAGATAAACTGTTGCGTGTGCGCCCTATAAGACTGTCCAGCTGCTGCGCTTCTCTCACTGTTTAGTTCCATCTTTGTATGTCAACATCAAATTATTAACTAACATTTGACTAATTGATTCTTAACTTCAACAGATTTACAAAAAAACAGAATTACTGTATATAATTATAATTTAAATTACATTTATTCAAAAAGAACAAACATAAATAATTTATTCATAATTTTTCTCTTTCTTATGATTATATTTTTTGTATCCCTCACTAATACTCATTTATGTCTATGCCTTTACTACAGTTAATTGATTTTTATTATTGGGATTGATTTTTATTATTGGGGTAAAACAAATGTACCAAACTTTATTTTCAACCCAAGGGTATATTTTTAGTGACAGTTATTAATTCCTTTTCCTTATGTTAATGAATAATGAAAACCAAAGATTATTGCAGTTCTTTTCTGAAAATCTGTCTGACATGATAAACAGTTTGATCTATAAGAATGTTTTTAATGAAAGGGGCAGCTATGCGTGAAGATGAATTTACTGATAGAAAAAAAGGCTTAAACTTTGATTAAACCTGCGACTTTGAAGATTTCAGCTGCTGCTCTGGTAACACGATAGACCAAAGCTTGCTTCAGGGAATGGAAATCCTGGGTGTATTCCAAACTGTCAACAAACTCAACTATAACTCAGTTATCCACATACGAAGAACGGGACCCAGATGTTAAGTCAGCATGTGCTGTCACAATACCACTGCCCTCAAACATCAAAGTAAGCTGCAGCGGATGCTGAGGGAGCAATCATTTGCCAATCAGTACTATTGCTCACAGCAACGACTTACTAGGGAATAAACCTTCTCATCATAACTCTGATTGACCTACTCTACACTGTATCAGTCGTTTCAGTCGCACTGCAGAGCGTAGGGAAGCAGCTGGGCTGCTTTGCTTAGTCTGCTATGCAGATGTCCTTCTCCCCAGCCACTTCCTCCACATCCTGCTGGTTGATCCTGAGGCATTCCCATGGCAGGTTGTATTTGTACTCATACCATGGTCTGGGTCCAATATCTATATATTGCATAGGGCGAGTGCCTTGGGGCACCAGCCAATTGGGAGTCACCAAGTGAGACCTTTAAAATATTGGTCATATTTTCTATGTAGCTCTATATATTATTTACTGGAAGAAATACGAACAAATACAAAAAAGAAAAAGACTTCAGACCCTAACCCTAACCCTTTCGATTCAGATATTATCCAAACCCTAACCAAAACTCAGGTTTTGCATGGAGTCTTCATACAGGCCATTTATGCTGGAAACAATGATATTTAGCATGATGTGTTGGATTGGGGTGTGAGTTACATTCAGATTTGAGCATCAGTGTAAGGGCTTGTATGGCATTTGTTGTGGTTGGATCTTAACTTTTTCTGTAGTATGTAAGCCTGTACTTTAGCTATACGTTCTTGTAAATCTATGGTGTTCATGCCATAGTAAATCTCCCTTTTTAACGTGTGAAGTCAGAGGAGGGGGCACTTCGAGAGTAGTCAACCTTGGGTGACTGTGTTAATCTGGGCCTGTCTGGGTCTCCCTCTGGTCTCCTTCTTGCATGTTCACAGAGTCCCAAACAGGGAAGTGCCTTTCAGTGCAAATGAGTGCAATTCCAAGCAACACTACAAGCTCCTCTCAGGCCACTGAGCCACAAAAAGCTATAAAGCTACCTTCAGACAGTGAGTGGTTGCTGCGTGGCAGCTGTGAGGTTGGTGTCAGCAGCAAGCAGTGTCCTCCAGGGAGATAAGGCTGCAGCCACTATCATGAACCTGCACCACTACTGGCTGCTGCCATCTGAGCTGATGGTTAAACGTTTTTTCAATGTGCCCCTATGGATCTCCCTGTGACCATGGCAATCCCAAAAACCACACTGAGTGAAACACTGCAGAAAGTAAATATTACTGAGTTTGCTAAATTATCTTCACCAGGAGTGAACAAATATATAGATTAACTAAAACAACAACAGCTGGGCCAAAACACCATGTTAATGATATTAGTAAGCTAAATTGATTAGCTTAATTGATATAAATGATGTTATATTACCAAACTGTTTCTTGTACTTTAATGATGCTGGGTGGCAGTATTTGCTTGTTATTTTAAAGCACACAAATGCTGAGCCATCCATAGTGGTAAGTTGAAAAAAGTTTAACCAAGTACTTAAAGGCTGAGCTGACAAGAAAACTCAATGTTGTTCTTTTGGTCAATACCCAGGAATCATGGCCATGGGAGTGCTAGAACTAATCATTAACTCTTCTGGCTCAGCTCCCTCTTCACCACCACATTCTGGTGGCACAGCACCAATCCAACTGTCCATCACGCTCTTCCGAACCACAATCAATAAGAGGACCCAGGGAAACTTAAACCTTGAACTCTTTCAACTGGGGCAGTAACTCACTCCCAACACAAAAGAGGGAATCATCTTTTATTTGGCATATAACCATGACCTCATACTTTAAGGTCATGGTCCCTCATCTTAACGGCTTCACACTTGGCTGCAAACAATCCCAGTGCAGTCTGACAGTATCATGCCACAAAAACTAAAAAGTCAAAATTGACAAAAAGCAGAAGGTTTAGAATGCTCATGTTCAAACATCCTGTCTTACAGAGCCATGGTCAGCACACCCTTTGGTTTTCTCTGCCACTGAATTAGTAACATATCAGATAACTCATGATTAAACATTAACCTGCACATGTTGATGTGCAAAGATACACAAAAAACACAACCAATTTCCTGCTATATGGGATATGCAAGACAAAGCAAATTGAACTATTTGAAAACCAGCTCTTATAGCACCACTTCCTTCTAAAATGTGGTAAAAATAATTACATAATTAAAAAAAAAATTTGGTTTAAAAAAAACAACAAACAAACAAACAGAGAATAATCTGCTCACAAAGTGCCCCTGAGAGAAAAAATGTAAACTTAGTAGGTTATGTAAATCCTGCCTTTGAGGGACCGAGGACAAGTGTTGTTGGTAGGACACATTGCAGCACACACAGCCTCACCTTTATCCCGCTGATGCGTTCTTTAATCCTGTTCTAATTCAAGTCCATTTCCTTCCTGTCACCTCTTTGATAGCACTGCTAATGTTGCTTAATAAAATTATGCAAAGGAACAGCACTCTGTTCTGTTCTGAGCATATTGAATTATCTGTCTGAGGAGAGAGAAGAGAAGGAGACAGAGAGAAAGGGGTAAAAACCCAGGTGATGGATGACCTCTTCCAGTCACTGGCACATCTCTTTCTTTCTCTCTCTGAGGGTTAATATGTTTTTAATAAAAACCTGCTCTTACAAAGTTTTATGTCATAGTACAAAATGAGTGAGAAGTGATGGAGCGGTTCGGTGTGAAACAGTTTTATTTACTAATAGTGAAGAAAGGAGCAAATAACCAGCAAAGATATAGAGCCACATGTGAGCCAAAGAGTATAGAACAGGGGGATTCATCACTTTGCCAGTTAGCCAAATCCTTTCAAATGATATATAGTTTTCTTGAGTAGCTGTGGGTCTGTTTCTGAGGGTTAATATGGTTTTGATACACCGTTTTAATGCTGCATGAACAGAAAATTGAAGGGAGAGCAAGCGAGAGATGACAGTTGCTTTGGGGTTCAATCTGGAGCTGCTCCACTTAGCTAGAGGATGAACAGAAAAGAGCAGAGGAGAGATGATGATTTAAGAGAGGCGAGGAGTAATATGCTACACTCAGTGGGCTGCAGTCTCTGCCGGTATGGGAGCATTGTCTTATTAATAGGATCTTGTATATGTGTGTGTATGTGTGTATGTATAAAGATGAGTGGATATATAGTAAATATGGAGAAAAAAGCACTGCTGGCTGGTACAGCTCCACTGAAGTCAGCACAACGGAGAAGGACAAGGGTCGATATCCGTATAGATAATAGATAAAATAGGACAGGAGGGAAGACAGTAGAGATGTGAAAGAGAGACATGGTGAGATGAAATAAAGAAAAAAGAAGGGAAATAAAAAGTTTGGTTAAGATGACACCAATTACTTGACAAAAAAAGGTTAAACATATATGACCCCCATTATCATTCGAGAGCTGTGAATTGAGGATAATAAGGTGACAGAAGAGTCAGAGTGAAAGAAGATTGTCAGACTAACTGTATGCTGAGTCTAGACTGAACAATCTCACCATACAGTACATTCAGTACTGTATGGCCATCACATCCAGAGGTGTAGACAGGGGCATCAATGTTGCATTCATGGCATATAGGCTTTACTGTAATTAATATCATTCACCAAAATCTTATTCTAATTCTTACAATATTTCCGACATAAGTGCCTTGAAAGCAAACAAATATGGATGCCTTGAGGCAAAATCTTGGAAAGAGCAGTTGCTGCCCAACAACATCAGCTTATGTCCGACCATGACCGCAATGAATCCCTTCAATCTGGCTTTGGAGCACAACACAGAATGGCCCTCATCAAAATCATCAACGGCATCCTCATCACTGCTGATTCCAGCCACACCTTGGACCTTTCTGCAGCTTTCAACATGATCTCAACTGCTTATCTGACTATCAACTACCACTGCAGCTCTGCCCTGGTTACAGTATATATACATATCTATTCAATATTAAACCATTTATTACCATCAAAGACTCCAGTTCTATGCTGGCTCCAGTGAACCAAGGTGTTCCTCAAGGCTCTGTACATGAACCTCTCCTCTTTACCGTCTACATGTGTCCCTTTGTCAGATCATCCACCACCATGGTCTAAGGTCTTCAATGACACACAGCTGAGACTGTGGGGGGAGCTAGGATGGTTTAGTGTTAACTAAACCATCCTCGCTCCCCCTGCCAACATGAAAAAAGCCCTCCTCCTCACCTACAAATCCCTCCATGCCACCCATAAATCTAAGTTATTATTATATACAATGCTACAACTTGGGATTTCATTATTAAATGTGGCGAAAATAATGAGGTAAACGTATGTAGAGGGAATCCATGAAAAAGGTCTAAACTGCATTCATCTAACAAACATCAGGGCAATCAGATTGAATGATCCAGTAACATCAATTAGGTAGCATGAACTCAGATATTATTATCCCTCTCAACCTATAGAACATTTATTTATAGACCTTTAACCTGTTTATATACTGTATGTGTGTAGTGCATGTCCCAACAAGAAGTATAATAGGGTCCACTAAACTGTGCTTTGTAACAATACTAGACTGATGCCTGTGTTATACACTGCTATACACTGTTGATGACTTGAACACTGGCAACTGCAACAGATGTTCTGTGCACATACACTTCACTAAGGGCTTTACCAGATGAAACATTATGAAAAATTGAGCGTTGCAATCTAATAAGAGAGAAAAAGAGAAACACATGCAGCATGAGAAGGATAAGAAATGTTCATGATATTTGAAACATCAAACTTTTTTTCTCTTTATGTACAGTAGGTGCCATATTACAGAATAAGAAAGTGAAGGAAAGTTTCCCTCATTGTCAGGGTCAGCTGGAGCAGTGAATCCACATTGGTCCATTGAGATCTTTTCAATAATGAGTGTAATTATATCTGAAAGTCTCACAGCAATCTCTGACTAAGTGCTCTCTGCCTCCTAATTGACCAGCACTGCAATAAGAGCCAGACACACTCCTTACAGAGAAATTAATGTCACTACAACAAAAGGTGGAAAGTGAGAATCACATATTGATATGGAGTGATTCCACAGTCATACAACCTCTTTCACATCCACACTCTGTATAACTGCAACATTAAGAGAGTGCTGTGGTAGCCAAAATGGTTACAGTGAATGCCACAACATCCCTGGCTTGAATCCACCTGGGGAAGCTTTGTTACAAGTCATGTCCCTCTCTCCCCCTTGTGTCCTGTTTGTTTCTCCACTGTTAACTGTCACATGAAAGCAAAAATGCCCCAAAGCATATATATATATAAAAACTACAGCATTAATATCCTAGGCAGGATGTCAGTCTTGGTCAGCCTTGGTTCTTTAGATGCATTACACTTACCAACAAAGCCAAAATCATTGCCACGACAGATTAGACATGCATACTACACAAATAAATAAAACAGTCACAGGAGGTGTGACTTTCTTTCTCCCTCTCTTCCTCCTTCCTGCTCATCTTGAGCCTTGTAAACCCAACAGAGCAGAAGCAATGTGTGTGCTGAGGTGTCAGATTTCCTTGCACAGGATATTCCTGTCAGCATGCATATGTAAGTGTGTGTGCGTGTGTGTGTGTGTGTGTGTTTAGAGAGAGAGCGAGAGAGAGAGACTACCTTGGTCCAGTTTGTATCTGGAAAAAGAACAAGGTTGTTAAATCCAAAGCCGTCCATTTCCTTTCATGTCTGGTGGGAAAGGCTGGCTTTTTAGTTCTGTTCATGTTCTTCTTGATATTTTATGCCTTGAGGTCAGAGGTCATTGTGTGTGTGTGAGCTCTTTTACACACTCATACATATAAATACCATAAGGTTTCTAAAGAAATCTAACTTTGTGTTGTGTCTTTTCATCCATGGATTCATCCATTACAGTTGAACTAATTAGTTCATAAAATGCTGTCACCAACAGATAAATCTCTCTATATTAGTAAACAGTATACTGGATTTTTAAAAAAAATCTGGTGTGGGGTTTGATTTTCGGCAATAGCAAGCTGGCTAACATCCGGTTAGCTCTTTGCAAATCTGAATAGGGATAAAATAATTAAATCATGCAGTTCTTCTAGACTTTCCAAATGTTACTGGACTAAATGGATTCAATTCTGACAGTGAAACACACAGGTTGCGTGACATGAAAACAATTTATCCACCATTTTACAGCTGCTTCCATCAAGCACTACCAGAGGGGGGAGACAAAAGGCCCACACTTTAAATTAAATGAGATGAAATTATTCCATGGCTCAAATCCTCAATGGGTGATGCTCTCAACAAAATAGCAATATTATACTGGTGATTTGTTGAGTAATTAAATTAGTAATTAATTCAAATATATCAACCCATTAATTCATCAAACATACCTATAAAAGACTGGATATAAAGTGTCATGAATATTTTTTAAAGGCATACCTACTTTTTTCCTGAGAGGAAGAACGAGAATAACGATAATGATAATAATGAGATAACAAAAACAGATCCTTTGTTTGCATCAGCTATTGCTGCTCAGTGAATCAGAGTTTTTGAGATTCCATATTGAGCAGCATAAGTGAATAATTTCATAATTGATTTAATGTTGTTAAGAGGAAGACAAGAGAGCAGAGAGGCGGAGGAGCTACAACAGTGCAATTTTACTTCCTTCTTTGTCTTCTTGGACTGTTGAGAGGGAAGGTCTGAGAGAGACAGATTATTATGTTGATTATAGGTGTCATAATAATAACTGAAACTACAGGGCACAGCATGTGGGTGGCATCAATTTATATTCCTAAATAACAGAACAATTTTATGGATTCAGATGCAGAATGAGGAAAATGACTAAAGAGAAGTTACATAAATTATTGTTGTTGAAACTTTCTAAACTCTTCTTAAAAGGAAATAATCATGCATATTTCCAGGTCTATATTTATATTCAGGGCCTCTATTGGAATATTTTTGGATGGTTTATTTATTTATCTTACACTTATCCATTTCATTCCTTTTCTCATTCTCAAAATGGAATCTTTGTGAGTAAATCTGTTCATGTTTGAGTCCAAATCTGATCCAAAATATGCAGGTGGACAACACAAACAACCCATGGACTAACCTATATTTATTGATTGTGCAGAGTTTGTATACAAGCAATATAACAGAACAAAACATTTATTTTTCTTTTGGCATTTGGTCTCCTATTGGAGACGTGAATTGAAAACACAATAAAGCCACAAAACACAGTAGGGCTGGACGATTAATTGAATTTTAATTGCGATGTCAATTTAGGCCTCCCACGATTATAAAAACGTAATAATCGACTTAAAATGATTATTGTTCTGCCTGGTGCGGCTCACCTGTGACATACATCCAATGCCCCCGTCTTTTCCAGCAAGCTTGGTGTACCGCCCCTTATATTAGACCCGCTGGAGGACCGGTGTGTTTCTGCGCAGATCTGGGGAGATTTAAAATGACAGAAAGGCCTTTGGTTGACAAGAAGAAAAGTAGGACTGGGACATCTTCAGTGGTCTGGAAACATTTTGGCTTTGAGTTGTCGGACGTCGAACAGAAAGAAATAGTGTGCAAACTATGTTGCACTACCATGTCTGCACCCCTCGGCAACACAATGTTTAATCATCTGAAGATCAATCATAAAGTGGTCTATGACCAACTCATTTAATTAAAAAAAGCAACAAGAAAAAAAGCTATTTGTATTTATTGTTTTTACATATTGCTATTATTATTTCCATTTATCATTATATATTTTTTTCTTGATTTCAATTTATTTCTAGTTGTGCTGTTCAAATATATTTCAAGTTGAGTTTTGGTGGTTCAATAAATGCTTATGTTTACAAATCTATGAATAATCGTGTTTCATAATCGTGATTTCAATAACGTTCAAAATAATCGTGATTATGATTTTTGCCATAATCGCCCAGCCCTAAGACACAGCATGCAAAATGTCACTCAAATGAAAGAAGAAGCAGAGTATGTTTAATTAAACTATGAAATAGACAACGTTGGAGTATGAAGAGCTTAATAAGTACCAAACTGTCTGGTGTCCATGCTGAGAGAGATCAAAGACCCATTGACTTTGAGCCATTGTTCATTAATTTTCCACCATAAACCCCTACACACATGCACACACAGTAAAAAGGGCTGCAGATGATTTCAAAGCTGGTTAATCATCAGTTAATCATGATTAGTACGTAGATCAAAGTGCCACATGTAGATGATAATGTCATTAGAGGACTGATGGAATGGGTTTTAAGCACAGCTGGTACCTGTTTGTTATGAACACCAACTTGTCTCTGACCCATAGACTGTATATATAATGGACATAACAGCCATGACGTCACCCATTGGTTTGTGGACTGCTGCTTTGAGGCCAATTTTGATTATTATGGACAAAAAACTCCTTTCCTATCGGACATCCCGACATACCTCTGCCGCACTCCAGCGCCAACCCTGTGGCGAAAACAGCACCGCTGCCGGGGTAAGTGTATTGGCTGTCTGGTGAGGCTGAGGGCCGGGTTGGTATGTCCTGATCAAGGTGGATATGGCGCGGGGCCTCGCCTTTGTATCTCTTGACGTTTGCTGGACCTTGTCACTGCCTGGTTGGTACCAGTGGTGGGCTCGGATATGATGTTCCAGCCCTGCGGACCGTGCTCCCCTTGTCTCTGCTGGCGTGGAGTGAATCTGGGGAACCTGCGGCCTCTGTGTCAGGCCTCCCTGCCAGATCTTGCCAGGTTTGGCCTGGTAAACGCCAGATCGCTTGTGAATAAATCATTTATCCTTAAGGATTTCTTCATATTACAGGAACTGGATTTTCTCTTGATCTCCGAGACCTGGTTGAGTGTTGGTGAGTCCAGTGTCTTCACAGAACTTTTACTTGATGAGTGCTGCTATTTTAACTCTCAGTCTGTACTTGGGCCTACACATGAACGTGGTCACACACTTGATCTTGTTTTATCTTATGGTTTGCCTGTTCTTAACCTGGAGGTCTGTGACACTTGTTTTTCGGATCATATGCCTGTACTTTTTGAAGCTGCTGTTTGCTGTCACACAGTTAAACCTCGCGCTGATGCTCGCAGATGGCGAGTTATTAACCCTTCCACTGCTGCTCACTTCTCCGGAGTTTTCAGTCAGAACTGCGTCATTCCTGAGTCTGTGTGTGAGGATACAGAGGCAATTAACTCATGGTTTCTCGACACCTGTCAAATTGCCATAGACATTGCAGCTCCATTAAAGACCAGGTAGCAGAAAGCTAAATCAGAGATTTGGCTGAATGAAACAACCTGCACTGCCAGACAGGATTGTCGAAGAGCTGAGTGAAAGTGGAAAAAGGACAAATTGCAAGTGTCTTTTCAAATACTGAGGGATTGCTGGTGTCATTACCAATCCACTGTGTAAGAGGCTAAAAGAAAATATTTTTCTGATATTGTTCTGTTAAACTGTCGTAAGCCTTGTGTGTTATTCAAAGTCATCAACTCTGCTCTGAATGCACCACAGACTGGAAGTGAGGCCTCCCCTGCTGTGTGTGAGAAATTTCTTCACTACTTCATTGATAAAGTCACTTCTACCAGAGCACTTATTTCACCTCCTGAGCCTGTGACCCTGCCTTTTGTGCAGGAGATTGTGGGTCATTTGAAAGTTTCTCCCACTGTTGGGCCATCTTGTCTCACAGTTATTAATAGCAGTCTGTCCTCTGGAGTGGTCCCTGTAAATTTTAAACATGCAGTTGTGCAGCCTTTGTTAAAAAAACCTGGGCTGGATCCTACTGTTTTGGCAAATTTCAGGCCCATCTCTAAATTGCCTTTCTTCTCTAAAATCTTAGAGAAGATTGTTTATTCCCAGCTCATTGACTTTTTAAATTAACAAAATATTCTTGAGATTTTCCAAACTGTTTTTAAAACATTGCACAGCACAGAATCAGCGCTTTTGAGAGTTTTAATGACATATTTTTAGCTACTGACTCTGGTCACTGTGTTGTCCTTGTACTTTTAGATTTGACTACAACACTTGATACAGTGGACCATGAAATCCTGATTGCTCGTTTGGAGCAGTAGGTGGGCATCAGTGGCACAGCACTGGAATGGTTCAGGTCCTACCTGTCACATCGGACTTTCTGTGTCAGCCTTGATGACTCTGTGTCCTCAACTGCTCCTCTCTCATGTGGGTTCCCACAGGGCTCTGTGCTTGGCCCTCTTCTATTTTCTCTCTATCTACTCCCACTTGGTTCCATTCTCAGGAAACATGGCATTTCTTTTCACTGCTATGCAGATGGACTGTGGGCTACAGTTGGCCCGCAGGCCGTAGTTTGGGCACCCCTGATGTAGAGTGTTGATTTTATGTGTATACTTGCATATTTTTATCTTGTGCGGGCAGTGCATTTTATTTATTTTACTGCTTTTATCTTTCTTTTGTCTACTTCATCTTTTTATTGTGCTTTTATTGTGTTATCTATTTATTGTGTTTTATCTTGTTGTGCAGCACTTTGGAAACCTTGTTTGTTAAAATTGTGCTACATAAATAAAGTGGATTTAATTGGATTGATAGTATCGGGTCTGAGCAGCACCAAACCTTAAAATTTAAGGTGCATGTCGGGGAAAAAAAGAACACAGATTCGACTTACTGTATATGAGCATCCGGAGGAGCAAGAGGACAGAGCGGGGGAGGTTGCGAGGGCTGGATGTCGAGGAAATTGCACGCCTATCTACCACAGTCTACATCGGCAACCTGGTGATGCTAACCAAGGTAGCTGTTACGACTAACTATAACCACAAAACTCTGGAGAAAACTGTCGGTGTGAAACAAGTCCACGGCTATTTCTATACAGTCAATCTGTCCGCCCTCTTGAACCTGTGAATCAATCAATCTGTCAATCACGACGTAGCCACGCCCTAATGCATACCCTGCTTTATCGTCAAATATAAAATCAGGGAGGCCAAAATTTCACAAATGAACATCATACTGCATTGAAGAAGGCTTTAAACTAGAGATTGAGACCATAAAGACATTTTGAAAATGTTTACTGAGGTTAGAAATCAAGTGAGAAGTGGGTGAATTATCCATTGACTTGTATAGAGACGGAAGTCCTTTTGAACACAAAACAGTCGCCCCCTGGTGGCCTTTTGATAGAATGCAGTTCTAAGTTACTTCCGCGTTGGACTCATTGCAGAGGACCGGAACTCCCCGCCTGCTCTGACCAGATCACACACTGTTTACATAACAGTAATATTGAATCAGCCAGACACAATATTTTCTCACTTGTCTGATCCATGGAATAAACATCCCACATATGTGTGGAAGCATAAATTAAAGGGAAGGGGGCTAAATAAAGAAGAGTGGACAGATTCTTTCATCTGTTATCGCCTAAGGGAACACTCCTCTTATCTCTTAATGTTTGATTCACATGTCAGCTGTCTTGTTGTCTTTCACTTGTTCCATGAATGAATAGATTTAGTCTTGTCTCATTCTTCATTTACTTACATTTAAGAAACTAATTTATGAATTATGAGCCGGGTGACAAGTAGGTTGTAGCTCCACAAGGAATCAAGTATGCTGCACCCAAATGTGTCCTCAACATATCCATGTTGTCTACTTGCTACTATTGGCTTCTTTTGTCTCTCTGAATTGATTTCAAAAATGTGATGCTCGGCACATAGGAGTTTCACCTCCACAGTATGTTATGGTAAAGTCATAGGTTTCAACACATTGCTTGTAATCTATTGTGACACCACAATGCTCTGACAGTGCTGAATATTTACAACCTTTGCATGACTAGCATCTGTGACACCTTGAAACACTAACCCTTTCTCTTTCTAAATCAAATGGGGAGATGATCCTCAGTGTTTGTGAGGCATGCCTGTTGTTGAAAGGACAGTAATTGTCGGCACTGAATGGTTTTTTAATCACCATTAATTGTTTGATATGAAAGGGTGTTTTAAGGAGAAGATTAAAAAATGGAGACTTTAAAAATCTGTCTCAATGAAGCAGGATTTTGTGCTACTTAAAATGAGCTTAAGTTTTGTTTTTAATACACCAATAAAGCTGTTTGTCCTCACATATTTGAAGGAAAGAGGAAAGAGTCTTTGCTATATAAAAAATATTCCCCAGAGCGTGACTCTGTTTGGCCATTGAGTGGCACTGGAGAGTGGGATAACAGTGAGGAGGGAAGAGGGGAGAGGAATGATAGAGGGCTAACAAAGCAGACAAAGCCTGTGGAAGGATGACAGGAAAGGACAGAATTAATGTGGAAGAAATATGGATGTATATTGTGGAAGTAACTGAGAGGATTTGTTATGTAACAAACTGCTTTGTGAGAGAAAGCAAACTTGGCTGCATCATCACACTGTGGACTGACTCACTGTCTTAAAGTCAGGGCAAATTTCACACAAATAACAACAACAAAATTAAAGAAAAATTAGTTTCAGTGACTCTTTTGGACAAAGAAAAGTCTGACATTTAGCAAGAGGGCCTTGCAGGGCCAGCACATCTGCACAATGACATTCCACAAATTGTATGTTGACCACTTTATAAAAATAACAGAAACATATGTTTAAATCCTCAACTTGGTGTCTGACCTTCAAGCGGAGCAGTTACATTTGTATCTGAGCAGGGGACATTTCTTCTGTACTTTCTTCTTTCAATTGTATTTAGTTTTTTTCTGCAGAGACTATTTCACCTTAAAAAATCACAGAAATATTTGGAATAATTCGGAAAGGATTTACTTTTTATGTTTTGGTTGAACAGCATAGAAAATATGCTTTGACACTAATATGCACATATGAAGAAGAAGTAATTTCCTTGTGAGCCATGAGTTAATATTCATAGCTCATGCATCGTTTCTGGTGTGCACTCCTCTCCTCTGTACAGTAAACATCCACCTCTCACCCTGCTCCTCTTCAGTGCATCCTAAAGTAGGGAAACACTAATAAGCTGCAGCCAGACATGTTGCCAGAGGGACAGTGGACAGATGCCAAAGGGTGACCAGTCCAGTGTAGTCACAGCTAGTGTCTACTGTGCTCTCGTGTTAATGAAGGAACAGTGGAGCAAATGTAAGGCCACTGTGCCTTCAGGCTAAAAGATGCCACTGTTGATTGGGATCAATTACAGTCAATAGAGCTGAAAATAAATACTGAAACTCAGTGACCCTGTTTAAAGAAGTTTTCTCGACCTATTCCCCACACTCATTTTTGCACTGCAGCTCTACATGGACTGCTTTGACTGGTAGATGCCTCTTTTACTAATTTAATCTTTCCTTCTATGCAGATATGTATTTCGGTGAGGTGATATTTCTGTGGCCAAATTATCAGTCTGTCACTGTTTAATAAACACAGCTTCACTGTTCCTCCTACACAGAGATTTGTGGATTGTTGCTGGCCTAAAACATGGACAAATATTTATGTGAAATATATGATGTCACTGTGCCCACAATGTAAAAGCTTTCATTTTTTGTATCAGTTCCTCTGAGCTAACACAACATCCCAAAAGGGCTGGTCTGTTGGAATATCATTGCATAATCTACAAAAAAACCTCCTTATTCATGTTATAATGATCCTTTACACTGCCTCTCAGTTCAGCCAGTGTATGAAATAAGCCTTTTTAGCTTCTGTCTCTTTAAGGACCCCCTGATGAGCCCACTCTGTTCTAATTGGCTAGCTACCAAAGGCTACAAAAACACACAGTTGTAGACACATTTTCCTTCCTTTTGTGTTTCTTTACTTGAAATGGGACATCTAAACATTTTGCCGGAATCCCATCCAAAATATGCGAGTGGACACCACATGGAACAACCTTAGCTACAAAAGCAATACAATGCACAGCTGTTTGTGGGAATGCATGACCAATCTGATGTTATCATCAGTATAAATTGGAATTAACATTGCAAACAAAGCATTTTTACTTGCAGGGAGGATTTTACATATGTTCACCTCAGATTGTGGATCTTTGACCATGTTTAACTTAGACATTCAACATCATGACAGTATATAAATTATTGAAAATCACAGTCCCCTTTAAACTAAATACAGTATGCTTGGAAACAATGTGTGTTACCAATTAGAGTCACACATGCTGAGATGATCAATGACCACCTTTATCCACATGTAGCAAGTATAAATCTGGCAATCACTTCTCCAAGTGGGAACGTGTCTCTCTATACATGCAGGCAGTAACAGACCAAAGAAAAGCTGAGACCACTTGTGCAGAATGAGCAACCTCTTGTAGTGCTGACTGAACATTAACGACTTGTGCATGAGTGTCAGTTGAATGATTTATGAGATGTGGTCTAGACAGGTAAAAGCCAGTAACTACATACTTTACTTTTGTATTGTAAGTTTTTGTTCCTTCTTTGTTCAGATATAATGTGACTTAGGGCGCTAAACAGTCCATTCGGACCAAATGCTCTTAGTTTGGTTCGTTTTCATTGGTGTGAAAGCATCAAGAATCTTTCACACATTCAAGTGCACTTGTTCCAAAATAGTAACAAAATGGACCCTGTATCAAATGCAGGGTTTTGACCATTATGGGATGCATACATTATTCAGTAGAACTGCTTGTTGCTGCCGAGTAATGTATCCCATATTATTTCAGCTTAGGTCATTACTGAATGCAAGAAATTCACACTGTCAAGCCAAAATGGCCCAAAATGTGTGCTGGTAAAACCAATTGATTCATAGATTTCCAAACATAAAGTTACAGCTGAGGAAAGGGACCTCAATACTCTTAGCTAGTTTCGGAAGCTATATTGTCTGAAACTATGATAAGAACCTCCATCTTGTCTGTATTAAGCTGTAAGAAGTTGTTAGACATACAGTTCTTAATGGTAGTCTGATAGTAGTGCAACATAGACAGTTTGACTATTATTAGCAAATGCCGACAATATTCCACTCTATGTCTCTTTTAAGCCTAAGGAAAAAGGACAGAAGGTATGAAGCACCCTTTTGGAAACTTAACTGTTTCAAATTCTCATTTGTGCCAACCGCATTTCAGCTTATGAATGGTGCTAAGTGAGGCTGGGGGTTTGTGCAATGGTGTTTTTCATCGTTTTATCTTTCCACTGAGATATGTGCAATATGGGAGATATGCAATCTGTGGGTTGTGCAATATGTCATATGTGCAATATACTCTGTGGGGGTGCATGCAATGTGTGGTCTGTGCAATATGTTGATGTTCTATGTGTTGTTTTTGGTAATTTATATATCAGCTTGAGTCCAAGACAAATTTCCTAGAGGGGACAATAAAGCATATTGTATCGTATCGTAAGGAAGTCATGTCCAAACTATTCCGTAAAGTGCTGTGTGCCTGCTGGTTTTTGTTCCAACTAATCAAGAGCACACAATTCGACCGATCAAGTGTTTAAGGACTGAGTTCAGTTGATTAAATGAGTGGAGTCTGGTGTGTTCATGCTTGGTTGGAATTAAAATCTGCAGCCACATGACCCTTTATGGAATACTTTGGACATCTGACCTTAGGAAAGCATATATAAAACAAATAGAATAGGACCCAAGACAGAGCCTTGAGGCACACCACAGGAAAGATCAATAGTTTCAGTCATGTAAGGACCCACCAACACAGAAAAAAAAGTTTAAAAAAAGTTTTAAAAAACGCAGCTTGGATATAGGCCTGTAGTTATTGGGAAAGTGCAGATCAAGGTTCATTTTTTTTAGGAGAAACTTAATAACTACATGTACAAAATAAGCTGGGACACAGTCAGATTGCAGAGAGTTTTTATAACAGGCACTAGGTATGGACTACTAAACTCAAGTACAGATGTGGGTAACATATCAACAAGACTGGAGGAGGGTTTCATACTGCCCAAAAGATCAGTGAGGTCAGTCCAAAATTGATGACCGAATAGCATAAGTGAAGAGGGGAGTAGGGGAGGGGTAATGCTAGACCAGACATCTTTAAGCATATCTACAAAGAAGGAGAGAGAATTAATGCAATCCTTATGTGACAAAACAGGCACATCAGGAGGTGCAGGGGTGACAGTGTTGTTAATAGTGTTATACAGTGTTATGAGTTTAGTGGTGGGAATAAGGTGCATAAGAAAACAAGACTGTATTTGGGTCAAAGGCTGCAGAGAACTATTCAGCAGTGAAATGATTTAAGAGGCAGGTTGAACAAAAAAACAATATTGTCAGCACCTTAGAGAAAATAGTCAATAATTAATCCAGGTGTAAAAACAAGGTCCAGGGTATTACCACTAAAATATGGGACCAGACATGTATTGAATAAAAACTCAGTTATGTTAAGAAAATCAGCAGCAAAGCTACAAGAAACGTAATCATCATGAACATTAAAATCACCAACCACAATAACTCTGTCCAACCCTATGGTGGATGATTAAAAAAAAAGAAAATCACTTAATTCAGATATAAAGACCTGTTAAAACCAGGGGGTCTGCAGGGATTTAATGAACTAATGGAGCTTTTTTATACAGTATTCAGCTGCTGTGGACAGCAAATAAACAATCAATACAGAATATATTGATCATTTTACTTAAATGTTAGAAGCTTGTGTCTAGAAATTGTTTTAAAAATCTGATATTGGAGCTTATATTTTTATCATCATTTTATGTCAGCCCAGCATTGCAGGGAATTGCATCTGCCTGAACGTGTGACAAGTTGAACCTAATCTAATCTAAAATAAAGGAAAGGCCAAGCAGGCACTAGCAGCCATTAATCATAGCATGTAGGTGGGTGTGAGCAATCAGGATCAGTTGCAGACAGCTTGTTTCTAGCCATCATCTACATTGTGATACAAATGTGAAATATGTAAGAGGTTAAGAGAGCAGGAAAACCTTTTCTTACACCGTATAACCCCCACATTCACCTTGGTGTGTGTTAAAATAGGTTTACTCCTGATGTGAAAATCTTCAGAACAATGCTATACAGCATGTTCTCTGAGTAATCTGCTTCAAGTACCATTTTTGCAAATTAAATGCAAATTACACATACAGACACACACACACACACACACACACACACACACATATATATTACATGTATGTATGTATGTATGTATGTATGTATGTATGTATGTATGTATGTATGTATGTATGTATGTATGTATGTATGTATGTATAGTGCATGCCTAAAGTATATTGCTAATATGTAAATTGTACATAAAAGGCCAACGGTAAATAGTAAACAGAGTCATGAACATAGTGACAACTCATTGTGAGGAAGAAAACTTAAGCCACTTCCAACCAATTTTATGCCTACATGACAATCTGTCATACTCTAATCTGATTTTCCTTTATCGTTTTAATCACTTATCACTGTAATCAATCCAAACCTCAATCTTTCCGGGGAGCTTCACAGTGCGTGACCCGTAGCAGTTTACCTGGCGTAATTTGTGTATATCTGTTGTTTACTAGAATCTGGACAGTGGAAATATATGAAATATATTGTAATTATATTCCAACTGTGCAATGCATCCTTGGATGCCTGTTCTTTTATTCTTTCATTTATCTGTATTTAATTAATTAATTTATTTCATCTCTACTGGTGCCACCCCCATGTACTGATGTACTGACATAAAGTACTCCTGTCCTTGTCTGCTGTCTGATGTCTTGCAGTTATTGTTTGTTTGTTTTTATATTTTTTTTACGCTGGAACTGCTTAAACTTATTGCCCCTTGGAGACTAATAAAGTTGTTTGAATTGAATTGAATTGAATTTAGGAGCTGAATGAAAAACAATACAAATAGAAGTTTTTGTGATAATCTAAAAGGTAGGTGTGAGCATCCCTTTTGTGTTGCCCAAATCCACCAACTGAATAAAGGACAGACTCTCAGACAGACTGTTCTGATACATCAGAACAGCCCTGCACTTTTATACTGGAGATGAGAAAGATGACAGATTAAACTCCTAAGGTTTGTATTTTATTTATGTTCTGATTCACCATCTAGTTAAAAAATTGTGTCAATTATAAGTCTGAACAGCAAAAAAACAAAATAACTACAAACATCTTTCTTCAATAATTAGAAAGTTGTTGTTTTTTTTCATGATCTGTTATTGTCCCCATAAATTAGGGATAGTGTGTCATCACAAACATCACAAACATAAAATGACAAGCCACCATGCTGAGACCCGGCTGACAGACATTTCAACAGGTCGTCAGATTGTGATGGAGTGTGTAAGGCAGCTGAATAGCTGAATGATTGTGATTGTTGTAAGGACTTTTCCTATGACCTAGTGTTTCCCCAGGTCATTCTTGGGTCATCTGCAAAGCCGGGAGCAGTAGGTAATGGCATGTATCTTTCAGAGCAGTTCATCTCTCTGTCTGCTAAGGATGACTGAGCAAGGCAGCTGTCCTGATAAGGCTGGATGCCTCCTATGGAAACAAAGGTCGTAGAAGATATGCTGTGTACTGTTTCAGATGGTCAGACTGTTTCCTGCTAGAATGTATCACATGTGACCTGCATGTAAAAAACGTGACTTTGACTAACTTGAATAAACATTTCTTGTCATTACACATGTATAGATGAGTAAACATTAATCATATTTGCATGTATTTAGTAAATCTTGTGGGGAGCCGTATTAAAAGCTTTTAAATGACTAAATAAAAGGAGACTTTTATTGTGATAAACTTACAGGAAATTAAATGTTTTCCTCACCAAATTGGCAGAACTTCATTAGCTAAAATTCACAACAATTTATGAAGATATTTGAGCTCTTTGTTCAGTGGATCACTTAATGTTGCAGGGAGGAATAGTTCAAGCAGAAACAGCCACAGTGATGATGATGTTGTTCGATGAAGAGCAGCGGATAACCAGCAAACCTTTAACAGATAAACTACTTATTTTACTGCTGTGAAATGGAAAAACAAGCTTAACTCAAGTCATGGCTCAGCATGACTTCACCCAAAACCTGTGCTCTTTGCATGGACCAGATGACCATATGAAGAAATCAGCCATGAGCAAACATCAGTTCGGACTAAAAGTGAGTTCAGAGCAGTCAAAAACTGGTGCTTTTTGCTCACAAGGATTACTGCTACATACATTTACCTCATTATTTGACACTTTGGCAACATTTAATATGAACATCATGCATTGTAACATATAAGACAGATAATAAGGAAAAGCATAATAGGTCCCCTTCAAATTCTGACTTTGATATTTCTGAAATTACAATATTTTTGGCATGTTGTGAAGACAGTGTAAGAGAGCGGGGGATGTTTTGGCGGTAGCACTATGCAAATTAAGAGGTTAAATAAGCTTAAAAATACAAGTGACAACCTTTGTGTGACTAAAATGGGAATAGTATTTCCTTTTTTTTTACTCCATTACGTAAGTCTGACTACAGCACAGTTAAACACCCTAGAGTGTATGACTCTAGGAAAGACTCTGCATTAACAGGTTAAGATAAAGGATGCTTTGAATATTGGATGAGTGACCTTTTCACCCTCCTCCCTTCTGTGTCACACTCATTCCCTTGTGGGATTCCATCCCGGCACAATGTGGATCATTGAGATGCATATCTGAGCAGTTTACTGTGCTCTGTATTAACTGCCTTTATTCTAATGTCTTGTAATACAGATTGACTATTGGAAAATGTGTATGGACAGTTTAAATAGCAGTAGAGAACTCTAGCCAAGAGATGCTACTAAATGTTGAATTTAAGAGTTTGGAGGATTGTTGGGCTACTCTGTGCTTCAACATGAGTGACTGTGAGCACGGTATTTTCCTAAATTATGTCCTAGGCTTCTGGACTGGCCAAAAAGAGCAGGAAGAAAAACACTCTCTCATATTCTTTGTTTAATGTAGTTTGCATTAGGGTCTGTCTGCCTGTGTGCTTTGTATCTCTGCAGCACAGCAAACAGTAGTCCAAATAGACAGTCTATGTTTTGAGACTGATATTCACATATTCAACACACAAGGAGCCAGAAGGATGGTTCATTTCATTCGTCCCCCACTGGTCTATAACTCACACACACAGACACAGAGTTTGCAGGTAGAGGTGGAGAGCATTCATCTCATTTGTATCTCATATATTCGTTGAATCGTACCATAGAGAACCATAGAGAAACAGGTGGGTGGCAGAATCACCCATCCATTTGGTCAAATTTAATACAGTGGATGAAGAGAAGGACAACTTTTGTTTTCTCATGATCTTTTTTTGTTCCAGGCACCAGCAGGTGGAACTAAATATATTAGATAAATATTCCCTTACTGCACGATGCAGAAAACACACATCTCAAGGTTTTACTTTTAGCAAAACACATTTCTTATGAAACTTGCTGTGTTATTGTATCATTTCAGATACCTGCAGCTAACTGGGTCTACTGAGGACATTCAGGTTGGATATTACTGTATATATTGGACAGTGAAACATTTATTATACTGACTACATAACATATCTGTTAACTGTGTACAAGCCTGTGTGAAACAACCACAGATGCCACAACAGAGGCCTTTATAATTAGCCTACATGCTCCTCTAAATACCCCCATGTTGTTCTGTGGGGGATGATCTTTAATCTACTGCCCACGTATTAACAATATTGTTAAGTCCTTCCCACAGCTTTCATGTGAGCATGCACTAACAGACCATGATGTTAGAATTGAAGCTAGTCCTGGAAATAGCTTCATGTTACTGAAGGGGCTAGCTTTGATCATCCTGTGTACATTAGCCATGCTCTATCTGGTACAGATGACTGTAGGCTCGGTTATCTCTCTCAGCCATGCTGACATCTTGCCACACTTCTGACGCAGGGTGGAGCGCTAATTACAATGAACACTACTGTATACCAAAACTAAAAGTATCACTCCTTACAGCCGTAGGAACTGGAAAAGACAAAAACAACTAGAGTTGCCTTTAAGTTGTTTAACTTACGTCAACCAACCATTAAATACTAAGGCAACCAACAATAAAGAAAAAAATGTGTTCTTAGGGAATCAATACGAAATGTGTTTTTCACATTTTTATGAGTGGACAGAGAAACAGAAAACAAAGCCATACAATGGACAGTGTGGATGAAAAACAGGCAGACTTTCCTCCATGTTAAACTCTAGAGGGATGTGTGTGTTTGTGTGTTCAGCTGAGACAATCTAAGACAACTGTTGGACTGTTTCTTAAATGTAGCTAACAGCTAACAAGGGAGATAATTTGTATATCAACTGTGTAATCACACTTAAACCCTATGGAGCTTTCAATCACATCACACATCCATCCTTGGCAGATGAGAGTTTGCCTTGTTGTCATGCTTAAATTTAAAAACTTTTGTCCATAAAGGGAATAAGAAGAAATCGTCCATCTGCTGAGCACAACTTTGTGATAATATCAAAAGCTTTAGAACAGCCACTAAATGGATGTTGTGTTGGGATTGTTTTGTTATCTACATGTGATACAAAATAACTCAAACCTGCATTAACTGATAGTTGGCCACTTGGGGACAGCTGAAAGACAGCTTTGAACACAACTCTGACATATCATTATCTTTTGAGTTGATACGTTGCACTTGTTAACAAACAGTTGTGCATTTACACATCTAACAGTTACGGAACAACGTTATCATGCATTTAGCGTAATGTTTCTGTCCACTTGGTGAATTTAAGTCCAACATTCATTCTTCTTGACTTTTGTTTTTGGTTTCTATCAACACTAGGGGAACTATCTGTCTCTTTAGCTCGTCACTTCAGTGTTTATTTGCCATTTGGTAGTGGACAAGTAGTGTACAGTGAGCTTTATAGAGCCTTTTCTCTTCCCACTGCAACCAGAAATGACAAAACTGAGGTGAGACTCAACCAAAAGAGTGAGCTGAAACTCACTATAAAGCTTTGTAAAGCTATGGCGAGCTGAAGAGTTGGGAGGATTCATCATGACACATTTGATATTATACATCAATATTTCAAACATTGCTATGATGAAAAATATCCATTGTAGCCACTTTAAAGGAACCATTGTTTTCATGGTAACATAAAGGGCTACATAAAATATATTAAGAGCAAGAAACAGGCTAGTCATGGATACCACCAAATTTATCATAATGCACACTCCAAAATACAAAATATGTAGTCATGAACCTTTCATAACCCTCCTCGCACAAGTCATGTTCTGACACCTCATCATATGGTGATGGTGACAGAGCCTGAGGAAGGGAGCAGAGCAGCCAAACACTGAGAGGTACAGGGAGTATTTCATAGCTGTCTGCAGGCTGTGACATTAACAACCAAAGGTGATTTAACTTCCTAATTCATCTGCCCTCTTTATTTATGAGCCAGCAAGGCTTTTTAGCAAGCACTGATGGATCTCTTTTACTCTTTATTCTACATCCCTAAGGATTTGGTATAGCAGCATAAAGACTGAGATGGAGGGAGAAAGAAGCTGGGGAAAAGTGGGGAACGAAATAGTGTTGCAGAAGTGTGACAGGGTCATGGTTTGATGCAAAGCCACCCAGGACAATAAATTTCATTTTAGAGAAGCTCTCTTTTTTCACATATACCCATCCTTTCTGTCATTCTTTTGCTGTGTCCATTCTCGAACATCCCTCAACTCATCATGAAGTGTCTTCCTTATCTGAAAGTTATCCTCTCCACAAGTAATCTGTCTTCCTACAAGGCTTTTCTAGGCCTGTGTATACCATCCATTCTCCTCACACACACACACACACACACACACACACACACATATACACCGTCTCAGAATGTCTTGTCTCTTCCCCCAGTGTCGCTTAGCTTCCTGACGTTTGGCCCGAAGGCTGCTGTGATCTTCACTTCAGACTCTTTGCTCATCATATTGCCTGGAGAGGAGAAGTGTCAGGATCCAACAGGCGCTGAGTACACACATGCACACACATATACAGGCACATACACCATGACTCATCTACTCCATCTAGATTGTGTGCTGTGTTTACCTATTGTAAAACAGCCAGTTTGGTACCATTTAGTTTCTACAGCACCATCAATTCAAAGTTTTGTTATGGTCTATGGTGACATTGAACAGCTCTGTTTGAATTCTGCCCCTTACTATTGGATCTGGCACACATACCAATATTTAGGCGAACACCAGTTCTTTCAGAAATGGCTAAAAATGACAAATATTTGTATTTGATGGAATTATGATAGTTGTCTGTCAGGGCTTAAGGGGGAAGTAGTATGACAACCAGGCGGGGAGTTCCGGTCCTTTGAAATGAGGCCAACGCGGAAGTAACTTAGAACTGTATTCTAGGAAAAGGCCACCAGGGGGCAACCGTTTTGATGTCAAAAGGACTTCCGTCTCTATACAAGTCAATGGATTTCTAACCTCAGTAAACATTTTCAAAATGTGTTTATGATCTCAATCGCTAGTTTTAATCCACAGGAGGAGGTGGGGTGACTGGATATGTCAACCAAATGTTGGGATGTGAGACTGCTCTTTGCTTCCCTTTTCACAACGACAGTCAAATGACAAATCATCCAACATTGACTAATTAGTTATCTGCACTCTGACCACAATCTTTCCCTACTAGTAAACAAGTTGTTTTGGTTCATAAACCTAACCAAACCTTCACTGTCCTGCCAATAGGGACATCAGATCAGAAGGCCACTTTATTTTATGGGCCCATAAAGTCCTAATCATTTTTGGAAGGTTTTTTGGAAAGAACAGCATTATTTGATTCTAATGTTGGTACTTATGTGGGAAATAGAACAGTAATCAGCTGGCACACTTAACACTAATTAAATCCACTTGATAAGCTAGTGCAACCATGAGACTGCAGGTCAGCTGAACATGCAAAAACATACCATTTCTCTACAGGCAAACATACAATTTAGAAGTATGAAGAATAAAGACATAAAGACAAATAAACACTAGGGGTGCAACGAATCAAAAAACTCACGGTTCGGATCGTTCCTCGGATCAGAGTCACGGATCGGATCATTTTTCGGATCAGCCAAAAAAAAATAGACAAGACAAATAAACATGTTTTCATATGTCAGCTACGTGTTACGTCTGTGTGGTAGGCTAACCTAGGCGACTGGTTTGTGTGGCAGCGCGAGTATAAGGAAACAGACGTAGCACTAGAGGCAGCAGTTATCGTTACAGTAGTCACCGAAGTCTAGCCTACTTTTATTTTCCATGCCCACTGTTCTACATGTTGTACACTGAGGACAATAAATCACAACGAGCCATAGTTTGCTTATTGAAAAGGGAACTGTTGCAGACTTTTACCCAGAGCGTGTTAAGTAGCTCTGTCCCTTGAACTAGCAGGAATGGTTACAGCTGTGTGTGGACTGAACATGCGCACATTTTTTTTTTTTTTCATAAATCAATCCGCGTATCATGCGTGTGCCGAACCGAAATAGATGGTCCGAACGGATCACGGACCAATGATGATCCGTTGCAGGCCTAATAAACACATATCTGCTTGTGTTTAAAAGAAGCAGTTATAATTTACCTTGTAATTAGTCCCAAATGAGTTAGATCTTTCCAGAAAATGACATGTAAGATGAAAGGCAGAAAAATATATCTGTAAAATAATGCATCAACAAAAATGCAACAAAACAAAAACAAAAATATAATATCACTATTTGAACAGTGATTGGACAATTTTACACTGGTATGATATGAAGGTGTGCAGCAAACAGCACGTTTGTATGTGTTGTGTGGGTGTGTACGTGTTTTTCTTTATTTCTGTCTCAGCAGTTTCCACATCAGTGATTACTGTGACTAGATAATGTGCTATGTTTTTACATAAAATGTGTTGTTGTGAAACTGTGAGACAACATAAAAACATCAATAAGCAGTCTTTTAAACAAACAAAGATAGCAACGCAGCTTGAGGTCACAGGTGTTTCTTTGGAGTCACTCATTCATGATATAACCAACAAGCCATTAAAATCTTAGTGGTAAACAATGAGTAGAGGACAAGTAGACCCCCAGCATGTTAAATGTGATGAGATTTGTTCTTGCTAAAGTATGATTCTCGCTCCATTTAATACAACTACATTTCTCCTGCTATTGCTTTGCTGTTTTGACTTCTTTGCCACGTTTTATTGTTAGACTCTTGTTATTGTTGATTAGTTGAAACACTGTTTAATTATGCCTACAGTAATAGTTTGAGCATTAAAATCAGGTTTGACACCTTACATCCACTGCCAGAGCCATGGCATTTGAATATTTCATTTTCCCCAAACATATTTAAAATAGCTTTAGCAATAAACTCCTGCCTCTTTAAAATAATACCTTAGTCGATTTTCATATTGTCAATGTGCTGTAATGCAATTTTTATTTCAGACCTCAGACACAATAACTAATTTATTTTAAGTATGGGGAAACAATTTGGCTCACTAGAAGGGAGACCATTTATGGGTTATGATATGCATTACAAATGACACACTAGGGGCCCCATTGTAACGATCTATAGCGCATGGCGTGAAGCGCGTGGCGCAAGTGCCTTTGGGGCGGATCCAAATTCACTTTTGCTATTTTAACGACGTAAAAATGGTCACTGCGCCAGGCGCATGGTCTAAATGGGATGGACTTAAGTCCCCTCATTAATCATAGGCGTGTTTTGGGCGTAACACGCAGTATCAGAGTGTCATCTCCCATTCCCTTTAATATCCAGGAGCGCTGTCACCTTGGTGGATTGTTATTATAACAGCGCATTTACCCAGCAATGCGTTTCAATAATATAACATGAGTTACTTTTGCTGAAAGGAAAGTTGGCTGATGAGCTGCTAACCTCACATTTAATTCATATAAAGGAAGAATATGGAGATATAACCAACCAGTGTGATGAGTGTAGAGGTGTGTGTGGTTATACTGCAGCAGCCTGGTGTCATCAGCTGCGCTCTGTGCACCATCTCAGAGGCTACAGACTTTCATAACTAATATGTTGATGTACATCATAATATGAATTCACATTGTGGTCCTTTTATTAGTGATGTTTTGCATGTTTGTGTGCTGCTGCCTACATACCCGCCTATATAGGAGCATTTTGGATTCTTGATGATGCGCCCCTTAAATAACAGTGAACTATGCTCCAGTGACTTTAGACCTGGTTTTTTATGGTCAGTAGCGCAATAGCTTTCCTCTGCCTCAAAATAGCAACGCGCCACCAATGAGCCTAAACACACCTCATTTTGAGACCAACACACCCATAGGTGCACAGACTGATGCAAGTGCGTTTGCTATTTAGACAACGTGGGCGCAGGGCGATAAAATGACAACAGCGCCAGGGGAAACTAACAAAGACACATGAGCCACGCGCACGTGCCGACCGCAGGACGGGGCCCTAGGTCTCCTTTAAAATGCATTTAAATTAGGGCTGGGCGATATGGCCTTTTACTAATATCCCAATATTTTTAAGCCATGTCACGATACACGATATATATCTCGATATTTTGCCTTAGCCTTGAATTAACACTTTGATGCATACAATCATGCCAGTATGATGATTCTACGTTTCTACATTAAAACATTGTTCATACTGCATTGCTGATTTTAAACATTCATGCCAAAAGCGTAAATCACAACTAAACAAATTCATCAAAACTGTATTTATTAAACAGCTATTAAGGAGTGGCACAAACATGTCATTTCAAAACAAATAAAGTGTCTTTTATGCATGATGTAACTAATATGACACATCAAAACAACACTAAATTAAAGTGCACATTTTGTGCATAATGCCACTAGGATATAAAGGTAGAGCTGTCTCTGCTAGGTAGATTATATCAAGTGTGTCGATGATCTTTCTGAATCCGGGCTTTTAACCACACTCACTGGGTGACGTTTTTATGACATACTTTACATATTACGGTTATTTGTTCAACGTCCTCCCTCTTGTACCAAAACTACCGCCAGATGATGGATCCTGAATTGTTTTTTTGGGAATTAATCTCCCTCCTCCACTTGTCCATATCACCTGCTACTCCCGCGACCTGAGATCGCTGCTACTGCTGCTACATGCTACCGGGCATATGACGTTGCACGCACAACAGAATGTGATGTACGTAACTAGGTGCGCTTGTTTTATCTCTCTGTGCGGAGAGATGAGAGAGTGAGAGAAACCTGTAGTTCAACGGGCCGCGACTAAAAACAAACTGCGTGTAAATTGAATGTATACTCGAGTATTCACGATATAGTAATTTTCTACATCCCACAGAGAACAAGCCGCGATACATCGAGTATACTCGATATATCGCCCAGCCCTAATTTAAATACACCAATTACTGATATTACTCTAACCTTGAGACTGTAAGTTGCCTCAACATTCACTGATCATGCAGATATTGTGGGAAAACAAATGAAAAACATGTCATTGAACATTGTTCTGATACATACAGTATGAACATGTTGCAAAATTGCAATTGTTTAACATTATTGGAACATTCTCTTTCTTTAAAAACATATTTGCTGTTGCTACTTAGATGCATATAAAGATCCTATAAACCAAGCTGTGATTTGATTTGTATGCAATGTGTGGGGCTTTTTTTGTTGAGTAGAGCACAGTATTAAGTATATGGAAGTGTTATTCTGCTTCTTCTGCTTGCAGGTCATAGATACCCTGTAGCAATTCTAACAGAGAAGCTGTCTGCATGCCTTAGGGTTAACTAAATTTCCCTAAGCAGACAATAAAATATCAGATACTTAGCTCAGTTTATGTTGGTTGAATCACTTTTGCAAGCATCATATAAACCTTTTGTGAATGTGGCAAATACTGCAAAGCAAAACCAATTTGGCAGGCCTGGATAGATATCCAAATATACCAGACATGAGCTCTACATGTCTGTTTCAGTTGGTTATTATTATCCAGAAATTGTTGCTTAAACCTCACCAATGGACTGTAATCCTGTCCACTGGTTGAGTCTCTGTGCCAGCCTGACTCTCCTGTGCTTCTCTGGGCCGGCTATGATAATGGGACACTGCCTTCTATTTGTAATCCTCCAGTTGACTCCCTTCACCAGATAATGCATTAGAAAAACACAGCTACAAAATCCTCTTGTGCCTACCGGAATACGAGAATTAAATGAAAAGCCCAGAGTTAAATTACAAGCACAACAAGTCTTTAGCATACTGATACTAACTCTGTCTTTGTCAACAAAAGTGTTTAAGGACTCTTCACTGCACTTGTTTATCTACTTACACTTACAAGTGTCCAGGCAACTACAGACAACACAGAAGATGGGTTTAGGGGGAACTTTCATGAGTGATGACACATTATTACAGGCATGTGTTTCCTTTAGAGAACTGTGCATTATTAAAACTAATCAAAGAAAAGGTTCTGGTACCAAAAGTTTTTGGTTTAGTTAGTTATGTTACTATAAGTTTATTTCCAGAAGAATTTTAAATATTTAATTAAATTAAATTAAATGTATGAATTAAATATGCATTCACTGTTCATTCATTACAACTTCTATTCTTCAATTCCTTCTATGACTTCACCCTCCATATATTTGTGTTTGTGCCTGTTGACAAATTTGACATTTTACATGTTGAGCTGACTTGCTGTGCACTGAAGACTCTAATTAAATTGGACATGTACCAGTATAATTAGAACTACATTACATAGTCCTTTCTACTAAACTCCAAGAAACTTTGGGGCCCATGACATCAAACGTTATCCTTTATTGTACCAAAACAAATGCCATTTGCTAAGATTGTAATGAAATGTATCTTGTAAACTAGACTGTATGGAACTAGTTACATATAGATCAGAACCAGTTTAACAGGGCACAATTAACAAAATACAGTACCAGTCAAAAGTCACACATTTACTTGAATGAGAAAGTATGTCCAAAGCTTCTAGTACTGTATATCAGCATGTGTCACCAAAGATCAATCACTGAGACTGAGGTTGAGTGGTTAAAAACATCACTATGTGGACTGTCATGTCCAGTTTCATTTTAATGTGGATTTTTCTCATTTTAAAATTAAACATGGCAGTGAGACTTCATGTGTGGAATATGAAGTTTAGATCTAGAGGCAAAAGTTCACCTTTAATCCTCCACCTGAAACTCAAATCAGTTTGAAATGCTGTTGCCCGTATCATTTTCCCCAAGACCCCCATCTCTGGTGACTGAGACAATATCATCTTGAAACCTCTAGGCCTGATCTGATATCAGCCTATGGCACAAAAGCTACACTTCTTATCCCATCATGCATTATGTAAATCCTCACTTGCTGATCAGAGGTCAGTTGAGGGGAGTGGTGGCAGACAGATGAAGCCTAGCAGGATCTGATGTGAGTTCAGCAGATGTCTGGTTAAACCACCCACAGGGCAAGCCAGTTTGTCTGTAAGATACAGCCACAATGACCTCAGAGCTGCCTGTCACCTTATCTCTCACCACATGGACACACACACACATGTGCACACACAAGTATCCTATTTCCAGCCGTGTCGCCATGTATTTCTCTGCATTCAGTAGGAGCTCCTTCTTTAAAACTTTATATTTCATGCATTTAACCAATGCCTGTAACAGTAGAAAGAGCATCCACTGCTAGAACACAAACATCTCAAACAACCAGAAAACAACTGTGCAAGAGTCTGTGAGCTGTAACATTGAATGATTTGGGAAAGCAGTACATCACATGAAGGAAAGGAAGAGTATAAGAGAGGATATAAGTGATGTAAGAGAGGTTGGCATACTGTAATGGTTCTAAAAATGAGTTTTGGTTGTCAGCTTGTATGTAGCATGGAGGTTAAAAAAAACAATTTCAGCAAACACTCAGCACCCACTGTAGGTAGTTTAAGAGGAGACAGTGTCAAAGAGTTTGGATGAGCTGAATACAAAGGGCACTGTAGCATCATGTAGAGAAGATTTTGGGAGCTGAACTGCTAAGATCTTCCAGCAGACCAGACGAGACATGACTGAGCCTGCCAGACAACAGCAGCGACACAACACAAAGTCACCAAGTATTGGCAAATCATTGCTGTCAGGCAGTAACCGTGTATTTCGTCATTTATATATATTTTTCATAAATCAATGCTATTGGTCACACTTTACATCTGTCTGTGGGTTTAACCAATGAAAAATATTAAAAAAGAGTTTGTGACTACATCGTGCTACTCTGCTGGATCCAACAGTTTTTATTTCATGCTCTGCTTCACATTTTCCAGTCTCTTTTTACTTTCATGTAAGCGTTAAAGCTGCATCATATCACTTTTGTGCACTTTCAAGCTACAGCAAAGATGACACTGCCTATCATATGTTGAGTTTTTTCATGTCATTGTAGCTGGTATTCAGGGAAAAGGTATCATACTGGGTAACACTTGAATGTATTCCTTGCTGTGGAAAATGATACTCCCCCACACCCAGTGTTTTTACAAGTTGGGATGTCTGTTGCTATATATTACTAACTTTCTAATAACCTAATGATGTAATTTGAATTGATTAATGCCATAAGTTGAAGTAGGCTTACTGTAAATTCCTGTAGATGCAGGGATATATTGATATAGATTTCATCATCTAACCTTCAAATTTTGAACCACTTTGTCTATTCAGGCTTCATTCCTGTTATTTCACGACCTAGTAGATGACCCTTGGATAGTTTTACCCCTGTAATCATTCATTGGTATCACATAATTACTGAATAATCAACTCTGATAACAAGTACTGATAGGGAAATACTATGTGCATGTTTTGTACAAGAAAAATATGTTTCTAGGCATTGTTTTGTACACAGCAACGCTTAAATATAAAAGTGGCTGGTAAAAATTTTGAGTGGCTGGTAGATTTTTGAATTTACCGGCCACAGTGGCAGGCGGACACAAAAGTT
Organism: Scomber japonicus; assembly: GCF_027409825.1. Taxonomy (NCBI): domain Eukaryota; kingdom Metazoa; phylum Chordata; class Actinopteri; order Scombriformes; family Scombridae; genus Scomber; species Scomber japonicus. The sequence continues at coordinate 16,008,395 of NC_070585.1, read as the reverse complement.
AATTTCCTTCCCTGGTCTGAACTCTGAAGTGTATTTCACATTGTAGCTGCCAAAGCTCCGCTGCCTTATCCCCTCTCTAACCCTGCTCTGCTGCAGTTCGAGTTTTAACCAGAACAAAGAGATCAGAGCACATTACTCCAGTTCTAAAGCCTTTACACTGGCTCCCAGTCAGCTATAGAATAGATGTTAAAGTTATGCTACTGGTCTACAAATCACTGAATGGTTTAGGTCCAGAATACATGAATGACATGTTAGTAGAATATAAACCCAGTAGAGCTCTGAGATCTACTGACTCAGGTCAGATAGTTGAGCCCAGAGTTCAAACTAAACATGGTGAAGCAGCTTTTACACAACTGGAACAAACTACCAGCAGAACTGAAATCAGCCCCAACAGTGAACACTTTTAAATCCAGGTTAAAAACACTTCTCTTCTCCTGTGCTTATGATTGAGCTCTTTTAAAGCACTTTACATTTTAATCTTTCATTTGCACTGTATGTCCCTTTTAATGGTTTTAAAGCAAATCATTATTTTATGCTGCAATCTTATATTTACTGCTCTATTCTAGCATTTTATTTCTCTCTTTCTATTTTTCTGTACTTTGTTTTTATTATTAGTGTGGGGGGTTGGGGGTTGGGGGTATTAATTGTATGTTTCAATGTTTCTCAAATTACATGTTTTTCTGTTTTATGTAAATCACATTGAGTTGCCATTGTGTATGAAATGCGCTATATAAATAAAACTGCCTTGCCTTGCCTTGCTCCTGCGCTGTGCTTTGTGTGTGAGAGGGGGATTGGCCAGGGGCTAGAGCAACAGCAAATGTGCGCTTCTTTTACCAATATATTTCTTTTACATTTCTTATCCAAACAACGTCAAACTTGGCACTGCACTTACTCTTGCCCGTAGCAAGACACCTGTCATGTTTGAAATCAATCGGATGAACGGGTGGAGAGATATGCGAATAACAGACAGATAGACGTTCCAGTCATTTATAGATAGATGATCAATAAAACAAATCACTTTCTCATCAGCCTCTGTTGTATGTTGTGGTTAATGCTAGTTAGCATTTTTTAGGATGCTAAATGCTAAACTAAGAGAGTGAACATGGTACACATTAAACCTGGTAATATTGTCATTGGTAATATATTAACATATGTTAGGGCATAAGTCAATAAAATAATTCTCTCAGGCAGAAAAGTAGGATGAAGCTCTTATGCCATGAAAGTAAAGAAAAACGCACTCTGTGTGTGGGTTTTGTTTCTATGACAACAACATCTTGACAATTTCTATGATCTGCTCTGCTCCCACAAATGGGCTTTTCTGTCTTTGTTATGATAGTTTCTGTGTGACATATCATAAAGCTCAGGATAGACAGACATGGACAGAAAAAGCTTCTCTTCTTCTTGGTTACCAGGGCGGAAAGTCCCACCCCATCTAATATATGATTGGTTGCCTGAAAAAGGGGGTGACAGCGACGACACCAGTGGATTTCTAAAAAGTTCATAGATTTTCAACTAGAAGCACAACACAAAAGTGGCAACACAAAAAAGTAGCAAAAAGATGCTTTTTCTGTAGGTGGCCGTATACTGCTACACTCTCTCTTCAGTGAGAACAACTGAAAAAAGACACTGGCACTCAGAAAACACTATATAGACATTTGCCCTTAGAATGCTGATGTTATAATTTAGCTCAAAGAGATGATAATATGGTTGTATTCTCTGAGTCTTGTTATAATGATAAATAAATCATGCAGAGGAATAAACATCACGTTTCAAATAATATCATTGCATATGAGAAGCCTAGTTCAAATGAGCTTTTAATTCTGCATGCCAAATTTAAAATGAAAAATGCAGAATCAGAGAAGAGGCGGAAATGCTTATATTTACTGCTAGACAATAAAACTGATGGAAGAGGGGACTGAAGTTATTAGAAAACAATCAGGAAGATAATATGGCAATAATAACCACACCTCTTCAATAATAATGTATCAACAGCTTATTCCTACAGGTTTCCATTATATGTGTTTCTGCATACAGTATATCATATCATGTTTATCCACTCCTTCATCATGATGTAATGTTTATCTGATGAACTCAATATGTCAGAAAGCTCTGCAGGAACATGTAACTAGACAGGGAGGACAGCTGGTGATTTGGAAAAAAAGAAAGCATGTAAGGAAATTGGAAAAAAGAGAAAATCCAGAGAGAAAGGGGAGTCATAATCAGGTATAGAAAATGTAAAAGAACAAAGGAAGAGAGACTATAATGAAAAAACCACAGGCTTAATGCAGTGTCCACTCTCTGCAACAAAGCAACCTAAACAGATAAGCTCTCGTAACCAAGGTATTGCCCGTTTAATAAATCACCCGCCATGAAATGAATACTGTACAATACCAACAATGCTATTCATATTAACAAAACACCGGTGGGGAAGAAAAGTAATTAAACTGGCTACACAAAAAAGAGGAAGACGGATTATTCAAAAAAACAACAACAAACAAACAGAACAGGTTCTTACATAAACAGAGGTGTTTCAGTTCAAAATGCTTTAATGTCTGGCCTAGATCCTTTTGCACACTGCACAGCCAGCACAGAGTCAAGGTAAAACAGACAAGAATAAAACACACCAACAGACTCTAGCAACAGTTCTGACATGATAATAACAGAGAGACATCAGTATTATCAGTAAACTGTAAAACTTACACACCTCATTAAGTTGAGGTAAGTCTCAAAACTCAATTATATACAATAAAACTTTCTTTATTACACCCACTACTTTCTCTTTGTCTCATGCTACAGTAAAGCTGATCACTCGCCAGGACGTGATATAAATGACAATTATTCCATTTATGGAAGTGCTGCATAACAATCATCCCCAGTATGGTGTGTGAGCCTGTTATGCAAGGTCAAGAGAAGTTGGAGGAGTCATTGTTTAATTGCAGCTGACATAAAGAACCTTTCACTGTTGCCATAGCGAGCAGTTGCTCATGTACCTACTGTACATGCATTCAATCCCTAGGAGGAGGATATTCGTTAAGCTCTCTTAGTGAGTGTGTGCAACAATCCAGTAATCATCAACAAGAGATCTAACCAATCAAGAGGTTATTAGACAAGAAGTGGCCATTTAAAAAGCACCTCTGCCATCAGATGTAAACAGAGAAATGACCTCACATCATACAAGATATGATGCAAATATGGACATCAAGACAAGCATTTTGCAATTGGTCATACAGGTTATGATAAATGTGAATGAAACTGATGCAATAGCAAGAACAGAACTAAACTATTGCAATTTCAAAAACATATTCACTCACATCCATAACATCCCACTCTCAATGTTATAATAAAATAATAATAGTCTATTAATAAGTTTTACATTGCACAATCTTTCCAGTAAGGCAAGGCGAGACTACCTGATTTGTATAGCATGTCTCATACACTGGGTAAGTCATAAAAGGGCAGTGAGATATTAAGATGAGCTGCTGAAGTAGTAATCCTGAGAGGAAAATAACAGAAGAAAGAGCTTGGAAGAAAGAGTAAGAAATAATGACCAGTAACACTGAGAGGACATATTGAGCTTCTCCATTTATCTCATCTTTACACCAAGAACAAAATATTTTAGATTCTGAACAGAGGAACGAACTCAAGTGGCTTTGTTGACGGCATGATCATTTTCTGTAATGCAGCATATGACAAGGACACACTATATTAATAATACCTTGGGCTGATTTACAAAGGTGCTATACACACATAGCCACAATTATTTTTATTTTTATTTTGAAAAAGAAAAAAACTTTACACAATCCCTGCTTCTTTCTCTTTCAATCCCCACTTCCCTCCTTTTTTCTAACATTTAATTTCTTACATTTTCCTCATTATTTCCTCTGCCTTGGTCTTGCGCTTGCTGATGTGCATTCCCTAAATTTCATGGAAGAAAAAAAAAGCCAAACTACTCTTTATACCAAAAGAAAAAAGACCACAAGGGAGTCAATAAATTCTGTCCCCATTTATTTTCTTGCACTTCTCTTTTACTCTTTCACTCACTGTGCCCAGGAGAGAGAATACAACAGAATAGTATCATTTATTAAGAGAAGGATGGACACAAAGCAACAGACACAGATCTAAGGAAAAAGATACAGTGACCTGGACGTCAAGGTTGACTAAGCAGAAACTTCTGACAAAACGTGCCTAGAGGAACAGACAAAACTCTCTCTTTTTCTCAAACACACATACATATGCACAGAAACACAAACCTCAACTCTTCCACTCAGGAAACTAAATTGTCCAACCGAATCATCCCCATAGGTGCTTACTTTACTCTGTGCCTCTATTCGTTCTCATTGTATCTTCATCTCTGGATTTGACTGTTTTTTTCTCTGCTTCTCTCTATCTCATTTCACTCCCCTCTGACTGAGTTAGACTTAATTAACCTTTATGAAAGTGGGAAGCAAAATATTATAAAGACATTATAGTCTGATTCAATGAGAGTTCTGACTGAAAGAAAATCTTTTGAAACCTTCTGGATTACCAGGCGCTTTTGAAAGTTGTGCAAGTCTGTGAGTTGTTGCTGAACATTTACAGACACACAACTTATGTTTGAAGCTTGTCATATGTCATACAGCATGTAATGGTGTTATGGTAATTATGAGATTCTGACATGTAAAGAGAATAAAGATTTCATAGTCAATCAACATTATCTCAAAAGTGAACAAATAGACTCAGTGATAAACCATAGGTTATGTGTGATAAATCATAGGTAATTATGAGAGTTACAGGAGATTATAAATAGATTATTATCTGAGATAGACGTTACTATAACAGTATAGTGTTTGAAGCTATAAGATAATTTGAAAGGTGAACACACATTTATTACTAGCCCAGCTTATCAGGGATATGAGGGTGATCCTTGTATTTATGCTTTAATGAATTAACTGGAATTTTAATCAATGACTGGATCATTTGGGAAAATTCTCCAAAATAGTGTTACTTTGCTAACCACAGGCAGATGAAAAGCTATTATCTCTCAAACTGTGAATTAATTCATTTAAAGTATCTCATATAATTTAGATGAAAAGCCAGTGGTGAGTGCTGATGAGGGAGCATTTAACTGTAACATATCATAGAAGTGTCATACTGTAGTATGCTATCAAATACCTTTCATAATGTAAATCTAGATTGTAAAATACTTCAGAGTATTAAAGTATGTGCTGCTGTGACCATCATGTATGTCATACATGCAAACAAGGACAAAATCATCCTAGACTAAAAATACAGCGTTATCTTTCTGAGTATAACTAACCAATCACATACCAAGACACCTTAAGAATAATGATTTTTATATGTGTTTGATGTTTTAATACTATGTAATAGAAATAACCATTTTCATAACATTAAGCTTCTCCGGCCATCCAACCTACTGTGAATTCAAATCAGCTACAACTCTGCAGCTGTGCGGCAAAGCCTTATGACAGCATCCTCACTATGAGAGAAACATTAGATTTGGCAGGATCCTGCAGTGAATTTCAATATACTTATCAAAGTATAACAACAGCATATTAATAACTTAAATGCACTCAGTTTAAATAATTGCCAAAGACAGAGTGATAGAAAGAAGTAGAGGGAGGAAAAGCGGGGAAGGTCTTTAATTAATGCATATATGTGATGTACATCAGATCTGATTAAGGTGCTGCACTTCTTGTTCAGAATACAGAACTGAAGCAGAAAATTAATTTAACATGAAGCTCATTTTAAGATAATCTACTGTCGGTCCTCATACGCTCCACAAGACAAATGCTTGCCTGCACTCAGCCTGACTGAGGTCTATAGGGACCCCTTCAACCTAATAACAAAGTAACTGCGCCAATTCAAACAAAATGAGTTAAAAACAGACTTCAGTTCCCATTATGCTTTGCTCAACTCACACCCATGTGTGAAACCCGCCATGTTTCAAATTCCTTGGATGAGACCTGTCAAACCCATGAGGGGTCCCACTACTCAACCGTGGCGTCACTGAGGTTATAAACACCTGAGATGCTTCCAGTTGTGCCTACAGCTACCATAGGAAGTAGGAAATCCCAATCTGGCTGGATAAGTAAAGTTTTTTTTTTGTGTTCCACTGAGTGTGTCACTGGATCTCGAAGAAGAATGCTGACCAACCCAGCACTCTCTTTCCTGTAGAAGTGAAGACAAAGGATAACCCCACTTTCCCTCAAGTTCATCCATTTTCCAAACCTTTTAACCTACATAGGGTCACAGGAGGGCTGGAGCCAATCCAAGCTGTCACTGGGCAAGAGACGAGGTAGATCCTGGACAGGTCGCCAGTCCAATACAGGGCTAACATACAGAGACAAACATCTATTCACCCTCACATTAACACCTACGGGCAACTTAGGGTCTCCAGTTAACCTAAGCTGCATGTTTTTGGTCTACCCACGCATGCATAAGGAGAACACGCAAACTCCACACAGAAGGGCCCCAGCTGGCCAGCAGGTTCAAACCCAGAACCCTCTTGCTGTGTGGTGACAGTGCTAAACACTGCACCACCGCCCTTTTCTTCAAGTGTTTACATATAATCACTTTCTGTCCTTCATTTGGCTGGTAGTCAGCAAAGGTTTATTGATTGGCACCGCAGCAGTGCAAGATGACTTTGCTGAGTGACTACTGGACTGATAAAGCCTACAGCTGTTTGTCTGCTTGCTGCTTGTCTTTAGCCGAGAACAGTAGAACTATGCTGAGAAACACAAACAACAAAACTTGAACAAGATCATCTTCAACATCATTCAGGTTAGCTGCTCGTGAGGTCTGTGTTTGAGCTCACTGCTGATTCCTCAAACAACTGACAGCCAACCAGTTTAAATTAATTTCACACATATGCATGCACTTTATGATAGGTGATGAAAGAGCTGATTTCCAGTCACTGTTGTATCAGGAACCAAAACAAATGTTGCAGGCGAAAGGATATATTTACTGTAATGCAGGCAGCAGTGGATGATTACCATCATTATCTCAGTGTGACCACAAGATGAAATTTCATATCTGAAAATATTCAAGGCTGTTATTTTGGGGGCTTAATCATCAGTGTAAATGCTTTGCCTTCCAGTAAACCATTTGCTGCAAATAAACTTCAGCGTCAGTTTAATTTGCGTCTCTCACTCGCCCACTCGCACCTTGCTCTTTTTTAAAATAGTTGAGTAGTTAGTCACATAGATTTTGTTAACAAATTAGCAAACAATTGGTTTGCATCTGTTGCAGAGAAAAAGGAAAACCATTGATAATGTTTTTATCTGCTTTTAGTTGCCTCAATGTGCAGCTGTTTCAATATTTATACTTTTAATAAGCTTTACTTTCACTTTATGTCTTGTGAAGGTTATTAAATAGTTGAGCAGTTCTATTAGCATTTCTTTAGATTACAAAAATTACATTTTTCTGTGAGATGGGGGAGACAGATCTTCAATAGATTAACAGTGTTGCAGATGGGAGTGATCAGAATCTTAGTAGCACCTTGTCGGAGTGGGCAGGCAGTAATGGCTGGAAATCCTTCAAGAGCAGAGGGAAGCAGTACTGAAAGGTCTTCTAGGTCGTGCCTGCTAAAGAAACACTATGTAAAATTATGAGACTTCAGCACCATTCCACGCATAACTATTGCTGCTGTTGTCTAATGCAGCCATCAAGTCTAAACACTCTAGACCAATAGTGGTTTAGTAGCCCTGATGCTCAAATCTACATGTTTTACTACATGTAAAACCATGTCAGTTACAAGTTTTAAAAAGTTTTTTGTTTTTCACTAATATTTAGTAATGTATGAACCGTGGGACTCCGGAACACACATATGCATTTGTTGCACATTAAAGGTGCACCTCATAGCCTATGACCTAAATTCTGATTGTTTGTCTGGGATCTGGGAAGTGGCTCATCATGACAGATGGTCAACACCTTGATTGGTGTGAATGCTCCTTTATAAATAGAACTCTGAGCTCGCTCTCTCTCTCTCTCTCTCTCTCTCTCTCTCTCTCTCTCTCTCTCTCTCTCTCTCTCTCTCTCTCTCTCTCTCTCTCTCTCTCTCTCTCTCTCTCTCTCTCTCTCTCTCTCTCTCTCTCTCTCTCTCTCTCTCTCTCTCTCTCTCTCTCTCTCTCTCTCTCTCTCTCTCTCTCTCTCTCTCTCTCCTGTTTGAGTTGCTGGGTTTGTTTGAGCTTTGGTTATTTATATTCTTGTTTCATCTTACAAATACACATACACACACACATCCATACATTACAAGCATTACTGATGAATTGACATACATAGTTACTTTAGTTTAATTCAATAAAGGTATGTTTTCTAGTTTAAAGTCATGTGTGGCTCCATCTTTTGTCCTACCTCTGAGCTAGGTTGTGACAATGTTAACCTGATTGGACATTCAGCAACAATAATACAATTCTTACTGCTGTAATCTGTCGTGTGAAATTCCAGTGTTTGATCTGTCACTCAGGACTATTAGGTAAGATAAGTGGAGCAATGCTTTGTGTTTAAACATTCAGTGCTGGTCTGCATCACACACACTGTAAACAAGAACATCTGGTTAGATGCAGCTCTCAATGTTTTTTTTTTTTTACATCAAAATCAAAAACAAGATGGAAAATAAATGGGAAATTATTGCTCTCTCTTTGTCACATCCAAACCTCCCCACCCCCCTTTTTTTCTCCCCCTATTTACACTGATCTCATAAAAGACTTCTGTGGACTCCAAATGAGAGAAATATGTTGTTGAGATGGATCATTTTAATCACTTCAGATGTAAACTGTTTGGTAATGACCACATGTTAATAGAATATCTGCCATAGGATATTGCAAAGCATCAAGGCATCATATGTTTGTCCTTAATAATTCAGGAAAACACAACCTTAACAGAATGCAATCTCAATAAAATCAGCTCTGATATTTGCATGTATCTGCTTGTGTGTCTTTATATTTGTGTGTGTGCAGGTTTCTCTGCTGACCATCAAAGCACAGGGCAGCTTTTAGTAAGAATCCATTAGTCAAGCAGCATCTACATCAAGCCCAAACTGTCAGCCGAGAGTAAAGAGAGACTTAGCTGAGAGTTCAAAGATAAAAAACAGTGAACAGACTCACATCTGTAATGTCATGATGAAAAGCTAACTGGACCGGTTCCAATCGATAATAACATGCTGACTGACTGGATGTCAGGATGTTGCTTTGGGCTTGTGCATTACAGGCTTACATCATGGAAGAGTATCTTGGGAAGAGACTTTTATCAATACTCTAAATTTACTTGATGTAAGACTCTCTTCAAGATTATAAAGATTATTATGATTAATATGAGGCTTCCAATGATGGACATTCCCTTTAAATTATGGAGCATAGGTGATACAATGCTTAACCAGCAAAAGAGATAAAGAAAAAAAAATGTTTCTTTTATTTGGAAAATACAGTAGACTGTTTAAAACTTTAAAACCCCTCAAAATGTACAACAAGAGATGTCAGAGACTGTCTGCTCAAGAAAAATGATACAATAGGACGTAATGTCTGTCACCCTAAAACAACATAGTAGTTATGTTTGAGTGACAGATGCCATTTAGCTGCCATAATCATTATGACGTGGAGCATTGGTGCAGTTCAGATGACTTACACAGTATGTCGACAAATGTCCACATTCAGAGTTGGTGGGTGGAGGCATTAAGTTTCTCTGACCTTAACCAAATGATCATTTTAACCCAAACATTGATCTTTCCCTAAACTTAAGTGGTTTTTATGCCTAAACTTAACCAGACCTTAACCACAGCATTGTCACATCATAAAACATGTTTATATTTTAACACTGGTGTTTTGTTAATAAAAAACGTGAATGGTCAAACCATAGTCATAGTTGGCCGTTTAAGTTAGAGGACTTGTTGTCATTTAATGATTATTATTAATTGAATAAAGTTTGCTTTTGTTACTTTCAAAATTGATATTTCTGCTACAACTTTATCAAGGACAATCTAGTAACCCCATTTGAAATGCAGTGATACAACACAGGGTGGTGAAAATGAAAGTGCAAGGAAATATGTGAAAAAAGTAAGGAGGGAGGAATGAGTATATGATAGATAGGAAGATAACTTAGGTGAAAAAGATGAGAGAAGGAGACGGTTTGAAGGATTAGGAGCAAAAGAGAAAATGAAATAGACAATCGCCACAGAGAAGACACAGAGCCTGACAGGGGAGAGATGTTCAGAGAGGTGTCCCTCTCTCTCATTGAGATGGGAGGAGGAGGACAGGAGAGCGATGGAGAGGGAATGAATAAGAGATGGGGTTTGCTTCTCCTGTAGTGGAACTCATCTGGATTCTATCCAGTATTCATGTCTACAGCTTTGGGATTGACAGGCAGCATCTCATTCATATGAACAGACAGGTTGCACTAAATATTGCAGTGCTGAGGAGATGAAGCAACAGACACACACACACACACACACACACACACACACACACACACACACACACACACACACACACACACACACACACACACACACACTCTTGCATCTGGTTTCACAGATAGGTACACTCCTACAATAATCAATACTTCATTAGTAGATACCCAAATACACACGCACATAATCAACTGCACTTGTTTTGGCTGACAGGCACATCCTCATTCTAATAAATAGTTTATTAATATATACCAAGACACACACACGAGCGTGCACACACACACACGCACACACACCTTAATTTATGAAACAAGAGTAGGAAATTCATCCTTGCAGCTACATTTAAAATGTAACTAAACTGCAAATCACTCACCCCATCCCCAACAGAAAATAACAAAAATCAACACCTAATTTCCCTCTCTTGGCGTTTTCTTAAAGGAAAAAAAGTGATTGGTGCATCAGTTGGTGGTATAAGTAGAAACTGGCACTGATAAAGAAGCTGCATTTGCTGTAATTGAATCCATATATTTGCATTGATGAGCCGAGAGGAGGCACTAATGAAGGGAAATAAATGAAAGCACAGGAAGAGAAAGCAGTTAATGGGGATGGGGGGGTGGGGGGGGGGGGGTGGATTTGCAGCAAATGTAATATGTTGATAACACCCTTTCTCTATTTTACAACTCTGAATCTATCCCATGGTGATAGTGCAGCTGTGGTGATTGTGTGTTATCTGTCTGTTCCTATGGGGAAACAAGGGATAAGTTCAGGAGGTAGAAGAGATGGATGTCTTTTCTTCACTCCAAGTGCATTACACTTAGATTACTTGACATCTATTAAATTAATAACCAACTATTTAGTTTGAAATCATTGCTTAAGACTGACCTCTTCGCATTGGCTTTTAATCCTAGTTGAGCTTGACATCCTGAATTTTATTGTGTATGTGAATGTGTTTTTATATCATAGTTTATCATACTCATAATTGTTCTTTTATTTTATCTTGTGTCTTCAGCTTGTAAAGCTCTTTCAACTGAGATTGTTGAACGTGCTATACAAATAAACTTTGACTTGACTATTTTGATAATCAATTAATCATTTTGTGTTGATATTTATGAAAAAAGTCAAAATGATCTGATTCCAGCCTCTCAAACGTGAATATTTTCTGACTTATTTATTCCTCTGTGATAGTAAATGGAATTTTCTGATAGATGAATCAATAATGAAAATAACAGATAGCTGCAGCCCTATTTGCACTTATTCATCACTCCATCATTCCCTCATTTGTCTACTGTTTTATCCCTTTTCACCATCTGTCTCTCTACCTCAGTTCCCCTCTGAGATCAGAGTACACAGTCATTCTGTTATACTCAGATAATCTCTTTCTTATCCAGTGTCAACTCATTTAAAATGACAGTTCATTGGACAGCTACTCTTCTGGGGATGGGATGGAAAAAAAAGAAGCATGCACACAACTTAACAACTTTTGTTTCCTCGTGGAACCAAAAAACTACAGCTCACGTCTGACTTTGTGAGGAAAAATAAAAGAATTTTATATGTGGCCTGGAGAAATTTAATAAAAGTACAAACACTAGCTAATGTACCTTTACATACCAAATAGATTCCTTTGTGTATGTGTCTTTATCCTCATTTGCTTTTAAACCACAACTGCAACAAACAAATCAAGGAGTTTGCTTTCCTTTGTCCCCAGTAGACCCAGAGGGTAGAGCAGTGAGTCATTCAGTACAGGAACACACTGAAAAAAACAACAACAAAAACAAACGTGTGGACCATGTTTACCTCCATGAATGATGCAGGGCCTCGGGCAATTACTAATAAGTTGCATCATCACTCCATAGTAGTTTCATCAAAGCACATTGATGTTATTAGTTTCCAAGTTTGAAAGTTTAAACCAAAGTGCCTTTACAGGGTAAAGTATTGATTTCAAACAATACAACCAAGGTATAAGTTTGGACAAATCATCTAGCTCCAAATATCTAATTAGCCAGACTTTCCAACCAAATTCAAAAATGATGGGTTAGAGTCATGCTCCTGCTGCTAAACAAAGAAGATGCCATTTGTTGTCGACTGCTTATTGTCTGAATGTCAACGCAGCAGAAGCATAAGCATAGCACCTCGCATTATCGTTGATCAAAGAGTAAAGCTTTCAAAGACTAATTCCTCATGAACACATGCAGCTCTTAAACACATAACAGCTGTGATCTCATTTCACACCATCTTAGAGGAAGCAGGAAGTCTTACTTGGGAACAAAGTTAGGAAACACAAGAGGGATAGGAATATAGGATTGGAAAGGAAACAAAATAGAAAGAGCAGAGTGGTACAATTAAAGCTCTCCTATTTAAAAAGAGGGGGAAAAAAAGGCTTGAGTGAATGGAGTCGCTGCTTCCAGAAGCTTGTCACTGCTGGAAGTGTTCCGGCCTCACCTCTGGCACAAACCCTCATGAATTCTGCTTTAAGTGCCTCAGAGGAGACCACGCAGATAGGCGTCTTCCATAGCCACCATTCTGCATGGACTGCCAAGATATGCCTGACATTAGACACCGGTAGCTGTGACATCACTTCCTGCTTCACAGTCAGCTGGCTGGTCAATGAGCAAGAAGCTGTTACTATCTGTTGGAATAATTTGACATGATTTTCCAGCTAGGCATGCAGCTAGCTGCAGCACATGTGGCTGGGATTTACTGCCATTCCCAAGGACTGGAATGAGCTCCTGGTAGCTCCTAACACCTCTGAGGGACTCTCCAGATCCATTTCATCAGCTACTCAGAGCTTTAAATGGCTGGAAGAGAAGAACTCACAGTTTACCCATCATCTGCCACTCACCGACCCTCAGAGAGGGGATGTGGTGAGGTGTAAAATCTTGACGGCAAGGTGAATAGTGTGTCACCGGTACAGAGCATCCGTAGCACCAGTCGCCTCTACTTCTTAGGCTGCTTCAGCAGAAACAACGCAACACCACCACCCTCATGACGGAAAAATGCGGATTCAGAGCACCTATAGCCTAATAGCCTTATATACTGTGGGCTCCACACATATTCAGGTCGGCATGTCCGGACTAGCTGGCTAACTTTATGTTTATTTAGCGGCTGTGCGTGTGATTACCCACAAAGTCCAGTGGATGGCTCTAATAACCTTAGTGATATTTCTTTCTCAATAAGCATAATACACCAAAATGACTGTCAGAGAAACACAGTTCCAGATCCATACTAGCAAAAATGTCTTAGTGACATCTCAGCTTGTTCAGTCTTTTTGAGACATGCAATATTAAGCTCAGTTCAGATCAATGTTTTGCAACAAGACTGGATGCAACTCTGATTGTAAACATTCTTAAACTGGATTGTTCCCATCAAAGCAAGCACACAGACACAGATGACCATTACCATAGCAACAACACACTTGCATGTATACACCACTACTCCTGCGCTGACACATTAGGGTGGTTTTCTGTGTTTTTACCTGGCAAGGCAAAAAGAAGGAATTGGATGACAGTGACACTGAGTTGCTAGGGTTTACACTTATCAATAAACAGTAAACACAGTGAGCTAGTCTAAATCTGTTCCATATGTCACAGACATGAACAAAATATAAAGTATCATCTCTACTGGTCAGTCTGCACAGTGTATGCCAGGTCAGGGAGCGTGGAGAATCGGTGACACAGAGCTTCTGTTTTTGACTCTTCATTTCTGTCTGTGATATTAGTTCAAACCATGACTCCTACCTGTTGTTCTACCTGTTTCCACACAGATATTTGGTGTTGTTATTTTCTTTATTTGTTGTCAGTTTCCCTCCTGACAGTTAGTTTGGACTGTGTTTGGCTCGTTTGGGGAACTTTGTTTTGTCTGAAGGGATTTTCTTCACTCGGAGGGGTGACAGCAGGGGTTTAACTGGCAGAATAATCAATATACACAATATAAAAAAAACATCCTGTGAGAAGTAGCACCAACCAGACACATTTCTGTCAGAAGGAAAGCTGCTTTCACCTCACATATCATTTATTCTTCACAATTGAGCACACTATTTAACCTGAATCCATCTACACTAAATATGAATTAAATTTATGATGAAATTATATGAAACATAATATTATTGAAGGCCATCATCAAAGTCAAACTCTAAGTAGAAGGACATAGGCTGGCAGCTGCAGCAGCACTGCAGCAGTGACACTGTCTGTTTGAACACTGCAAGTGTGTGAGCCACGGCAGTTCAGCAACACACACTCACTGCTGAGGTAGAGGCAGTACACCAATCTGTGTAAGGAGTTGGAAGCTGGGGATATACCAGCTTTGCTTACTCATTTCCTCAACAATTTTACCAACTGTTGTGCTCTGTGCTGTTTCCTGATTGGCTGAAGAGAAATAGCCACTGCTGATGCACGACACTGATGGTGAGGATGTCATACAACTTCATGTCAAAAAACCCGAACTATTCCTTTAAGGGCTACACAAAAAAGCTAATTAAAGACATCACCAAGAGCTCTAAAAAAGTTTAATTTTTTTTTTTTTTTTTTAATTATATCACATTTTATAGTCTCAAGATGAGTTTAGATTATGTCATACAAGTCAATATGTGGCCATGTCCATGTCAAGGAATATTGTAATAGGATAATGGAAAGGTGCGTTTTAAATCAGTTTATGAAAGGTTTATATCCTGTTAAAAAAAATGATCTTCTGTGGTTGTGGATGATGTTACCTGGGATATGTAAGCTTGAGTTTGTACTAATTGTAGTCTAAATTATAGACTGGGCAATGGAGACATGGGTATATACCTGGCAGGGAGGGTCAAACAAAGTGACACTATTGGTTGCATTTTTGGAAATGTAGGATTGAGTGTTTTTGAAACTCAATCCAAGCCAGATACAACAAATCTGAATTTCCCAACGTCTGTAGCTTCAATTTTGAACTCTCTATTTAAATATATCTATTGTGAGCCTCACAACCTTAACCACCCATTTAAGTTATGTGATTCATATGATTGTGGTTACAGTCATGATTAATACAATTGCATATCAGTAGGATAATGATGCTTCCCCAAAACCCCTCTTCAGTCATCCTATACAATATATACCATCAAATCCTGCAGCGTATCTTTCTTTCTTTGTCTTTCAAAAAACATTATAAAGATTCTAATGAGCCCTCTTGGGGATATGACACTCCCATTATCTTCAGTCTGGTGGGCTGACGGAGGCCTGCTTCAACCTTTCACGGTTGATGAGACAGAAGATGCCAGTAGTCTGTTGAATGCTGTTTTGTGGTGTCATAAGGAAAAGCTCTGTAAGCAAATCAGTTTGACATCAAATTAAAAAGACCATCCCCTTCTTCAGAAATGATTTTACAGTACAGCTGTGCAATCGTTGGTGACATTTGAAGTGAAAATGTATTTTCCTTTTTCCTGCTCAGAAGTGAATCATAATGACAGCCTGAGTCAGTTTTGCCTCACAACCATACTCCATAGAAGCCTTATTTTAGTGCACACATCATCAAAATGACACTTCTTAGCTGCTGTTTGGAAAGCAGAGTGGAGAGGCTTATTCAACATATTTCACTCAGCCACTGAGGTCATTCAGTCTTTATGCTTACTTCCCATTAGCAGTTGGCCACATTTGATACTATATGTGATGCAATCCACTCTTAAAATCACAGCAACACTCATATTAAATAAGTGCTTGAGGCTTTTTAATGACTCTCCCTGGATTTAAATGTTGATGACTGCTGGAAGGACTTTCACGCCTCACACACAACAATGATCCTCTCAGGGCAACAGAAGAGCTTGGTAACATTTCAGAGGCATTCTGTAAATGCTCATTTATCTTGGATGAAGTTCTGGGAACCACAGGCCACTTCTGGGTTTTGAAAGATGACGTGAGTAACAACAGAACACACAAACAGAAACCGCCTTGACAGCCATTCAGTGGGCGGCTAAATTAAACAAAAAACTTCACAACTGTTGTTAAAGGCTGTCAAGTAGCATATCCACGGGCATCATAACCATGAAAAATGACATGAAACAATCACAACAACAAGAGCTGATTGCTCTTCCTCCAGAACCACAGCTGAATAATCAGAAGATCGGCATGTGTCCTTGGGCAAAATACCAAACCTGAGATTGTTCTCTATTGTCAGCATAAGTGCGGAAGTTAGTTTAGATCTTGATGAGCACCTTGCATGTCAGCCTCTGCCATCACTGTGTGAATGGGTGAATGATGACATGTATTATAAAACACTTTGAGTAGTCAGAAGACTAGAAAGCTGATATATTATTACTATTACTAAACACTAGGGGTGGGAATCCCTTGGTACTTCACGATGCAATTACATTCTGATTCAGAGGGCTACAAATCCATTCTTACACGATTATTGATGCATCTCGAAGCATCTCACGCACTCATAAATACACACTCTGTTTTATCTAGGAAGTACTTTAAAAATCTGAATTTCAACATGCATGTTAAACATAAATGTCTTTACATTAAAATAAGTAGACCAAAATAAGTCAATAGTATAGACCTAGTAGGGGTGAACCTCACCTGCCTCTATGAGAGTAGCAAACTGAGGGTGGAGTGCAGTGCTGTTAGTTATCATGTCTCCAGCAGTGGAGAGCAGCCTCTCTGCTGTACTGTTAGCTCAGGGACAGACATTACTGTCCAACATGCTGAGCAGCTGCAGGGTTGCAGAGGTAAGACAGACTGAGCACTGAGTTATTTTCCTCACCTCCGAGTTTACGTTGTTTAATGCTGCAGTGTGTGTTGGTCAGCTGCTCTCGTTAGCTGCGCTGCTCCACTAATGTTAATGTTAGCTGAGTGACCGCATTGAAAGTTCACAGTAAAGTTAGTTAGTCTTTCAATCAAAAAATGCACCAGTCGCTTCTTTTTTAAGATGAACTACAGATGAACTCTTGTGTTCATGTCCGGCTAGTGCACTGCCCTCACAGTTTGGTTCTGCCTGTGTGATCCGTCTACATCAAGTTATTGGTGTGCAGGTGGTCAAGTGGTTAGGGCATAGACATAATATATACGTATATTATATTTATGGGTTAGGGCGCATGCCACATATGCAGCGGACCGGATCCCAGCCAAAAGGACCTTTGCTGCATGTCACATCCCCCTTCTCACCCGTGATTTCCTGTCTCTCAGCTGTTAATAATCAGGTTATTAACTAACGTTTAAATAATCCATTCTTGACTTTTGGGAATCGATGCAGAGCTGTCCACATCCACACATATAATCATGACATTTCCACACCCCTACTAAACACAGTGCATTACACTTATGTAATTCCAATGCTATTGTGAATTAAATATGTATAGTAAATAGATATTTATTTTAAGTAGTCCTCCACACAAATCCAAAAACATCATTCATGCTGCAGCAAATGTGAAAGCTTTCATAAGGTGTGAACAGTACGGTTGTGACTAATACTAACCCTACTGATTATCCGTCAGTTATTTTTTCAATTAGTCATTGCATTTATAAAATGTCAGAGAATACAAAGACATTTCTGTCACAAATTCCTGATGCCTTAAGTGACATTTTCAAAATTCATACTTTGTTCAAATTCAGCCCAAAGCCAGATGATACTCACTTTACTATCACCCAAGAAAGAAATGAAGAAAATTCTCACATCCTCACAAATAATGTATATTTGCTGTGTTTGCATGATAAATGACTTAAACAATTTATATTATTAAAATTGTTTGATTATATGTGTCAAGCCACTAATTGATGGTATTTATGCTAATTTGTTTGTATGTACTCTGACCTTGATGTGACCCAACTGCAAAGTCTACTCCACAGCATTGAGCTAAATGGCTTCTGTATAGGTGCACTATGTATACTGGGATGCTATGAGCAGAATCAACAGTTACTAACAACTTGCCAGAGAATGAATCAAGGTGCAACCTGGGTTAATGCAATGAAGTACATTGTCCTCTTGATATTTGGGCAGATAAAATTTTCTTCAGGAACTTCTTGGCTTTGTCACTTGAACATAACCATCTTGGGGCTGATTCAGTGATTCAGTTATTTTTTTGTCAAAGATCCTCAAACTAGCTCTGCTTATAACCTCTGACTAATAACAAAGAAGAGCAAACAATATCAAACTACAAGTGAATTTATTCCACATACACTTAAGACACACACACACACACACACACACACACACACACACACAAAGAACAGAATATTTTCTCTCCTTTTTTTCAATCAACCAGATGTCAACTATCAATGTCTTGTGAATAAGCATATTCTCGTATTTGTATGTCTACACTGTCTCAGCTGTACACATTTCTGTAGCCAGAAAAAGCCCTAAATAAAAAGTCACAAAGGTACATAGGGAGAGAAACACAAAGCCACCATTTACAAATATTAATGTCACTAAAACAAATTGAAGTCTCATTGCACTGTAATGAATATCAGAGGCTTTCTAGTCAGTAAAGAAAAGGAAAAAAAATCAATGTTCCCTTTGGCCATATCTATCGTGCTCTGACTTAACTGGCAGCAAGAGCACCTCTGGTATTTTACCCTGATCAATGATAAATAAACAAGGCCAGTCACTTCTGTTCTTCAGATTAACAGGAGGTGTGCTGAAGATGTATTGCCTGAGAGAGTTTGCTGCTGGAAAAATAATCCCTTCCCTCTCACTCTTATTGTCTCATTATAAAAAACTAATTTTGTCTTCATTCTTAATGATGCTTGTTATGATGCAGTGAGTGTAATCTCTTATAAAGCAGACAATAGTTTCTATCACAACTGAATGTAAATCAGTAGGAGGCATTTTTTTGTATTGTTCATTCCTATGTGTTTGCTGCTGCCATATGGGTTTAGAAGTACTCATTTAAAGTGGATTTATTATGTTCATCTTCATTTTTCATTTCGACACCCATCCAAGAGGCTTCATCAGCTCTGTCTGGTGTGAAGTTCTCAGGTATTAAAATCTTATGGGCTGCTCACACATCAATGTCGCACATTAACTGCCAATGTTACCTGCGATTCTTCTGGATCTCACTGAAGAGAAATACTCAGACTTGGTGACAGAGTTAGAGTAATGTGAAAAGGTTTCAAGCACTAAAAGTAAAGTGAGGATCCCTTCAACAAGATTTTACTGATCAATTAACTGCATACAAAGTGCATTAACAGATGAAACCTGAATCAAATCAGCATTTGGTGTGACCATGCTTTGCTTTTCAAACAGCATCAGTTTTCCTCACTTGCACACAGTTTTTCAAGATATTTGGCAGGAAGGTTGTTCCAAGCATCTTAGAGAACTTGCCACGCTTCTTCTATGGATTTAGGCTGTGTGAGTTGCTTGTCTCGTCATGAAATCACAGACTGACTTGATGTTGAGATGACAGCTCTGTGGGGGGGCAAAACCATCTATTGCAGGGCTCCTTGTTCTCCTTGTAACTGAACATAGTTCTTCATAACTCTGTATGTTTGGGGTCAATGTCATACTGCAGAAAAAAATTGGGACTGATAAGACCATCTCCTTGATGGTACTGCATAATGGATGATTGAACATATGCCTAAAATATGTGTACAGTACTATATGTGCAGGGCAACATCAATACATTTTGGTAAATAAAGATGGGTAATCATGCCATGACATTTTCATGCTGTGTGAAAATCAGCCAACTTATCCAAAGTAAAAGACATTAAACCCACGGAGCCCACAGGATGGATTGTGATAACTTTGGTCATACTCTGACATTTCATCTATTTCCACTGTGAGCTTGTTAGCATGCTAACCGCTGTGCCAACACTAAGTGTAGCCTCATAGAGATGCTAGCATGGTTGTAGACTATTGTCTTGTTATATTTGTGGTGTCTATTTGATATTCTTCATGTCTCCCATATCTGAGTCCACCTCCACCATTACAATAACATAGTATTTAGTTGTGTATTGTTTTGTAGGCGGTTTCCTATTTTGCATTCTAACACACACACACACAGCCTCAGTGGAGCAGGTGTGGTCTTGTTAAAAGTTCATTCCTCTCTGCTCTGTATTCTATTGTTAATTGTGGACAGAATGAGTCCAGCAGAGAGAGAGACGGCTGATAGAATGAAACCGAGATTGGTTTTGGTCAGTAAGCAGATTAATCAAAAGCACAACCATCATCATCACAGCAGTTATGATCACCATAATTATAGAGCTGACACAAGTGGTAATCAAAATGCTGACAGCAGAGTAATTGAATTTGACAGGATTTATTTTTCCTTTATTCTTTCCATTGTTCATGTTCATTGGGATAAATTACTCTTTTTAGTAAGATACTGGCTGCATTTTAAAGATAATGAATGACAAACTTCAGTGACTGACATGTTTTCTAAAACAGATACAATAGAGGGCAACATTACTATTCAACACACACCAGCTGCTGGTTTGGGTTGTTTTTTGGCAGAAAAACAAAAAAATAACTATTACTAAAGAAACGTTGCAAGAGATTATTATATTTTTATTTTTATATTATAATACATCAATTATTTAGATGATTAACTACCCTAATGTCAATTGAAAGACACTTTTACTGTAGTTGACTCCATTATATTCAGACTTTTATTTCCAGGCATTTGCTGACAGTTATTGTACATAAACATGTTACTGATTAACTTCCTGTTTCCTGTGTGATCATTAGCTACATATCCCTTACCATATTGTCAGCTGTAATGAAAGAAAAGAAGACAGAGATGTGAGACATATTACTTCTGAGAGAGGAAATGCATAAATAGTGCAAAAAAGACAATAGATGCTTGTGAATATTGGTACGGTGATTAGACACTGGAAGATTAGTAAAATCATGAATTATCATGACTTTGCAGACCGAGAAGAGAATAGTAGAGACAAAGCTACAAGAAAAAATAAAAAAGCTAACATGTCTCAGGAGATCTCTTGTAAAAATGTAGATTAAACAACGAATGCTGCTTTTCCTCTCTAGATGACAGCACTTTGTTGAAGACTGCAGCATGCTTGAGGAAAAACACAAATGTGCAGCAAGAGAGAGCTAGGACTAAAGCAGGGTTGTGGCTATGGAGGCTGAGGTTAATGAATAAAGAAATAACAAGAATCATGTGATGGAAACCATCCCATGTTTCCTCTGGTTCTCAGATAAACAGTGGATGTGGTTTCTGACCAGAGACAGAAAATCACCAGCGACATTCAGGCTGCAGGCCAAACAGCTAATAGGCTACCCTGCTTATCAGTACACTGCACTGTCTGCCAGCCCAGAGGACACACACACACACGAGCCTGCACACTGAGACACTGAAAAAGAAATGAATGACAGAACTGAATTTCTAATTTCATATGTATGCGTGTGTGTGTGTGTGTGTGTGTGTGTGTATTTCCCAGCATAGCACAGGGCAGAGCTGCAATGCTATTTAAAGTCATAATTTCTGTTATGTAAAAAACTTTGCTTTGTTTGTACAGTATGTGGTCAATCTGCAGTCCGTTGGGTGAGGTCTGCTCATTCAGATAAGGGCCCTGTTTCCCAAAAGCATCTTACAGCTAAGTTGATCTAAGTCCCATTGTAAGTCTGTAACTGAAAGTCATGTAGAGCAGCGTCAGCGAGCAGTTTGCTTAACCTGTTATTTTTCTAGAGTTTGCTCTGTCACTGCAGCTCTTTACAAACTCACTTCACTTAATATATTCATGATGATTTTGTTACAGGGGACATATCATGCACATTTCCAGATCTTGATCTATATTCAGGGGCCCTACTGGAGTATCTTTGCATGATTTACAGTAAAAAAAAAAACCCTCCTTATTTATCTTATACTAGTTGTTTATGCCGCCCCTCAATTCAGCCTGTGTCAGAAACTGGCCATTTTTCCTCCTGGTTCTTTAAGGGACCCCTCCTGATGAGCCCCATACTGTACATCCGTTCATGTTTGAGACTGATTATGGACAACCTGAACAACACGTGGAACAATAACCTTAGCAACAAAGGCTTTGGAAAAGACAGCTGTCAGAAGTAGAGGTAACTTTCCAAAGCCCAAAGAGCAAGCTGAATCCTGGTTTTTGACTTTCAGAGAGCATTTTACATACATTCATGTCAAGTCTCTCTGCACCGAAGCGCTATGAATCCGCAGTAGGTCTAATTTTGACTGAGCAGTTTCAAAGTGGCATAAAGCTGATCAGAGCAGATCACACTAGACAGGAAGTCAGACACAGAATCAGCATAAAAGTTGTGCATCCTCCCGATCATATTTCAACAACAAACGGACAAATAAGGAGAGAATTTATCTACCTAGCCTACTGTCCCACGATAGAAGCAGAAAAATGAAAATGACAAATTGATTAAATTTGAGCAAGTTAACAAAATCGGACTGTTTAGTTGTGCTGCTACTGCAGTAATTACGGTAGCCTTAAGGTACTTGTTTGGATTTGATTGAGCTGATGTTATTACTGCATTTTAACGTAATTTAAAATGCAGATTGCTTTCCCAGTGCACACTCCACTCCGCTGCTGTAATGCTCCCAGTAGGGTAGGATACCGGGCAGAGGACGGAGCAAAACCGTGGCACAGCCCTACTGTGGCATAGATGCTCTGGTGGAAATCTCAGGTCAGAAGCATTTCAATTCCATATGTTCTCACAAAAACACTACCTGGGTGACACCGTTATTGACTTTGCACAAACAGGGCTCTAACATGGCGCTTCACAGTTATTTAAAAAAAATATTGTCCCAGTTGTGAAAGAACTGTTACAGGATTAATGAGTCAGTGAAAGAGTGAAAGTAAGAGAGAATATGTGAAGGGGATGATAACACGAGAGAGAGAAAGGCAAAAACAAAGAAAAAGGAAAATGTTCTTTAAAGGACCAGTGTGTAAGAATTAAGGGGATCTAGTGGTGTGGTTGCACCCCTACTCCCACTCCTCATTCAAGCTAGGCTACTGTAGAAACATGGCGGGCTCTGTGGAAGAGGACACGCTTCTTATGTAGATATAAAGGCTGCATTTTAAGGTAACAAAAATACAGTGATTCTTGTTTTCAGGTGATTGCACTCTAATTAAAACATACTATTATACTCTATTGCAGGTATTGCGCTAGATGTCTGAAAATATGGCTGTGAAATAAAAAGATGCAAAAAAAAAGGGAAAGGGGGAGGAGGCACGAGCACAGAGGAGAAACAGAAGACTGCAATGGTAATGACTCAATGGAAAGACAAGCAGGACAAACTACACACTTTCCTTCTTCTCTTGTCTTTCTGTATATTCTATCAGTCTCGTTTACTCTTTGCTTAGAGCCACACTCTTCCACTTTGTAGCAGTTGCCTTGTTTCCAGGTTTTCTCCTCATTATAAATGACTAAGATGGGATGTGTACATTTGTGAAGGCAATACAACATAGAGCTCCTGTCAACTAGCACAATTAACCATGAATCATTATTGACACGACTTGAATCTCCCTGTTTCTCAGTCTAGCCAAGAGAACAAAGAAGCACATGCAAACTTTGAGTTCATCAACAGAATGAGATTAAGTCAAATGTGAGAAAAAAAACCATTAGATTATTTTCAGGCAGCATTTTTATGGCCATAAAATAAATGAAAGCGATGTTTAATTGTGCAAGATATATATTTTCACTCAAATCACCAATTTGCTTCTTTTGTTTACTAATACTGCCATTATTAACATGATCTCCTGTAAGGACAGATCCCATCTTTACACTATATTTATGTATATACTGGTCTAAGGATGATGGTAAATAGAGTTATCACTGTCAAGAATTAGTGTCTTTCCAGAGAATGAGTCAATAAGTTAGTGCTTTCATCTGCCCAATCTCTTTCTATCTTTCCACTTGCCATACACAAGCAAGTGAATCTCAAACTGGATTCTGTATTATCTTTAAATAAGAAACTTGCATGGAATGAAAGATTTTCAGCTTATCAAGGTGCAAAGTCATATCTCACTGATTACTCTCCCAGCTTCTTATTCACACACCTAATAAAAATGCACTTTAATATTGACAGTGCATCAAAGATGTGTATAATAGTAGGATACTGTTACCCTGCAAGTCCGTGTCTCTTAGAAGTGGAAATTATGTTTGGATGCTAGAAATTAAATTAGTGCCTGAACGATTTGTCGGGCCGGCCGATATTATCTGCTGATATGAGTCTTTCACATACTGGTATCGGCGTACATGTTTTCTGATATGAAAACTTTTTTACAGAACATATAATGTAGAAATTGATGCATGAGGTGATTTAGACATGGTGTTATGAAGTGGTTTGTCCAGCAGAGCGCACTTCGATTTGATTGTTCACAATACTGTCAGCTGCATAAGTCCATCCCTGACAACATGTCACTGATGCTTTTCTCATGTTTGCTATGTTAGCTAGCTGTAGTTTGTCAGTGAATCTGTCAAATATCCTGCCTCCATTACATATTTTTGTCACAAGTGTTTTATAACAACATTTGAGGGATCACTGCATTTAGAATTGTGTACATATTCTGTATAACATTATTGGCCAATAAATCTATGTTGGTATTTTTTTTTACTCCTCAATATTGGTATCAGCCCCAAAATTCCAGTATGGACCAGGCTCTACATTTAATACACTGTGACTCTTTTCCATTGCATAACATTGCTTTGCTACACTACAGCTGCTGTGGTACTGCTTTGCATCTGTAAAGCCATTGACATCAAAGTGCTAAACGGCTTTACTTATTCAACTGTAGAAACACCATTATAATCTCTGCATTAACATTAAAAAAGATAGTTAAAAAGTATCAGTATTGAGGTTTACTGCACAACCTGGTGGCTGAGCTAATAAATATGATATTGGTGAAAGAAAAAACTTAATCTGAGAACTGCAGAAACCTAAAAAGGAGAAAGGAAGAAAACAACTCAAAGTCGACCAAAACTCTGCCTGAACATCAGTAGGAGCCAAAATTCAACTGAAATGTGTCTCCAGAGTGACAGCTAAAAGGAAACATCAATAAACATCTACAATCAGACAAACCAACTCCATATGTGTGTACCCCCAAAATCTACAGTACATTCTGAACTAGCATGTCAAATACAAACAATAGTATCAAGAGTAAAATAAGGAATTGAGTTCATACTACAAATATACTAAATACCTGAGTATACAGTGACTTTACTGAAGTTAGTTGAATCATTGGACTTTTTCTCCATCACAACACACAGCCAAGAAATAAATGGCAGCAGTTTGTTTGATTTGTCTGAAACTAGCAGACAACAAGGTGGAGGTTTCATTGTACAGCTTTGCCTCATGACAGCATCAATTGGCTCCTCTAAACAAAGTAGTTCAACCCTCCATTTACTGCATGAGTGATATATGCTCTGTGTTATTAGGTAAATGAAAATATCAGTTTTGAATAACTGTTGACAGAGACAGTGGTACAGAGAAAGAGACCGAATAGACAGAGAGAAAAAGAAATACAGTATGTTCTTCCTTTCTTCAGTGTTGTTGTCGTTATTACAGATTTTCCAATGTTGCTTTTTCAATTGATCTGCTTTTGGTCATGCTTCTCACTGGGCACTACAGTAGAAGTGGGTCTTTTCTTGAGTTATATTTTCCCAAAACTTTCTCTATTTTTTCCCCATTAAAGGTTTGTTTGTTGGCTCTAGGAATAGGAATGACAACATAGGGCAGTCTGTTGTCCCTCCACTTTTGTACATCCAGTTATTGCATTGGATCACCTTGGAAGCTTATCCAGATATTCATGGCCCTCAGAAGATAAAGCCTACTGATGTTTCCTTTTGTGTCACTATGATGTTTCATTTTCTTTATTGAACTGTCTCAATGTGTATTGGATTAGTCTAGACCCAGCAAGAGTGAGTGAGTGACTGAAATACCAACAAATTGCCGTCATCACATAAACATTTTACCTTTCCAATACATTGGTTAATGACAAAGTACCTGCCAAACTATTGCTGTTCCCATTAACCCCCATTAACACATACTGTACGTGTTTATTGACAATTAACACATTTTAGAACACAATACACTAAACTAAGATGTGAGCATAGTAACAATTCATTGCCAATGTGAGCATACTGATTTTAATTCAAATAAATGTACAGCCAGCAAACTAACAACTTTTGTTTTTGTTTTCTGTCTTGCCTTGACCATTCATATGGTCAAGGCATGGTGTTCTGTTTTTGGCAACATTAACTTTTGCTTGTTTGAAACCAGCAGAAGTGTGTAGTTACTGAAACTGTACCGTTAAAATTGTGTCAAAGTTGTATACCATTTACACTATGGCACAGAGTAGAGTGCAGAAAAGCTTTTATGTTCCTGGGGGTGATTCGGCTTGCAGCAACAGAAACAGCAATGTAAAGGTTGTCACTTACTTTGGTGATGTGTTGGATAATTTAGTCAGTTCATTGTGGCTGCTGCTTCCTAAAGTACAGTGTCCATACATTTATGTAAAGATATGTGCAATGAAGAGTTAACAGACTCTTTAGTTAGTGTTAAAAGCTGTAGCTGCTTCACAGTAAAATCTTGACAAGATCAGGGAAAAGCTTTCATAGTGAAGCAAAAAAATTACAGTCATAAAATCCTCCTAAAATACAATGAAAGTGAGACAATGTCAGCAAAATGGCCTGAATCCACTGGTAATATGAGGCAAGAACATCAAGGTGATATATTTAGACTCATAACAGGAAGTGAAACATATCCCAATAAAGCAGGTTGACAGTTCTGATAGGTACAAACACGTGTGCAAGCCCACTAGAATTACAGGTCAAACAAAAAGGTGACATATGAGATACTGATTGGCCTTGAGGGACCTGAATCCTTTCTAGGGAAATGACATGTTGACTGTTTCAGTTTTGTGGTGTGTCAAAACTGTGGAGAGGAGAGGAGAGGAGAGGAGAGGAGAGGAGAGGAGAGGAGAGGAGAGGAGAGGAGAGGAGAGGAGAGGAGAGGAGAGGAGAGGAGAGGAGAGGAGAGGAGAGGAGAGGAGAGAGGCTTATAAGAATTACATTTTGATTTACAACTTTAATTAGAGGCTTATTTGAGTCACAGGGAGAGGTGGTTGCAATGATAGATTGGAAACTCCTATCAAAACCCTTGATTTCTCTGTTGGACTCTCACTGATGAAGAGACTCACGAGCCAGGCACAACCCAGAGATGGCTGGTCACTGTGTGTGTTCACTAATGTTGTGAAACTAGAATTATATTTTCCTTTACAGTGATGATTCAAGCCAACCCTCAGCCACAAACAAAGCAATGCACCACTCACACAAAAGTGCACTTGTGCGTGTGCGCACACACAATAGGACAAGCTTTGAATATGTTATCTTCTGTGTGCTGCTTCCCACACCAAAGGGAGCTACAGCAATTTACCTCTGACACAGACGCAGTCTGCAGAGTCAGCAACACACACACACACACACACACACACACACACACACACACACACACACACACACACACACACACACACACACACACACACACACACACACACACACACACACACACACACACACACACACACGCCCATTGTTTACAGCCTGAGTTCTCTGGCGTACTTACATAGTTACAGGGTACAAAGAAGGAGAGATGTAACCTGACGCACCAGATGGGTTGTTACACAGAACCATCTGAGAAGTCGTCCTTGGAAACTGTTTGAGAAAGGGCAGGCACCTTCAAAAAACTACTTGGCAGGTGATTGGACAAACCATCCGTCTATCAGGCAGCTGGCTTCACATGACCGCAAATCACGTAAGAATCCCCACAAAATGCTAACTGGTCTGAGCCACTGGTGGTTTAGACACAGATGCATGACTTGAAGCCTGACTAAATGGATTCTGTAACAACTGCAGTACAACCGGGGAGGACAAGAGAGGAAACAAATTATACAAATGGGACCCCAATGAGAGGTTAAATCTGATTACAAATTACTTACACGTGACTTGCTTGATTGCATAATTATTTTTAAATTTGTCTCTCAATTCTGGTTGTTGAAATAAACAGACTTTGCTCTGTTTGAATCTATGGAACGAATGAAGTAGAATCACTTACTGTACTAAAAAATACAAAATGGAGCTGTCCATGGTGCTGAGGTGTACTGGCTACTGAACTTCACTTGGACTGAGGATTCCAATGTTAACATTTAGAAAAAAACAAAAAAATTACAATACAATAAAATATTAAACTATATTTTATTAAAACAGTAATATTGTTTAAAATAATCTCATTTGTGGAAGATTTAATGATAAAAATGATGGTTTTGTTCCATAATCATATTGTTGTTGATTTAAGTGCATTTTTGGATGACATTGATTTTCACACATTTTCAACCTCTGAGAATAGATTTTTAAAGTTGTATGTGAAGCTGACAAACTGACAGCCACTGACACATGTTTTATTAAAGAATTACAGAAATCGATGCTGCTCTATGACACGTCACATTCATTATAGAAACTGTTTGCTACATAAAACACAGGTCATTTAGCCCTTTCACACAGACACTGTTCAGACAAGAAACATTGTCTTTGCAGTTTCTCCCCTAATTTAACCCTTTCATTAACATCACTGCAGCAGGAGGTAACATCACCCTGGGAAATACAGTGAACATATTTGGCACATCTTTCTGTCAACCTCTTCTTCCTGTCCAATTCTCTTTTCTCCTCCCTCAACCTTTCCATCACCCTGATTCTTTTTCTTCTTCTTCACACGCAAGAGCAAAACAACACAACATGGAAATACTCTGAATAATTGAAGGAGACACAGGGTCTCTGTCTCTCTCTCTCTCACAGGCATACTAAAATAACTACCGTAAACTTGGATGCCTCTGGGGATAAAAGGAGATAATGACCAATTCAATCTGACATGGTTGTAGAGAACATAAACATCAGAGAGAGAGAGAGAGACAGACAAGGAGAGAGAGAGGAGGAAAATGAGACAGACGAAAGAAAAAGTAAGATACTGTAAGAGACGAGCAGGGGGACAAAAGATTTAATAGGATGAGAATACAGTTGAATTTTAAACAGACAAACACAACAAAGACATCTGATTATGTATTTTACTATGGGGCAGACAACATTAGAAAGGCTGCTTTAAAATGTGTTCTGAAAAGGATTAATAATGATCTGTTTGAGTCAGATGTTAATATGAATCCTCCTGTATTACTAATCTTCATATTGTTTTGCTGTAAAAACGCACATTTCCAGTCTGGATTGGAGTGGTTCCAATACACTGACAATTGCTACTTTTATAGTTGAAAACTAATCAGGCTTTGGCGTCAGTATTTGCACAATTAGGAATAGCAAGAAGATTAAAGGTAGTGAAGAGTATATTGTGGCATCATTTATTTAACACAAGTAGATAAAACAGGTTAAATTAATTATAATATAACAATTTAATACAATATTATTATTGTGGTTAATCATATGTACAACAATATTACAATGAAATATACAATGCAATAAAATTCCACTCAGGAAATCAGCCAGGAACACCAACACTGATTGAAAAGTGCACAGCCGTGATGGGATAAACTTCATCACAGAAAGCAGAAAGGAAAGGGACAGGACATGATGTTTATGTTAAGGCGACTCTATTAACTAAAATAAAATCTAACAGACAGAGAAGGTAGATGAGTTAGACACAGACACAGTCTTATCAGTGTATTGCCTCCAACCTACTTCATCACAGTATTGCAGGGAAAGAAATTGCCAACAATAGCTCAGTGGGATACATATCTACTTACTATAAGTATGGACAGCATCATCAGTCTTGTGAATGATGAATATAACAATACTTGTCTGTACTGCTATGGTTCATCTCCAGTCATAATACACTGCACTGGAGTCACAAGCTATAAAACATAGATTAGAACAAGACAAAGCTGACACTAACAGATGGAGAGAAACAGGAAAGCCAGCAGGGAAAACAGATTTAAACACACACACATGCATACTTTTTTTTAGCACACGCACATGCAGCCACACATGCTTCTATGCAAACATGTAAAACCACGTGCACAAGCATACACCCAAATGTATGAGTGTGTAGCCTATATCTGGTGAAATTAATCAATTTACACATTATAATACACAACAGGAGCTGCTCTGCTCGTTGCTGCACACTGATTTCTCTGGATTTGTTTCTGGACCTGGTTTCTGTTTGATTACACTACTGAATTCATCAAATATAAACTCACATCAATCCAGCCACAATGACAGCAGGAATTCAATATACAGCAGTCACAGACGATATTACTGACTGTCTGTCATTATTAGCATAATGTAGATTTCTATTTTTTTATATTTCTTTACAATCACTTAAATCAGTCACCATGAAGATGAAATACATTATTATGGAAATAAAGTCAGGCAGCTAGAAGCTGTACATTATTCGTACTGCATGCAGGGTAATTATGATAAATGATTCAGGGAATCAAGCTCTATTAGGTTGTTTTCTTATAGTGTTTAATATTCCTCATTGTATAGAAATGAATAGAGTATGTGTTAAAAATACATTATGAAAAAGGTTTTATTGGTGAAAATGTTCAGCCATAAATTGATCAATTTATGGCAAAATAAATGTGCATTCATTATTGTACATTTCTGATACCTGTTCAATATTGACCTTGGTCTGGATATATCCCAGCAAAGCAGCCATGTAGTAATACACAGCATGTGCTGCGGTGACTCTTTCTGTTTGTAATGTGTTTACTGTTTAAATCTTCACCATCAGGGATATTAATAGATGAAAGAGAACGCTGAAAGAAAAAAAATGTTGAAACACTGGAGGAGAGTTTTGGGGTTGTGACTCTTGTGTGTGTTTAAATGAACTACATTTAGACACTTTATATCACATTTATGCAACAATTAGCCTTAACCCTAACCCCCTCATTCATTCACACAACAAAGGCAGGACAG
The DNA here is from genome assembly GCF_027409825.1 of Scomber japonicus. Lineage (NCBI taxonomy): Eukaryota > Metazoa > Chordata > Actinopteri > Scombriformes > Scombridae > Scomber > Scomber japonicus. The sequence continues at coordinate 15,977,128 of NC_070585.1, read as the reverse complement.
TGAGCTTAAACAGAAACTATTTGCAATTCAGCAGCTTGCTCAAGAACACTTCACAGGAGGAGCCAGGGATTGAACTGCCAACCCTGCAATTACTGGAGGACCAGCTCTACCTCCTGAGCTTTGCACAGCCGCTCAGTGTGTGTGTGTGTGTGTGTGTGTGTGTGTGTGTGTGTGTGTGTGTGTGTGTTAGAAAATGTAAAACTGCTATACTGTAATTTTCTCCTTCACTGTCTACACTCTATCTCTTGATGTCTACAGGAGTGCATGCGCACAAGAAATTCATGCTACAAAAAGAGGCAGAGAAAGCGAGCAGGGCTATATAGCAGGACTATATAGTATGCAACACTTCATCAGCAATTAATGAAGCATGAAACGAGAGAAAGAAGAGCCGAGGGATTGAGTACTAGTGACAATGAGTGAGAGAGAGAGAGACAGAGAGAGAGAGAGAGAGAGAGGTGGGCAGGGGAAGGATATAATAAGAAAGATAAAAGAGAATGACAGATGTTACACAAACCTTTGACTTATTACACAGTGATATTGGCTGAGAGGTGTGAACACTCAGTGAGCGAGGATGAAACAGAGCAAGTTTTATCATTTGAAAGGGTGGTTGTGCAGCCCAGTTGGAGGAGCTGGATGAGCTTCATGAGCAGCAAGACAAAACCTGGGAGTCACCTTCATGCATGTCCTGTAACCTGGGAAATGACAAAGCTTTGACAGCAGAACTTTTTTGTCATGTATCTCCGAATTTGCTAAATGAATTATTATTGATTTAAAGGTTCCTATATCCATTCATCGCATGGCTGTTAAAAGTAATAACGCTGTTTTTTTTCCTTTCTCTGTGGTCCCTGTTAGAAACTGTCCCTTCACTTAGTAATGTAATATCAAATGTTTTCTCTTCTCTTCACTTCATACAGCAGTATGAAGCAGAAGCTGCATTTCTGAGGCTTCAGGTTATCAGGGGTCATATTCTGGCCGCACAAGGAGGCCACCTGCATGGACTAGACTAGAGACTATGACATGTCCCGCCCTTAACTCAGGGACAAGTTTTTTCTTCATGGGGGGGAAGAGTGTGATGGACCTATTGTGGGAGGGGGGTGGCTTGATGAGGCTGATTACCTGCAGCTGTGGTGGAGCAGCTCTGCATGAGACTCTGAGGTTTTAAAAGGCAGAGATTAGAGTCTGCTCAGGGTTTCTGCAAGCACGTACACTCAGGGAACGGGTGGGGTGCTCGCAGCTTATAGTGTTTTGCCGGCATGACGACAGTGAGTCAGGGGAGCTTTTCCAGTGCCAGGAAGGGGAGGCTGGATGGCTCCTTTAGTCAATGAGGGCCCAGGGCCCAGCGCTGTGCACTGACAGCACTGCCCGACCAAATCACTGTTCCTCGGGGAGTAGGACAGTGCCAAGCTAGCGAGTTGAGTATTTTAAGTCTCTGTTAGCTCATCTATGTTTTGTGTGTTACTTTATACAATTGTATATTTTCATTTGTGCGTTTTGTGAACCAGTTTTAGAGGAAAAAGAAGGGGGGGGGGGTCAATTTGGCAGTCCAGTCACCCAGGGGTTGAGGATGTCCGTATTTGTAGTGTTAACCCTGGTGTATAGCCTGTGTGGGCCTTAGTGTGAGTGTATTCGCATCCAACTGGTGTGCACCCTTTTAAGTGTGTGGTGGGGATTTTTATATTGCTGCATATAGACATTGTGTGTTCTGAGGGTTGAGAGCAGTCTCTCCTAGGGCGAGAAATTAACATTTTGCTTGACAGCAAAAATGTTAATTTCCCTTCTGTTGGTTAGTTAGCACCATAATTGATAGCTATCAACCTAATTGAAAAGACACATGCACAATGTGAACTGATGTACATTAAAGTTCATACTCCTGCTGTGCACCTTCTGGATATAACCCTTTATATTTGTCATTGTTTGTTACTGTCTAACACTTAAGCTTTTAAGTGTGTATGTCACTTGAAGGAGGGGTTATCTTCAAGATGTGTAAAAAAAAAAAAAAAAAAAAACAGCTTTTGGATAGAATCACAGTAAAGTAAGGACTGGGCGTAAAAAAACAAAACAAATCTCACATGGGGCTAAACACACACAAATACACACATGAGAAAGAAGCTACAGCAAATGGCAACCCCTGAGAGACTGTCAGAGCTCGGCAAAGAAATGACTGCTGATAAAAGATAACAATGTCTAATCCTCATCGAGGGACTCAGCTGAGACAGGCTCTCTGTTTCTTTTAAACATACAGAGAGCAGACAGAGCTTTGGAGCTGGTGGGTGCCACACAAGCATGCAATTGTGCATGCAATGCTTAGAAAGAGAGCATTATAACACACAGACACCGATAGAGATGTAGATGCAGAAGTACTTCTCACAAGTACGGCATCTGCTTTCCTTGACAGCATTTAGGCAGTAAGCAGCAGAACTCCTTGTCAGCACTTCAGAGAAAAGGGGGAAACCAAGAGAGAGATGGAAAAGGAGGAGGGGGACAAGCAAGAAGTAAAAAGCTTTTGAGAAAAAGCAAACAATGAGCTTAGAGACAGACAGAAACTTTTGCACCTCTTTATGATCAAAGTAACTGTGTTTGATTGGAAACAGCAGGATTTCTGTCACTATTTCCATACAGACATTCTGACAAGAGACTTTGAAGAGGTGAAGAGGAAAATCGAGGAGAAAATGAAAAGAAATGAGAGGACAACATTAACTAAAGCTCAACAGACACAATGACACAATGTCCATCCAACTGTCCTCCTATCCATATATCCAGCCTTCCATTGATTTTCTTCTGGTTATCCAGGTCTAAGCAGTGGCAGCAGGCTCCAGATGCCCTTGTGTCCCCAGTCACACCAGCTTCCTTCTGAGGAAACCTAAGGCATTCCCAGGTCGGATGGGATATATAATCCCTTGGATTCCTTTTGACTCCTTTTTAAATGGAGCACTGTAATGTCATCCTTCCAGACACCACCCAAACCTCATGACGATGGGTGCAAGATGAACCACAGATCAACTAGTAAATTGCCCTTTTCGACATAACAACCTGGCATGATGACCGCATCACTGCAAACCTCATGCTTCCTCTACTTGTGAACAACACATCCAGATAGATCAACAATTTGATTGCAGTGGGGCAGCAAACGACAATGTCCTCAGTGTAGAGGTGCTGACCCCCAGCTGCTAACTACCATTGTCCATGATATATATCACAACTATTACCATTAGTATTAATAAAAAGGACATCATCACAGTAGATGACGCACAGTCTTTGTGTTAGTGTTTCTGGTTTTAAAAACTGGCGACCAAAGTAATCTTGGCACCAGAGGATTTACTCCTTTTCCTTTCCATTGTATCCACGGGGAACCTGCAGCCGTCAATACACCCTTGCTTCCCTGCAGCGCTTGCCTGACACTTATTTTCTCAGTGCATTTCATCACTTGTCTTCCTAGAGGTATCTAAAAATGTTGGTGTGAGAGTAGCCTTGTCTTCTTCTCTCCTCTTGTCTGAACTGCCACTCTGAAACAAACATAATTTATACTGAATGCATCTCCAACTGCTTGTGTCCTCCTTTGAAGGAAAGCTTTTAAATATACTACAGAGAAGGGCCACTTCTCCAGAGTATATGAAACATTGGTGCCACTAGGGAAACTTTTTGATGTTCACAAATATTACATTGTCATATTCATCTCTTGATGGTTGAATGGTTTTTAGTTTAAAGTGTGCTTTATGAAAATGCTATGCTTCAGAGTGGCAAAAGACAACAAATTATAGGCCACTCTGCACTGTTGTCTGTTAATCATTGTTATACTATAAATTGTTTGTTTTCTGGTTTGAGTTTGATGAATTTGGTGGTGTGAGCCTGTATGAATTAGTCCTTGAAAGGCACAACCTTGATTTGTGTTTCCTCCTGCGATGTTCCCATAGACCATGACCATTAAGGTGAGCTGGGTTACCACTGATCAATACTTGAAGCGCATTGAAACTCAAATTGATGTGGATCTTTGATTTTTCTTGACTCCCTCATCACTTTGCCAGCGGGTCATCCCAGCCAACTGCCTGTAGACATAGATTTTCTTTGAAAGGCGCCTTCTTGACTACTGCTAGAAGCAACCAATGCCCTTTACTGAATGCAGTTGTGGGGAATATTTGCATAGATGAATGCATAGAAATAAATGCAGAGACACAGGGTAGCTCATATTCACCATAGTTGCACTGGGATGGATATTCTTCTCCAGTTAGATTTTAGTGATCAACAGTCATTTAAACAGCTCCCGTTTGATCTGTGATTAAGAAGGTGCATCCATCCATCCATCCATCTTCTTCCGCTTATCCGGAGTCGGGTCGCGGGGGCAGCAGCCTAAGCAGGGAAGCCCAGACTTCCCTCTCCCCAGCCACTTCGTCCAGCTCTTCCCGGGGGACCCCGAGGCGTTCCCAGGCCAGCCGAGAGACATAGTCTCTCCAGCGTGTCCTGGGTCTTCCCCGAGGTCTTCTACCGGTGGGACGTGCCCTGAACACCTCACCAGGGAGGCGTCCGGGAGGCATCCTAATTAGATGCCCGAACCACCTCATCTGGCTCCTCTCGACGTGGAGGAGCAGCGGGTCTACTCCGAGCTCCCTCCGGATAACTGAGCTTCTCACCCTATCTCTAAGGGAGAGCCCAGCCACCCTACGGAGGAAGCTCATTTCGTCCGCTTGTACCCGCGATCTTGTTCTTTCGGTCACTACCCAAAGCTCATGACCATAGGTGAGGGTAGGAACGAAGATCGACTGGTAAATTGAGAGTTTCGCCTTTCGGCTCAGCTCTCTCTTCACCACGACGGATCTGTGCAGAGTCCGCATTACTGCAGACGCCGCACCGATCCGCCTGTCGATCTCCCGTTCCATCCTTCCCTCTCTCGTGAACAAGACCCCGAGGTACTTGAACTCCTCCACTTGAGGCAGAATCTCATCCCCGACCCGAAGAGTGCACTCCACCCTTTTCCGGTTGAGGACCATGGCCTCGGATTTGGAGGTGCTGATTCTCAAGGTGCATTTATCTTTAATTCAAATCAGGGTCAAGCTAATATTGTGTATGATAAAACACCTTCACAATATCTGTAATGTCATTATATTTACATTAAACAAAATTTGACCAGTGTAAATATTGAATATATCTTGACCTATTGTTCCTTCCACTAGAACCAAAATTACTTAGTTATCACTTTCATCAATTAGGATTGTGGTATTTAAAGTTTTTAAAGGGTCAGGAAGCAAAGCTCTCTGAGAACTGTTTAAATACCTCTGTTGGCATACGTTGGCAAGTACATAAAATCATTACTTTTAAAAACAAAACTGGTGACTTCAGCAGCATTTTGCTCTGCATGACAAAACACAGACCCCTCATTCATTTGAATGAGGACACTGCATTGACAGTGGGGATGCTAAAGCAGGGTCATACAGTAAAAAAGTTGAACGAGGCTCAACTTCTGCTGCAATGCAACACAACATCATCAACCGAGTTCTAAAATCCGATCCATGATTGTTACACACTGCAGTGCAGTGTTTTGGCATGTATGATATGATAAGGGTTAAATGCAGTAAACTGTAGCTCCAACTGGACTTCCTGGATTGTACTTCATTGTCTCACCTGTAGCTCAATCAACAAGTTGCTATCAATGCAGCCACTTGCATTAAATCAGGGCTGTTTCCAGTCTGAATGCAACTTTAGCTTCATTAGTATTTATTTAAACTGCCTCAGTTTTCTTTAAGTACAATGTACAATTTTCAATTATTCCATTGAAGCCCAATATGAGCCAAACTGGGGCATTGTAAGCAGATCCCTGAGTCACATCAAGGAGCGCACCTGAATGAGTAGCTGCACCAACTCAATCCTGAGGTGCCTCCTGATTGAAGAGCTTCTTATCCTGTCACGACAGGTTAGGTCTGTCACCATACAGAGAAACCTCTTTTCAGCCACTTGTGTATGTGGTTTCACTTTTCCGGTCACCACTCAGAGCCTTCCTCATTCCCTCAGGATTACTCTCTGCCCTCTTACCCAGTTCCCATAGTTAATGCAGAGAGACAGAAGAAAAGTGCTGGCCATAGCTCACAGCAGAGACCACTCACTGCATTTATCCGCTTCTCCACTTCAGTATCCTTCCATCTGTCACTCAAGGTGTCTGATACAATAGTGCAATGTACTTATGTTTGAGTGTGCATGGTTGTTGAACTGAATAATAAACAGTTGTATAACAGTGAGATAAATGTTAATTAGACTTATTATTTTCTGATGTTACAGGATTAAGTTGTCACTTTAATTAATCAAGTCAATGGCATTAACTGAGCCTCTGACTAAGAGGCTCTCTCTGAATGTATCTGTCAGACAAATAGACATGATATGTGTTTCTCTGCAATACATTTTTAATTAGAAGAGAGAGTGCAGATCAAACCTTTATAGTTACAAAACCATGACATTTTGAAGTGCAATTAATAGTGAAATCAGTTCATCTTTGCATCTTTGGCAGTACGTAGTAAACAACAACATCTTCATTTTAATTCTAATGTTTTGGAACAAAGCCTCTGCTTCACCTAACTAGCATAACTGAAGCCTTGACCCCCACCAGTTTGCCTACAGAGCGAACCGATCCATGGAGAACGCCATGGCCACGGCACTCCATGCTGCACTGTCACACCTGGAGCAGCAGGGGAGCTATGTGCGGATGCTCTTCGTGGATTACAGTTATGCGTTCAACACCATCCTCCCACACAAACTGGTGGTGAAACTGGGCCACCTGGGGCTTCCACATTCCACCTGCATGTGGATACATAGCTTCCTCTCGGGTCGCAGACAGAGGGTCAGAGTGGGCCATCATACATCTGCAGCCCTGAGCCTCAGTACTGGCTCCCCCCAGGGCTGAGTACTGAGCTCCCTTCTCTACTCCCTCTACACATATGACTGTGCCCCCTTTCCACCATAGCAACACCATTGTGAAGTTTGCTGATGACACCACAGTGGTGGGGCTCATCTCTGGGGGGGGATGAATTTGCCTACAGGGACAAGGTGGAGCGGCTGACAGCATGGTGCAGGGGCAACAACCTGCTCCTTAACACCGCAAAAACCAAGGAGCTCATAATAGACTACAGGAGAAAGAAAATGGACACTCCACCACTAATCATCAGTGGGGACTGTGCGGAGAGGGCGGCAGACTTCCGCTTCCTGGGAGTTCACATTGGGGAGGGCCTGACCTTGAGTGCGAACACCTCCGAGCTGCTGGAAAAGGCCCAGCAGAGACTTTACTTCCTGAGAAAAGTCAGGAAGAATAACATCACACAGAAACAGCTGGTGTCCTTCTACCGAGCCTCCATCAAGAGCATCCTAACATACTGCATCTATGTATGGTACACCAGCTGCACAGTGGCTCAGAGGAAAGCGCTCCAGAGGGTCATCAACACAGCCCAAAAGATCGTTGGCTGCCCTCTCCCCACACTGGAGGAACTACACAGTTCCTGTTGCATCAAAAAAGTGCAGAACATTATAAAGGACTCTTCTCACCCTGGACACTTCCTGTTTGAGCTGTTACCATCAGGCAGGCGATTCAGATCAGTTAAAACAAGGACAAACAGATTCAAACACAGCTTTTATCCTACAGCGATTACTACACTATGCTTCAATGCTGCTAATTAATTATGAATTAATACTGTTAAAACTGACTGTGAAATAGGGATGTGCAATAACAAAATGTAACCTTTTGTGAGTATATTTGGGCTGTTTTTATTTCTAGTATTTATTGATTATCTTTTATTTTATTTATTTATTTATTTTTTATTTTATTCATGAATGATGCATTGACTGATGAGCACAACACATTTCGTTGTACTGGTGACAATGACAACAAAGGATCTATTCTATTCTATTCTACTCATCTGTACTCCAAAAAATAGTCATTTCCTCCTTTATTTGTAGAGCAGTAATATTAAAGGAAAAGGATGGATTGACTGATTGTGTCAGAGTTGTAAAGGGAGAGAGTGTTTTTGTTGTTTGTAGCATTCATTAAAAAACACCCAAATGTTGTGAGGGTAAGTCCGTTTTTGCAGGCGCAAATATTACTGGTCAGCTTTTTTAAGTCCTGCTCTTCCCATAATGAATGTATTAGGCAGGCCACAGAAGTATGCACATAACACAAACAGCTGACTACACACAACATATGCAAAAAAAAAGGACACAGCAATTTCCAACAGAAATGAAGCTTAGCAGTGCTTAAGCTGCATCTGAGTAAAAAATCCATATTGACTAGTGCGTGTTACTCATGAATCAGATGAATTGAGGCATTATTCAAGCCCTGTGTCTTCAGTGCACTGACGGTGACATTGGTGGCTTTGGTAGATAGATGGCTTATATTTGATAGACAAGCAGAACTGCAGTAAGTAACCATTCAATCCTCAAATATCTGCTCTCCCTCTGACAAGACAATGAATGTTGTCTAGCTTGTTCACAACGCTTTCTACAGGTCATCTACATTAACTCTCATTAGTTAATTAAATAAAGCACGGAAACAAGTTGCAGTGTGGTCATTTAATTCAATTATCAAGCATCAAAGTTAACATGGCTGTTTTGTATTGAGCAAGTGTCTGGACTAAAGGGCAAGTCTTAATTTCATCACTTTGTAAAATGAGACGTTTCAGTCACCTTTCACGGATTGTGTGTGTGTGTGTGTGTGTGTGTGTGTGTGTGTGTGTGTGTGTGTGTGTGTGTGTGTGTGTGTGTGTGTGTGTGTGTGTGTTTCTGGCATTACCTTTGTGAGTACCCCTCTATAGCTGAGAATGTGGCAGCTGAGATTTGTAACTGTAGCCCTGTTTTCCTCCTAGGCTCAGTCTCAGTTTCATTTCATCACTGTTTTATATTTACTTGGCCAGTCCCCAAAGAGCATAAACATTGATATAACACTTTAAAGCTAGTGTGGAGTTCAAAAGGCATGATGGTTCCCATAAAATGAACATTACCCAAAGCTGTATCTGGTGAATACACTATATAGCTTTACTGTATTTTTGTTACAAACAAATCTGTAGGCCATTACAGTAATGTTCTCTACAGTATGAACTGACACAAAGTCTCTTCAACCAACAAGGTAGAGTTAAATTTGTTTTCATTCCTCTTCCCTGCACATTTTTATGTCTGAAGAGTGTAGGATAACACAACGTTTATATTAAAATTTTAACTCATTAAAATCAGGGCATCATTTTTCCTTTGAGGGGAAAAAATGTTTAATTATTGAGCCAATCAGTCTTTTAACCATAAGTTATTTCCATTAACACTGACCACTTCTCTTCTGCTCCCAAAGAACACAAACAACCTCTTACTGATAAATGAAAATGATGATTTATTAATAGCTAAAAATTATAATTTCACTCAACATCAACTTATGATCACAGCAAAGCCATGTGTTGTTATTTCCTGCTGAATGAGATAAGACTGCTTCGGTTGGATTTAAAGTTGTTGTGCCTATACACTCTCTGGTGTGACCTACTTATGGGGTCCAGTCCTGTTAGATGCAGGACTGCCGTGAAAGTATCTCTGGCCGCTGCAGTGTTGAGTCACCAGTGAGGTTCGGAAATCTTCAATGTCGGCTAAGCTCCCGGGCGTCACCATGCATGCAACGTGTCGTGAACAGATGAGGGCCTGACAGCGGCGGAGATCCTGGTTCTCTGAGGCTGTCAGACATGGCAAAAGTTCTAGCTGATGCATCGATTTTTCTCTTTTTCAGGGTGATGTAGCTGGCAGTCTTTGTGATGCGGGTTGAGTGTCAAATAAACTTTATCTCTGGCTACACTGACTTCAAAATTACTTTGGTCGGATAAAAGAATGAATATCTTTCTTCAGGAGATCTTACATTATCTGGTTTACATACTGATTAGACAGCTTAATTCATATTAATTAAGACTTGGCTGATATCAGAGGTACACCGATGTTAAGTCAACTGAAGAATGAACTTCAGTGAAACAAGTTATGACAGTGTCTGGAGATAAATGAAGCCCCAAAATGAGTTTCTATGTCTTTGTTTAATGTGGAGTCATCTTGTCAGTTTGATCTTTCAGAAAGTCTGGCTAACCTCCTTTTTGTCAAACCCCCACTTGGAGGGAAAGGTGAGTTCCAAAGTCTAGAAGAAAAACACTCACCTGCTTGAAAACAGAAAAAGTTTTGTTTTGTAAAATTCAGAAACAAACAAGGCTGTCCTCCTGCAACAGTCATCGTGAGATTTAGCCTTGAGAGACATTCTCCAGCACAGTATTTGTGTAACAGACACACAAAACCCCACAAAGAGAAACATATAAGAAGGGAGAAGCTGAATCAGACTGATAGTGCCACAGATTCCTCCTCTCCCTTCACATCTCATTACATTGTTGCTCTTGTCACAAAACAGAATGGCTGTCACCCTGACACAATGACTGCTGTTATGACAGGAGAACAGAGAAAAAATGCCCCTGATGCTTTTTAAGACGAATGAGAAAAAGTCATCAACCTGGAGCTGGACGAAGGGTTAGGGTCTTCATGCCTTTTTGTCCATTTAAAGTATGTGTAAAGTGGTCTGAGTTTGACCTACCACAGAAAAGTGTGTTGTTAACCACCCTGCCAAATTTTAATGATTACAAAAATCTCCAAATATATGAAATTAGGCTTCAAAGTTGTGTAAAAATCAGTCTCTGTCTCTGCTCCCAAACACTGTGAGCAGTTCGCTGAAACCCCGCCCCCTACCAAGTGTCACCTGTCAATCAAAGTCACCACCTCTACCCAAAACATGGATGCTTTCTGCCGCTAGCTCAGCTGCTAGCTTGGCAGCTAACTCGGCTAGAATGTAGTAGTAGTAGTAGTAGTAGTGTTAGATGTAGTAACAATAACTCGCCACTAGGCAGGTTAACCACTGAGCAGACTCTCGGTCTTATATAGTAGGGGAGGGACCAAAGTCACGCAGGCACGCCACTACGTCACGGGGTAGCCCTTTTTTGCAGGCTCAGAAAATCAGGAAAAATGAGAGGGTGAGAAACAGTTTAAGTTTCTATCTCCACAATTCAGTACTGCATAGTTATCAGCCTTTTCACATGTTTTCTGTAACCATTTTCCAACATATATAATATGTTTAGAAGTAAATCAATGAATTACCTTTACACAGACTTTAAGTCAAGGTTTAATGTGCCTCTTTTTTGTCACAGATGAACAGAAAAATCATAAAACTGTGGGTGCAGTTAATGTAATGGTGGTCACTCGTTGAGGGGCTCTGGAATAACTCACTTGACATGTCAAATCAAGAAATGTTCATCGCTCAACTGACAAGCTGCCTGTCGAAGTGGGCGCTGTTGATGTAATTGATTATTCACAGCACCAAGCTAAACCTCCCAACTAAAACCCTCAGAGAGGCTTGCTGATCAGAGCTGCAACCAAAACAAATCTGCATTTACAGCAGGGCCTCTGGAAATGTTATCAAGCTCCTCTGTGACCCTGAATGAATCATTGTAGAGGATTTTCAACATTTGAATCTGGAGATTCAACAAAAAGCTTCGAGCACTGATTTAACATGACTGTAAAGATCCCTTGAGTCCTTAACAGAAATTCACTGCTGCTGAGTTCAAGTCTCTGCATCTAAAAGGGTATAGAAGTACTGTATTTTCACTGTAAGTGCACTGAGCAAGGCAGAAAAAGCAAAGAGGAAGAATTTTAAATGGAAGAAACATGGCTAAATAAAATACGACTGACTGAAGCTTCAACTAAACTCAGCTAAACTCTGGTGAATACTGTATTCAATGCCATGTTCTGGTATATTAATATTTTTTTTGGCTACCATCTGAAGTGTATCATTTTGATAACAGGTGTAACAGTTCTGTCACTCTGAGCAACAAAAAAATTAGACACAATAAGTCCTAATGTCAGTCACCCAAAAACTACAAAAACAAGAAACGTTACCTTTAGTGGCAATTGTAATTATGACCCAGAGCAGTGGCACAGTTAAGATGACCATACTGTCATATTTTCACATTTGGGGAAGGGGGGCATAAATGGAGGATACAACCCAACCTACAACCTTTACCAAAAGAGACCACTGTTCTTTTCCTGTTTCCCACCACTAGTGTGTCACATTTTCAACAATGAATTAGGGACAGTGTGCTTTTTTTGTTTTTGTGTTTGTTTAGAAAACATAACTATGATCATTCCCTAACCTTAAGCTTGTGCTGACATTAACCACAGATTTGTCACATCATAAAACGTCATTATTTTTAACAGTGATTTGTAATATTTCTGGAAAGCACAGACACATGACATTGTCCTGCCTATTACTGCCAGTAGTGGTGGTAGATTAGAAAACGGTCCCATGTACCATTCTAGAGTTTATGTGGTCAAACAGTGAATTTGGTTGTTTAATTTGGAGGGCCTGTTTAGATAGATATTTAGATAGAGCTACATAAATTAATTTTAGATCATTTAGAGGCAGAAAAAACATAAAACCCCACAATGTAAGTCGAATATTAACTTCTCAAAACAATAGACTGTTCATTGTTGGTCATTTTTAGCACTACAAGTGACTCCCTTTGATATTGTACATCTGACTTAACTTAAACTGAATGTTAAAACACAATACATTGAATGCAAGTTTAAAACCTTATGATAAGATGAGGGGACAAAAGGAATTGTAACTAGAAAAATGCTGATGGTTGTGTTGTGTCTCTAAAAAGGCAATAAATCAGCCTGCCCTTTAAAGCCTGGAGCAAGATGTTCGGCAAAGCTTCAGAACAATAAAGCCGATCCACATTTCACCTCTAAAAGCCATTCAGAGTCCAGATGATCCATTGAATTTGGGTGGAGTCTTTTCCCAGAATGGGTCACTGGAGTTCCATTGGTGTTAAGCTTAGAGTAATGGTCACTGTGCCTGTGATAATGGATGGCGGAGATTGTGGAAAAAGAGTATGAATATAGTGTAGGTAAATACATCAGTAGGTCAAACTGTGGTCTGTCCCTTTCTTTCCTTCTCTTTTTATCTCGGTGCTCGTGGCTTGAGAATATTTTATGTGGATGCCTTCAGTAAACTGCTGTGACCTCACATAAAGTGTGCATGAACCACTGTGTGTATTGCACTGTGTGAGTGTTAACTGTGTCTTGGGCAGTCAATTTGGATCACCTGTGAGAGACCTAACAGTCGGCTGTTTTATGAGTCTAATTCCAGCAGGCCGGTGTGAGGCCAGTCAGCTCTTTTACAGCAACCTATTTAAGACTGGTTCCTTTTCTAGCTGAATCACCACTAATCTATCAGACACCATCTTAGGACCACGATGTTTCACATGAACACAGTCAGAAGAAGGAGGATGGTTGAAAGTGACAGAAGAGAGAAGAAATGGGACACAGCATAGGACTAAGTGGTGAAATCCCAGCATGTGTAATCCTTTCCCTTTATTCCGTTTAAGTTTCACTTTAGACAAAAAGAAGCACTGCTGCTTTTCTGTAGGGTTTGAGTCTGTGGTGATCTGTGAGAGACTGACATGTGGAGTGTGATCAGAAGGGATGAGCTGCTAAGACTAGTGAGTCAAATATGATAACATGATTAAAAAACTCTGACAATAACTTTTCCCTTTTGTTGCCTGGTGCTCCTGTCTGACCAACAAACTTTGCTTTACCACCTCAAACCAGTCATGTGTTACCAACATCTGCACTATGTCCTGTTAATAATGCAACTGGACCTGAAATATACTTTAATTGTAGCAGCTGAAGTGTTGATCACTGTGATAGCTACATTTGGTAAATTAACATGTTTTATTAAACAAAACAAAACAGTGGTCACATGGGGCAGTAACCTCTCTCTGTCCTCCAGTGTGTGTGAGTGTGTGTGTATGTGTGTGTGTGTGCACACTTTCTCAAGCACTTATTGATTACATCAGGTTTCCAATCAAGGCTGTCACTCTGTACAGATTAAGTAATTGATCACCCCATGGATCCATGGGAATGTAGATAAGTGTGTGTGTGTGTGTGTTTGTGTGTGTGTGTGCGTGTGTATGTGTAGGGGTTGATCAGTTGTTTTGGTTTTTTTTTTTGGGGGGGGGGTGCATTGGTTAGTCAGTGACTTTCTTTCTTTCCTCATGCAGTAGCTTTTCACCTTTTTTTCTATTTCTATTCCTTTATTTATACTGAATGCTGCAATGACAATGCACACACCCTAACCCACACACACACACACACACACTGAGATCCTGTTTCATGGGGAAATGTATATTAGCTTCTGTTTGTGCTTGAATTGATTTTCTGTCATCCAATTTGCAGACCTAACAGAGGCCTAATCTTTCTCTGTCCCTCTTTGTATTAATGACCATGTTTCCTTCCTCAGCTTTTGTGTGTGTGTGCGCGCGCGCACGTGTGTGTGTGTGTGTGTGTATGTGTGCGTGCACGTGTGTGTGTGTGCGTGCGTGTACGTGTGCGTGCGTGCGTGTGTGTGTGTGTCTAAGCGTTGGAAACATGCAGTTGAATAATCACAAACCAGCTCTGATAAAATCAACAGATTAAACACGCACTGATCAGATAGACTGATCAGAATCAGCCGCAGGTCATTTCATCTGATGAGCTGTAAATATCGGTGATGATCTTTCAGGCTGCTGTGTGGTCACAGAGAGAAACATACTGATATACAAAGATGTAATGAATGAATGACACTAATGAATGTATAACCCTAAAAAGCATCCCAGTACTTGGCTTCACAAACACATACATCAATATGATATATAACTGCTAGAGGGAAATGACCAGTCTGGATTATTTCTGGATTCAGATTTTACTGTAAATACCGAAATACACTCACTGCAGCCTCTAGAGAGTAGACTTTTCTACATCTTTTTCTTTCTTTTTTTCTACAATAACGTGAACATAAAATCTGTTTTTCCTTGAACTAAAAAGATGTACTTCATCCACGAGCTACCAACTATCACATTTGAGAGTTGTAGTTGTAGTGTGTCTTTCTGACTAAGACATTTTGACACAACAATGTCAAATTAATCATTCCAGCTGAATCAAAATGGTAACTATGATAACATGTTCAAGATTCAAGGAAAAGTAATTATCTTAATGTAACCCTAATTAAAATCACCATCAATTTAATTCATGAATTAAAAAATGATTGATAGGAAGACATTTCTAGGCTGAGAAAGATGTTCTTTGTTCATCAAATCCTAATTTGATATAGTTTGGAAAAGCCCGAAAGCCATGAATTAACGGGGTACACACACACACACACACACACACACACACACACACACACACACACACACACACACACACACACACACACACACACACACACACACACACACACACACACACACACACACACACACACACTAGTTTTGAACTTTCGTTCTGTTTGTACACACATTTGCTCTCTGTGGCCAAAAAGTCAGAGACACGAAAGAGCAGAGGATTGTTAGAGGAGTTTTAATGAGCTGATAGGGCAAAAGAGCGTTAGAAATATAACTTGTAGACAGAATTATAATAGAGAAAGATACTGAGGGCAAGATGATATCTTTGTTTCTTATCTACCTACCTACCTATAATATATCTTTATAAATGTCACACACTGATCAAGAGAGGTAAAGAAATACATTATAAATGAAGCTTATGAGCTTGACTATTGAAAACTAGAAAAAAAAGTACAACAGTAAAAAAGTGGTTGCATTAACATTGCAGCACAAACTTTAGTTTAACTGCGTTTTGCTTTTTTTCCCAACTTTAAGTGAAAATTGTGCATAATCAGCAGCTCATTTACATTTTCTTCCCATTTTCCCTTTTCACTTTCTATAAAAGGAAGCAGGTTCTGTGAGGACATTGTTTACTGAAAACTGCAGGGAATCACATCCTCCAGGATCAGGAAACACAACAGCTTTAGAATATGTGGAAGCATAAAACTGATTTAAAAGGGATCTTCTTCTTTTGAAAAACAATAAACAAAAACAAAAAATAATGATCTTCGGTGGACTCGGCCTGTCATCTTTTGCAGCACACCAATCAATCAAATTGACTAAATATGGCCTTGTCAAGGACTTACGCTGACTCAAATCACAAATCAAATACATTTTCTCTTCTCCTATAAACTGGATGATGGTAAATTCATTTATCCATCTCTCTGAAACTTTCATTAGTGTCACATAGCTAATCAATACAAATGTATGGATTCAATTACCATTTTATCTATCGCCTAACCAAGCTGATTAACCATTTGCAGTTGAGTGAGGACAAGGGTAAGACTCTCCATATAAACTGGAGAGGAGAGGAGAGGAGAGGAGAGGAGAGGAGAGGAGAGGAAGTGGATGTGATTGAAAAGCAGCAGGAGGACAGATGTATAGCATGATTCTCTGAAAGCAGTTTTCACTACTCCTAGCCTCTTAACTTATGAATAGCTGCAGGTACTCACACAAACACACTCACAAAGCCACAGTACAGAAACAGGTGAGCCATTAACGGTTCATAATGTGGGCTCAATTCAACAATGTTCTGCTCGGTGCTGGTGGGATATAAACACAAAAGTCTGGCAGCTAGAGGGACTGAGAGACAAGCACTGGAAAGGAAGCACTGGGAACAACAACCAGAGACAAAGTGCTTTGTTCGCCACATCAGTGGCTGTGAAAAGACAACAGTTACAAAACAGTGAAGGATTCCATTTGATTGAGGAAAGCTGGACTCACCAAGCTGATGCAGCAATCACTCTGCAGCTAAAGCCGCTTTCCTCTGCTTTCTTTTATTTCTAACATGCTTTCTTTCCTCATTGCTACCTCTCATCTTTTGTTCTTCCCTTACTTGAAATGTTGTACAATTCTTCATATAAACCTATTATTTATTTTCCAGACATGTATTCATGGAATAGTATAGTTCCAATAAGAAAGAGTGTCGATGTTTATACATATTTAGAGGTAGATGATGGAACCATATTTAGATCAAACATTTCTAAAATGATTTATTATCAAAATTAAATCAGGTGATTGCATGTGTGATGATGAAAGAAAAATCCTTGTTAAAGCTTCTATGTAACTGTTCACTCTCTCCTCTTCTCACTCCTCCTTTTTTTCTGTCTCTTGTTTGACAGCACACCATCTTTTTTATTTTCTATCAAAACTGTTTCCACTCACGATCTCTGACACTTACAGTAACTTCTCTCATTGTCTTCTACTCTCTCCACTTGATTCTTGTCTTTCCTCCTTTTTTCTCCTGTGTTTCGCCATCTAAACAACACCCTTCTTCTTCTCATCACAGTTATTTTGAACAGATTTACCATACAATATTTGCCTAGAGGACAGCTGCCTCCTATTAATGTATATCTGTTTTTTGTGTCGGCTGTCTGTGTGTAGATACACTGTAGAGTGTGTGTACTGCTTACATCACTTTTCAGCTTGACTAATGCACCTTCCTTGCCTTGAGAAGCAGCTGAATTCACAGATCACAACATTGTGGGATCAAGCAAGGATCCATCATGTAGTAATGTGCCTTTATCTGAAGGGCTCAACATACCAGAATGTGGACTGGTAATGGAGAGAGCCCTTTAGCAATATAAACGACAATGTTAGCAAAGAGCTAACTGGAAGTTAGCCGCCTACACCAGACACCAGATTAATAACTCAGGTATACTATGAGTGTTTTATCTGGTGATGATAGCATTGTGTGGATTTGTTTGACAAGGGCTTAAATATAATGGATGTTCATTCATCATACTTAGACTGACCTCAGAAGGATTTTTATTGTAACGGCTTGCAAAAGAGGTTTTAATCTCAATGTGATTTCCTGGTTAAATAAAGGTTAAATAAATAAATAAAAATATGTAACTATTACAAAGCTATCTGTATATTATTGCAGGTTTGGTGGTGTGGATTTGCTCTCGCCAGTAAGCAGCCACGGTGCAACAGGAGCCTCTGTATGTGTATTTGTATGTGAGCGTACAACAGCGGAGGGGAAGCTTAATGCGTAACGTCCACAGGTGTCACTGTTGAGAAGGAATTTCTGATTTCTACAAACAGAACCTTTAAGAAGTCAAATTATTTCCATGTTGGTATTATTATTGGGGGGGGGGGGGGGGGGGGGTTACCATAAAGAACACATCATTTTCCTTCCATTTTCTACATGTTGACATTCAACAATATGTTTCATTTCTATTATGTTTGAGGGGAAAATATGCCCATTTGCCATCTCATCCACAGTCAAATGAAAAGTCAGACCACAACAGATTTCATTTCTGACTCCAGTAAGCATTTCTGTCTACAACAGTGAACAAGTGCATTTGCCAAAAGGTCAGTGTTTCTGTAGTTATTCCAATATGTTTTGCTTGATGAGAGTGTTCCATAATGTGCTTTGCTTTCCAACACTGCTGTTTTTTTCTGCAAACAACAACTTCCAGTGCAGCTAGAAAACATTTCCAGCTACAGTGCATAAAAGTTGACTGGATAGGATAACTCCCATCCAACTTTCAGAGGCCGGATTGAAGCTTTTCCAGATGCAACATGATTACTCTAACTGGTAAAGACAGTTTACAGGATTACTGATGAAGGAGAACTCTCCACTTTCTACTCACTCATCCTTTTTCTTTGTTTTTGCCTTTTTAGCCCATTAAGATGCCCTCTCTCTTGTTTTTGCAGTCTCATCTTCTACACCCTACTATTCTCATGTAAAGCCGACTGGCAGAGAAGCAGATCTGTCCAGCTTTTTATGTTGCTCAAAAGACTTTGGAAAAAACTTCTGAAGAGAGAAAACAATGGAATACATGGGTTGCTATTTTGATAAGTATGAAAAAAGCTTCTGTTCTGACTGACACCATGCAGTTTGTAGCTGACTTGAGGTTTGTCCTCTAATTACTTTGAATGAGGAATGAGAGACAGTGAAGTCAGAGATGAGAAACAAGCAGAGAGAACAAGGCCAAAAGAGGAAAGGACAGAGAGAAGTGGGATGATACAGTGACAATTCCAATATTATAATTAAAAGGAATCAGAGGAGAACGGTCCAGTAGGCGACCCAATATGTCTTCTTATATTGAGTGTAGGCCAATTAAGTGAGTTATACATAATGCAGTGATGAGTACTGAATGAACAACCAAGAGCAAATGTAGAGATTATTGTATGCTGTGTTGAGAGGTAGAAGGTTGGTTTTTGATGCAATTTCAGTATAAAAATTACAGACACTACTGTAAGTGTGAAACAATTTCTGGATCGAAATAAAACACTGCTTCCAAAAATTTTTATTTTGCCGAGAATATAATCAATATTAATATTAATAACTTAAGAGGCAGAAAGAATCATTTCTACATTTGATCTCACAAATCAAACAGACTACCCTTCCTCTCATGATTTTGTTACCCATCCTGTCCTTTTTTCATTCACTTGTAGATACTTGTTACTCTTACATCATCAACATCTGTTTCTGTTCTATTGCTTTCCTCCCCTCCTTTTTTCTATATTATCCATCTTTTATAGATTGGATATAACAGAGACAGAGAAGAGCAAGAGGAAAGAGCTGTGTGTCCAGTTAAGAAAGAAGGAAGTCCTCCCTTAGGCAGTGGTGTTTACTAATCTTAAAACTGTCTAGGCCTTTTTCTGTTCCTATTATACTACAGAAGTCATGTCATTAATCCTAATAATAAGCCTCCTGCTCTTACAAAATGACTGCGGAAAGCAAATACCTCCTTAAAATTGTTACTGGAGTTATAGGCTGATTGAAAGCTGACTGTCTTTAAGCTTTTTCTGTATGGAAGTGTGTACAGACACGTACACAAATAACACTAAATTATTTGTATCAATAATAAAATTGGCAAAGTCATGCTTGAAGTGCTAACTGATGATGTCACAGTCAAGGTCCCATGTTGAGGCTTAGCAGCATTAAATATTTACTGGCAGCTTTATTCATTTTATTCATGGGCCTGGAGAGTTGCCCATCTCCACACATAGCTTTGCCTACTTTTAATATTAATGCAAATATTTGTTGTGTGGCGTCTCTCTCTCTCACACACACACACACACACACACACACACACACACACAGAAAAAAGGTCTCTATTATTCCGTTCCTCTGAGAGTAGCCATTCAAACTTAAAAGATTGCTACTTTAGAGCCACTGAGAATCCATTTTATTCTGTCTGTCACTGATTAATAGTCTCTCAGCACTGAGGCTGCAACAAACCATTATTTTTTGTTCATATTTTCTCAGTAAACTGATTAATCATTTTATCAATAAAATGCCAGTTATAATTTCTTAGAACTCACGGTAACATCTCCAAGCAGCCAACCAACAGTCCAAAACCTAAAAGATACTCAGTTTACTGTTACATATGATTCAGAAAAGTTACAAATCATCAAATTTGAGAAGCAGCAACCGGAAAATTTGGTGAATTTTTGCTTAAAAATGACAAATGATTATTCAGTTATCAGAATTGTTAATGATTCATTTTCTGTTGATTGACTGATCTATGAATTCACTACTCTACTCTGGTTATTAAATGTTCTATTCAGCACTGTGTTCATTACTTATTTATTGTTTAATCATTTACAGTAAACAGTAGATTAAATATATCCAATCACATTTCACTTTCTTATTTTAGTTCACCGCAAAGATGAATATATTTCCATAAAGTAATAGAGTTAAATTGTGAATTATTGTCAGAAGAGGATAAAGGGGAGGAGTAAAGCAATCCAAAAGGTTTACTAATTAAAGTCTGGTATGATATTTAGTTGTACTTTGGAAGTGCATCCCCTTTTGAATTTTAAAGCCATGCTGAGCACTCCCTCTCATGTGATATTGCTTAAATATTAACAAAACACCCAAACTGTTCATTTAAAACTTCATATATTTAAATAGAAAGTTAAGGTTTTTTTATATATTAGAGCTGCAATGATAAGTCAGTGAGTCACTAAACGATTAATTGATTAATTGAGAAAGTAATCAGCAGATTAAATCATAATGAAAGTCATTGCTACTTACAGTTCTGATTTATATTTGACTGGTCATTAATAGTTATTATGCAACACAATCTTTCCTAAACATACATTTTAGAGTATAACCATCTGATTCTACAACTATGTGTTTGTACGTGTGTAGGTAGTGAACAGGTCTATTTGCTAGAGATGCACAGTTATGGAATTTCAGATAACAATAATGATGCACGGATTATTAAGTTCAGTGTTTTTAACATTTGAATTACAGTAGTATTGATGTTTAGTGTGTTCATAACAATTCACTTTCAGCATATAGAAACACCTTATGGCTGTGCAAATCATCCCAGCAGTGCAGCAGCAGACTGACAGTGTGGAGAACAGTCCATTTCTGCAAGTTTATCTCCTACTACTGTTCATCAGGTGTTTGATAATTGCTCTTACAGTATTATTGGCTAAAACTCCATCATCGGAATAATAACAATAATTACATTTTTGTATGCCAATAATATATCAGTCACCATTGTATCATTCATCCCTAGTACATGTGTGCATATGAATGACTTCAAAAAGAAAATAACTTATGATATTCAGTCTCCTAATGCCTGGATGTTATTATTATACCATTCTACAGCTTTGTGTGAACAGTATACCCTCCTCCTTACAGTTTAAACAGCGATGGGCTAACATTAGTCTGAATGCTGTTAGCTTCAATCACAATTCAATTCAGCAGTTTAACTCTTGGTATCATCACATTTCATATTATCATTCCCATAAAGATTAAATGAGGAGCCAGTGGATAGAGAGTAAATGAGAGTAAAGCAGAAGACTATGAGAGCGATGAAGAGAGTCTGGGAAATAAAGACAAGCAGGTAGAGACCAATAGGAAGGGAAAGATAAGAAAGAAATGGGAGGCGGGGGGGAGGGGTTAGGAGGGAATGCAGGAAGGGTACCAAAGGGAGTATCTAATTGGGTTTTGTCACCTCATGTCAAACTAATGGATTTGTTAGCACAGACTTTAGAAGCGATTTGCAGAACAAGGATTTCAGAGGTGAATAGTTCAATGTTTGCATTTTTTGGAGTAGTAAAAAGTAAAAGCCATCTAATATAAATCATCTGTGGATACACAAAAACAGAAATATAGCACGTGTACAAAATCTGTCTTTATCATACATTCTTAAAATGACTTGTTGGGATGACAAACACCAATGTTATAAAATGTTATTAAATAAGTGAGGACTCATATTTTAGGGGTTGTGAAATTGACTGGTTACAGTTAGACTAGTTTTAGTCAGTTCTGGTCATTTGGAATTAATGAAACTTTCCCTGAAATCACCCAGTTAATAGATCTTATAGGTGTAGGACATAATCATAAAATCTAAGAAGTAGTATTACTTTTTCACAGCACACTAGTTTTCCTCTTACTTCTTCACCTCTGAGTACTTGAGTCAATATCTATAATCTCCCCATGATCGATACTGAAGGGGGTTGATATCCTGCTGGGAAGCCCTTCATATTATACTGTAACTGACACAGCCTGCTGTCACACTAGGGATGTCCTGATCAACTTTTTTCAGCTCCAAACCCAATCAGAGTACTTTAATAATGGTCCGATAGAGCTGCTCAGAGTAAACACAAGCCACAACCTGAAAAGTAAACATTATACAATTTAATTCATCCTAAAAAATGTCTGAATTGAAGAAAATGTGCAAAGATGCTCACTATACAGGGTAGAAATAAGGATATTACATACATAGCGGCAAAAGATTCAGTATGTAAAGTTAATTAAATAAGTATCTGGCAAATTAAAATTAATTCAAATTTACCACACCTTATTTTCAACAACTCCTCAAATGAACCATCATCTATGAAGAAAGCGAATCTCTCTGTTGGAGTTGTTGAGACTACAAAAAAGACTCAGTCCACTCACAACTGTACAGTAATGTTACAGAGTGACGTTTCTTCCCTCACACGTGATCTCGGTGTGAGTGCACACACCTGCAAGAAGAGAGCACACACAAACCCCACAACAGCCAAGTTTCATTTTTAACATTGATGTAACCTTTATTTAAAAGGTTAAGAGCAAGCCCTTATTTTCAATGATGTCGAGAGCACAGAGGAACAACAGAGTAGCTGGAAATCATAGTTTTAAATTGGTCCATGGTAACGACTGTGTTGAGTTTGAGTGTCTGTTGTTAAGTATTCCAGGATTATACAGCAGACTAAATGAAAGCAGTTTTACCAAATTCAACAGTCAAAACATGTTGTCAAGTCACTCACACTGAATTACGTTAGAGTGAGTGACAGCTCAGAACTCAGATCTCAGAGTCACTTCCCCCATTACATCAAGCCTGGCAGTCAAGAAGAGCTATGCAGCAGGCTGAGGTGGAGTACAGTAGAGTAAAGTGAAGAAAAGATTTATTTTTAGCTGATCCATAAAAATATGCCTGAATCTGCCCTTCTACACTCTGAACATCCCTATAGCACATATATGACTTACTCGAGGTGCTACTTGAGAACATCCCAACACCACTGCTGTGAATATGTCTTCTGCAATTGGTCAATGTAGGATCCGGTTTGTTTTATTCAAAAGAAAAAACTTATTTATATGCAGACCAGAAGAGTCAAGTCATTCAGTTTGACAGACAAGTCAGAAAAACAATCAGATGTGGACTGAATCTAAGAGTAACTGAATCAGCCAAGTGACCCATGTTAGACACTCCTCAGTCTTAATCTGCCTCCTTTTCTCCCAGCCGCAGTCACACACTCTGCTGGTCAGACGCTAATCATAGATTCAAACTATCATCCCCCTTTGCAGCTTCATCTCCAAGTCACACTTTCATCATTATCAGGATTGGAGTTTTGTCTCCCTGCTTCTTGTTGTGGTGTTCCCCTCCTTGCTTTTAGCTTTATCTATTCTTATATTATAATACATTCTTTTGACCAAATGACACACAACTGAATGTAGGTGAGAAACAAATGGGGGCAGGATTTGTCAGTATTGCCTTGATATTCATCCTGTGTGTTTGGTTTAAATACTAGAATGCCACAGAGGGAGGAGGAGGGTGGATACAGTGCTTGTAGGTAGAACAAAGGATTGATAAACACCTGGAAGAAGGAATGAAGATAATAGTAGGTCTAATAGTAGGAGGAATAACAAAGAGAAACAGAGGGGTGTACATGTTTCTACTCAACCACTGAATCTCTATCACAAAAATGTTTATGTGAATAATGAATAAGGTCCATTCGCTTTGCTCAGATTAGAGAAATAAAACTATATAGAAAATATATTCTTGAACTTAATATACACAGATTTGCTTCTATCAGGCAACTCTGGAGAATAAGGAGAATATGTGGTTGAAATTCAATAAACGTTGAGAGAAATATCCCAAAAAAATCTAACAGGCGCTGTTACAGTTTTTCTCAGTTTCTTGAATCCTCAAAACAGTAAACATCTCAACATCTCGGTGTGTAAATGCAGTGGTGTTAAATCTATCCTAAATTCAAAAACAGTTTGTTGAACACAAATTTTGACACACAGAGTATATGGTCTGGGAATAAAATAAAAGCTTGCACAGCATTTATCAAGAACAAACTGGAGTACAGAAGGAACTGTCCACCCCAGATAGCATGCGAATGTGGGCCACTTGAGGCAATGATCCGGCACTGTAGGCATTCTTCTGGCCCGGACAAAACAGACGTGAACCTAAACTGGCCCATGTAGTAAATGCTACATTTGGGCCAAATATCACAAAACGAATATGGCCCATCTTTGGCCGAAATATGGCAAGTATGGCAATGACTAATCCGGATGTGAGCCTAAAGAGGCCCACATATAAGGAAACATACTTGGCCCACCTTTGTTGAAACATATTTGGGCCAGTCTTGGCCGAACTGGCATTGGCATTTGGCATTGTGATGGCTTGGTTATGGCCCACTTTTGGCAAACATGAGCGGACCGCCCAAGTGCCATCATTCCATGCTGTATGTGGGCCGGATGAACATGTCAGGTGTGGGCCAGATATGGGCCAAAAGAATTTTGCTATCTGGGACACCACTGTCACCAGTTTGTCATATGAATGTAAACCCTAAAAATACAACATGCAACAATACAACTTGTTCCTTTGGTCTCAACACTCTGGTCTCTGAAACCCAGTGCCTTCAAAGAGAAGGGTGAATAACTGAATGAATGTTATAAGTGGAATAATCTTCTGTTACATCATTATGTCTTTATTAAAAACAAGTGTTCATTCTCACTGAAGTGAAAAGCACTACTGGGCAGGTGTTTACATGTGTCAGTTTAATTATGTTACTGATAATAGAGCAACCGTGTTCAGCAAACCTGCCCTTTGTCAATAAAAGTTAATTATTAAACTGCTGAATCAGTCAATAAAGCCAGGAGCTATTCTGACTTGGCTGCATGTTTACTTGTCTACAGCAACCGCAAAGTAAGTTTTTACATTCAACTTTAATTTCAATAATATTATTGTTTTATTGAAAAGATTTACAGTTTTAGAGTAACAAGTGTCATGATTAACTATTTAGACTAAATGATAATGCCGAAAATGATCACTTACATATTGTTGAATATATCTATTGTTTTACAGACTGTTAATAAGTTGTATATTGCAATATCAATTGATTACATGTCTGATATATTTAGCAATATTTAGGTCTTTTGTGTGTGTGTGTGTGTGTGTGTGTGTGTCTGTGTGTGTGTGTGTGTGTGTGTGTTTGGTTCATTAGGCGATTACAACAAAAATGGGACAAGAACAGAGCACACTTGAGAAGAACGGCTACAAAATAGAAAGTGAAACAAACAATGGTGTTGTAGCCATAAAGAACAGTGACAGATATCTCATCAGAAAGCTCAAAGTAAGTGAGCTCCTTTTTGTTCCTCTATTTCACACAAACATACGAGTATAACCAGGTTTGCCCATTCAGCATAATACCAAATCAAAGCCTAAATCAAATTCTCCCAATTAGCACATTTTGTTCAAAACAAATGAAAAATGCATGAAATAAATTATTCTGTTTTGTGTAAGCAAAAGTGGAGCTTGCCCATTACTAGAATGCACTAAATAAGCATCAAAACAAAGCCATAAGAGGAGTCACTCACTGATGAGAGTGACTGAGAGATCAACAGAATTCTAAAAAGTAAAATATATCATGAATGCCTAAGATGAAAATAATAGTATGAAAAATAAATGAAACTGATGGAAAAGTAAATCCCATTGAAGAAACAAACTAACTTAACCTCTGCCAGACCTTTCTTACACACTGCTATTTCTTTCCTACAGATTTCCACAGATGCGGAATTCATCGCAGAGATAGAAATCCTAAAGACAATAACACATCCTCATATTATGAGCACCAAGAATTCTTTTAAAGGTAAGTCTTGAGATATCTGCTTTACGTTTCATGGTCTTCTGAAATTGTTGCAAAATGTAATATGATTGTGTTGTGATGGCCCCAGGGCCTCTGTCAGAGCATGTGTGTGTTGTGGTGTTGATGAGTTGTTTTATGTGTTGTCCCATATGAAACAAAAGAAAGGGATTTTATTTAACAAAGATTCATTTTGTGTAACAAAGGTAACAAAAATGTTGACCTCAAAGGAAACTATTACCAGGTTATCTAAGAACAACGTACAGAAGATAAAAATTACATTAGTGCATAAGCTAAGGGAGAGGGAGCTGCCTGGCTACCACACACACACACACACACACACACACACACACACACACTCTGGCAGAAGCCCAAAATACTGATTATACCTTAAGAAATAGTTACTTTTGAGTCCAATTGTTACATTGACAAGAGCAAATCTGCAGCTTTTCTCAAACTAAATGTATTTTCAAAAAGTAAATGTGTAAATATTTAATGTAAAACACACTCTGAATGTGTTATCCAGCAGACATTAATAGCGTGTGGAGAGGAAAATACAAAACATTTAAATCAGATTAGTTTTAAATTGATTCTTGGGAATAGCAGTTTGACAAAACAATCTCAACAAGGTTCACTTATTTACTTGCTCTTGAACCTTGAGCTGTGTTTTGTTTTGTTTTGTTTTATCAAATCTTGTGTTTTCTATTTCATTCACTAGAATTATTGAATATATACAGTACTGTGCCAAAGTCTTAGCTACCTCCATCATACACACAGAAAAATACAGGAACTATGTACACAAAATTTGACATTAATTATTCATTATTATTATTATCATCAGGTTCAGGTTCCTGCTATTGCTCAAGTATAAGGGGAGGTCACACTAAATACTTGCACACTTTAGTCAAGAGAAGCTGTTTTCTTTTCTATTTTTTCCCCCTGTTTATTAAATATTGCCTCCATTTTAATGGTTGTATTCTATTAAAAGAGACTGAGAAATAAGTATATTATATCATTGCTAAAACAACAAATCTAATAGTGGCCTAAGACTTTTGAACAATACTGTATATCTGCGGACTATAAACAAAATGATGAGGGACTTTGATGTGTGTAAGCTGAAAACAATGATATGGAAATGTCAGATTTTTAGCTCAATATGACAGATTTTCCTGCTATTTACAGATAATGGGGGCCAAAGACATACAGTCCTCTCTGAGTCTTAGGCCACCATTAGATTTGTTGTTTTAGCAATGCTATAATGACCATATATCATTATTTCTCAGTCTCTTTATCAGAAAGGAAATATTGTATGCAGTATTAAAAAACAGAAGAGAAAACAGCTTCTATAGGCTAAAGTGTGTAAGTATTCAGACCTCCCTTTACACTTGAGCAATAGGCTCTCTTAAGTGTAAATGGAACGGAGACTCCAATAATATTTAATTATTAATGTTAAATTTTGTGTACATATTTCCTGTATTTACTGTTTGTATGATGGTGGTGGTCTAAGACTTTTGCACAGTACTGTATATGATTACTCTGAAAATACTAACATATTTAATTTTCCTTTTTTCATAAAGATGAAGATCAGAACACTTACTATGTAGTGATGGACTACTGTCTGGGAGGGAGCCTTGCAGAAAAGCTCAAAGAAAAGGGTGAATGTCTGCAAGAGTTTGAGGTACTCAGATGCACCATGTCCACAGAATCCAGCTGTGTCGCACTCCAGCTCTGTCACAGCTGTTAGAGACAACCCACTGTCATGACCATATGTTTGCCGGTTCCCTGAGCCACACATGACATGGCTGTTTTCCACATGCAAGGGGGTAGTGGGGTTGGGGGCTTGTTCTGATGCTGATGTCAACAGTTACAGAGAGACAGAAGTCACTGTTGAGTCGACTGCGCTTTGTCAGCATGGATGATGATAGACTCCAAAAGTGAAGAACAGTGTTATACCACCCAGAAACCCTGTTTCATAAAGACAACACCAACACCCAACAGAACAAACAGAAAATGATAACTGATGTCTTTAGAGAAGAAGCTGAGTCTACTACTGTGGCTGCTAAAAATAAAGTGCAAGATTACTCTCAGCTTCTAATATGTATCAAGTGAACACTACAGACTGACAGAGGTGTGGCACAGCTGGATCCTATGGAAGGAGGGAGTAAGGAAGACTTGTGCTTTTTTGTTTGTTTATTTGGGTTTATTTTAACATAGTACCTTGATTTGTTTTGCAGGCACTTAGCTGGACTGTAGAAATGTGTATGGCACTGAGAACCATTCATGAAAAGGGCTTGCTTCACAGAGCTCTGACACCAGAGGTACAGTACACATTAATAACTATTACATGACATTAAAAAACATAATATAGAGCACCAAACTGTTACTGTTAAATCAATAAATATGTCATTATAAAACAAGCATTCTTTATTAACATAAAAACACTGTCTTCAGTCAATAACTGTATTGAGGCCAGTTACAGTTTTACTTTTTCTTCATTTACAGAACATTTTCTTTACACAATCTGGGACACTGCTGTTGAGTGGATTTGGAAAAATCCAGAGAAGGTACTGTATCCTCACACTTCAATAATATATATATATAGATATGTAGATATATACTGTATATTAACTACAAATGCTGTATTGCATTCGTTGCTTACACAGTTCAAAGAACACTAATTTGGATACTGTCGGAAATGAACTAATTAACTATTCAGCGCCAGAAGTCTTCACAGAGGAAACATATGATTCTAAAAGGTAAAGTGCTTCACACCAAATTACAACATTTACACACTGTTAACTATGTGTGCCACCTCTGATCAATAACCTCTTCATCATTCATTGACAGCAGATTATCATCTATGATCAGAGAGATCTAACATCTAATGTTAAGAGTCCAGCTGGTCAACATCTAACTTTAAGCTCATTTCAATACAGCCTGTATGGGGAAACCATGTCACCAGCTGATAATTATATAATTTATGTTCTGTAATAAGTTTTTTTTTACTACTTTCTCTGAAGTTGCAGTGTCCACATGTTTTAACAGTTTTCTGCCCCTTAATGTTATGATATTCATAGGTTTATTTTATATTAATTACAGTTCAATCAAAGCCAACTAAATCTCAACATGCTACTTCACAATAGACAACTCAGTAGTACATATGATGTTTTCTTAATAATAATACTTTCTTCATTTATAGTGAAATTTGGTCAATGGGATGCATCCTTCATGAGCTTTGTACTCAACAATTTGCAGTAAGTAACCAAGAGATCTAAATGTCATCAGAAATGTCAGACCATGTTCAGCATCTTACTTTAGCATGTTAACATGGTAACAGTGGCTAATTAGCACTCTTCAATATTTGTGATAACAAATTGCAATGACATGATATACATCAACATGTCCTTACTATTTAATGAATATATGTAATCTGTTATTGCTTTGCATTAAATGTTTTCCTATCAATAATTTATCTTCAGTTCTCTGCAGAGACCACCGGCAAGCTCATCTCCAAGATTATTAGTGGCCCTTACCCATCTCTCCCAGATCAGTGCTCGTCAGAGTTCTGTGAACTCTTGAGGGACATATTGAATAGAGACCCTCACTCAAGACCAACAGCCTGTGAGATTTTGGCGCATCCACTTACAATAACATGCCTGTCAAAAAAGGTTTGACACTTAAAGAATTACACAATTGAGCTCACCTCTTCCCCATGTATAAGAAAATCCTACAGAATATATATGTGACCTAACATATAAATTGTATGTTTCTTGATCAACTGGAACTTATGTATCTGTCTCTGACACAGACTATGTTTTCTTGGACAGAGCAAAACAACTGCAGAGCACCTTCAGACTCAGTTGAACAACCTAAGGGCTGTGGCAGATAATTTGGAACGTGTGCACCAGGGCACCACTATTGGAAGTCTGGCAGGAGGAGTGATCGGAGCAGTTGGAGGGATTACATCCATAGTGGGCCTTATTCTGGCCCCCTTCACTTTGGGAGCCTCTCTTGTTGTCACTGGGATTGGAGTAGGGGTGGGTGTGGCTGGTGGGGCCACTGCAGGTGTCTCAAATATCACAAACATGGTCAATCAGTCTTCTGATCGCAAAGCCATTGAAAACATCATTAAAGAATTTGAAGAGCAAATTAATGCTGTAGCCGTGTGGCTCCAGGAGATTAGCAACAGTTTGCAGATGATCAGGGGTAGATGTTACTCACCTGACATGTCTAACAATGAGGACAGCAATTTCAATCAAGAAAACTGGGCAAGGTTTGGCCCAACAGTAGGTATGGGCTTAGGCAGCGTTACTGAACTGTTTCGACTGCTTCGAGTGGTAAATATTGGCAAAATTGCAGCACAAGCATCCAAGGCAGTGCGTGTGGCAGAGCTGGCAACAGGTGCAATTTCTGCCTTATTTCTGGCAGTGGATATCTTCTTTATTGCAATGGACGCTAAAGAGATACACCACATTAGACAGAAAGACACAAATGGTAAAACCTGTTCTGAGATCCTGAAATTTGTCCAGTCCATCAGGCAGGCTGCAGACGAGTTGCAGGGAGTTTTGGATGAGCTCAAATGCATAATCTCAGCTATCCCTTTACTTGAGGATGAGAGAGAGTTGGAATGGCAACATATGGATTAATGTAACCTAGAGTCTCAGGTTACAAGTTTATATGTGACTGATACTGGACGTTACCCAAACTAAGGGTTTAATTGTGTTAAGTCACTCTAAACCCAAAACCCCCACTTCTACTGTCACCAATTTGAAGTGACTAACTATTTTGACATAACAAATGAGGAGCCAACATATTTACATTCTGTATAATAATGACCTACATTATAATCATTTTTAACTTGTCATATGATTAGACTGATTGTTAATAAATTATATTAAAGAAAGTACTCTACTGATAATTGTATTGGTAAAACACATCTACTGATGTTTCATGTTGCTACAGCAACCTGAAGAAGTGAAGATTCATTGTTCAAACTTCATAGATTACTCTGTACCATAAATTAAGTATATTGAGGATTGTTGTGTTGCTGCAGACATGGTGACACTTTGCTGCTGCCAGTGTATATGATATAAATAAACTGCTGCCGGGAGACAGTAGGTAGTATACTTAATGAATAGTATTGTAATAATACAGTAATTACCGTTGCTATAGTTTCAAGAAGAAGCAGCAGCTTCAACCATTATGCATGGTGGATCGTCATTCACCATGTGTATTGACATGGTGTTTCAGTGTGTATTCTCTACAGAATGCATTCAACATTTTTAGAGAGTAGTACTATCAGCCTTTATGCTGTAGGACTTGGGAACAGGTCATGGTTTTCTGCTCTTGCAGTGACTTATGATTCAGAAAAAGTGATGACATAGTTTTGTGGTCTGTAGGCAGTCTGGCATGCAGGTGTGGAGTCATGGGTGGAGCTGAGCAAGATAAGAAGACAAATCACTCTTCAAGGGTTCACACGCTAACATAACTTCCATAAATAACTTAACCTAAAAGGCAAACCAGAAGTGAAAGTAAAAACTACAGTACAAGCTTGTACCCACACTCATGAGCTACTGTACACAGAATGGGCGTGACATATATAGTTTACTTTGTAAATAATAGATGATACTTTCTGTTTCAGAACCAAAAAGGACGAGTTTCCTGCATCTCATCATTTAACATATATAAAGTTTGTTTGCTTTTGTACAGAGAAAAAAGCCTAGTGGTACATTCTGACAGCCTGAGATATTAAAGAGGAAACATTGTGCTTTTTATGATCTTCTGTCATTTATACAGATAATAAACACTGTCCAAGATTTATCAGGAGTGAAATACTGTAAGCAGGCAACACCATGGTTGAGCATTTCCACTTTGAAACAAAAACAGTCAGGCAAGATTTTCTATGTCACAAATCTAAGGAGCCAATTATCTATATTAAAGATAATTATAGGCAGAGTCTACCTCCAGCAGTTTTCCCCCAACAGCTGATTCTGATTTCCACAGAAGAGTAGCATCCCATTGAGCTGAAAAGCTGAAGATGGCGGCGCATGAGCATGCAGCGGCTTCAAGCTAGCACAGCATACTTGCACTAACCACTACAGTCACTTATTTTCCCTACCTCATTTCACTTTTATTGTACATAATTTTTTATCTATTTAATGTCTATTTTATGTCTTTTTAATGTGTGCACTTAATGGTGAAGCTTAAATCTCATTGTAATTTGTATATGACAATAAAGGCATTCTATTCTATTCTATTCTATTCTATTCTATTCTATTCTGAATCCAGCAAATTGTTGTCTGGCCGAGTTTCCGTCAGGAGAAAACACAACAGTTCCTTATGAGCTCTCAGTCTCAGTCGAAACGATCCATTTTCTTATCCAACTGCAACGTTTAGATTCCCATCTAAATTTATTTTGATATATATCAGATAGTTGTCCTCCAGCTACATCATTATTCACTTTGCCAAAAACATGATATGTCCAAATACCTGTAAAATAACCTAACTGAACACTGAACACACCAAATAACCACCATTTCAATATTTCCGAATTTAAAGAGTAAATGTTCTTCTTTTTTTACCAATCTCTATCCAGATCAGAGAAACAAAATCGTCTGTGTGAGAACTGTATGTACAGTATGCAAAAGGTGTGGTGTTGTGTGGTGTGGCATATCACTCTAAATACTACAATACCACATAGCCTTAGTTTCCTTTGCTATGAAGAAGAAGCCAAAGACATGAGATGTTGGAAATTCCGATTTTTTTTGTCACTGCAGTGAAAGGTGAGATTAATTATAATTAATTAATCATTTCATATATTTGTCTTTGTGGTCAAATAATCAAATATTTTTTAATACAGTTATTTATTTCCTTCTCATAGAGGGGCAGGGACAGGTCACCAGTCAGTCACAGCCCTAGCATAGAGAAAGACAACATTTAACTCACATTCATACCTACGAGCCATTTAGAGTGACCAGTTAACCTAACCTGCATGTTTCTGCTCTGTGGGAGGAAGCCGGAGAAACCCACACAGGCACAAGCCGAACATGCAAACTCCATACAGTAAGGCTACAGTGGTACAACTCCGTAAAATACCAAATACATTCACTGTCACAGGATCCACTCACTTGAGCGTGTAATGCACTAGTGCACCACTGCAGAAACACATAAAGAAGTGAGGGCATATATATGCACTTGTTCACACACCACTGTTTCCTGTTTAATCAAGAGAATAAAGACAATTTTCTAAATAGTTCTTTCTAATCTGTTATGAAATAAATGAGAATAAACTGTCTAAACTGTAGTATGAGAGAAGTCCTGCCTACCACACACACACACACTTTTAACACATTTAAGCTGGAGCAAAGGCATTGAGCTATACTGAAAGGAAACCTCATGTCTCAGTACTTGTGCATAAGAAAACACTTATACATAGAAGCAACCTATATGTTCAAATAACCAACAAACTATCCATACATAATGCACCAGTATTTAATTACAACTGAGAGGATTCACAATATCTTTTTCCTTGTCTGAGAAGCACCACTAGTGAATTTTGTGTATAATGCCAAATGATCAGTCCTTGTACTTGAAGTGTACTCTGAAGTTTTCTTGACTTTACAAATAACTCATTGCCATCTGTGCCCGCCGACACTGCCATCACATCAGCCCAGGCCTGTCAATCACCTAATCAATCTGGTAAAAGGACAGTGGTCAGAAAAATGGTAGTGTGTGTGTGTGTGTGTGTGTGTGTGTGTGTGTGTGTGTGTGTGTGTGTGTGTGTATGTTATTACTTCTGTCCCAGCTGCCACTCACACCATCATGTGGTGATTAGGCGCACACGCACACACATCATTGACTTCTTCCACTCTGTTCCTTTCTTATCAGCCCAGACATTCTCAACAGTCTCTTTTCACATCCTCTGATGAAGAATCATCACATTCATTACACACAGGCACACACACAAATACGCAAATACACTCTGCTGTTTATTTGGCAACCTCTCATCTCATTTATCAACAACAGAAGACCTTACTTCATTTCAACCCCCCGATAGCGTAGTCAAGGCAACCACAATCAAGAACAGAAGGAGCGGTAAAATCACTGTGATGTAATGAAAATCTAGTTCATTTCAAGTCAGTAACTGAATAGAGAAACCATGTGACTCAGAGATCACATGGACTCTCAGATGAGTTTGAAAAATGGGAGATTGTGCATTACTCTGCATGAACTATGAATTATAATTGCTGCTCATCCCAATGAGTTTTATGGAGCTTTTAGACACATTTAACACGCTTTTAATGACCTGCTTTGATAAACAGCTCTCTGAAAACTTAGTTTTCATTGTTAAGGGAACAATTGTGGCTTTTCATATAGTGAGAGGTTTTCTTCTTCTGGATTATTGAGTCTGTAGTAATACACACTACATTTTCTTTGCTAAAAGATGTGTGGTGAAAAATAAATTCCAAACTTTATCATTTCCAACAATATGGAAAAAAATGCCAACTTTCATGTGTTTCTGTGACTCTGCTGTTTGAGTTTTTTGTGTTTTTCTGTGCTCTTTATGCCAGTTAGTGTTGTATTGTGATTAAACACCAGCAGTTATTCAACTACATACAATGAACCAAATTAAATTAGCTTACTTTTGATAATTACAGCAGGAGGCGACAGGGCTTGCTGTTGACCGCTAAAAATACTTCATCATAGTCCAGCATTTCATACAGTTCTCTTTCAAAGTAG
The DNA here is from genome assembly GCF_027409825.1 of Scomber japonicus. Lineage (NCBI taxonomy): Eukaryota > Metazoa > Chordata > Actinopteri > Scombriformes > Scombridae > Scomber > Scomber japonicus. The sequence goes on along the minus strand of NC_070585.1, from coordinate 15,942,113 downwards.
AGCAGGGACAAAGAGTTCAGTCTGTGTGTCATCACTGATGACCGATGCCAGTTTTTATCCGAACTGACAGTTGACAGAGTCTTTCAACAGCACAGCTTGTTGCTGCTGCTGATGGGGAAAGGGTTGAACTAGCAGCCACATACATGTGGTTAACAGTTGGCACTTGTTGAGGAGGAACTGACGCAGGTTGGCTGAACTTAAATTGAATACTCTTCCTTCCTGATCCTCACAACATCTTTTTGAGACAAACATAAGTAAACTGCTTTGGCTCACAAATCTGACCATCATCATCATCCTCATATCGTAAACAAGATGCAAGAGACAAGAACTTGTATTTTTATTGGTGGCGTAGTCAGTGGCACAGATAATTTACTTCTATTCACTGAATGATCAAGTAAAAGATGGAGACTTCTGAATGGGTGGGCCTTAGCGCCAAGTGGGTGGACTCAGGGCCCAGGTCAGCCATAAAAATAAAATTACATTTTGATTAATAGTTGATGGGTCATAAGTGGTATTAATACATCATTAGTGAGGAAAATATGAATTCCATTATCTAAAATGTGAACAGAGCAGATAACAGAGCAGAACTGAAGAGCATCAGAAAGATGTATAACTGACTCACCACAAAGCAAACTCACAACAGGGAATACCAAGAAATGTACAGACAATAATAACAATTATGTCTACTATATAAGAGGGACTGCTGGAGAAATTGGTGCACTCACCATGCTACAATTTTTCCAGACCACGTGGGTTATTGGGTGCAGAAATGGATCACAGCAGGGAACATGAAAAGTAGTACATGAAAAGTGTACTGTAAAAGCTCAGTTCACCATGGAAACACTTCATACTCTGTCTTGCTCTACAAATTAGAGAGACAACATCAAGATTTTTAGACGGTTAATATTCACGTTGGGCCAATTAAAATAGTTTTTTGGGGACAGTCCACACACATTTGACTTAGACTGTAAGACTAAGAGGTTCGCCTAGACTACCGATATAGAGTCCGCTGCCTGATGTCTGACAGTACAACTGCTTGATCGCCACCTTTCTTCTACTGTATGTCATCTGTACTACTTCTGTACTGAAAGCTCAATTATCTTTCATTTATGACAGTTTCTTCTCTTTCTGCTAGTTTTTCCCCATTTCCTATGCCAGCTGCATGTCTTTCTGTAGTGTGAAATGATATGACACAATGCTCAGAGTCAATAATGTGTTTTAAACTGTCGCATTGGACAATCCTTATTAAATTGTTCATGTGTTTTTTTTTTAATTGGCATATCTTTTGTTATTCTTCTTTAGATCTTCACCCACTTTCCTTGATTTCCTGACATTCTTTTATTTCAGTCCTCCTCTGTGTGTTTGATAGACAGAAGAATTGAATTCAGTGGGGAAATACAAAGAACAATTGGCTTCATCTAAAAATGGAAACATAAATTATAGGTTTGTCTTGTGTATGGAAGTTGACAGTTCTCCTCCAGAAGTGTGACATAACAACATCCTCTCCATCTTTCAGTTTTTCTTTAGTTTAGCAGAGGAGACACATTTAAACTTCTATGTGAATAAGGTTGGCGGTCCACAAAATGACTGACATTAAAAAAAGGATGAGGATGTGAAGATTGACATTGTGTAAAAGTAGTTTTCTGGAGATAGCCAGGATGATTAGCTCAGTTATAGTATTTAACATTCAGTTCCACTTGGCTATTCAGCATAAAACTTGAAGGATATTGTTAAGTTAATTCCTGCTTTTTTCCACTATATACTATTTTGTATTATTTTATTGGTTTGTCAGGTGAGAGTTGCACTCATAAGGCTGCAAAATGTTAGATTTCAAACCACCTTAAAGAAAACACTGTTTGCAATCTCATATTTTGGGGAATTGGCAAAACATCACGTGTGCTTTTCATTTTCTTTCCTATTCAGGTGTGTACTCGTTTACTTAATATAAATGCAACTAATTCAAAACACAGATCAAACATTTTAGCTCTTATCCTTTTGATTATTGCAGTCATAGTTTAATGACTCTATGCTTTGTGTTTGAGTCCTCTTTGTTGACAAATCTATCAAATAAATGATTTACTTGGAGACTTTCTTTCCCACCTGCATCACTCACAGGGGCTTTAAAAATTACAGTTGTATTGTTCTGCAAAATGATTCTCAGTTGATAAATTAAACTAATTTAAACAGACATTCTTCACTGATCTGTGAAATGTGCGAGACTGTATAAATAGATTTTTGTATCAAATGTTGGAGCAAAAACATGTTTTAATTGCTGAATGCCAGTGTTTCTGTTCCAAACACTAAACTAAGCCTTCTCAGCCACTTAGGATCTCTTTAAGGAGAATGAAGAACAGTGCTCGATCATTTAAAACACTCGTCTACAGAACAACTGATCAGATAATTATGTTAGTGTTAAGAAATGTTGAGATTTACAAACTTTAAATTTAAAAAATATTTCAATCAAATCTGAAGCGGATATAAAGACAGTGAACTTTCTTATGTGCTGTGGTCCGTTTTTTCTCACCCTTTTGGCAATTCTTGCTGTTTTTGACTGAACAAGAAAAGCATAAAAGAAATCTAATTTACTGGTAATAAATAATGCACTACTTCCTCTATGTCAGCCTGAGAAACTCCACACTGAATCAGTACACATTAAATGATTAAAACCATATCAGGATACACTAGTGATATGAGATACAAAATTAATAATAGGACGTCTTGAAACATAAAACAATGAGGCCTTCTTCACAGTCACTGTTAATCAAACTTTCTATTGGATCTAACTCAAGGTGATAAGGAAACAATTCCTCTGCAGCTGCCCCTGAGCACTTTTTTTCAATATTTTGACCAAATACCTTAGTATGGATGATGCATATTACAAGTTATTACTAGTGAATGTTCAAATTGTACCAGCCACGCAATAGACTAGCATTGTTTGTTGGTATTGGTTTTTTCCCCCAGCTGATTAGTTAAGCAAATCTACCAGCAACTTGCATATTTTACCAGCATTTACTGGTGGCTGGTGCTAATTGTGTGCCCTGATTGTAGGGATGACTATTGATACTTCCACAATATTAACATATTGCCCAGCAGTAATAAGAACCATTTTTATGTATTGTGGGTTAGGATAGATCAGATTTTCTAATTGTATACAATAACGTAAAGAGAGAAGTGATTGTCTAAAACAGCGGTGTCAAACTCATTTTCATTCAAGGGCCACAAACAGCCCAATTTGATCTCATGTGGGCCGGATCATTAAAAAGATGGAAAGAAGGAGGGAAGGAAGGAAGGTGAGAAGGAAAGATAAGGAGAAGGAAAAAAAAGGACAGGTGGAAGGAAGGAAGGAAAGAAAGGAAAGGTTGGAAAAGAAGACAGAGAGGAAAGATGAAAGGGAGAAAGGAAGGAAGGAAGGAATGATGGAAGGAAGGGAGGAAAGAAAGACAGGAAGGAAAGTGGGCCGAAGTGGACCCCTCGGCGGGCCGGTTCTGGCCCACGGGCCGCATGTTTGACACCCTTGGTCTAAAACAACTGATTACTAAGTATATGATGTGGTTGCATGCACCACTGATGATGGGCTGCAGCTGGACAGTCTGTTTTGGTAAGAGGAGGTTGTGAGGCTCAGGTTCTATCTGGCAGCACCTGGAAGTTGTTCAGTGTCGTCATATTCTTCATACATGTTTACAGTCCATCTCTTATATTGTCATCCTTTGCCCTTTTGGTCTATTCTGTACAAAACATCTATTTTCTGTCATCCTGGAAGGGTTTTCATTTTTCTCCTCCATGTTAGAAATGGGGAGTGAATTGAGGGTCTGAAGATAGCAGGTGTTGATATTTGTGATATTGAGCGATATGAATAAAACAGACTTCACTAACTCAGTTTTTAATATTAACACTGTAATATTGAATCACTCGCATTATGAAACCTATGAATAACAAATGATTTCTTAAAAACTAAGCTGAAATGTACACATGATGGCCACAACTGATAAAACATTAGGAAAAAATACTTCAATACAGAACCTGCAGATTGGTCCAGTACAAAATGTCTGTGTTTTGCTTTTTCCCCTTACTGTGATCCAGATGTGAGCTACATGTAAATTTGCTTGTCTTGGGGAAAGTGGCAGCTGATTTTGACAGGCCCGCAGTAGGATGGCATTTAACATATTACTGAAAGGGCAGTGAACATGCCTTCTGCAAACAGTGCAGTGCACAGTAAGTTTATTAATAAGACACAAGGGCAAATAATAACACCCTCAGTGCTTCTTCACAGACAGCGTGTGTGTTTTTCCACATGATAAAGTTCCCTGGATGCGATGTGTCAAACATGTTCCAGCTATGTTGGTTTCAAGCTAGAAGAACATGAACAACATGAAGAAGGCAGGAACATCTTGATAGGGAACTAGGGGAAGAAATAAGAGTTTGCATAAAGATACAGGAGGAGAAAAAAGAGCTGAAGCCATTTGTTACAAGATGAATCAATGACGATGTTTGAATGTCTAATCTGCCCTGATAGTGAATGTGTCTTTAAATGTGATAATAATAACTAAGGAGGCATGTCTGTTGTCTTATGTGAGTATTACACTACTATTTCAAAGATATGTGACAATACAACATGCTATCTGTTTAGGCACATTTTTACACTACAGTTAACCTAAGTGCTGTCACTTTCTGTAAAATACAGACCAATTCAGAACAGTTACTGCTGTGCCTTGATGCACACATGCACAGGAGTTTAATAACAATAATAACTTCTTGTATAGAACCTTTCATACAAGAAATGAAGCTCAAAATGCTATACAAGAAAATAAATTGCATCAACCAAGTGCTTCACAGGAAGAGGACATAAAAAGAACATGAAAATGTTCACACTTGCATTGTTGTCTTATACACTACCAGTCTAAAGTTTTAGAACACCCCAATTTTTCCAGTTTTTTATTGAAAAAATGTTTTCAAGCTTACCATCTCAGTCTTTTTTCCTAAGGTAGTTCTGGTATAGCTTGGACTTATGTTTTGAGTCATTATCTTGCTGTAGGATGAACCCCTGACCAACTACATGCATACCAGAGGGTACTGCATGGCGCTGCAGAATGCTGTGGTAGTCGACCGTGGATCCAGAAAAACAGCCCCAGACCATCATGCTTCCTCCTCCATATTTGACAGTTAATGTCACACATTGAGGAACCATCCTTTTGCCTACTCGATGCCGTTTTAAATTTTATTTTTATTTTATTTATTTTTTTATTATCAGTCCATAACCCCTTCTTCCAGTCTTCAGTAGTCCATTGGTGGTGTTTCATGGCCCAGGCAAACCTCTTCTTATTATTCTGATGTCTTAGCAATGGCTTTCTTGCTGCAACTCGACCTGTCAAACCTGCAACTCAAAGTCTTCTCTTCACAGTTGAAACTGAGACTTGCTTACTACGACCACTATTAAAGCGACCCTTACCTTTGTTACATTTTTACACATTTTTTTGTTCAGGATAAAATGCTATTAATAAGGTAATGGCACTCTAAAATGTTAGAGAGATCCACCAGGCATAGAAACTCATCATTATTCCATTCTCATAATATTCTGTGAAAACTCTGACCAATCATATCATTCGATCCAAATGATATGCAAGAAAGGTAAGAGTCACTTTAAGCTGTGCTCTTCCTTTCAGAGTTTCCCCCAGTTTCTGAATGCTTTTTGATGGTGAAGGAATCTGTACTCACTGACACCTTGACTTTCTTCGCAATTTATCTGTAGGAAAGATCTACATTTTTAAGTGTTTTTGTATAATTTTCAGTTTTGGGTAACCTTACCCCTTTTTTTTTTTTTTTTTTACCTTCACCACTTACCTTTGTACCATTTCAAGCTATTCATTGGACTTGAACTGCTTGAATTTCAATAAAAAACTGGAAAAATTGTGGTGTTCTAAAACATTTGACAGGTAGTGTATGTCTCTCATTTGTGCACACCATTTTTGACTTCTTTTATGAATGAAATACACTAAATACATTTTACACATCTTCCTATCCCGTTGTGTGTTGTTACCTTGACTTATTTTGCTTCCTGAGACTGCAGCTTTTATTTCTCTTTACCTTAAAAACCTCCACCCCCTCGTTTAATCGTTCATTGTTTGTCCTTTGCTTTCTGCCCCTTCATTTTGCATGGTGTCACTTTTATTATGATAAAATGATGGAGGAATCTCCGCCTAACAGTAAAAATGCCTCCTCTCTTACCAATAGATGCTCTCATGACCTCACTCATTGGATTGAAGACTGAAGTGTCAAAGGCTGTGGTGGTATAAAGGAAAACAAGGAGCAGGAAGAGGATCACGATGGTGTCACAGGAAGCAGAAGAATAAAGAGGACCACTTGGGTCAGAGAGTCTTCATGTGGTGTGAGGGATAACCAATGATGACAGTCCTCATCAGTGCATATAAGCAATGGAGGGGTCCAGTTCACTGGTGTACTAATGAGTCACTGCTGGACCAGACTAAGATCACAAGCAGGCACAGTAGAAAAGACTCCAGAACCTATGATAGTGCACCCATCTAAGGAGAGTTTGCAGACCAAATCCAAAGCCTTCTACCTCACTTTTAGCTATCACTCTCCTCTCCTCTTTTCTCATTTCTTTTTCCTGCAAAAATCATCTTTATTTCATGTCATGTTTTTCCAAACCATCCTCTCTCTGTCTCTGTATCTGTCTCTCTCTCTAACTCTCACTTTCCTCTCTCTCCTCCTCTTCCCTTGGTCACTCTCTCTCACATCCTGCCATCATATTTCATTGTGGCTCTGGCTAGCATTAGGCCCTCTATCTCTCTTGTCCACTCGTCTCGTCTCTTTTTCCATTCTTCAGCCCACCTTTCTCACTCCCTTTCTCTTCTACTTCATCCTGAGCTCTGTTTGTACTGTTTATCTCCTGCCTGTCGCCCCCAGTGCCAGTCTTTTTCTTAACCTCCTCTCACACCCTCTCTCTCTCTCTCTCTCTCTCTTCCTCTCCCCTTTTCACTCTTCTATTTTCATGCCGCATTAACTCAGTGAGTAGTGTATAGAAACCATATTAACGCAGAGAGAGAGAGAGAGAAAGAGAGAGGGGGGGGGGCTGAAGAGATTCTCAGAAGTTCTCTGTGTTGCTGACAGTGACTGGGGGAGGTCATCTATCTCCTGGGTTTTTCTCTCGCCCCCTCCCTCCTCAGACAGCTAATTCAATATGTTGAGAACAGGACAGAGCGCTGTTCCTTTGTCAACAAATTTCATTAAGCAACATTAGCGGCGCTATCAAAGATGTGACAGGGAGGAAATGATGGATTCAGATTGGACTATGGAAAATGAAAGTATTGAAGAAGCAAAATGGCTAATATGTGTGTGTGTGTGTGTGTGTGTGTGTGTGTATGCATGTGTGCGTGCATGTTCACAATCTCATACTTGCCACACTTGTCCCCAGCCACTTAACAGGCAGAATTTACATAACCCATTTGAATTTTCATTATTTCTCTTGGAAGGATTTTGTAATTGGATTTTCTTTCCCACAGAAGTCCTTAGCCCACACTTATCCAAGAGAAGAGGGATACTATTAAATTACTGTACCTTTTGAAGTAGTTAAAGCTGGGTGTGGTTTCCAAATTTTCTGTCTTGGTAGTTAATATCTTGTGAAGTAGAGACTATTTCAAAATTGCATTCACATATTTGCTTTTGTAAATGAATCCATCTAACCAGTTTAAAATTGAAATCATTTGCTCTCACACTTGCCAAATTCTCACTTTCTAAAATGACAGTACAGTGCTAAATGTACAATCCATTAGACAGATTACTGCTGAAAGGGTACAGAGGGATGAATGGCATTCATTTCTACTGTATTGTAGAGAAAATCATACTTCCCTGACTGAGATGATACGCTGACATAGACTTTTTTGGTTTATTTGTTTCTAAGTTAAGAGGTTGTAATCATCATTAGATTTTTTTTTTTTAAATACATCACTGTATAATTACACACACTGTACTCTGTTTTTTTCTTCTATTCTTTTTTTATAGGTAAATGTGCTAGTTGTACAGTAGCAACTTTAACTACTTTAGCTCAAATTGGCCAGCAGGGCAGGCATCATAAGCAAGTTACTTTTAAATCACTGAAATCTTGTGACCATAAGTGCAAGTCCCAGAGCCAAACTGTAAATCACAGCTGTCAGTCAACTCCCACACAGCAGACATCAAAATTCACTGTAAGTCTTCAAATCTTATTAATGAAGAAAAATCATTTCCAAAATGATCACTAACACACTTATTAGATTTCCTTAATTTAGCAATTGAGACCAGAATGACTAGTTGAAGAAAAATATTGACTTGACATTTCTAGAGTGAGGTTGTGGCTTTATGAATGGGGTTCAACTGGAGCCTGCATCTAGTGGCCGTCAGTACTTCTACATTGACTTCAGCCTCAAGTCGTGATAGTTTCCACTCAGTCTCTTCCAGGTAGTATTATTTCTTCCTACATTTTACATTCCTCACAAACCTGGGACAACTTGTGATTTAAAACAATCTATGACATTTGTTTTATTCAATGTTGAAGTGTCCAATGTGTGTGGATTGCTTTTGCTTTTGCTCTGGTTTTGAAATAACACAGACCTGTATTGAAAAAGCTTTCTGTTTGATGAATCTTGCCTGGTGTTAACTTTTATCACATCTGGCAGACCCAATTCATTTAGCTTTATAATCAGAGCCAAACAAAAGAAAACAAGACTGAAAACACTCCATTGCTTTGCAGCAAAAAACTATTATTGGTCAATACAAAAACAGCATAACATGAGATTGTTAAGGAAAGCTGTGATGCAGACCGTTGATGCAGATCTTTTTAAAATATCTAAATTGCATTCTAAATTGGTAAGACCTTCAAAATTGAATTCAGATGGGATTGGGTACAATAACATCTATCCCTGGCAAATAGTTTACAAAACTGACCCGATTGCCAAGATGAGTTTTTCCTTAAGTGCATATTGAGACAGGCCTCACCTCTAAAAGCCCAGAACAGAAATAAGAGGAGAATGCAAAATGAATAAAAGAATGAAACAAGCTGGATTTTTCTGTACTATACTTGCCTTTCTATCTTATTCTTAGTATTTAATACATTTTTAGTATGTCTTTACTTCCTATACACTGTAAATGTCAACATTACTTGCAAACTAGACCACACTCAAACTGATGTACCACTCAATATGGCACACATGTAAACTTGACCGTAAAGGAACTAAGCGCTGAGCATTAAAAAAAGGAACAAGACAGTACGCCTCAGCTGACATCATGCCAACTTACGGCATGACCAAAGTCAGTGCTACCAGTTAGCAGGTGAGCTAATCGCTAAACAGCTGTGTTTACCTGCAGCCAAGCCAGTTTACCACGATGCGCAGCAAGTGAGCCTCCTAGCAGGGCAATGAAACTGTTGTAGATTTCAACAACCATGACATCACACATTACATCTGCATCTAACTGGTGAGCTGGCTAACAGTGAGGCCTGACACAAGCGCCGCTGCTCACTGTTTTCATAGCATTGACCGTTACATAAGATTGAATCGTGCTGGTCATTTAACAGAGCTAAGTCTCACGTACGGCAGATTCACAGAGAAGTATCTGTGAAGTGAACATCACCAAATTTGCCACTTGGCTCGTTTTATGAAATGGAAGTGTTAAAAGGGTTATTAAAAGTCACCACCTCAACTATATCAACATCACTCTCACAACACTGACAAAGGCTGTTGCCGTTGAAGTTGTATATATTAACGACGTTCACACTTCCATCTCTGACAGATGTCTATGCACTGCAGAAAAACAGGTTTACGCTTAGACCTACTAAACTATACACTGTGATTCTAAAGGTTTTCATCCCTTTTGTCACCTACCCCTCCTCTCTTTTTTTTTTCTTCTTTTCTTCCCCTCCCTCGTCTGGCTCTCTGACAGCTACAGGCAGCAGTGATGGAGTGAGTGTGTGTGTCTTATTGTTTGTCATGAAAATTGGATTTCAGCAGATGGATGGAGAGATTCTGGAGGAGAAATACAATCTAAAAGAAAGTATACATGGAAAGAATGGATTGTTATGGTTACCGGCTTCCTCCCTCCCAGATGGGGGGCTGGGGAGAGTGGGGGGGGAGGGTATATAGCAGCCTTGATTGTACTTTGGGTTGAGTGCACGCCTGTGTGGTATCTGAGATATAAGCTGGCGTGTGTACTCGTTATAAATTTGAATTCATGTGTGTGCACTTAAATCGTGTGGGAGGTGAAATGGGGAAATAGCAGAAAAATAATTCATGTACTGACTACAAAAGAAAACAAACACGTGCGCAGAGAGACACAAGAGGAATGAACCTTAATCTGATATTTGGAATCAAAAGCACACATTGCCACCTACACATTGATATGGAGGGATTATCTTGTTTAGTAGATGCATAACTGATTGTTTGTATCCCCCCCCCCCCCCACCTCTCAAATATGTAAGATGTTTTAACAGATTCTCAGTGGGCATGTTTCTGATGGAGTGACAGGAAGAGAATGAAACAGAGAGTGTATTTCCCATATTAATGCTCCTCTCTCCTCCGCCTCCCTCTGAGCTGCTGAGTAATGCCGAGACAATGAGCCAAATTCCCCTGTAGGGATTATGAAGAATTCATGTTGTTTTATCTATATTCATATTATTTCAGTTTTTCTTATTTTTATCTTATGAGTTCATGAATATGGATTCTGTTTTGATTGGATGAACTGTATCACATTTCAAGATTGACAAAAATATAACAGCTACCCATTAACCACATTCCCATCCCACAAGCGGAGGGACAGAGACTGAATAATAAATACAGTACAGTATTGAGTGGGGGCATGTTATTGTTAGAGTCTTTTCTAATCATTCACTGATAAGGAAGCACTTATATGGATCTTGATGTTCATCGGGCACATTTAACACAAAAGCAAAGTGTCAGTCAGTTAATGGCAGCTCTCTCTTTATCTAATTCTCTCCTTCATTAGTTTAGCAGCTTAACAATGGTGACAGACAGTGATGCTGTGACAGAGAGGTATCCACCAACCTGACTGCTGCCTAATTTATTCCTCCTCAACTTTACTGTTAACTATAATTATGTGTAGCTGAGAGCTTGGCTGTGGGAGTTATGGGAGTGAATGAGTGTGTGTGAAGAGAAGCGAGATCCATTTCCACATCTTGCACAGTGTTAACGGTATTACACTTGTTTCCAGTCTTGGCTTCTTTTGTGTTTGTGTCGAATTAACCATAATACTAACTTTCTGTCTCTAATAAGGATACAAAACCATACTGAACAGAACAAAACTGAACAAAGTGTCTAACAAGACTAAATTGAAAACCAGGACTTAAACACAAACTACACAAGGAGATGAGGTGCAGTTGGAATAGGAGAACAGGATAGGAGGAGAAAATGGGAACTGATTGGCTAGGGCAGACACAAGGAGCGGGGCAGGGCTAACGAGGCCGATGCAGTTACGGAGAAAAGTGTGGATAGATAGGCCGCCTGGGGATACTGGAGGAAAAACTCAGAGCTAACAGAAAAGGCAACAAAATCAGAGACAGATAATGGTGTTTTATTATATATGATGGTGATATATGTGTAGCAAGGCTGTAAGCACAGTCGGGGTACTTAAACAGAAGCGTTCACTATACTTCTCGGAACAAAAACAAATTAAAGCCAAATAGCGAAAGCAAAATAATGCACTTCTTCTCACATGGCTCACAGAGTCAAATGCAAATTACTCAAATCTACAACAACAAAATGTTAAATTCACTTTTTTCATAATGTGTTGAGGATGAGGAAATAAGAGTTCAGCCATTAAACAAACCCCTCAGTCTCTAGATAAGAACGTCTGCTAGATGCCCTGACTGTAAATATGGGAGACATGAGCAATTAACTGTCTGGTGCATAAACTGCTGATGTCTAACTAAGTGTGTCAAACTCCTCAGACACAGAAAGAAAAATTCAATTTCAACTTCAAGAGCCTATACTTCCACTCAGTCCAGTTCAGCAAGCAGGAAAAAAGTAATCTGTTGGACTAGTGGAAGGACTTAAAGCCAGACTGGGACAAAACCACGACATTATCATTGGATCTGAAAACACTCACCTAAGCAGAGCTGAGAGTGTATTCCTGTGTGCGTCTGATGAATTGTCTTCCCAATTTCATGTCTCACTTCTTTTCTTTTCCCCCTTTTTAATTTAGCTTTGCTCGATCCATGTGATGTTGTAAGGCCACTTTCAATAAGAGGAAGTTTGAAAATGAAGCGTAATATCCATACTGAGCACTTTCCATTCAACTAGGGTAGCTCCTCAAATCCTCTCAGCAGGGATGAGGGAGATGTGAGGAAGGGACGAGGTTGGGGAAATTTTAACCACCAAATGAGATACCCTCATTCACTACACTGTCATATCAGACAGCAACACCTAATGACTGCTGCTCCGATACCAACATAGCTCCAAAAAAAACTAGAGACACATGTCAAAGCTCTTTTCTCACCTCAGCACAGCTGGCCAATCCATGAATCCTGCATGAAGAGGGTGTGAATGATGGATAGTAAGTTTTGAAAAAGGTACAGAAATCACAGTCATCACAATGTCCTCAATGATTGTTGGATCTAATCAATTTCCAGGTCACAGGCTGCAGGACAGAGGAGCGAGGAGCGAGGACAGGAGAGTAATTAGCTGAATGGAAAGCACCCACGCTCATACCTTTCCTCCCATTTTTACCCCTCATTGCTGCCTACGCTTTTGACTGCATGTTTCAGTAAATCAACTTTTTATAATGCATAGGGATGCAGGATCTCTCAGGGCAGAGTTGATGCTGTCAAATATGCAGATTAAGTATTTCTGCCTCATGTCTGCTGACAACACCTATTTTCTTACTGAGTGTGTGGGGGTTGTTTGTCAGTCAAACCTCTCCATCTTCTCTTTTACACTCCCCTTCGCTCTATCTCTAACTCATTTATGTGCTGTCAACAACTTTTATATCCATCATGTCTTTGTCCAGCTATCCAACTTTCTGGCTCCTCTGGCCTTTTCCCATTGCCTTTGTTGTTGTGCCTGGTAGATCAGTAGCACAGACAGACTGGACACACACAGTTAGGGCTGAGATAATTACCAGAATAATGAGAATTGGGATGCTATAAACTACTATTTACTGTTATCAACTAATGTACTGCTTATTTTGTTGACCAATAGTTTGATGGTTTTGTCTATAAAATGCCAGAACTATTATCATTGCTTAAATCTCAAGGAGACATCTTCAAATGTCTCATTTTATTGGATCAACAGTCCAAAATCCAAAGATGTATGACACAAAAAAAGCTTCAAATTCTTTTTGAGAAGCTACACTGGGTTGTTGACGTGAGCATTTTCACTGTCACACAAAATCTAAATTAATATAATTAGATTTGTCATCATTTAAAAGTAGAGAAATTATTTAGCATTTCTTTGTTTTGCATGGACCTGTTGTTATAAAAACTTTTTAAATTTTCCAAATCTCAAAATGTCCCTATATTTGGACTAGAGCATGGTTCAATAAATGACTAAAAATATTAAAAATGTTGATAAATACCTCAGCAATACTTTTTACAAGGGTCTATTTTAGTAAATGGACATCACTTTGTATCCATGGGGTCCTTCAACATTTATTTAGCTGAAGGACCCCATTCAAGCTCATTCAGGCTCAATCTAAATGTCTGGACCTCACTGCACTTGCAGACTTGTGGATTTTGTTGAGAGCTATCCAAACCCACAATTCATCAGGTCCACTAGAGACCTAAAGCTGACCTTTTGCAGATTTGGAGAGAGTCTGCTTGGGGTGCACACTTCACCAAATTTTGCTCAGAAAATGACCCATAATCCTGCAGCTATCAGATATAACATATATATAAAAATATAATAAAAATGTATAATACCAAGATATTAAAAATATTAATTATTGTAATCGATAATAAAAACATCAATGATTATCATAATAATATTAACAATAATAGACTACGTAAAATTGCAACATTTGATGACATTTGCTTTTTTCACTTTCGGAGTATAAATTGTAGTGACGTATAATAGTCTATAGTCGTAATAAGTTGGATTTGAGTATCATAATATGCTAAACTAGATGGGCAAAAGTTATTTATTGTCCATCTTCAATGTTCCACAAGCTCTACAGTTGGTGTCACTTCACATTAAATCCTATCAGTTCCTGTGTTAAGCAGATCAAGTTAAGATACAATCCCACTGAACATTCTCATCAGATTTATTGACGGGAAATTTTACATGAACCACTAAATTATACATTTTTAATTCAAAATTACAGTATGTTAGACTACATTGTTATGGAAAGGTGTGCAGATGCTCTTGCTATCTGCTAATAACAGGTAAGCTATAGCAAGATCATTAACTGACACAAAAGACTAAAGCATCCTTTTAAATGTGTGACACCTGTCCCACCAGAAGACAACAATGTCACACAAAAAGCATTTTTAATTTTTAAATAAGATTTGCTTAACTCCTTTTTGTTATTTTTTGATATTTTTCATTGTTTTCAAATTTAATCATTTCATTAATTAAAATATGTTCTACTGTTTTGCAGAAATTTGCAGAATTTGTACTAATTGCAATGTATTATTTATGAAATGTTTTAACAGGCATCATAAAAGAAGGCTGAGGAGGAAGTGGAAACCTTCAATATCAACTTTCTGCCCTTCAATATCAACTTTCTGCCAGAAAGGAAGCAGAATGAACTGCACAAAAAGTGGAAAGAATCCAAAAACGATGAAGGGCAATAGAAAAAGCACTCAGTGGTATTCTAAACACGACCTTACAGTCTCCAGAAAGCTTACCGGAGGAGACGCTGGCTGAATTATCAGTGGATCCTCCAGTGGAGCCTCTTTAAGCAGTGTTACCCCTAAATGTAGAAAGACATACTCCTCCATCACCAGAGACCATACCAACAAGATGGAGGAACCAAACAAAAAGAATTAAAAGGAAAACTAGTGAGACTGCAGGGGGGGGAAATCAAACCAGAAGAAAAATGCTTTGCTCAAATCAAAATAAGGGAAAAAAAGAAATTTTATGCGCCAACAGAAGAAAAAACAAACTGCCACTGAGAAGAGACAAGAAATCATGCTTTTCTTGTCCAGGGATGAAAACAGTATAGACTTCTGGCTAGAAACAAAGAAACTGATTGCAAGGTGATCAGGAGGCAGCGACAAGTTCTCATGAATTCTCTACGGGACTTCTACAGGACACAACTGTAAAGATTCCAGTAGGAAACATTCAATGTCTGACAGCTGGTGAGACACAGACCATTTAATATCACAGAGGCTAAAGCATCTGACCACAACACATGTGCTTGTTATCAGCATGAGAATATTCTGCTCCTCGTTGATAGCACGGCACACATTCAAACACAAAGCTTGTCATTACTGCTCAGAGGCATTACATGCATTGCTGAAAACAAAAAGGGTGTGTACAGGGAATGCAAAATGTGCTGTTATGATGAGATTCAGCTCCTTTGATTTAGCAAGATGGGGACAGTGACAAATAGAAGGTGTGACTGTTGGTGATGAAATGTACAAAAACTGGAACAAGACAACTCAACTGAGGGTTACAACTGGCTACACCAGGCCAGAACATTTAGGGAAATTAAAGAAAAGGTTGCAGAAAAATCAAATGGACCAACACATGGACTTTTTTAGAGAACTGCAGTATGGATTCAAGCTTAATTCAGAAATCCAGGCCTTTCATTTTGGGGGAAACTGACATCAAGTTACTACTGCACAAATCACAGAGCAATGCAACTCATCATCACTACGGCATGATGAGAGAACTGTCTGGGTGCACCTGTGTGTCATATTCAATGGACCAGTAACACAGTACTGAAATAAAACCAACTGTTCCCTGATGAGCACTGTTCCCTCTGCAATGGGATTCAAACTTGTAACCTGGAATTACTCATAAAAGTCACATAGCAAGACAGCACCGGATGGTGTTTGGGGTGTAGTCAAGCCAATGGCAGACAAGCACGTACAGAGCAGCAATGATTTGCAATCTCTCACAAGCTTCTGTCCTCCAAAAAGCAGACAAGCGTGAAATTCAAATGGATTGAAGAGTTGGACGTTGAAACTTATGACAAAAATGCTTCCCCCATCCGTTGGACTAATCATGGGAAAGTGTTGTCGTCATCTCCAGGAGTGACTCTGCGATATGTACAGAAACAAGTCATGTCTTTATCCAAATTGTGCTCTTCCCACCATCCAAAAACAATGGGTTTTGGAAATGATCCACAGATTGGAGACAACATGCCCACTCAGCACTCACTTGAATTGCATCCTTTGAGAAAGAAGATAAGTGCCCAAAAGTGACAATTGTGATTGTGCAATATGATGTCAAGTCATATGTTGGCCAAATGATGGTGATTAATTGAGATGAGTTACAAATCAATTGACGTTTACCGTTCACAGCAGAAGATAACTGGTGTCATACCTGAACCATAGTCCATACCATGCTGCTCAACTCACACCTCTTCATTGTCTTACATTCAATCAGTAAAAGCAATGCTGCCATCTCAAAGATGGACTTATGAAACTGTGTCAAGCATATGAATAGAAGAAATGATTGAGATTTAATTCAGAGTTACAACATCACTTTTCTAATGAAAAGTGTTTTTTTTTGTTTTTCTTTTATTTAATTGTGTTTGTATCAAAATTAACATGCAATTATTTTGTGATGTTGAAGTTTCAAAAATATTCACACTTTAAAAGAGTTACAGTTTATTTTGTTAATAAAGATGATTCTTTTTTGTTTTGTTTGTTAAAAATGTGGTTGACATGTTTTTTTTAATCAAAATGAGTCTTTCTTCTCAAATATTTCAAATTGAAATATTCAAAGTTAAATAAAAATACTTTGATGTAACAGCTCTCATTTTCTCTTTAATAACTACCATTTCTGTGCTTTAGTGTGCTCCTATAGGATGTTACACACATAAAATAACCTAACCATAATAACCAGAGCAGAATACAGCAAATATAAAATACTTGATCCAATATTTCATGCAATCGGTTCCACTGTTACATCAGATAAGTTTTCATGCGTTAAAATTCAAACGTTTTTTTTTGGTTTTTAATTACATTTTGATTTAAATACACAGCAGTACATTACACCACAATCACTACATTAACTGCACTAAGGCTTCCTTCAGTGGAAAATGATCAGGGGCAGAAAATAATAACTCTTTAAAACTATAATTAAAGTTGGATTTACTACCCATTTCATTACTTGACAACTAAACATACTTGAACAGTTTCAGTCCAATATAATTAGATTCTGTTTAAAATATTCTAAAATGTTCTCAACGCTTTTCATTATTAAACTCAAACACATTTTGAAGACACCATTTTCAGTGAAGTACACTCTCTGAATTGCTATCAGTTTGAGTTTGATAACACTGTGACGAGCATTTTTTTGTATTCACAATTACTGCTGCAGAACATGAAAAAAGAAAAAGGGAAGAAATAAATCCATGTTGTTAAATCATTAGGGTGAGTTATTTAAACTGCACTACAGTATATAGTGTTGCCTCTTTTCTCTCTGGCTTCACACAGTAACAAATAAGAGTTGCAGAATGTGGCTGTCAACACACACGTTTCAAGGAGATACAGATGCATGGGAGGGAGAAATGTAAGTTAGAGGCCAAATCAAGAAAGTTAAAAAGGAAAAATATATATATGAGGCTGTTAAGGACAAAGCAAATGAGGGGGAGTGGAGCGATATACAAGAAAAGCCTGGAATGATGAAGGACGCTGAGGAACAACAAAAGTGACACAGCAAGTCAGTGGCTGGATAGTCACTGGTGGTTATACAAGATTTACTCATAAATCTTGATTGACAGCTAAACTATGCTGATATGGGAAGTTGGCAGGCACAGCTTATACTTAGAAAACTCTATGTACTTTAGCCATTGAGACAAGTCATGCTGAAAGAAAAGCCTGCAGACATTTATTGCCAAACATCTACAATTAAAGGAGAAAAATGAACTGACTACATATTAAAACAGTAGTTAAGACAAAATACATACATTTACAGCAGGGTATATAAGACTAAATTTACCTTCTTCCTTTCCAATTAGTCCAAATAATTAAAATATGTTAAATATGTTCTGGCTGGTTATTAGTTCTCTGTCTGACACACACAATTATAGTCATTTTGGCCTCATAGATTGCAAGGGAAAAAAAACAGGATTTTGAAGCTGTAAGACTTCACTATGGATAGATTTGTTCATATGCATCCACCCACACAGAGCCAGAAACAGTTTAGTGGTACTGTAGTGACCTTTATAACCAAACAGCATTGCATTATCACAAGTCACAAGTTTAAGAGGTCATGTCACAACAAGTACTGTATGCAAGGTGTAGAGGAGAACTGCTAGCATTAGTATTTCTTCACAGTCATCCAAAGCAGCATGATAAAAACACATTGCTATCATATTGAATTCAAGAAGAAACAACACATTAAAGACACATACTGTAGGAATCCATCTAACTATTACTTGTCCATCCACAGGCTCAAACAAACACCAACATTTAAACAAACTGTTCAACAAGCAACTGTCTCGTTTTACACAGCAAGAAACCACATTTATAAAGCACCAAGGTGTTTGAGACAGGTGAGTAAAACAAACTAACACTGAGCACTCAGTTAAGGAAGACCATTTGCAATATGTAAAATATATTCAACAAATATATCAAAGGACTATTTAAATAGGCTACCCCTCACAAAGGTCAACTACAGTGGCACGGCGGCCACACAACATAAATAACCAAAGATTTAAAAGCATACACATGTGAAATGGGTAATGGCTTACTTACTGTCTGTAGGTCTACTTTAAAGCCAGCGTCTCCCTTTGCTGAATTTCTTTCATGGTCAGAGCTCAGGAGTTGTTCCGGGTCAGTCTCATTTCAACTGCAAGGATGAAAAAGGTCCTCCGCACTTGTGTATCCAGCTTTTGTCGACAATATTGTTGGAAAAGCGTCAGCTCATCAATGTTAGCATGAAAACTGTTTTGCTACCCTGGCTAAAGTTAGCACTACTTCAGATATAACATCATGTCTGAAATGTAGCCTACTTCTGTCTCATCTTTTGCTAATGACTGAGGTCTCTCCAGAGCTTTCATTTCCATTTTGAAAACGTCCTGTACAAGTTGTACCGCTTCCTTTTCATTTCTGCCAGCAGGACCACACATAGCATCAGCTCACGTGAAGAAGCTTTGGTAAAGAAAGTTTGACTTCGAAGCGCCGACAGGGGGCAGCAAACAGGCAATGAGGTGACAGCTCTTCTTTACAGCGTAGTGGAAATGTGGGAGCACACATTTAGCATAGAGTAGCTATAATTAGCCTATGTACAGCTGGGTTTTTTTCTTAAGCAAATAGCTTATTTTCAAATATTTTTCAGTCAGATACTGTGAAGTGTCCCTTCATAGTCCTATCTGATGAACAACAGAGGCATGCTGATGGCTTTTTCTGGGATCTTGGCAGACTACACAGTTCCTCAGTTTATGTAGTAAAAATCATCATGAGTGTTGGAAACTGAGGTTTCTTTGGGACACATAAAACACACAGGTTACATTTTTAAAATTCCATTAAAAATAAGAAATAATAATTTTATACAATTCTGATGCATCCAGTTGCCTCTTCACAATTTAGTCAATTTGCTTTAACCACTTAACACACGCCCCTGTTTTTTATGCTGTTAGCCTAAACGACATGCCTAAGTTGTGAGCAGCACAGATCCCACATAGTTTGAGACTCAGAGATGTGTCTGGTATCATTGGAAAGGAAACACTCTCAGGATTCTTGTAAAAGTGTCTGTGTGATTCTGTGACTTACTGACAAAGAGTGGCAGAGGTTACAATGATGGGGTTGTTTACTCGCCCATAGGTTTGCCTTTACAATGACATGTGTACAGACATTCAGGGACCTCTCAGCAGGATATAGACACAATGAGGCCACAGCCACAGGTCTTGGCTTCATGCAGTCCAAATTTGGAGTCAAAAGATGTCCATGCGTTTTCCTCAGGTCCTTTTTGGAGACTCCAAATGGACACTTGGTTACCAATAACCGCAATCAAACACCTATAACTTCACATCCCCTTTGCCTACAATCAAAATCTTGGTCTCTAATGAAAGCTGACGCCATATTATTATTATTATTAATATTATTATTATTATTAGTATTATTATTACATATAACCATATTTTTTGTTTGGCCATATCTATCTATCTATCTATCTGTTTATTTTGGTATAAGTCATATGTTAAGTCGAAGAAGAACCAACCGTGTACCAAAATGCCGTGTGCGTAATGATATATGGTTCAACTCTTTTACGCACAGGGCGCACGCCGGTTACGCTTGGAGTTTGTTTATGGACAGCCAAACTTAATAGTTTAGTGTCATACACCGTTGGAAACCTCAGACTATTGGCTAAAAGGTTATCAACTTCATTTCACCGAATATTTCCATAGGCTGGAATAGCAGTCAATCAAAGCCATGTCGTCATTGTTGTCGGTCACATGTCCTCATTGGCTTTGGAGACATGTACTGCCTAATCCTAAACACCGATTGGCTTGTGTGTGGTGTCGTCAGAAGCAGAAGAGGCTCACGGTCGTAAACATCTAGTCACAAATGCAGTTTTTGCAATACGGAACCAGAATCCTTAACTCATTTACTCTACCACTGTCACACTGTGCTCAATCTATCAACTTTTGGACTCAACTTGAACAATATATAGTGTGTAAAATCAAGATAAACATTGTAATTGACTGCAAAAGTGTGATTATGTTTTTTGTTCATAAAGAAAAGGACATCACCTTTTTGATGAACTTATTCATTTTGTATGGCAAATTCCACATACATAAATGCAAATACTCCAAAACCTCACCCAACTTTAGAAGTTTCTTGCACGAGTTCAAAGAGTACATGAAATCCCTTACACTAATTGACACTAAACAAAGTATCACATCCATAGATATTTCCGAAAGATTTTTCAAGGAAGAATAAAGCTTACACCCCATTCCCCCCCCCCCCCCCCCTCTTGTGTTATATTATATTTTCAGTTTCCTTTCCTTGATTTTGTATTTTCTTACAATATTTAAATAACTTTATTTTTTTGTAATTTATTTATTTTTGATACATATTGGAGCACCTGTCTGATATTTCATGTGTTATTATCATAGAGGTTATTATCTGTACAACTGTTTTGTGTACATCAGTTGTTATGCACAATGTTTAAATAAAGATCATTGAGAAAAGAAAAAAAAAGTAAACATCTAGTCACGTGCAAGGGGGGAGTTGTGGGTTCTCCGAGTGAGGACCACTTCCGTGTTCAAAAAGCTGCAGTCCCCCCCGCGGCCTCTGGGGGCTGGCACCAGAAGTGAGCAATTTCCCATTGAGCCCCATGTTAAAATAGCCGACTTTACAGCTTAAAAAAACATATTTAAAGCCTGGTACATTTTATTTTTTTGGCCTTTACCGATAGTTTCCATCTCAGTGAACACTCTGGGGGGGGTGAATTTTTTTGTACCACAAACGTTTAAGTGTCATTTAGGCTTAAAATTCTGGCATAAATTAGGGCGTGGTTACGTTGAGTCACAGGTTCACAGACAGTTGCCAGCAGTTAGCTCTATGCTAAAGCATCGGCTGGGCTAGGCTAGGCTAGGCTAGGCTAGGCTAGGCTACACCCAGAGGTCCGCGGCGACATCCAGCAGACAGGCGCTGCGGTGTCCGTGTTTGTTTGCCTATTTTCGGGTAGTTTTTAGCTGGCAATATGGCGTGTTGTGCTGTTGATTGTACTAACCGACCGACAAAGGATTCTGTGTTGCAGTTTTTTCAGTGAGTAAACCGTAGTACTATTTTACTCATAGACTGTATAAAATATATTTTACCTGGATTTTGGCACTGTATAATGACTTTATTACCGACTCATGGTCTCTGTTGATACAGACAGATGACCAGAGCAGCTAATGTTAGCTGCTGTTGCGGTGTGTTTTGTGCTTTCAGTCCGTTTAATGCGGGATATAATATAGAATATACATGCTGTTCTGTATTATCTTTCATTTAATATTATTATTATCTTTCGTTTAATTATACTTATATACAGTGTCAAGAGTAACTTAAATGAATACATTAATAGCCTAATTAATGCCACACTGCAAAAAGCAAGCTTGTAATTCAGAGAATGTGTGATCTGTATTGTATTGGTGATACTGATTTCAGAAATGTTCAAAAACAAGATCAGAGCACCCATAAATAAATACAATATATATGTCTTATCATATTCATTGTTGGTATTATTATTATTAAAGGTGAACTGTGTAACTTTGTTATTTAAGAAATTTTTATCAAGCAAAGCCCTTTTTATTACTCCATATTCTCAAATAGCTCTTAGTATCAAAAAGGTTTGTGACCTCTGATCTAGAAGTTGCTGAGCACCTATATGTGTCATTTTAAAGTTTCCCTCTAGGTGATCCGGACAGGCTGGACAAGTTGGTCGTCAGCATGAGGAGACAGAACTGGACCCTGCTCTCCAGCCCCAATCCTCCCCTGTGCTTTCAATAAAATCTGTATTGAGCATGAACTCAGCGTCTGCCTGCCACCTGTTGTCACAGACACTCAGAAATGTTCTTTTTTCTGACTTACTTAAAATTAGATGTATAACATGCATCTTAAACTTTATTAAAATCAGTTAATCATGTGGAGAGATTTCTCATGCAGTTAGATAATTATCTACATATTAGAGTTCTACTGTTAGTAAAGGTAAGACATAGACATATGATTTAGCACATTTGAAAAAAACATTTACTGGTAAAGACTTTCTAAGGTCCCATGGACTCCCTGGAAAGGTCAAAAAACAGAAACACTGTTGTGAGAATTTTTCCAATTTGTAGTAAAACTTTGCAATTGGTCAGTAAAAACTTGAGTTTTAATATTTGTGTTTAAGTTGATATTCCTTTTAACTGACTACGGCATTTTTAACATTTTCAATAAGTGTAGAAGACAAAAGGAGTGCAATTATGAAAATAATTTATTTGAACATGAGGTACTCTTTAAATAAACAGACAAAACAATCAGTATATATGACAAATAATAAATAAACTTTTAAAATAAAATAAAAAATAGGGGCAGTGTTTGGCTCGGTTGGTGGAGCGCCCGCCCCATGTGAGGCTGTAGTCCTTGCGGTCCGGGCGTGGAAGCTGGCCGGGGCCTGGTCTGGGCAACCAGCACAGGCTGGACGGGGCCTGGGTGCCTGGCCGGCCAGCCGGGGCCTGGTCTGGGGCCTGGGCAGCTTTCTTTTCCATTTTCTAAATATAAAGAAAGACAAACATCTTGTAACCAGTGGTGTACAAAGTATTGAAATGCCTTACTAAAGTAAAAGTAGCCTACTAATACCACACTGTGAAAATACTCCACTACAAAGACACTACACTACTACTATACACTACAAAGACCTGCATTCAAAACCTCACTTTTGTGAAAGTGTTAACATTAAGTTTTATCTGCAAAATGCAATTAAGTATAAAAGTAAAAACAGTCTTTGTGCAGTAAATGGTCCCTCTCTGTTTTACTGTTATAGAATGTTTGTGGATTGATATCACTGATGAATCAATGCATATGAAGCATTTTATTGCTGAGGCTGTTTAAGTTTAGCACAATTTAACAATTAAATATACTATTGAGTCGATTTATCTATCTATCTATCCCTGTCATGTGAGAACCCTGTATCTCACTTCTTTAAAAAAAATATTTAAGTGTATAAAATGCTTAAACTTTCTTTACATTATTCTACATAGTCATTTCACAGAGTAGTAACGTTAACCCTCAGATCCTGTTGCCACATTTTATGGACCATCAGATTTTTCATCTGGCTGTGATCATGCTATAATGTTCATAGGTTGCAGAGAGGTGGCTTTAGCAAGGTACATCATGCTCCTTAAAGATCTCCTGTCTGCACCTTATAATTCTCTGTTTATCGCGGCTCCCGGGGTAGCTAAAGCTACTCGCGCTGCCCCCAGGGGACTCAACGCCCCCGGAGCCGCAACTGGGGCGCGCTGGGGGGGGTCGAGCTGAGGGATTTCATCGGGCTGATGATACTGGAAGTGATTTTGTCTCTGATTTTCACCAGATTTAAAATGTTATCAAAATTTGCCGTAAAAAAAAAAAAAACTGTAAAACGAGAACCAGTCCCAGAAGCTCCAGCTCCACCAAAAAAAATATTGTAATACCTATTTTAACTTTATCATGGTGTGTGTTTGCAAACAACAGGAGGACGTTAGTCAATTCTAACAGGATCTGAGGGTTAAGATGAGTTTTTGTCCCCAGCGGACTTATTTAACTTTATCTCTTATGTAGTATAATCTCAATAAAACATTATTTCAAGTGCTGCAGCGTTATATTTGTTTTATAAGGAACTTAACGTTACCTGCGGTCGAGTCGCTGTCAGGTCGCTGTGCCGGAGGCTGGACTGCCGTGTAGCTGCTGCCAGTAGCTGCTTGTTAGCCTAGCCTAGCTGATTAGCCTCAGGCTAGCTCAGTTCGGTGCGGTTAATTCGAGTTCAATGGGCGGGATCTCGGCCGGCTGACCCCTGCTAACCCGTAGAGTTACCGCCTCTCCTCCAAATATGGAAAATACACACCCACTAAAATCCAAGATGGCGCAGTCCTAATGCCCATAGTAGAGTCACAAAACACACTCCCCCAAACCAATGGGTGACGTCACGGTTGCTACGTCCATTCTTTTTACAGTCTATGGTCACGTGTACTCTGAGATGGCAGTGCAGGTCAGGAAATGACGTAAACGGACCATATATGGTTTGTTATTTGTGTTATTACATTACGTGTTGGACTAAATACATGGACATATTGAGGAAAATATTCCGGTTTTATGGAAACGGATTTCATATTTCACAAGAATGGATACTTGGTGAGCTGTACAGAAAGTCCCGAGTCATAAGATGAACGTTGTGGATAAAGGGAAGACTTTGAAGGTATGTAGGCATTATAGCTTTTCTTACTTAGCTCAGGGGCTAGCCGAGCTAATCGCTAATACTATTACGGCTGTGAGCAACCATATAAGTCGTGAGTGGTCTTGAATGAATCAGGACAATCTAAGCTTTCCAACGATGTACGGCATGAGTATATATGTTTAAGGGTTGGTGTTTAAAACATTCAGAAGAACTTGTGGCTACCTCCTAACATCCGTCCCGTCCCGTAGACGGAACAGCGTGCGTTAAGTGGTTTTAAACTAAATAACATTTGGGTTTACATTATTCGATCATAGAGGTACAGTTTGGTTTTTAATGAATCACACAATGATCAGAGTGCATGAGGTCTGTTGGGATCATCAATAGGGTCAAACAACAAATTTCGTGGTTGCAACAGTTGTCATCTTTTCTAATCTTTTGAGACTTACAGGACGCCATTGCCATCGTGGTTATTCTGTCTCACATCAATCATCCTACAAAGTAAGTAGTAGCACAGCACCTCTGTTTACAATACAGTATGTATTTTGTGTGTTTCTGTGGGAAAAAATAGTCTTCACTGTCACTGTTTGACATTTGGCCTATATGGCATTTATTCTCTTGGTACTGTTCTTTGTGAGCACACATGACAATACAGAGTAATCATACAGCATCAGACTTTAAGATGTAATGTTGCATTGCTTTGTGCTCAGTCTAGCACATCAAAAGATAGAAAGAAAAAAGAAAAACAGGCTGAGGATACCATATTGTATTTCGACCTCAATCCAAATCTATTTATGGTGACTTGTTCAATGCCAACTAATAGATCCACTTTCTATGGCTTACAATATATTCAAGCACGGCTTGGACCAGCTCAAGAGCACCAGCATCAAGCATTTGTAATAGGTTAAAAATACATCAGCTTCTATTCACTATGTCTGACAAAGCCAAGAACACACAAACTGCACAGCTCAAGGACAGCTCAATGGTAATTTTCAAGCATCATTGTCCAGACTTTTCCACCTTCTCTGTGAATCTGAGAAATCAACTTGTCAAAAACTTTTTCAGGCTTCTGCAGCACTTTCCCCTGAAATTATAGCTTGACCCCGTTCCACTTATACCCTGGTAAGTGTAGCAGTAACCTCACTGTGAACAAAATCTTGCTTTTTTGTCCTTCATGCCACCTGCTTTTTTAATACCAGCTCTTGTGGCCTGTGCCTTTATGGGTGGAATCATTATTTCATTTTACTTCCAGTAACATCATCACTATAGATTGCTTCTCTCAAAAGGCACTGACTTTACTGATGATAGGAAATGGTGACCTGTTAGTAACAATCTCACTTCTCCAGCCTCCTTTCACATCTCAACAGTTAAACTTCAGTTATAAGCTGTTTTCATGCAATTTGACCCTTATATTTTCCTAAAACATATTACACTAAGAGGGCAATACACCCACCTGTTGAGCTGTGGTTTGTAATTTAATCGATTTATACATATTTGACCTGCTGTAACTGCTGTGAGTTTTCTTTGCAAAAGGAGTTAATGATATACACATTAGTGACAAAGTGGAGATAATTCAAGCATTAAACCAACTTTGAACTGTAGCTACTACACAGTTTTCTATAGTTGCTTCACAATCAGATGTATTTGTCAGCAGATTGTGTCTTTTTCCAGCCTCATACGTTGTTTTGAAGTTACTAGATGCTGATAAGCTGCCAACCTCCGGCTATGTTTATTTTATTTTCCTCTTTTATCCCCTCATATTCTCTCTTCTCCCTGCACCAGTGATTCACTTGCCTTTCTTCAGTAACAGTTGAGGGCAAGAGCAGGGAGTTTTCCAGGTGCCTGCAGTAGTAACAGAAGGTTGGGATTAGATTTCACACCCTGTGTATGTTTATACACATGCAAAAAAGTTATTTCTCAATGTGTGATAAGAGATATGGAAGATTTAAGTCAGCGCCCCAGGTAGAGGTTATCACTACTTCTAAATCTGGCTAACATGCAGTATATTCATAATGCATAATACCAGACTAGACCTCCCACCTGATCAATTCTTTATTCTTCTCCCTTTTCTCTCTCTTTGTGAAGCATTACTCCACTTGGTTTTTTACACTTTAACCTTTAACAGGCTTACACTTTCTAATTTTCCCATGAGATGAGATATGTGCTAATTTAATGATAATCTTAAAATGAGTTTAACTTATTACTATTAACGGATGTGTTCTACACTGACAGCGGCAGCATAATTTCAGCTCTTGACTGTGCAGCCCATGTAACCTCTCCGCTGCCCTTGGAAAGGCTTTGATGCTTTCTGTGTGTCTGACATCTAAAATACAAACCTGTCTGACCCTGAGGTGGAGCTCAAAGAGGAACATTTAACAAGCTGTGTTGTCTCTCTGTGTTGTTTCTGTTTTATCTTCTATCTATGTGTCTCTCAGTACATGAATGTTTTCAACTATAGTTTTCTGAATCATTGCCCAACAAAACGGACCTCTGCCACACGCAGCCATGTCATGCCTGTCCAAAACAATTTGGGTCACACCCAGAGAAAAAGATAACAGGGGGCGCTCTGAGACTCATCCTGAGCCATGATGTAAAGTCTACAGAGACTTATGGGGGGAGCGATTGAGAGAAGGCTTCAGAAACAGTAATAAAAGTCAGAGGATGAAAAAGTGCAGGGAATGAACTTGAGCGGTACTTCTGCATTTTAAAGCTGTAGGGGAAGTGAGAGAGGAAACTCACAGTCAGGACAATTTTAGGCTGTGGGAGCAAGAAAAAATTAGACACTCTGGTAAAGAGAAAAACAGCTGAAGAGAATGTTTAAAATAAATGAAGAGAAAGGCGGATGATTATATTCTTTAAAGAATTTAGAATGACAGAAGTGGAGTGGTAAGTGGAAGAAATGTGCAAGGAAACACTTGTGAGAAAATAAATCAATAACTCTTGATAGAAGGGAAAAAGGGATTGAAAAGGCAGACACATTGCAGAGAGTAATGTCATTGTCCACTGAAATGTGTCTGTTTTTATGTATGCTCCTATATGCTCATAAGCACTTCTTAACTCACTTAAAGAAATATTGACATTTTGGAGATACATTATTGTCCCAGGGATGAGTGTCTTATCCACTGTTTTATTTTCATTTTACACAAAAGAGATAAGATTGCAGACCAATACAGCAAAGTTATTTATATATACGGATGATATGTTACTGATGGCTTATTGTCTGATGACAAAGATTTGAAGGAAAAATCCCCATACGATATGATTAGAACCTGCTGCCACTTCCACATTTTTTGACATGTCTTTTAACACTTGTGGAAACCAGACAACAATTCAATTTTTGGGCCAATAATGTTTTGTGATGCTTTTTCAATTATGAAATGTTTGTTCATTAATATGAATATTTAAACCCGCATTAGACAGATTGATTTTTTGGCCATTTCGGCAGCACAAACAAAGTTATAAACAAAACAATGTACACATTGTCACCTGATCAAAATGATATGGCAAACATCTGGCTCTGTAGATGCTACCTGTACATTCTCCACATATGGGCAACTGATAGTCACTAACTTTGTTTATCTGCTGTTTTGTGTGAAAACAAGTTTGGCAGGTGAAAAGACATTTGTTGTTGTTGTTGTTGTTGTTTCATAAATGTTTATTGTTGTAATTCTAATTTCAGCCACAGGAGGTTGAAGTGCACCACTATCCTATGTTCTAAATACTACAAGCATTATTTTTCTCCATGCGTTCTAATCACAATGTGCATATATTGTGTGTTGGCAAGTTATGTGAGATTACTTTCACATCTTTTGTTTGGCTACAAATTTAAATCAGTGCTAATATGCTATTAGCTTTAATTATACAGACATTAACCATTAGCTTACGAGCTAGCAAGTGAAAATCATATTGTTCATGGCTAACAAACAGCTACAACCTAGGTCCAGTTGACTGCATAGCAAACGATAGTTTACTTTAATATTAGTCATGTTAACGGAGACACTTAACCCCTTAAGAGTTGGATGTTTTACCAATTTTTTAAAAACGTATGTGTGGGACATTTGGACACTTGCTAAGGGAACAGGATACCTTTGTTCATTTAATGATAGCTATAAACACTTTGGATTCATTTTGATTTTATGTGTCATTCTGTTATTCATTGTTATGATATAAAATTGGATGATGTTTTTTGAATATTGTCATTATAGTGGGATGCTTATTCTTGATCAGTTGACAGTTGAATCATTGTTACTTAGACAATTGGTTCTCAAACCTTTTCATGTCAAGGGCCCCCAAATTGATATGTAACAAACCATGGATACATTTGGTAAGATTGATGATCATCATCATCATTATTAGTATTATTATATTATTATTGCTACTATTATTATTGTTATTATTATTCATAGTACATTATTATTACTGTTACTGTACTGTGGATAATAATGGTATGATATAGTGGTGGTGTATTTGTTATATAGTGACATTTTATATTGTATCATGTTGTATATATGAAGATTGATAACATTACTTAGTATTACTACTGTTATTACCCTAATTATTATTATTACTGTTGTAATTATTATAGATATTAATATCATTATGATTGGCATTACATTATATGCTTTGTGGTATTTAGTTTGTGTGGGTACTGTGGGTTTACAGGAATGATGTGTGGGTTGGTTGGTAATTGAGAGCCTTGTGCATGCTGTATGTGATTGTGATTGTGTTGTTGTGTTGTAATATATGTTTTATGTTGGACCTCCTTGAAAACGACATGGTTCGTCTTAAGGGGCTATCCATTAATACAAATTTGAATTTGAATTTTTGCCCCACGGACCCCAATCTGAGAGAATAATTGTTAGATATGATTAAGTAAAGAATTCTGAAAAGGTCTATACTGTAGGTGGCGAGATAACCGTGGAGAGAGTGAAACCTCTGATAAGAATATTCATTCTCATACATTGTGCTAACCTCTAGTGAATAGATTTATAATACAATTAATCACTCAGGGACACCTGGGAGTCCTGGACCCCACTTTGATAACCAATTATCTAAATCACCCTTGAGACAAATCAGTTCATTTTGGTTTGTTTAATATTTCAGAGGGAAGTCCAACATTTGACTTGTGGGTCCAACAATTTCATTCTAGAGGTGTACACCACATTGGTGAAGGAGGAGGCCATGTGAGGTTAATAAGCTTTGTTTGTTTATTTGATGAATAAGATACCTACCAGCAACTATGATTCGGTATTATGTCTTATTTCACAGAGAGCAAAATGAGGCCTACACACTGTTGGGGGTAATTTAAACTGTATCAGCTGTGTATTTGTAAGGTTTAATTAAGTATGACTTAAGCTATCCAAGCATATTGGAGCAGTGAGCTAAACTTGATTTTGGTTGCAGCTGAAACTGCTCAGAGAGAAATTAAGAATGTGTTGTTTGTCTTACCTCATGAAAATTTTAATGTGAAACAGTAATTATTGTGCAATATGCAGTGCATTAAAACATTTGATTCAGCTCACTTTTTCAATACTTTTTAATAATTCTTCTCACTTAAGTGGTGGTTTTCCCCCCTTCCTTTTGTTTTTGTTCCCTATCATTTGCCATTATATACAATATAAGATTATAGCTGATTTGACTCATTTTCACACATTGTCTGTAAGTCTAAGTCGGTTCCACATTTGTAATGCCAGCCTGAAGACTTAAATCGCCACTATGATCAGTAAATTATGTAAATTTGGTTACAAAGACATATCTCTGATCAGTTCGACTATCACACATGCACCACCCAGTGGTTTCTGCCACAAGCTCTCTGGTTGCCATGCATCCTCATAGTTGATTTTAGAGATGATTAAGATATACCAATACATTATCTATTTACTGCTTCAGAATTAATGGCACCCTTGGCAAGTAAAATGTCAGGCAAGCATGCTTTATATACCAATTTACTAATCATTTCAGCATAAACAACAATCCTTTACTTCATCCATTTTTTAGGCCTTTCCATTTTATGTTAAAAATTCTGCCTTAACTGAAGTGCTATCTATCCATCTAGATCATTTTGGCATAATTTTGAACAGGCAGTGCAGGCAATTGAATTTCCTCTGTGGTTCAAATGTATGCAGCAGGACTGAGACAAGAATCGACAACACTAACGCCATCTCCTGCATCCTGAGTTTTACTTCTTAACTTTCTGGCTATTGCTGTGAAATGCAAATAGCAGCAAAAGATCCTGTCTACCTTGTACAATTGGTCTTCTCAAAGGAACCACTGTGAGTGACGTCTCTCTATATACAACTGTTTGCATGTTATATTTGATACACTTCATCATACTTGGGATGAGAAGAAAGACAGATGTTCTCTGTCTTAGCCAAATACTTAATCTTTAACAATACTCAGTCTTCTCTGCCAGTGTTTTCCACTAAATAACCCACAATGTATTATACACTACCGGTCAAATGTTTTAGAACACCCCAATGTTTCCAGTTTTTTATTGAAATTCAAGCAGTTCAAGTCCAATGAATAGCTTGAAATGGTACAAAGGTAAGTGGTGAACTGCCAGAAGTAAAAAAAAGTGACAAAAGGTGTCAGTGAGAACAGATTCCTTCACCATCCAAAAGCACTCAGAAACTGGGGGAAACTCTGAAAGGAAGAGGTCTGGCAGACCCAAAACCACAACAGAGTCAGAAGACAAGTTTCTGAGAGTCAACAGCTTGCGGCTCACAGGACAACAGCTTCAAGCACAGCTTAATAGTGGTCGTAGTAAGCAAGTCTCAGTTTCAACTGTGAAGAGAAGACTTGGAGTTGCAGGTTTGACAGGTCGAGTTGCAGCAAGACAGCCATCCATTGCTAAGACGTCAGAATAAGAGGAGGAGGCTTGCCTGGGCCATGAAACACCACCAATGGACTACTGAAGACTGGAAGAAGGTGTTGTGGACTGATGAATCAAAATTTTAAATATTCTGTTCATCACGCAGTTGCCGTCGAGTAGGCAAAAGTATTGTTCCTCAGTGTGTGACATTAACTGTCAAATATGGAGGAGGAAGCATGATGGTCTGGGGCTGTTTTTCTGGATCCAGGGTCGGCTACATTCTGCAGCACCATGCAGTATCCTCTGGTATGCATATAGTTTGGTCAGGGGTTCATCCTACAGCAAGATAATGACCCAAAGCATAAATCCAAGCTATGCCAGATCTACCTTAGGAAAAAAGACTGAGATGGTAAGCTTGAAAACATTTTTTCAATAAAAAACTGGAAAAATTGGGGTGTTCTAAAACTTTAGACTGGTAGTGTATATCTAGTATATTATTCTTTTATCTCACTTGTCTTGCCTAAACGATGAGTGTGTCAGGCTGCACTTGAACTTTGAGGAACTGTAAGTGGAATGTTAAACTCCTCCTCCTGGAATATTGATACATTTTCAATCAGGCGTGCCAAGAATTCATCTTTTAGACTGACTGTCTCCATATAAAGCAGGAGCCTTTGACTAGCACAAAATAAAGTGAAGGAAATACATATGGAGACAGACTGATAAACAGAGAGGGAGAAAAATCTTAATTGATCATCACTCCCTGTCAATGTCAAATTTTTGAC
The DNA here is from genome assembly GCF_027409825.1 of Scomber japonicus. Lineage (NCBI taxonomy): Eukaryota > Metazoa > Chordata > Actinopteri > Scombriformes > Scombridae > Scomber > Scomber japonicus. Next base: position 15,909,504 of record NC_070585.1, on the reverse strand, counting down.
AGTGAATTGATTTGCTCAGCAGTTAGAGACTGACTTAAAATGACACAGGTCTGAAGGAGTTGTCATTAATTTGATGATATTGAACCAGCTCTCAACAGAGATCATGTGTGGACATAAGTACCTTACTTTATTCTTTTTTACCTTTAGTTTCTTCCTCTACTGTCTCTCTGTTTTGATTTTGATTGTGAGATCACTAGCTCTCAGCTCTTTTGCCTGTTGTATGATTTGCAGGCAACACAACTGTACATGCTATCACACACCACATGATATGATTACACACAGAACAGCACTGCCAGTAGGAATTTGGACACATATACCTGTCAGCAAAGTTCAGATATAATAAAATGTAAGGGATAAGTGAGGTTTATAGTTGTTCTCTGTGGATCCAGAGTGTAATTAGCTTTCCCGACTGCAATTTTCCTTCGAGAAAAACTTGATAAGGGGTAATCTATTTCCTCTCACTCTGAGGTAGCCACGAGCCAACCGCTGGTCAGTAGCAGAATTTCTTCTCCGTCGTCGTCGGTGGAGAGGATTCTATATCTTATTCAACTGGGAAGCAGTAATAGCAGAGAATGTGTTCACACAATTTCATTTTAGTTTGCTCCTAAACCTAAAAATGACACTGTATCATTTGTGGCCTTGTCAGTTGAAGGTTCACACTATCATATTGCAAACAAACCAAAAGTTGTGTAGGTTGTTTCACATAGACTGCACCTCATTTATGACTGAGCAGATTGGGTTATCATCCCTCATTATCAGCACCTTGTAGACTTTAAGGTCTGAATTCAAAATAACATGTATTCTTGTGACTTTCAGTAGGATAGGTTATGCTGCAATTGACTGTGCTCAAATCTAGGCTCATGCTTAGAGATAAGAACTCAGAAGTTATGTGATTGCTAGTAAAGACTGCAAGACAAGAATCACAGGGAAAACTTTCTCCATACTGCATTCACATAGACGGCAATATAGTGTAGTTTGTGGTTTTCTGGATTGTGATTTAAAGCATTATACAATTTTAGCACTTCAACCAAAACACATTGATGAAGCAATCATTGCCACATTCATTTCAAACAAATCAAAGAAGCCAAACACTGCCCCTCACCTAAACCCCAAAACAAACTCATTTTTTCTTCTGTTATTTTTGTTTGTTCAAAGCACTCCATTAAGAAAATACAATTATATGGTAACACAATGAGGAGCATGCATCATGGCATGGCTGATACAGTGAAATAGAAAGAAGTATAATTAGTAAAAAATAAACTTCCCAATAGGAGAAAAGAACTCTCAGAGGGATGCATGTATGAAGACTGTGAAGATGAGACTGCTCTGCTTCATTGCAGATAATAGCACTGACATGATGTCAAACATCCCTCCTTAGGGTACTGTTGTTTTTTGGTATCTCCAGTGAGAAACTCCTCCTGAGAGCACCTGATTCAAGGAACCTTGGTGACCTTTCATGTTGCCTCTTCACTACAACCCTGGAGGGAGGTCCAGTATTTTGCGTTGCTATGCTGCATTGCAGTGCATCTCTCTTCGTGTTGTGTCCTCTCGAACACTGTGCTGCTCTGTGTGCTGCTATATGAAGATAACCTCTCTGTGTCATTGCTGGTTTATAATGCTAAACTGTTTTTACCTCATTTGTGTCCTCTGCTCTTCTGGAATATCACCACAATCACTTTAGACCCTGAACACAACACCAGCCACAACAATTCTGCAAGAGCACCTGAAATGTTTACTGATCTTTTTTTTCATTTTTACCTATTCAGTTCTAGCGATTCTTGGCCTGTTCTGTTCTTACTGACTGTGTCTCGTCTGTCTTGATAGAGGACAAGATGATGTAATACTGTTTGAAAAGTTATCAAACTTTTAGTTTTGCTGACTCCTTTTTCTCTCCTGTGGTTTGTCTCTAATTAAGTTTGTCTTTTTCTTTTCTTATCTATGTCTGTGTGTCAACGTCAGCTGTCTGTTGTCCTCTGTTCAAACCATTAGGCTAAAGCTTTGTTTGGTTTTGATATTTGTAAATCCTTTGTAAGTCCATGTCTTGTGTTATGTCCCCCATGTCCTTCCATCAGTGGTGCGATATCATCTTGTGTGCTTGATTTCTGGGTAATTCCCAAAATTGTACAATGCCTCAAGGTGCTGTTATTTCCTGGAGGACTGTAAATTATTAACCCATTGATATTGCAAGTCCTACAGTCTTTAGCATGCTCATGTATGGATTCCAAGGGTGGCATTCATTGTAATGAATTTAGTGCAAGAGGCCCCTATATAGGAATGTGGTGATTGGCTGCTTTCAGCACCACGGACAGCGTCTCTGCCTGCAACACCAAAGACTAAAAACACTGGCAAAGTTCTTACACCTTCATGTGATCTTCGAAATAAGGATTACAACTTCCATAGCTAACTCAGGTCTCCCTTCACAGCTACACTGACTCTACAATACAGTGAGTATGACTGTAAAGGACAAACAAAGCTCAGCTATCTGGAACTAAAATTTCACTGTGTCAACTTAAAAAAAAACATAAAAATTGTTCTACACAATTCAAATATATTTTGTGCTCTTATCTATAATTGGCTTTTGCGGTGTTGTCAGTGTCACATCCTGTAATGATGTCTCAGTGGAAAGAAAATCTAAACTACACTGACATACCTTTTAAGTATAAATTTATCCTCTTTTATATTTTGATATCTTCATATAGTTTTCTTTTTTTAAATTTGGGCTCACTCATTTTTTTTTTGTTGAAAAATGTCTTTTTCAACTCCACTAAGAAATGCTGTGATCATTTAGGACTTTTCCAAATCCTTGAAAAATCTGTTTTTCAAATAGATACTAAGGGAAAGGACCAAAAAAGACTCCCATCTCTTTGCTTTGAAAAGCAGACATATAAATGCAGTAGTGCCCGACTGATGGAAGAAAACATCAAAGCCGATTGAGGGTTGTTTCTAAAAAAGTCAGATGTTTGTAGTGATTTAATGTGTTTTCATGCTGAACATTATCCCATTATTATTTGGATGCTAAATTAGTGTCTCTTTTTTAGATTGGGCATGTAAACAACATGTTCTGTTTACTGTCACCGAAGTCCATGATGAGGAACTGATTAGGATACGTATCAAATGTATAAACACATCTATCGGGATACTGAGACATTTATACTCTTTATCCAATTTACTGGTTGGCTTCATGCTCTATGAGTTTTCTCTTTTCATCCTACGTGGAACGTCAGATGTATGATTGGATTTACGAATGCCCCCAAGAGCACCGAGCAGAAATGTCAATTGTTGTGTGAAGCAAATGCTGTATTTTGCAACTCGCACAGTGGGACAACCCTGGCAGATATCATCTAGAAGGCTGATATGCTTTATGATCATGGTCCATTCTCATTTTCTCTGGAGTCACTCAAGTGGAACTGAAGTTCTCATGCACAAGTTAAGTTACAGACACAAAGCTCATTAAGAAACAGTCTATCACACCCCGCTGCTCACTTTCAAACATCTCCTCCACACTTCCCCTTCTCGTCTCTCTCTTGCTTGTCTCTAACACACCTACACACACACACACACACACACACACAAACACGCACACACGCATACACACACACACACACACACACACACACACACACATTAACTTTAATCTTGTTTCATCATTTTTGTTTTCTCTCTTCTTCTTTTTCCTTACACCATCTGCCCTTGCATTGTGGGGGATGTATGACTGTAAAGTTACTGCTGGGACACTGCTCCCCTTTGCTTTGTTTCATATATTTTGATCTTTATTATTCAAAATTGGCTCCCCTACAGCTGCTCTTATCCGTCATCTCCCAGAGCCCCCCCTGTGGATGCTGGGATTTAGAGAAAGGAGAGGAAATTAAGAACGCCTGACTGAAGTGGGCCTGGATTGAATCGTTTGAACTCAAAGAGTGGTGAGTCATTGACTAAGCCTCTGTAACAACATAATAACAGTGGTCAAAAATGATGAACAGTATGTAGAATTAGCTTTTCAATTCAAGTCCATAATACTTTCTTGTGGTTACATCTGATATGTCAGCATTTTTCCTCCTGTTTGAAAGCATGGTCCGGTCATCTATTCATCCATACACTCCTGAAACAGTCATTTCAAAGCTGATGGATTCAAAATTTTCTTAAAATGAGGATAAGTCATAGATACTTAAGTACTATACACTGTGAGACAGGGACCATATCATGTAGCGAGCTCTTTTAGCACTAACATCATTTATTTTAGTCGTTTCAAAACACAAACTTTAAGATGCATTTAAATTGTTCTATATACTGTAAAATGATATTGTATATAGCATCAAGTTATTGAATTAAGCTAATAATACTTCTACAATGAATGCCTCCAATAAGACTTAAGGGCATCCTGTTATATATGGTGTTGTGAACATTTTACAGTCTCTCTGGAACACAGCTAAAAGACTAAAATATAAATGCAAATGTAATGTAAATAAGTCATTTGGCAGTAGCTAAAAGGACAAATGCTCGATTTCATTTCCAAGACTGAAAAAATGTGCCAACTTTACCCAGATTTACTGTAAATGTCAGGGAAGCCATTTAACACAGGCTACATAACTGTTAACATATACTGCATATAAATGTCTTGTAAGAGCTTCAAAATGTCAAAATCAAGTGCCTCATAATCATTCAGTTCATAAGCTGCTCATTGGACTTTCCAAATCCCAATTCCAGCGCTTACACAGTACTTCACAATGCAAAATTGCTCGGTGAGAAACTGATTTTAAATAGGAAAGACTCAATGTCGGTCTTTGCAAAACCATGCAAACCATTACTGTTACTTACCATCACTATAACAGTTGTTTGTTACCAAGACAAAATGAGAGTGTTTTTAATAATAAAGATGTATGACAATGTTAAAGTTAAAGTTCTTGTGGATATCTGTCATGATTAATCTTCAGTATGGATCTGGACACTAAAAAAACAAGGTTAAAATGAAACCTTGTACAGTGTGAACTCAGTATAAAACTTAAATTCCAGCATTTTTCTTCACAAAATAGAAAAGGTACATTTGTGAGATTCCATTCCATCTGTATTGTGTATAAAAAGTGTGTGTTATCTGAGTCCCCTTAGTTCAAATGTGTTAATGGAGGCCAGGCAGCATTGATGCCAGTTATGAGTTTTCTTGATTTTTGAGTAAAAATAACAATGTCCTGCCTCTCTGCAAGGCAAGAACAAAGGCAGAAAATATGAAGTGATGCAGTATCAATATTTTGTGTACCATTATTGCAATGCCAATATTCATTTTATTTTGTGACCACTAGACAGCATGATTTTTGCAAATATCAGTCAAATCAGCTGTTGCCAAGCTGAAAAGTACCTGTGAGGTTTTGTATTTGCAATCATTTGTTATTTTTGATCCCAGACAGAGAATGTTAGTGCAGTAAATTCTTTTCATAAGTGTCCTTGGAACTGTTTGCTTCATTTAGTCACTCCCAGTCTCTGTACCATAAGACTCAACAGAAGATTATTGCAGATTAGGAAAAGAAGTATCATCACTGGCTACATTCACTGAGATACAAACATCCTTCTAACGCACATAAATCAGCTAATTGTTGTAAGATACTTGGAAACCAGAGTGCCACACTCAACATTAATGTCCAGAATCTAATCATTCATTCCTAAATATCTGCAAGTCTGCATATTGACATATTCTTGAATAAACTGAATGAATAACTTTGAACCAGCTGCTACTGTAACCAGTAATTAGAAAATGTTATTGTTCCCTCTGCCATAAAGAAAGGCATTATATTGATTTGTAATGCATTCACATTTCATGATTATCTTATTGTTCCATTGATTGCAAGTATAGTTTAGTCAAACTACCCAACTAATAAATATCTGCTTCAGTTTTATTAGGAAAGCACTGTTACTCCATCCCCAGAGACAGCAGATCGGCAACACTTTCACTCAGCACATTTATACACAGAGCACATTCACATCAGGCATCCTTTATCTAAGCAAACCATACTGTATGTACTTGCACGTACATTGATTCAAAGTGGATTTACTGTATTACATTTTCTTATTAGCCAGCTGTATTTATAGTCACATCAGTGAGGAAAAATAATATAGTGTCTGAGGGATTAGATGCTTTTAAAATGTGCAACACTTTCAGCACCCTGGTCAGCTCCTCTGGTGTTTACCTGCTTCATGACAACTCACAGGTCTGCTGCAACAATCCTGATTTGTGTATTTATAATGCACCATTAGACACCGTAACACAAGCTTTCGTCAAACATACATGGAAACATATACAGAGGTCACTTGGGGTTACACATTTCAGACTGTAGAAAACATAAGGGAAATTTAGTTTGTAAAGTATGTTGTTGTGCTTAACATGTGTCATTTTTGATAGATGATTGATTTTACTCTGAACCCGTGGCAGGTAATGATAAAAAAAAATTGCAAAATGCCTACAACTGATAGGGTCTTGTTTCCCCTGAGAAGAAAGGTCAAAACCCAGCACTAAACTTACACACAATAAAGTACACGAAAAAGAAAAGCAGAAACATTTTTTTTGCAAGGATGATGAGTTTTTCAAGGTAGCAGTTCAAGAGGAATTCAAAATTACTAAAGTAAGTGAAAGTCTGTCTTTTCACTCTATTTCTGGCAATATTAATCCCTGTAATACTTTTCAAAAGTGCAAGCAATACAAAAGAGAATTGTGATGTCAGCCAGAATAGTTACAGTTGGAAAAAATGCTTTAATATGAAACTGAGTCAAATAAGAGGCCAATAAAACAGACCACATATGAAGGAGAATGTTGTCATTACATACACACATGGTCACTTTCGAGGACATTATATAGATTTAGGCTGCATTCAATTCCTGGAGACTTACCCTAACCCTAACCATCACTTGCATAACCCTAATCCCAACTTTAACCACTGACCCAAAAATCTGCTTTTCCCCAATTGGAGGCAGGGCTTTTATCCTCAATCGGACAAGCTGTCCCCAATTAACTGGTCCTAAGGCTGAAATTTGTCCCCAAAAGTAGCCTATGACAGAACTCTACTCACACACACACACACACACAAACAAACACACTATGCAGAGAGAGAGGGGGGGGGGGGGGGAGAGTGTTACCAAGGCGAACAAAAAATACAGAGAGAGTTAAAGAAGAGAGTCACAGATTAAACATTTAAACATATATCGTTATATATATATCATTTCGTAAAGTTTCATGTGGCCAGCCAGTCACTGTCCATGGTTCTGAGAAAGAAGGGACCACAGAGACGTGTCGGCCACCAAAACAACGCTGATTACACGGTTTATGTAATTTAATTACATTTACTATGGTGGACACGAGCTCAAATTCCACAACAGAGGCGCATGACTAAAATGAAATCTGTGTTTGTACACCCAGAACAGCGCTTTGACACGGCTCCCCAAATCCTGCCTGCGCTCTGGTGTGAACACAGAAGAAAAAAATCCCTCTGCTAAAAATCAATGACACGCTTAGTGCGAACCAGAAAGAGAGAGAGAGAGAGAGACACAGAGAGAGAGAGAGAGAGAGAGACAGAGAGAGAGAGAGAGAGAGAGAGGAGGCGGTGTCTGGTGACCGAGTAGGAGGAGGAGAAAGCTCCCGGTCCGCTTGTCCTCTCAGCTCCCTTTTGCCGTCAATTCTACAAGCAGTCGGGTGCTACCGGAGTGCCCGGGGCCGTGGACTTATTTTCCCCCGGGAATCGGAATTGGACACCAACGAACTATCCCAGGTACGTAAAGCACCTACCTACAAAAAAAAGAAAGATTTATAAAAGAAAATATAAATTGGAGATGAAAGTGCACGGTCGCTCATTAGGCGACTTTGACGCTGCTGCTGCGGCTGCTGGATGGAGGAGAAAGCGGATGAAAGCCAAGACAAAGCTCCACGGGGGCGACAATTGTGTTGACGCCGCTAATTGTTTTTAAATTGGCGGAGGGGCAGCTCGGGAGCTAATCGTGCCCCATCTGCCGCGGTGACAACTCTCTAATGTTTACAATCCGATTGAAAAAAAGAAGATCGGCAATTTCATCAAATGAGCGCTCTCCACTCAACATAAACAGTGCCCCTTTTTTATTTCTCATTGTGACACTATTAATGCGTCACAATATGTGACTTCTGTACAGCACTTTATAGAAGTGCTGTATTCCACTTCTCACACTTTGCAGCGCCTTCCTCTCCTCTTTATCAGTTGTCTCACTCTGAATGGCTTTACGCCGTCTTTTAATCCTCCCTTCCTGTTTTTCTCTCTTTCTTTCAGAAGATGCTCTTCTTTCTGCTACCTGTCGTGGCTCTCTTGCTGAGCGGAGAAACGGCAGTCTCCGGTAACAGTAACGACAAATGGCTGAGCACCGTGTCTCAGTACAGCAAGGACAGATCCTGGAACAGATTCAGAGATGTGAGTTCCACTGAGAAACACAACATGTACCCAGAGGGGCATTATAATTAGCTTCATTGTTTGTGTGTGTGTGTGTGTGTGTGTGTGTGTGTGTGAGAGAGAGAGAGAGAGAGAGAGGGAGAGAGAGAGAGAGAGAGCTCACTACGCCCTTGATACACCCTGTGAGTACTTGAGCACTTGCCAGCAGGCATAATCCACCTTGTAGAGACTCAGCAGGTTCAGACCATGGTTGAAAGAGAAGCAGAGTCATACACAGAGCTTATTAGATATTAGAATATTCGTTATTGCTTCTGATTTGACTGACTAAATGATTTCCCCACTGAATCGCTGTTTTTATGGTAATGTTGACATTAAGAAGAGTTATAACCATGGGATTTAATCACTCACAATCGGTCCCTTATCACAGTCAGAATCAGTAGAAGTGTCTGCTGTTCATTATATGCAACTATTAACAAGTCCAGAGGCATTTCATAACATACAGAACAGCCTCTGTTATAATGCTTTATGTTCGGTAACTCTGCATGTCATATGTAGTTGACAGTAAGCTTATTTTTATGGTTCGTCTGAAAAACAACGGATACAACGTGTAAACTGTGTAGTCTACCGATGAGCTACTGTTGTACATTGTGTGTGCAGGAAGCTGTTTGTCATTCACATTTCAAATCCAATGGGGAGTACCATTGATGCTAGTGTCTTTATGGATATCAGGCAGATGTTGCATGATATATCCATGTTAGCTCCACAGACATGCGATGTGGCTGATATATGTTGACTGTGTTCTTTTTATTCTTAGAAAAATCATGGTTTCCTGAGGTTTTTCTCATGACTTTAAACCAGGCTAAAAAAAAATCTACAAAATTCACAGTGATGTCTTTCCAAGGTACCCTCCTTCCAGCACAGAATAGCACGTTGCCGGCCTTCAAAGGTCACGTGTCAAAGCTTCATTACACCATTCATCACAGGAGATGCAGAAGTGTTTACATTTCGAGTAGGATCTGTTTGTCATTGCTATGTTTTCTTATTCACTATTGCTCTCACATCATCATACCATTACCATAATTATTTACCTTTTTGATTGTTTTTAGCTCCTTAGCAAACAGTGGCCCAGCATTGGCTCAGTCAATACAAACACATGCTGTGCAGCCACACACTGTTCAAACCCACAGTTAAGTATTTCAAATTCTCATGAAGCTCCCAGAGTTTCCAAAGATACCAAATATATCAGACTGCATGATATATAAGACTTATATGATTTATAGTATTTCCATTTGATGGAGCAGCATTAAACATGCAATGTTGAATTTGAACTGTAAACATCATATGTGTGATGCTGCCAGAGAGTCTGATATTGACAACCTTAAAGCCACTAAAGGAAAAAATTTAAGGGGTTGGTTGAGTTCACACTAAATCATATACGTCATGAACACAATTATAGTATCTTTTATCAATGATTATCCATTTGCAAAATATTCTTTCATTGTATGATGAAGTACATGTCCTTCACTCCTGTGTGTGTGTGTGTGTGTGTGTGTGTGTTGGTGTGTGTGTGTGTGTAAGGCAGCCATCTGCTGGTTGACTCCCAAACAGGTTCGGAAACCAATTGATCTCTCTTAAGTAATTAATGGACTGCAACTAGTTTGTCTAAAAATGAAAAAAAAAAACCTCACCAAAATATTTTATTGCACACCAAAATTTTGCTCTGAGCCCTGTTTGTGGCATCTGGTAAACAAGCACATTAACAGGAACTGTGACTAACATATTCTCAAGTCTATCAGTTGTCATTAGGCTGATTTTGTCAGTGATGGCCTTCTAGTCTGATGCTATACTTTTAGCAATATGGTCGCTGCCTGCTTACATGTTTCTCCAGAGAATTCCACACACAGGGCTTTGGCCTTATTAGAGCTTGCATTCCCCATATACAGGAGCTGTGATGTGAGAGGTAGTATTAGTCATGTCTGTATACACTCTGCTACCTGCAGTATGGGTGTGTGGTCTATCATAGGCTACTTTTGGGGACAAATTTCAGCCTTAGGACCAGTTAATTAGGGACAGCTTGTCCAATTGGGGACAAAAGCCATGCTCCCGATTGTGAAAAGGCTGATTTATGGGTCAGTGGTTAAGGTTAGGGTTAGGTTAAGCTTAAAAAAAACGTGACCATGGTCTGATTTTTGTGTGTGTGTATCTGTCTGTGTGTGTGTGTGTGTGTGTGTGTGTGTGTGTGTGTGTGTGTGTGTGTGTGTGTGTGTGTGTGTGTGTGTGTGTGTGTGTGTGTGTGTGTGTGTGTGCTGCCCACTCTTGATTTCTCTCTGTGGTCTCCTGTGCAAATGAAACTCATTAACAGCAAGCTGTCAGCGGAGGGCAGAGGACAGAAGTGGAGAGGAGGGAGGGGAGAGGAGGAGCAATAGATAGAGGGAAAAGGCTGTGACATTTATGTTTAATATTTCAAGCAATGCTGCTAACCAAATGCAGGAGCTGCTGTTGTGTTTTTGTGTGTATGTGCGTGTGTGGTTTGCCCTATCACATAGAGAAAGTTGCTGGTCGTAATTTGTCTCCTGTAACATTGGCTGTCTTTTGTTCTAATGTGTCTTCTCTCCTCCTCCATTCTTTCTCAGTCACTTCTCTCCTTCTCTTTCTGGCAAAAAACTTTAATATTACAGACAGCAAGACCATATATTAAGAAAAAGGATTTCAGTGTGAAACAATTTCAAACTACAAAACAATTTCATCTTTGCAAGCATTTAAATTTGATGATAGAGGACAGAGAACTCATGTTTTGATCGTAGTGTCTAAAGGCCTTTATACACTCAAATTGTTTTTTTTTAGTTTTTTTCCAGGTGAAATTTGACATTCCTGAGAAAACTGTGGTGAAATCATTGGTTATCATTTGTCTAAAATTGTACTTTGAGACATGTCCACTACGACTACGAAAGATACATGGCCATGAAATGACAAAATAGCCTATCTAATGCAAGGGCTCTGTGATATCTTGAATTAATTCAGTCAATTCATGTTTGTTTTTGTGAATTGTTATTACAATGTTTTTACAATGGTTTTCAGGTAGTTACATTTGCCATTTTGAGTCATGACAGTCCCGTTAACTGATACGTGAATAGTTACATTAGCTATCTTGTATTAAATTTAACGGTCACATCTACAAATAGAGCAGTCTGAAAATGATTCTCACTGATCTGTGATATTGGCTTGTGTTAGTTCACAAGCATCATCTCTTGTTATGAAGTGCTGAGAGTCGACTGAAGAGTTTCCAGATTCTATGTTGTTTCTCTCTACCTGCCAGGTAACTAACGCTAGCTAGCCACAGTCTGCAGATATCAGGCTGATGTCTTGTAAAAAAACACAAACAACAGCAGATTAGTGAGAAGTCTTTTCTGCTCTAACTTTACAGAATTAAATTATTAAACTGAATGTGATCTACTTTGTTGAAGCATCTGATACCGACGGTCAATACCTGTATGGGTTAACCTGTATTTTATGTGTAATGATGTTAGCCTTGCAGGTGGTGCAAGTGTTTTATTAAAATTATATTGTCTCAAACTTGCATTTTGTGTACAAACAAATATTGGTTAGAATCGTACTTTAAGTAATAAAGCTACACCCATACGTTGGATGGTTGTTGCTGTCAGTGTTGGTGGCTTCTCACATAAATGTATATGACCAATATATGAAAATTACTGCACATATTTCATACAAACACAGCAATGTGGAAACACTGTCATCATTAGGTTGTGCTGTAGCAAATTATTAGTATGCTCTGCAGCAATTTTGTCTAAGCTGAACCGACGTGAAGTAAGAATTTGCCTGAAGTGGCAACCGTTGGGGCTAATGTATAACTGCCAAAAACTGCAGTTCCTTGAATGGCCACTTGAGGCCAGTTTATAAAGTGAGTCAATCTCCATAGACCCCTATGTTAAAATGCACACATTTAAAGCAGAAATAAACATGTTTACAGCCAAAGTGCAATTTTGGTCTCCCTGATTTCTCGGTTCATGACAACTGTACATGGGGGCCATTTTTTATATAACTGACCTATTTAAATTTAGCTTAAGGGTGTTGCAGTTTTGAGTGACAGGTGGATGCTATCAGGAAGTCACTACCATGTTGACGATGGTTAGATAATGTAACCATAGCGCAACCCCAGATTCACAGAGTATAGGTGTAGTTGTCAAGTTTTTATTTCATGAAAATTAATTGTAACATTTTGGTTGCCTAAAAAGTCACTATTTGGTTGTACCAAAAGACTTTCTAAGAAGTTCAATGTTCAGTGTTTTCCAGTAAGTACCTTTTGTCTTAATGGTTTTGAGCCTGTTTTTTGCTAACAAAAATTAGCATTAGCATTATCAAAGTTAACCATAGACTGTAAATGCACTGTGATAATCAAGTTACTGTAGCAGCTATAGTGTTAGGGTGAGCTCCATCCTCTTGTCCGAATATCGTCACTTCTGGCTCCAGAAGTGGCGATGGTCAAAGTTCAAACTCAAGGCTGCATTAATTACTTTCACCAGTCCACCTATATAGAGTCCTGCCTCTATTTCATAATTGGAGAAATAAAACATTATTTACTCATTGTGTCCCACCAGTTATATCCTAAAGCAAAAATGAACACGCCCACACCTCCGCACAACTCTGCAGGAAGGTGCCACATTGCTGGTTTGTGTGTGAATGCAGAGAATAATCCTGTCTGCTGTGGCCTCTCTGCTCTGTCTGTGTAGCTCAGTCCTGTCATCAGCCAAAAAGACACATAGATCTGCAGCTCTTTTTTTAAGTCCATGACACAGAGACAGAGAGCAGCCTTTATTTCCTACTCCATGTCAGACAAACATGTGAAGTAACTGTTCACAATGTTTCTCCATGTCTCTCTGTCACTCAGTCACTCTCACCCATCTATTCTCAACTCTGATTGAGTCATGAACTCCACATTTTTCTTCCAGGCTTCTCTCATTTTCTCATTTTCTCCCTCTGTCTCTGGAGTAGTGAATGACCCTGTGCTTCCTCAACCATAACCCTCTCCATCTCCTCTCTCCCTCTGTCTCTCTCTCTCCCCCTTTGCACTCACCCATTCCTCCTCCTCTGTGCTGTTCTCTGCCATGTTTCACTCTGCATCCCTGTTGATGAGCCACTTGCTCCCTCCTGCATAATGTATGAGTGTCCATTTGCTGGCAGGGGAGCTGGTGCAATGGTTTAATAGTCAAAGTTTAGGTGGTTTATCTTGAAAACATAAGGAAAATTGCTTTTGATTTATACTTTTGGCCAGTCATATTGCACATAACTTGGCTGTTATGTATTGGAAAATCAGCGTAATTGCAGACGGACAATTTTATTCTAGACCTCTTCTAGTCCACATAAACAATGATCCATCATGTTTTTTCAAGTTAAAACACTTCTTCATTAAAACAACATTTCTTGAAAAAATGACACACCATATTGACTTAGACTGAAATATGTGGACTTTCTTAATTCACCTGCCACAATTATGTAGCTGATTCATTGTGGAGTGGTCTCATTTCGCTTTCCTATAGTGCACTGCCTCTGTGTGGATGATTTGGATCTTCTTCGAGGATATCTAAATGATTATGGCCAATTATATAGTTTCTTAATCCTTAAATTTGCTCATCCACCTTTGTTGCTCTTTTGCCAAAATCCCTTGCTGTTTCTGCCAACATTATTCCCAGTTTCCTTAGGTTACAATCACTGCTTTAATTTTCTTGAGCTTTTATGCAAATAAGGTGTAGCTGCAGTGAATGTACACACATTTGTATGCAGCACTTATTTCGACTGTGTTTCTGTTTCAGGCAGGGTCATCTTTGCTGTAAGCCTGCAGCTGCCTGGTTGTTATTGGCTACATCAACATATTCTGGTCAGGACAAACGTGAATATGAGGGGTCCAGCTGGAACAGTGTTAGAGGCGGCAGCAGTAACAAAAGACCATAATAAGCGATCCAAATCTGGTGTCAGCAGCATGCAGGGTTAGATCCATTGAACATGAATTTGTAACCGATATCTCTCTTTATGGTTTAGGGTGTTTGCTCATAAGGCTTTAGACATCCATGCTTTCTGGCTCTCCGTAGGAAAATATACAGTCAATATATTTGGTAGTTGATTACAGATGTGCCTAATCACTTCGCCATCTTACACCTCAAGACCAGACTTCAATTTCATGATGTCTCTGCTTTGAAAAGAAGGAAAAATCAACTTTTAATATTGGGTTTAGTGAGAGGCACAGCTATTAGACCGGAGACCAGTAGCAATATATTATTTAACAGTTAGGTGTAATTGCTTGTTATAATGTAGTGAAGTCAGCTGAGCTTGCTAGTTCAAGCCTGTCTTGCTGTCCAGGCCTGGGCCAACCTATTATTGGTGGATTTATGTAGTGAGAGGATATTATTGGGTAGTCTATGTTGAGGTAAATGTACAGTATAGTAAGTATTAAGGTATAGGAGAGTCAGTGTATAACATGACATGACATGACCAGCGCTAAGAGAAATGATCGTCACTGCTGGAGATGTCAGGATGTCATTTGTCTCAGGCATGTGTGTATGTTGGCACTCATAGTCGTCTCATCTAGTTTTGTCTAGGGCTGAGTATCAATCTTCAGTAATGTATCTGTTGTACAAAGTGTTGGAAATCAAGTTGCAGAACTTGGCATTAAATCCTATATCACTTTTGATGTTTTAAATCTTAATTTTGACCTACTGAAATTTATGAGACATAGTTGCTATACCGCAGCTTGTGTTCAGACTGCATCCAACTCTGAGTGCTTTTGTTAAATGAAACAGGGTGTTCTAGAAAGCCCTTGAGTCATCTAGGGTTGTCTCATCTCTCCTCTCCTCTCCTCTCCTCTCCTCTCCTCTCCTCTCCTCTCCTCTCCTCTCCTCTCCTGTCAGAATTGCTTTTGGCAAATAGTGACATAAAAGCTGTCATTGCCATTCAGACAGACCCACTTTTATCCTCAAGAGGTGGAAAAGTTGTTTTCACTCTTCTGAGCCTCTTGTTTGTTTCTCCTAAAAGAGGCTTTTCTTGTCCCTGTCCTCCTTTCCCTACTTTCTTTATTTTCCTACTGAAATCATATCTTTCCCCGCTGCATGTACGCTGTCAGCTGTACAGAATTGCATGAAATCTTATTTCTGAAGGAGACTGGATGTGTATGTACATGTGCTGCATATTTCCTCATACATTTCAATCAGGAGAGACCACTTGGACTCTGTAGGGAGAATTTTTGAGTCGAAAGACATAAGTCCTGAGCATCAGCATGATAGACCCCCCCCCCATGGAGTCCAGACACTGGTGGTGGTGGCTGATGACTTCGATCAATCAATCTCGGGCCAAATCACAACAAGTCATCTTAAGGCTGAAACTGATCGGGCTGATGAAGTTGAAGTGTTGCATTGATGAATCTGAAGACTGGGTGGTGATGGGGAGGTGGTGGGTCGCACAAAACAGCATCAAGAAAGCACCTGAGCAGAGTGGGAGAACATTTAAACAGACAGCTGCAATATGAAAGGCTGACAATGAAGGTGTGTTACTGTGCTATTAGTTGGACTTGACCAGGTGATGTGATGCTCCAGAAATAACAGCAAGGAAAATATGAGCTTTGACAGAATAGTATCAGTATGAGATGTGAGAAGGATCAGGATGACTAAAGAATGAGAAATAAAACTATGACGTGAGCATACAAAAAGGTGGTCTTCCTGTCTGAACTCGCTAAGCTTCATTTGTTTATTCATTAGTCGTTGGACCTGGTGGCAGGTTGAATCTCTGCAAGTAACACACTGCTATGTGTTTGTGTGGTAGAGCATGCAACCTGTCCTGTCACAGCTCAGACTCATGTTGACAATTTAATGTTGTCATCTTTCATCAGCAGTATTCTTTTATCCAAGTCAAATACCTCTGCTTCCTGTCTTTATTAAAACACCCTGATGGTGTGTGTTTGTTTGCATGTGTGTTTTTCAGTGATGGAAACATGTGCAGTGACACCATTATTTTCAGTGTGTCTGCTAGCTTGTATCACGTGTTTTCTCCCTTTTATGGAGGAAAGGGCTTTGCTGAGCAGGCAAAATGTTTTTCATCCCTGCTCTGCTAACACATTCACACCTGGGATCTTCCTGCTGCAGCCATATTAACTGGTTGTCTGCTGTCATATATACTGGATGTTTCTGCCCTGGTGTGCATGTGTGTGTTCTGATTGGCTTTTTTTACAGCTGAGGGGGAGGGGCAGGGTGCGGTTTAGAGAAGCAGCTTAGACATGACAAACCCTGGAGTCACCTTCACCTTCTCTCACAAACACACACGCAGACATAAACCCTCTGAGTGAACGCTCCCCAGCAGGCACACAGTATTTCCGTCAATTAAGTGAAGACTTGGCTGAACACCTGTCATTCCTTCTTATCCCCCCGTCCTACTCTGTCCTCCATTTCTCTTTCTCCTCTTAAGCTGCCTCTATATACTTTTGCTTTATACTGTTTTATCATCTCCACTCTCCCTTGGCTCTTCCTTTGCTCGTTTTATACTCTGCTAATTCCCAGTGAAACAGTGCCCTTGAAAAATAAACCTTCTCGCTCTCATTTTCTCTCTTGCTGTTGCTTTCATCCCTTTCTATTTTCATGCGCTCCTTCTACGTGTGCATTTCTCACTAAGCTATTGATTTCAAATGAGAAAATGCTGATTCTAATCTCTGCGCTGTAGGACTGTGGAGTTGTGTGCGTAAAGACGGACAAGTATTGCATAGTTCCAGCTGCAAGTACATGTGTCTGTGTCATGTTGTACCTCTTTAAACTCACTGGTGGAAATATTCATGCCTCTCTTCAGCTAGTGCCTCTGCATGTCTGTTAATATACACACATCCCATCCACCCTGAGGCTCTTACAGAGATCGATCAGTAAATTTACAGGGCCTGGTAACCCTGATTGGAGCTTTGATATAATCAATAAGAGTGTGAAAAGACACACACATGCATGCACACACACATAAATACACTGGAGGACAATTCGGTCACAGACTAGACAAAGGTCAGTGTCCTTTATGACCAGGAGAAATGGGTTGCATGTGTGTGTGAGCGTGTGTGCATGCGTGCTAGAGACACAGACAAAGGAAGGGAGCTAAAGGATTGCCAGTGCAATTTTGGCTGATGATAAGAAAGTGGAAATGGAAAAAAGAGAAATGGTAGCAGAAGAGAGCTTTAATGTGGAGCCCATCAACACTGTGGGCTGAACAGATGGACAGATGGAGGATGGAAGGATGGTAGAAATGTGGAATCCATCATCAATACAAGACGTATGCGTGTCTTTCGTAAGCTTTGTCATAACCACTCCTCCAAAATCCTCTCTCTCTCTGTTGGGAATGTTTTTTCTATTGGTCTATTTGGCACTGATATATAATGTCCCGCTAAGCTGTTGATTATTTTGATTTTGAGGTTCTGTCTGATATGCTTTTGTTTCAAGATTTACCAAGACAGAGAAAACATATTTGGACTATTAGAAAAATACCATTCTGTATTTGTATCAGAGTAATAGTCTATTAGACCTCATTGTACTTCACTGCAGAACATCACAAAATCCTGTCATTACTTTCTCCTAAAATGTATTATATTGAATCTCCTGTACTGCATGTTGAACTCAACTTCATGTCTAGGTACACATTATTATTGTAATACCTTAAGGGTTGGGTGATACGACAATGCAGTGTGACAATCTGAAATTTGAATGAATGATTTTTCCATATTGTTTTGACAGTTGTGCTTGTGTTGGATTATTATGGACAATCTTACAAATCAAGCAGGGCTGTTTTATTAGATTTTTATATTTATGATCAATTTTGAGGTTAACACACACTATACTGTTTTCACCATCTTGTCAGATGAATGCCTATTCCTCCTTTCTTCCTATAAGGACACTGTAATCAGAGAGACACGTAGAATACTGAAGGACTCATCACATACAGTGTTATATATATATTCTCTGTATGAACTTTTACCCTCAGGTAGACGTTATAGAACTAGTAAATGCAAAATCAACCATTTCTTTTGTTTCTTCCTCCATAAGAAGATATATACTATATATTTAATCATATCTTATATGTATCATAAACCATAAAAGGGCTGCAACAACAATTCTTTTCATTACTGATGAATATGCCGACATGGGTTCAATCTGTCGTCACTATATTTACTACCATGTTACATTTTCATGCATGTCTGCAGTTAGAAAATCAACATTATACTAAGGACGGACATTTAGCTTTATGTTAACATATGTCTGCAGTGTTTTAGGATTTTCACTCACATCCCCGGCAGCTGGTTTTAATGGAAAGGGGAATATATCAGTGTGTGTCTTTATGTCTGTGAATGAACAGAATTGTGTAGTGTTTTATGCATAATACATACATAGCTTTTTGGATCATCATATTTTCATGTCAAACTGAATATATGGGCATATGTCAAGATGGTTTTGTATATTTTTTTGTGAGTGCTTTGAGTGAGAATGTTGCTGTTGCCATTAATGAAGCCGTCACCCCCACTGTGAGCTGGTTCTGGAGATGCTCAGATGTTTCCTCCCCGGGGTTTGGCTCCCTCTACATCTCTCCATATGCCAGTGTTTGATTTCACTTCTTCTAATCTTATAACTTATAAGTTGAATCCATGAGTGCAGATGAGCCACAGCAGCCTTATTTGCCTGGTTTTTACTGTGCCAAATAGGAAACCCCTGTTGGCAGAGTGATTGTAGAGAGTGTTGTTTTTTTTGGCAGTGTAAGTCTTCATGTCCGCTCCCTGTCATTAACCTATAAACATTATGTTTTTGAAGATGACCATGGAATATAATATAATGTACATCTGAAATCAAATGTGATATTCTTTATAGGCCAATAAAGATTAAATCAGGATTATATTAGATTATCAGGATGTACTTTTTGTGCAAAAAATGTTGAAAAGAGTATACATTTCCCTCAGAGGCTTGCCTTTAATGGAGTATTTCTGTATCTAGATGATTTTTTTGACTGCAAAAAGAGACTATTTGTCGAGTGAAGTTTGGACTTTGAAACACATAGAAGAGGGCGACCAACAGAATCCTGTTCTTGATCAGTCAGAATCCATTTTTTCTATATCTATATCACATCTTCACTTTCTTTGGTATGTCTCTTTCTTTGACTCTTATGTAGAGCTGCAACAATTAGTGGATTAAATGATTAGCCGACTGAAAATTAACTGTGAGGTATTTCAAAAACTGATTCATTGCTTTGAGTCTTTTTTTAAAGAACAAAAGTCCAAATTCTTTGATTACTTTACTGTGTATATTTTCTGGTTTCTTTAGTCTTCTATGATAATGAACTAACAATCTTTGAGTTGTGGACTGTTCGTTAGGACAAAAGAAGACATTTGGGGACATCACCTTGGGCTTTTGGACTCATTTTTCACCATAATAAAATTTCATAGACCAAACACCTAGTCGAGAAAATGATCTACAGATTAATCAGTAATGAAAATAATTCTTAGTTGCAATCCTACTCTTGTACAAGGATTATATATATATTGAAAGGTCTCAGATTATATTTAAAAGATAGTTGTTGTTCCTGCAACCTTTAGTCACAGCAGTGCAAGTGCACTTGAACAATTCTTTTGCCAAAAAGTGAAAGAAGATTCTGCTGTGTGATATAAACTAGCAGCATCATTAAACTGTAGGCGAGAATGAATTATACACATTTACACATTGTTTTTTTGATTCACAATAATCATTCTTTTCCCTTTTGTGTCTTGCAATCTGTCGCCACTGTGCTCTCGACCAACATTATCCTCTTTTCACTATCATGTAATCAGGTTGTATCTCATGATTTATAAAGCAGCGTCTCACTATGATTGATGGTATGTATCTGCCGCTGCTTGTTCACAGCAGTTGTTATTGGGATGATGGACGCAATCATAGCTTTTGCCCATCGTGATAGGTGATGCAGATCATCATATAAATGATACACAAATGACAAATCACTCCTTGGAATAAATTGATTAGCTAGGTATTGTGTTTCAGAGGTAGTCTCAATTATGAAACGCTGTGGATTTTATTTACAAGCAGACCGTCTTGCTTGGATTGCATCTAAAAGTAGCTGTCCCAACCCTGAGTGTCACAGAGTGAAATAAATCATGGTCAGTCTGTTTCTCTTTTTCACACTTCTCCAGCCCTCTTTTCGATCAGTGTCAGCATCTCCCACTCTCTCTCTCTCCCTCTCCCTTACCCCTCTCTCTCTCTCCCTCTCTCTCTCTCTCTCAAACGCACGCACACGTGTGTGTGTGTGTGTGTGTGTGTGTGTGTGTGTGTGTGGACAGTTTAGTCAGACAGTATTACACTACAGTACTATACTACTAAAGTACACTGAACAGCTGTTTACACTTGACTTATAAGTGACACACTCATGGCCAATGGTCTGAAACACATACCTGTAACTGACCAACCCGTCTTCTTTGTGTCCTCCTTTACAGGGCTGCAAAGTGAGAGGGACTGCTGGTTTTCCCCACTTTGTAGTCCCATTTGAAATTTTTCTTTTAATGATATCTTCAGTTACTCAACATAGAAATACGTTGTTTTTTATCATTTGGCAGATGACTCTAAATACTACAAAACCTATAAGCCTTGGCTGCCATTTATACAGTTAAAAAGCCAGTCAGAGGTGCAACTCACACTCAAAGCAACTCAAAATGCTTCGCTGTTAAACTTAGAAAAGAAAACACAGCACATTATTTTGGCCCATATTCCAAAACTAATGTTTCTTTACATAGTGCACCTTGAGAGTTATAGCTTGACTGCTTGATGTTGTACTTTATCCAGGAGATTTTCATGCCTATACATGCAGCTTTCACAGAATGAATGCAAAATGCCAAAAGATTCCTTAAAAAGATCAGATTTTCACAAATCTTCTACAATAATGTAATCACAAGTAATATGGATATGGTCTACTGCTATTGTACATGAGTTCTCCATCTGTTATCCAGGCATTACAGTTCAGCACCATGGTCAGCACCATGTTGCTTTACACTTTTAATACAGAAGAATGCAGTTTATTGTTGAGCTCTGTGGTTTTGCAGTTAGAGTGGGCTGAGTCTTGGTTGAGTGTCAGAAAAAAAAATGGACACAGCGTTCAACTTTCACCCTTCAGATAGAAGGACTACTGCAGGTCTGGGGAGGGGTGATGATATTATAGATTTATTATGATGTTTAAATATGAAACATAAAATTACATTACTCTGCTAACAGCTGCAGAACCAAAATCTGGCTAAATTGGAGAATACCAATTGTTTAAATGATACACATATTAAAAAAAAACAAAACCAAGCTTGACGTGCTTTTAATCATACTTGATTGCCATGGTTAATGAGATCAAAAATAAATACAAATTATGTATAGGATTACAATTTCTTTTCTTCGGATCATATGGACCCCGTTTACCTGGATGTATAATTTTACACTCTTTTCTTGTTAAATCATTACATTTACACCATGTCTGTGTCACTGTTTGATGTTAAACAAGGCACTTTGATAACAAACACCAATAGGTATAGGGTAGGATATATTCATTATTGTAATTCACAAAGACTTAAAGGAAAGTAATTAAACATGGCAGAGCTGTTGAACATGGTAATTAGAATTACATATATTATATATTGTATGAAACAATTTGCCTAGGTCTGGAGCTTGGTGTCTTCAGCTTTTCTCCTGCAAGTTGTGTTTTCTGATGACTGGGGACCCTCCCACTTAATAACAACTAGAGTGATGGACTCACCTCCCTCATTTTCCTCACTCTGTCACTGAGCATCCTCTCTCTGTCTCCGTCTTTTATTCTTGTACCGTTGTGATGAAACAGGCACGTTGTATGTGTTGACAATGGCAGGCCCGGTGATCGAGCATTGGGCGGGGGGAAAGACATGGGAAGAATAATGAGGCCAAATGACCAGTCATGTCTTCGGGATGAATAAAGGGAGATTGATTATGCGAATGTCACACTTCAATTGATGAGCGAGAGAGACAGGAAGAGACAGAGTGAGATGGGTGTGGGTGTGAAAATTAATACATTTATGCATATGCATGTTTGAGGGTGACACACAAATTGTTTGACAGCTTTAATTAAACTCAGCTGAGTCAGCCCCAGTGCTGCAGCTTCAATCACATTTTAATGAGCCACACACCCTGCAGCCTACATGGAATAAGGTCCATCTCTTTAAACCTCCTCTCTCTTCTCTCAGTCTGCCTTTGGTTCATATTCATATGTGTATATATGTGTGTGTGTGTGTGTGTGTGTGTGTGTGTGTGTGTGTACATCTAACCTTGAAAGCACTGGCTGTTGGCATGTTCCCAGTGACTTTTTCATGGATTTTGAGTTGGATAATAAGGTGAGCTGGGATGCTGCTGATCAATACTGGGAGCTTCTTTTATCTGGAACTGACAGATAAAACTGGTCCATCTCTGCCAATACTGGCAGACACAGCTTCAATTTGGATGGCGCCATTTTAACTGGTGCCATTATGGGACTCATTTAGCTAGAGCCGTTCATTGGTAGAGCCTGACTGATATATTGGCAAGTGGCGATACACAGCAGTAGTCAGCACGTATGTTGGAAGATGTAGGAAAGGAAATTTCAGGTTTCATTTTTGATACTTGCCCATATGTATGTTGAGTAATGTTGTCACTATAATTATTTCTTTTGTCCCTACTGGTCATTAAAGGCCCTTAAAATATTTTCTCAATCAACTCCTTACTGTGAGTGTGTTGAATCATTCAAGCACACCAAGTTTTCTGCCAAAGTAATTCTTGTTATTTCACATGAGGAGATTTCTGTTTTGTTTCAGTAAATTTTCCACTTAAATGTTCTGTTCAGAATCAGCTGTTGTTCTGCATTTGTTTTTACTGTCAATTTTGATAGCACAGTTAATTGTTTATCTGCCAAAAGTTGTTTATGTTTTGTGATCAAAGTGTGCAAAGTGAATGTTGGCCAGTATGTCTTTTACTATGAAATATGCATATTGAAAATGAGAATGCAGTATTAATTGGGCTTTAATTTGAACACAAGCTGAATTTGAACTGAGGGTGTGCACACACACACACACACACACACAGATGCATTAACAAATCTAATACACAATATAATTAGGCTGACATTTCATATTCTTTAAATGGTTTGTTTAATGATCTTCAGTTGATTGCTCTTTAAGTAATCAACAACACTGTAAACAACTTGGATTTGCAGTAATATTAATCCAGCCTGGTGCACACATGCACACAGAAATGAAAATGTTCATGACCCCTTACTGGTATTTGTTCTTACTTTTATTACTGTAACTTTTCATTGTGAAAGCTCTGACATTTAGATGGAAACAGCCAATACCAACCCACTCCGACTTTCTCTGTATGGCTTCTCTGAGGAGAGAGTGGGTGAGAGTTTCTGTGGCTCACTTCCAGTTAAAGTACTTTTTTTGTCATTATGTGTGCCTGTTTTGTGTATTTTTGTCTTTGTGTGTCCATATGGCACCCAGCATGCTGTTTGCCAGAGCTGCGTTGTCTCACTTCCTGGGATACAGGAACTGCATTACCTTTCCATGATGACTGCAGGATCCCTGGGGAGACCTGTGTGGTGCAATTGGGACTTGAGATACTGCTTTTACTGGACTGTGTTAACTTATGTCTGCTGCACAGTATGGCAGAATAATGAGCACTGGTTCATTTACTATAAAACAGAAGTATGGTGGTTGATTTTTATGTTAATACTATTCTACTGAGAACAAGAATGTCTCACCTGGACAAACTCAACTATTCTGATTTTTGGCGGGTTCTGCCTTAGATGTTCATGGACTATGGGATCATTTTTTTCCAGTTGCCACACTTAAGATCTGTCATTCACTGTGATGAAAATCAGCAATAGCGATAAACAGAAGCAGTGGAAATGGCTTTGTTACATGTGTGTTACTACAATCTGTCTCCTAGAAAATGTTGGACATTGACGCTGTAGACTGAGTTTGGGCAACAGAAGCACTTAGCTTAAGTTTAGCAAAAGATGGTGGTCATGTCTTGTGCAGCAAGTCATTTTTTTCTGTATTAAACCAAGACCATAATCTTTTCCTAACTTTAGTCAAATGCTGTGAGTGTGTAACCATGAACACGTTTGATAATGCTGTAGTTCAGTCAGGAACACTCTCGTCATGGATCAAACCATTTATTGCGACTAATGGAAAAACAGTTTTGCTTGGCGCTGGAGGCTCCACTCTAAGATGTTCCCTGATAGCCAGCAGCATGCTGAGCTAAAACAGGGAGGGCAATGTGAAACCCCCTATACAGAGTGGGCCTAAAGCAAGACATGAATTTCAGATTGACATTTTGCCATGTTGGGACCTTGAACCAGAAAGGTGGAGGCTGGGGTGGTGGAGGCAAGCTTTACCAGCAGCAAAATGAGCAACAGTATTGGTGTAGCAAGGATTAGTATAGGTGGGTGTCATATTTAAATGGCACACCTTGTTGTGGGAATGACTGTGATTGATGTGTGACAAATAAGGTGTGCTGATTCAATCAGTAGATGTCAGCTGATTACAGCTAGGGCATTTGACTTCCATGTCTTGCATGAACTAACACAGCACTTATTATTAGTAGACAGTTTACTGTAGCTTGACACTGTTTCAAATTTCTTACACTTCCTCCTCCATTCTGGTTTAACAAGCACACTCAGCAAGGGAGGGAGAAAGAGCCAGAATTTCCAGACTGTGATTTTCCTGACTCAGATTTTAAAGCTGGCCTAGTTTCATAGTTTTGCAGCAAAGGTCAAATACAACATTTTGTGAAGGTGTGTGTACTGTACATCCACGTTTCCAAAGTTTCAAACAATTTCTAGGTCTGAAAAGTGAGGCCAATGTGGAAGTGCCTTATACCTGCATTTCTTCTAATGACCATCAGGGGGTGACTACACTGGTTGCAAAAATAAATCTGCTTGTATATAAATCTTTAAGAAAAAACTCTACATCTCACATGATTTATTACCTCAGTAAACACTTTCCTAATGTGTTTATGGTCTCAATCACTAGTTTCATGTCTACTTCAATACAGCAGGATGTTCATTTTGTAAATAATGGTCCCATTAAGAGTAAAATAGCCAATAAATCCCTGTTGTCTTTAGGGCATGGCTACATTGTGATTACATTACATTGTATTGTGATATACACTACCAGTCTAAAGTTTTAGAACACCCCAATTTTTCCAGTTTTTTATTGAAAAAATGTTTTCAAGCTTACCATCTTGGTCTTTTCTCCTAAGGCAGATCTGGCATAGCTTGGATTTATGTTTTGAGTCATTATCTTGCTGTAGGATGAACCCCTGACCAACTACATGCATAGGGTACTGCATGGCACTGCAGAATGCTGTGGTAGCCGACCCTGGATCCAGAAAAACAGCCCTAGACCATCATGCTTCCTCCTCCATATTTGACAGTTAATGTCACACACTGAGGAACCATCCTTTCACCTACTCGACGGCGTACAAAACTCCTGCGTGATGAACAGAATATTTTAAATTTTGATTCATCAGTCCATAACCCCTTCTTCCAGTCTTCAGTAGTCCATTGGTGGTGTTTCATGGCCTAGGCAAACCTCTTCTTATTATTCTGATGTCTTAGCAATGGCTTTCTTGCTGCAACTCAACCTGTCAAACCTAATGCTCGAAGTCTTCTCTTCATAGTTGAAAGTGAGACTTGCTTACTACGACCGCTATGAAGCTGTGCTTGAAGCTGTTGTCCTGTGAGCCGCCTATCACGCAAGCTGTTGACTCTCAGAAACTTGTCTTCTGACTCTGTTGTGGCTTTGGGTCTGCCAGACCTCTTCCTTTCAGAGTTTCCCCCAGTTTCTGAATGCTTTTTGATG
Source organism: Scomber japonicus (assembly GCF_027409825.1). Classification (NCBI taxonomy): domain Eukaryota; kingdom Metazoa; phylum Chordata; class Actinopteri; order Scombriformes; family Scombridae; genus Scomber; species Scomber japonicus. The sequence goes on along the minus strand of NC_070585.1, from coordinate 15,883,200 downwards.
GTGAAGGAAACTGTACTCACTGACACCTTGACTTTCTTCGCAATTTCTGGGAGGAAAGACCTACATTTTTAAGTGTTTTTGTATCATTTTCAGTTTTGGCTAACCTTACCTTTGTTTTTTTGACCGGTAGTGTAAATTTCGTATCATAATCTCAGATTACAATAGGAGTATCGGCATAGCTGTCACTATTTCAGTGTGTTTTTAGTTTATGAAAGTATTGTAACATTTGGGACACCTAAAAAGTCAGTTCAGTGTTAAATTGTACTAAGAGTCACTCTAAGGAATCAACCAAGCTAGATTGTATTAGGGTCAGCTCCACCCTCTCATCCAAATATAAAATATCACTCCTAGCTCCAATAATCCAAGGTGAAGAGGGTCAAAATCACAAACTCAAGGCTTTAAAACAGGAGTCCACAAACCAGTTGATGTTCTATGGTTTCAACTAAACATAGATACTATATGAATATAGTGTTGTATATAATATATTGAGGTGTGGTGTGATCAAAGCAATTAAGTGTGTGTGTGTGTGTGTGTGTGTGTGTGTGTGTGTGTGTGTGTGTGTGTGTGTGTGTGTGTGTGTGTGTGTGTGTGTGTGTGTGTGAATATTTGGCAAGTTTGCATTTTTTATGTTAGAATGAAGATCAAAGCAGTGATCTTTGTATCTTTATACCAGCTGGAGCTTTGATGGTAAAGCCAATTTTAGTTTCTCTTTCTGTAGCCATGCTGTGATTTTGTGAACATTTGTACAAAATAGGCTATGCCCTAGTGTTTTTATATTTGTGTACTGTGATGTGAGACAAACATCACCAGGATGTCAGTTTATAACCTAACATATTATTTTGTCGTTTTCCTTTCATGTCTCACCTGATCCTTTTCTTTCACTGATGGTGCCATAGGTAAGTCTGTGTTTCCTATTTGTCTGTTGTGTTGTTGATTTTAGTGTGTTTGAAGTAATACCAAAGAGACAAATGTTTGCTGAGCTTTAATTAAGGAATCATTTCAAAATATGCAACTGTCAAACTGTAAATTACAGTACAGGTGTGGCCACACAAGACATCAAAATTGAATTTTAATGAGTGTATGTGTGCTGTTGTGCATGTCTTCTGGTTGGCGTGTAATTATGAATGCAGGGATTTGTGCTCTTCCTCTAAGCCTTGGTTGCACATGCAAGCACAAATATAGACAGATGCACACATGCAGATCTGTGCTGCTGGCGAGATGGTTTGTCGACTTTGAGTGTGCAAGTGTGTTTGTGTGTGTTTTAACAGGTACAGCCTTGGTTACTGCTGGCCTTCAGGCTTAAGTGTGGCACCTGAGATTTGTAGCTCTGTTCTCCCTTGAGTCTCCGCACACGGTACACTTTGATTTAACTTCGGCCATAAAAGTGCTGTAGCCTCTACTTTCATTTCTGACCTAGGCAGTTATGAAATCTCAGATTAGCACCTACATTACCACTGCATTGGGTGTGTGAATCCAGATATTCCACTGATAGTGTTCAACTCTAATTACAGTGTAACTACCTGCCAACTGGCAAACAAAGCTCTTCACTTTTATTTGGTGAACCTCTGGATAAAATACAGAATGAGCTAGCAAAAAAAAAAAAAAAAGCAATAAAAGCCAGCAGGTTACACTAGTATTGTAGTAGCATTATATTACAAATTACATAAAAGAATTTGAAATATGATAAGTTAACTCAAAATGTATTATCTAAATGGGGAAATGGTTATATCCAGAAAATTAAATGGTTCACTCTAAAATAGATAACAGTAGACGAAGAAAAAGTCTAAAAATTCTACTGAAAGCAATACCTAAGAATAAAAAAATAATTCATGTGGTACCTTTAACTGGCACTTAATAACTTGGGCCCACACACACTCCCACAAGCCAGCAACCAGAAAAAGGGAAATTAAAGAAAACCAACCCCCCCCTTTCAGACCAGGTTGGCACTGTGGTGACATGGTGACTCAAAACAGTTGAAGAGTGGTGGAATAAACTGGCGGGCTGATGGCTGACAGTAGCAGACTGACAGCCAGAGGAGCTACCAGGATTTATTTTGGTCACATGGAGCACTCTCTGGTTGCTCTCTGAGTAGTTCAGAAGATGGGCAGCTAGCTAGTTTAACTACTGCTAGTTAGCTAGGTTAACTACTGCATCATCATCAGCGACTGCATCAACATTTTACTGCATACACATCCGGCTTTCCACTAGTTTGCTATTCTATGCTCTTATTTCTGTAGCTCTGTAACTTGAAAAGCAGTTTACACCCTAAATCTCATGTCACTGCATCTCACAATCTTTTTTCTTCCTTAGCTTTTTTCTAAGCTCCTACATCACTGCTGCTCACTCACTTTTCTTTTTTTTTCAGCTGATGAAACGTGACATGACTCAAAACCAACCAATTACATGTAATAACACTGAATAACATAGGTTGTGCTCTATTTACACCACATGCTCACCTAGTACACTGCAGGCAATTTGTTTAAAGTGGTAGAATATATAGTTTATATTGAACTGGACATAATACTGATCCAAACATATTTAATCTGAGTAGAATATATTGAAAACTCATGGTGAACATAAAGCAACGGTGGTGATGATATTTAGAAGCAGATTAAATTACCCTGGGCTACATGTGTCATGTGTCATTTTTCATTTATTTATGTTTTTATGTTTCAGTACTTGTTAAAAATATCCCACCAGCTCAATGCTGAGCAGGAAAGTAAACCAGCAGGCTGTTAAGTTTATTTTTCAAGAGGAACCTCAGTGTGGAGCTTTTTTTTTACTGTTTCTATAAAAACATAAAATCCTTTGTTATGTTCCTGATGGACGCTTCCTGAAAATAAAAGAAAGTCACGATCAAGGCTGTGGGTGCATAATAAGGGTCCTGCTGTATTATATCACACACACCCCTGAATTTATATCACAGAAATATAATAATCCATAACAAATGTATTATTCCTTATGCCAAAGTAAAATACATTGTTTAAATACTTGACTGAGGGAGGCTGTTAGTCATAGATTAGATTCGCCAGTGATCATACAGTTTGTGGTTGGTATTAAAGTGTCTTGAGTAAGACACAATGAGCCAATTTGGCTATGTGTTCTTACTTTTATGATCATATTGGACAGTGTTTCACTCTGACTATACTGTTTAAATGTGTAAATATGATTTGTTTACTTGACTCCTTTGAAATAGCATTACGTTAAGCTGTGAGAAAGGTTCATGATTTTAGTAGCTTATGACTGATATACAAACAAATGCCTGCATCTCATTATTTTTAACTAGCGCCGCCATCTCAGTAATTTAACCTAAGCAATTCTGCTGCCTTGTGTCAATGACTATTAGTGCTGCAAATATTGTTTACAGCTACTACCGTCAAATGAGAGGCTATTGGCTTTTGATTCAACCCTTTTAAAGCTCATGCACATTTACAAAGGATTGACAGTGCTTTTCAATCTAAGACAGATGGTAATAATGATGAGGGCATAAATGTAAAGCTTTGATAGTCAAATGTACAAGAGGAAAGTCATGTTGCACACAATTTATGCATTGTTCATGCTGTTCAGACAGAACAGTTCTTCCAAGCTAAAGCACAAAATAAGCATCTCCAACATAAATAGAGTGAAACATTGATGTGACTGTATACATTACTGTGTACAAAGGATTGGGGGAGATAGAAACGAAGGAAATAGCAGAAAGTAGGGATAAGGGAGAAAAGGAAACGACGAGAAGAGTTTTGAAAGTGACAGCTCCATTTCTACTATCATCCATTAATAATCAAGCCAGGTCATTAGTGTGAGAAATGAATCCAGACACTTGCTGAGACAAACAAACACAATACTAATCTTTGTTCTCAAACAGAGTGTCAACAGCCCAGGCATAAAGGTGGAGAATGAAAACTGAGCAGAGAGGTCACTGTGGAGAGAACGAGGGAAGGAGATGGAGAAGGCGATGGGGAAAGAGAGATCATGCCAGACAAATAAAAAGCTGACAGGGATGACAATGTTTGGTAGATGTAATTAATCGATCTGAAATATATCAGAATGAAGGAGTGAGAGTGAGAGGAGGGAGAGGGAAAGGAGAAGACGAAACGAAGTGGCTGTGATTACTGTTAGAGTACCTTCTTTGAATTTGGACAATGACAGCTCGGTTATTTCCATCATCAGCCAGCTAAGTCATTAGTGCTAAAAATGTGTCCTGGTGGACAGAGACAAACAAACCCAGCACTGATCTCGAGCCTCAAACTGAATGCCAATCAATAGGCATGTTTGGTGTTTGCAATGAATGGTAATTAAACTGTGAGGGGGACGGAAAGAAGAAAGAAGTGGTCTGTGGTCTGTATCTCATTCTCATCATTACCACAGTTGAGTCACCAAATGACATATCAGGGGAAAAAAAGTTTCCTTTCACTCCTTAACTCTCTCTTTCTACTTCCTTGCCTTTGTTTAACTTGTGTTTTCTTATTTTACCCATCTGTTTTTATGGCTGCCTGTTATTAGAGATGTGCCAATACAGATAATGATATCAGATATTGATCAGATACTTACTCAAATAGCTGGATCAGGTATCACTGACAATTATTAATTATTATCAATTAAACATGGTATCAGATCAGTACCTGGTATCAACTGATACCTAAAGCTCAGGTATCAGACTGAAAAAGTTGTATCGGTGGATCCCTACCCGTCACTGGTTTTTCTATCATATTATTCTCTTTTTCTTAGGTATAATTTCTCTGTTATAGGCTTACCCATGATTTACACACTTCCCACAGTTTTTTCTCTTTACCTGTCTGTCTCTGAAAGGGAGAATCATAATCGTAAAATGGTACTTGATGTTTTTGAGAAGCAATAGCAGATTTCCTGCTGATGGGCAAGGACAAAACCTACAAATGTGCCTCTCTCTGCCTGCAGGCAAGCTATTTCTTATGAGTTTATAAGTGTGTGTGTGTGTGTGTGTGTGTGTGTGTGTGTGTGTGTGTGTGTGTGTGTGTGCATATGTGTGCATGCCACTAGATGACAGTAAATTGGACAACTGCTCCAAACTAAGTCAGCAGATGTTGCAAACTTTATGAGATGGGATGAGGCTATATGAAACTTTATTGATCCTCATGGGGACACTGGATGTTTGCAGCATCTAAAGTAATATACTGTAGGATGAGATTAAACCACAGAGATAAAATATATAGCAATAAATGCAACAGTACAATACAAAAGGATGATAAAACATAGGTAATAATCAGGGCACAGAAGCAAAAACAACTGGCAATTTCAACACGTCTAAGTCAACTGTGCTACTTGTTTTTCGGGCTTACAGCTTGCTGCTTGTTTTGTTTGTCTCCAAAAGCCTGATTTGTAAGCCTATAATTCTTCTATGTGTGTAAGAGATCCTTTAAATTCCCTGTCATGATGCAAATGCAGCAGTACAATAGTTTTCACCCTGTTACTGTGTTGACTCGTCTAACTAAAGAACAGAAGATGAATTTGCTTTGCTGATAGAGGCAGAATAATTAGAATTACAGATTTGAATATCTTAGTATCTCTCTCAGTGATTATGTCTTGAGGCAGCAAAGTCGTAACAAACTCACAGATGCGATGTTACAACTTAGTTAGCACACACTCACAAACACCTGCACAGACACACACATTCTCAGGCATGCTCACATCTGCACATTCAGCCACAGAACTGTTGTTTTGATCTGTTCGATTCTGCTTTGTGGTGCAGAGTCTGTATTGGATTTGTGTTTGGAGCCAGCCTGCTGCCTCGCCTTATCACTATGCTGTTATCACAGACACACACACACACACACACACACACACACACACACACACACACACACACACACACACACACACACACACACACATAGGAAGGTGTGACCAATTAATTTTTCCAATGTTGGTGACCCGAGGCAGAAGTGCAGTCCTGGCACTGAGCCGGGCGAACACATTATTAGTAGGAGGAATACAGTATCAGGAGGTGGAGTTGGGGTGAGCTTCAGTATAATGGCCAATCACATCAGCTCCTCCTCATCTCCTTTAATTGCAGCAGACAGTTTTCTAATGAACTAGGAGGAGAGTCCAGGTTACTTATCCAGTAGGCATTGAACTTACAATTACAGTAACTTGTGTCACTGTATTGTATGTTTTGTTTTTGTTTGCTTCTTTTTGCTTAATTACGTATTAAAATAAGGCAGCGTATGTCTTCAGTTCACTGGCAACTAGTACTAGTGCACAATAATGCCACTCCTGCAAATACTGAGATTAGAAGAAGGCATGTATACAGTACATGACAGAAAATATTGCTTTTACTTAAAAGAAAAGTCTCTTGTGTTGAACAGTATATAGACTTGGACCTATTTTCCTATATCCTGGTCCTCTGTAATTCATTGACTAAGGCACAAAAACAGTTTATTTTATTTTTAAAATGTTTTTTAGTTCAAGTACATGCACTACATTGGATGAAAAATCGAAATCAAAGTGAAAGTGACAAAGCTCATATCACATACATTAAAGAGCTATATTTTGGAGAGGTCTGTGTGCGCCCACGCCAACAAAAGCTACAAAAATTGCTCTTTGTGCTTGCGTTTGCGATAAGAGGTGGTCTAAGCGGGTTGAATCACAACCGTAATTTCATGCCAAAAGAACGACTGAAACTGCACTGAGCCATCATTTGCATAAACACAATCTCCATCCACATTAGTCAGAACAGCTTCATTTGGAGCCATGATTTTACCAAACAAAAGGGAGCACGTACGATGAAAAACAGAAACCAGATTTGTGCTGCTGTCGTCTTTGATAATAGAAGTCTAAATATGTTACTCCCCAGCCCCAATCCTTCTTGATGAGTTGTCTGCCTGTATCACAGTACTGCTTCTTTCCTCTTCATATTTTAATACTACAGTATATTTATTAGACAGTTGTTTTTCCTATTTTTCCATTTTAAGATCTCTCTTGTCATCTATGTGTTTGGTTGCTTGCTGTGATGCACTGTGTCACTGGGGAGCCTGAGGTCCTGATGAAAAAATGATTTAATCGTGCTCTTTAACTGAGGCGTGTGTGTGTGTGTGTGTGTGTGTGTGTGTGTGTGTGTGTGTGTGTGTGTGTGTGTGGCGTCCTTTGCTGTCCTTCACTCTCTTCAAAGGAAATGGGTATTGCTTCAATCATAAATTTAAAATAATGGAAATAGGTGGTTGGAAAAACTCTCTCATGTTAATAAAGGAACCTTGGAATTTCAGTAGTACACAGTAGATTTCCCAGTCAGCCCCTACAGGCATTGTTCCTGAGTTGTTTTATTGGTGGCACTGCCTTTTAACTTTGCCTTGATCTCTGACCTTGTGACACTTGCCATGAGCCTCACTTTGATTTCAGTCAGTCCCACTCAAAGAAAACTTTTACTGCTGTCTGCAGTCAGATGTATTTGGCAAAATGTGTCTGTTCTGGGGCCTCCCTTCAGTGTGCATACATGGAAAGCCTTAGGCAGGGAGAGCAGCAGCAAAGACCCCCCAGGAATTAAACAGAGCAGGCAACAATGACATCAGAATTGGCATAAAGTAATTGACACACAAGGTGGCTTGCAGAGGAGGCAAAGGTCACAGACTAAAGCGGCTTAAATAAAATGTATGAGATTTATCAATTGAATGCATGGAAGGAATCAGCTGCACCATCAGCTGATGTGGGCTGGCTCTAAGTCCAGCTGCTGTGTGCTGATGTAGGCTGGGTTTATGAGCTTAGCTTGACTTCATGGCCTACCTGAACTAACACTATGCTCAGTGTGTTTACTTTTTGTTTAGTGCGGTGTTCTCTGATGAGGCAAACTGCAGCAGTGAAACACATCGGTGCTAGGAGATCAGAGGAGAGAAAAATCATTCAGTTAGTGTAACTAAACAGTTATCATGAGCGCAGAAGAAACATCAGTGCTGCATTGTTCCTCAGTACTGCTTGTGTGTATCAAATTGGTATATTACTGACACTGCACTTAGAAGAAAAATGACTTTTTTATAATCCAAACAATTATCTTTTCCTATAACCAAGTGTTTTTTGTGCCTTAACATAGCATTGTGCCTTTTTAATCATAGCATAGTGACATTATAAAACTTATTTTTCAACTGTAGGCTGGTGTGCTGGTTGTGTAGCATGTCCCAGTTTCATGCAGGAAAGCAGTTTTCTGTCTTGTCACAGATCTGCAATTGAAATCTATATTTTTAAGAAGTGTTATTCCAACCCTGAACTTCAACATACTGTATTTGCTAGGTGCAGATATTGCAGAAAGCAGACATTTTCAAAACACAGACATTGGAAATTCCAGAGAGAAAAGACATTGTCGTTGAATCCTGAACACAGTCATCCAAAATGTATGTTTTTATCTGTTTGCAAAAAACAGAAACACACATGCATGAAGCACTAACAGTAACATATAACGTTTTTAGTCTTTTTTAGTTTTGTATAAACTTGACCACAAGCACCTACTGTACTTCAAGTGGGGCTCTTGTTACTTGTTGTCCTAGCAACCACTCTTGAACATAATAACTACTGATATTATTTTAGAAATAAATGTGTCTGTTGTGTGAATTCTTTCCAGGCTTATAATTAAAGTTACTGAGTACAACTAAGTGGAATTTAGTGGAATTTTGCACTCCAAAGCAAAGTTTCTCTTAATATGAGACCAGCTATGTAAGTGCTTTAAATCTATATTTCTCTTCTAATCTTAATGTGTTATTTTTATTCTCACTGTTCAATTCTGCCCTCTCTGTTTTGCTCTTGAGGCCTTGGTCATTACACTGTCCATTGCACTCACGCTAATCTGAAGTTTTTATGCCATACAAGAGGGAAGCAAAGGCACTTGTTTTAATAGGCTGTTTTCATATATAATCACAGCTGAAGAGTGGGTTGTCCTTGATGTAGCATTCAATTTGAAGCTTGATTTTATTTGAAAGTTCAAGGCTGTACTTCTATAACTCAAATATTAAAATAAATAGTTTCAGTTGCAAGTTACTGTTTGTTGCTTTGTAAATATGATGGTTTGAAAGGTGTGTGTTACTGAACTTAATCTGGGGGTAGAGTTGCTGCAGATCAGGATTTAAAACAGGTCTCCAAACAGCAAATTCAGCCCACAGGTGCATGTTCCCTTTAGCTGGCAGCCGGCTACTTAATGTGTTGTCATCCTGGGAGATAACAGAGCTCATTGACTTATCTACATTTTTTAACAACTGCACTCCAGAGAAATTATAAGCCCCCCTTCATCCCTACACAAATCTCTCTTTCTCACAATGCACTCTTGGATTTTGGATTTTGGACATTTCAGATGGTTTTTGGCACATTCATTTTGGCATATTTATGTCTGTATTATTGCATAATTCATTATCTCCAATTTGTGCTTCTAACTAGCTGCTGCTGTGCACTCTTTGTCCTGTGTTTTTAAGTCATTGCTCAGTTGCAGAAACTGTTCTTGCATTTGTCCTGTTTGATGATGTACTGTATTTTTGTTGTGCTACACATTGACAACTGGGGTTGTAAATTTGTTGAGACTTAAAGTAGAGGCATGCTGCAATGTTCACTACTACGTGGTTGATGTGAGGGCTTTGCTAGTCTAGCTCGAAGGGAGTTACAGTAGTCAAGATAGAAGATGATAAGAGCTTGAATATGTCAGCTGTTTGTTGTGTAACATCACACTAAGGCATTTGGCAGTCTGACCAGGACTCATTGTCATGTTGTCAGTGGTGATGTAAAGGTCTTGTTGATGAGAAGATTAGCTGGGGGGGAAAAGAGCAGCTGAGATTTGGCAGACCATACCAAACTTCAGTGGTGGTAAGCCGTCCATCGACTCAAACTGTCACCTGGGTAAACAGAAATTCCAACTCATTGGCCAGAGAGTCAGATTAAATTCAGAATGCTCTTTTTCCCCACACATTCTCATAAACCTGGAGATTATGTGTGAAGTGATAAGTCGAGTTATCAATTAGTCGAGTAATTAATTAGTCAAGTGACAGAAAATTAACCCTTGTCAGCATTTCCATTTAACATCTTTTAGAGGGAAACTAATGATTGGATATTCTTGGTATCATTAGAGTGAATTCTGACCATGAGTCAGCACCGGTCCTTCCTAACAGAAAGCCTGTATGACCACACTACTCTTGTAGCTCTACTTAGCATAATAGCTCCACAACTATCGCACACCCTATCAGTGTAGCAATGATTCCCCTCCCACATCCAACCTTTGGCCTCCTTTTGTATTTTCAATTGTGCACCCCCCTTTCTCTCATCCTAGTACAATAATTGACTCCCATCATCTTTATGTACATATATTATGTCTCCCTCATTTCCCTCCCTGAAACCTTTCACTCATAGCAATGTCCAACATCCTCTATCAACACTGACAATATATCTGTTTCTGCTGCACTGACACACATCTCTCTTGCCCCGCATGTTCTCTCTCTGCCCCGCATGTTTACACACTCGTGGTCACATGTACAGTAATAAACATGGCAGCATGCAATTTCATAGACTCATAAAATGTAAAACAGACTGCCTCACTTCAGTCCCATTTGTAAATCTTGAAGTTGGGAAAAAAACCCTCCAGCTTTAAAATGGAGATAAATACCCTCACATCCATTTCAATTACTTTACCAGTCGACTATCAGCTTTTTGATTAGCGTTCCTGTCAGCTTTATGATTATGATGCAGATTAAGGCAATCATAACTGTTGTGATGATGGTGATGATGATTGTGTTTGTGATTACTCAGCTTATTGACTGTGGCCATGTCACCGGTGCAATCTTTCTTTGGCTCCACTCACAGTGTGTGGAATTTGCAGTCTGGAGGAGAGAAGGAGGAGCTTTAATTGGTCCAGACCTGTTCCAGAGAGAGAGGATATTATATCTGTGGGAAATGTAGAACCAAAGTGGCAGATAGATGTCAATGAGTCAAATGATACTTTTAAAACTTTTATAAAAATATGAAATACAAATATGTGTGTATTGTGGGGCAACTAAAATGCTAACATAGATATCCTTTATCAGGATCATGGTGAAGAAAAGAAATAATAAATATGAATTAAATATTATTCTATGAGAGAAGAGACAGAGTTGGAGAGCAGCAGAATCACCCTGGTAATGCATATTTTTTGCCATATACATAATCATGATCAGCCTCTCCCTAATCTCCATAGAATAGGTGTTACTGGTTCCCTGGTTGAGTCAGAGTATGCAGCATATGGTACTTGGGAAAATTGATTGTTTTTTTTTCTGCTCAGAAATGTGTTAAATTCATTTAGCTGCAATGAACAGTTTTTTTATTGTAATTTATATTTGTAAGTGTAAAGCCCCACTGTGTTTACTCCCACTTCCAAACAGTATGTAGTATTTCTTTCTCAACATGAAGAAAAATGTAAGTAATGTAAGTATTTTGAACAGTCACATAGTTACTATTTTTGTCATTCTTTCATATGTCTCATAATTGGGCCCTCGTTTAAGTGAGACTACAGTGTGTACATTTGTTTAAATGCAGAAATTAGAGACAATTATGAGATAACGAAGATAAATCATAGTGTAACAGTTGCACAAGAGTCATAAAGTCAGTAAGCTGGCTCAATTATATTACAGCAATATCTACATACATTCACTAACAGTAGCTTCCATAACCGGTGTTTCTAAAAGATGTAAGGCTGTACAGTAGCAGCAAAACCCCTCAGTCTACTCAATTAAGCAAGAAAAGGTTTTATTTCTTGTGAATTTCATTTGTTAGAGGACTAATGTATATCACAACCTCTTTACTAAGTCTCATAGTAATACTTTAATACACAAATCTTTAATCTTATACCTTGCATAATTAAAAAGAAATTTGAGAAAGACAAATGTAGCACACCTGGGGAGGAGTTGTAAGAGAAAAATTAGACCAAAACAGAGAAAGAAATAACCAGAAAAACCTCAGCTTCTCAATGTAGTCTTTGCATGCAGATGCTCAAATCTTATTTAACAGCTCTTAAGAAGAAAAGATGACATGATACATGGACACATTTGGGATTTTTGCCATCAGCTAGCTCCAAGGAAAGAAAAAAGGAATAAACAGAATGGGGGGAAATGACAACAAACTGGAAATGTGTCTCTAATTACTGTAACTGTGTCTTCCTTATTTTTCTGTATTCATGAATAGTAAAATAGGTTTCAAATGTCAATGATAAAAAGCAGACTAGGTACAGTATTTCTCATTGTGCATTCTTCATACAGTAGATGATCTGCAGATAACCCACCTGACAGGCCTGCACAGCACGTTTCAGCCATTGTGTGGCAAGCTGTCTCTCTGTCTAAGTCAATAATGTCAATGTTGTTAGTTATTCACAGCAGCTCTCTAAACCTCAATGAGGACCTCACAGAACAACCCCTGACTGAAAGCTGCAACTAAAACAAATCAGCATTTACAGCAGGGTTTCTCGAAATGATATTATGCTCCTCTGTCACCCTGATTTAATCACTGCATCAACAGCATGACAGGAAGTGTGTGTGAGGGGCGAGAGAGTTCTTTACTGGGTTCTCAACATCTCAATCAGATTTAGTGTAAAAGCTTCAAGCACAGATGAGTGCAGAGATCCACTGAGTGCTCATCAGCAGTCACTTTTGAGAAGGGATTGCTTAAAGCCTGAGTATCTGCCCTGTGTCTGCATCAGCTTTATGTTTTCAGTCTAATTATACCTATCTCATAATAACACAGTGAGAAAGAATTTAATAGAAGCATTAAGGCTGACTTGACTGATCTAAGTGGATATATAAAAAGGTGAATGAGCCGCTGAACTCTGTTGTTAGAAAGACAAGGTTTTTCAGCAGCTGGAGAGACTCAAGTTGATGATGCGTGTAAAAGCACCTCCTCTGGAGCACAGCTGATAAACGAGTGACTAGACTGATATTGCGGTTCAGAGCTGAGAAGAGAGGGAGAGCAATAGGAGTGTTTACTTACCCTAGTTAGTTCACTTTCACTGTTTGAGAGCACATGTAAAATTCAGTATAGCTGACATCTCAAATGACTCAAAAATAACAATGTGAATTTTTAAAATCAGAACACATGGCTTGCCTGTCAAACTAGCAGTGGGAGAATCGTGTCACTGCTGTTTTTGGACTGCGTCTATTACAACACAATTAGACTGGAATATTCTAGAACCTGATCTGGAGTCACAAAGTGTGTGTGTGTGTGCGTGCGCGTGTGTGTGTGTGTGTGTGTGTGTGTGTGTGTGTGTGTGTGTGTGTGTGTGTGTGTGTGTGCTTGTGTGTGCTTGTGTGTGTGTGTGCGCATTCGCATGTATTAGCTCTATAATAAAACAGTGGATTTTAAATGGAACAATGAACACAAGGCTAACTGGGCAGACTCATAGGTTGAGGGTGTTTAACTCCAGGACATGCATATAATGCATCATGTATTATATATTATAGGAACTGGATAAAGGACTCCAAGGTGACACACGTTCAGTAGAATAACATTTTCTAGGCTACTCAGAAGCCTCATTTTTTTTCTTTTCTTTTTTCATTGCACAAACACATTAGCCATTTTCCCACTGGCCTGGTCTGTATTTTTGTTACATAGAGTTTAAAATAGCTTCTCTAGCTTCTCTAAATTTTATATACATATTTTATATACTTAAAATTGATTGAAAGATTCAGAATACAAAGTCTAATAATTGAAAGTGGCAGTGCCATATCCTGCTCTCTTAAGACATCAATTTACAGCACTCCATTTTAGGAGACAGGATGTCACAATACCCCTCCCCCGAACAATAGTTGTCTAGTCATTTCTCAGGAGTCGTAACTAGACATGGCAGGAATTTGTCAACACACTGAAGCAGCAGAGATGGATGATCTTCTTGAAATCTGCTTGTTGCTCTCAGCTGGCAAATTCAATGATCATTGACCAGAACTGAGAAGCTGCACTGTACGAAATCAAGGCAAGAGGGGGAGTGCTTAACAAAGGGTAAACCGGGCAAGTTAACATGAACTTCATGATCATATTTAATATTTACATCATTAGACACACTAAATCACTTTTAGGTAATGGCTGAATTAAGTCTAAAATCTGGAAATGAGTACACACCTGGTTATGTTGACTGGTCAATACTGCAGCAAGCTCTACTTACTTGTTTCAGAAGCTTTTTGCTTCACTTTGGTCTAACAACATGAAGAACATTCTACATTTTTGCCATCACTGTGCAGTATGCCAATGTAACATACATCACTCAGTTCAGCAGTCTGTCTCTCACCATTTCTAACAGCATTCAGTGAAGCTGTCACTGCCCTGACCAATCACATATGACATTTGAGAAGCAGTTTTTTTTTTTATTCATCTTCATTAGAATTGGTATTAGAGGCATGATAGTGAATTATCTTTCTCCCTCTGCTCCTGTCCATGGTTCTAAAACACTGACCTGTGCATGGAATAAGCTTTGAACTTTAATTAAATGTATAAAAGGCATAAATATATGGGCTGATTATCAGCCATACGCTGTTTTTGCTTCCTTTTTGTATTCTTGTTTGTATTTAAGCTATGTTTTCAATATTGGTCCTACAGTACCTTGTCAGCCCAATACAACTGACTGCACTGTACATTATCAGAAAACTGGTGAAGAAAAGAATGAGGTTTGTACATGATCAGGAACTGTTGAAAATCCTCATCTCACCTCTAAAGGGTAAAACTAGGCTCCCATCGACCAATGAAAGCAGCAGGAGGGTGATTTTCCCAAGAGGGCTCATTAAATTTGATTTTGTTTTTGTTAACTCAGAATAAAAAAGAAAGACCTTTTCTCTGTCATTTCACACATGACTCAGTTGAAAGTAACAGTGATTGGACTCCCTTCATACAGTACAATTACAAATGTGGTTGCAATGTAGGAGATTTCATAGAAAATGATATTTGCAACAGATCACTGTATCACTCCTGCAGAGTGAAAGCACATCCTTCAGCCAATCAGTGTAGCGATCACTGGGTTGGAAGTGCCAATCCTCATGTGGTCTTGTTAGGGACCTGGTGCTGTTTGTTTGTTGAGAAAGAGAGAGGGAGAGTTGAGATAATAGCAGGTTAGAATGATAGAGGCGATGAGGAAAACACAGCAATTGGTTTTGTGTGTGTTTCATTTTGAAGTAGATAATGCATTTCATTCTGTGTTGCTGTGACCCAAAATGAGAAATGTTTCAGTGAAAGTAGGTGAAGAGACAAAGAAAGTCCCCATCCTCTCTGTCCATTGGCTGGTAGTATTTGAAATTTTAAGATAATAGTGCAATCATGATACCTCATTTTCTGCACCAGTGCCAAAACAATACAGTACTTTGAAAAATAAAAATGTGTTTTGCTTTAAACAATCTTTTTTTCATTTAACAAAAAAATTCTAAGCAGAAAAGTACAAAACTTTGCCTCAAAAAGATTTAAAACTAGCAAAAGTTTTACCTAAGTTGGGAACGGTCAGATCAGACAATAAGACACATTCCATATCTGACCTGACTTTAGTCTTTGGAGACATTTTGCCAACTGTTTCATTTTCCATGTGTTATTACATATGTGCCAACAGTACATGGGTCCTAGCATCTATTTTGTTGAGCAAATGTCAAGTGTAGGAAAGTGAAAGATAGGTAATTCTGCTTCCTGTTGAAATTGGCTTTGGGGCTGTTGAGATCCAAGGGAGACTGACCCCTGGAAAGAGATCTGACAGGATTAACTGCTCAGATTGGAAAAGGTCAAACACCATCTGGGTTCATGTGTCCCACTGCTGCTAAAAGAGTTCTGTTCCCTCTAATGGTTGGTTTCTTTTCCTTAATGAAAACCTGCTGGACACACCTGGTCTACACTGTAAGACAGTGATCACTATAGACAACAGTGGAGCTATTTTGTCTCGAAAAGTTGAAACACTTGAATTAAATAAAGCAGCTTCCCACATCTTTGTTTGGGATGTATTGCTACATTCTCCAGTTAAAGTGTCACATCCTTGAATAAATCATGATATTACTATATGAATGACTTACATTGTCTTTTTTAATTACCATCCATGATATATTAACTAATCATTATTTAAAGTGATAAGTGAACAATCATTTATACTTTGTCTCTTGACCATCATGAATTCTTAATATTCTTACAGTCAATAGCTAGTTGAGAATGCCTAATATATGCTAGTAGTAACATTCCATAACACACCAGGATTGGGCCTTGAGGAGTGTTGACAGTAAATATCTGTGCGATTCATCCTGACGTATAAAGACTATTGAGTGCATTGTTTGTGCAGGTTTTAGTTTTGAAGGTGTGTACTTCTTTAGATGATGTCTCCCAGCTGAAATCGCAGCTCAGAAAAGTCTTAAATCAGCTACTATGTTTGCTTCATCTCTCTCCTTCTGCTCTACACCCTCTTTTTCTTCTCTATGTTTTTTTCATCCCGAATTCGCCTTTCCAATTCATCCTCCTCCTTATTTTCCTACATCAGCACCTTTTCCTCTTTTCTCTTTGTTTCCCTCACTGACTCTGTTCCTGAGTAAGCCTTTTAAACTCCTGTGAGACTGTGAGAAATTAGCTCCTGGCTGCTGTGGGTGGTAGAGGTGTGTGTGTGTGTGTGTGTGTGTGTGTGTGTGTGTGTGTGTGTGGTGTCAGTGAGTAGTCTTGATACTCTTTGCTTTGATCAGACATAATGCAGGATGTTGTTTCCCTGTTGTGTTTATAACAGTGAAAGAGAACAATATTTGTCCAGAGTGCTGTCCTGCTTAAAATCCTCTTTTTTTCCCTCAAGCGGCTGTGGTTGTCTAAAAATATCCACATTGTTTGTCCATCTGTGTGTGTGTATGCGTGTGTGTGTGTGTGTGTGTGTGCGTGTTGGATCTCTTGGTATATGTGAGTCATCTTTCTTTGGGTCAGATCTTGACTTGTGCCCTATGTAGTGTCCCCTTATACAAGATGCACCCTTAGGTCAGACATATGGAAATCACAATATCATATGCAGTATTCTTGTACACTTTTTCTTAATACAACTTAATACATGGGTAGAAGCTTCTTTCCTAAACCTGAAGGTGTCTGGTATCTGGCACCAAGTTAGCAGCAGATCCTTTAAATCCTGTAAGTTGCAATGTGGGGCCTCCGAGGATCGGATGTATTTTTCCAGCACACCTACTGTATAGCATGCTTTCGGCAGTGGACGGGTGTGTGTTCTGTCTGGTCTGTCAAAGTCGCTAAGATCCTTACGCATGCCCATTTGTACTGATTTTTACTGATTAATCTTACACTGATTATTTACTGTTCATACAGACAAATCTAAAGGGCCTAAATAAAGCTTGTTATTATTATTGTTCTTATCCATTTCTTGCTAAATGGGAAATAAATGTGCCTAAAAACGCTTAAGCAGAAATACAAAGAATAGTTACAATATTCATACAGCATACATACTCAACATAGTATGTCTGCTAATCCTGTTCAGATTTGGACTGAATAACAATTGAATCTAGACCAAGAAAAAAACATAACTGCAACCTGACTATCACAGTCAGTAGTCGTATCACACCACTTTATCTGTCTTCATTCAGCCCATCACTAGTCACCTTAGTGCCAGATTGTTGTCGGAAGTCGGAGTTCCAGTTGAAAAAGTAAAATAGCTTGTACAAACTAGCTGATACAAAAAAAGAAAGGTGACTGTCAGCATGCATTTGAGAATGACTAGAGATATATGTATTGACTTAATGAAGAGTGACAACACAGAATGCCACTACGACACCAAACATGGACAAGACAATCCCAAAAATAAATTGAAGTAAGAACCACAAAACAGGACTAGTTGAAGCTGTTATATCAAGACTTGAGCAGAATAATTGTAAAATAAAAATTTAAAAAACCATAATACTGGAGAATTTAAATACAGCTCTCAGTATGAAATTTGTGTGAAGGTTAGACCTGTTGTTGTGTCATCAGTCCATTTGTTGTGTCCACTTGAACCTAATCTCACCAGGATTCTACAGTTTAGCATACATTTTTTGTCCATGCATTGATGTGCATTAATATCATGAAGTAGAGTATGCTATGATATTGAAGCACACTAAGCTCTGGCAATGTATCAGTGCCTTTGTACATGGACCAGCAAAGTGGAGGATATATTGACTGGTTTGGATTATATAGCTGAGCTCAGCCTTTACTGTAAATCTAGTTTGGGTGACCTCCAGAAAAAACCTGTCCTGAGCCTGTCCACCCAAGTAGAACAACACTATAGGTTATAATGTCAGTCACCAAAAATGTCTTATACAGTAGTCTTGTTTAAGTGATAGTTGTTATCTAGTAGCAGTAGAAGTTACTCAGTTCAGATGATGTCAATATAAGGTGACAAATTTCCATATTCAGAGATTGCCAGTTGGATGGCCTGTTAGATTATAATTTGCAAGAATTGGACTTTGGATTTTTTTGCAGGAGACTGCGGTCTGCTTTCTGTTTCCAACCACGAGTGTCACCTTTCCAACCTTGAGCTGGGACAGTCTTATTAAAAAAATGTAACTACAATTGTAATGCTGTTTATTGTTGCCATGACAGAGAAGGTTCCCTGGCTTTAAAGATGTAACTTTTACCCTTACCACATTTAAAGTGATCATTTTACCCCAAACCATGATCTTTCCGTAACCCTTGCTATGTGTTTTTAGTGCATAAACCTAATCAGACCTCAACCACAGCCCTGTCTCACCATAAAACATTATTATTTTTTAAAAGTGATTTGTAACATTTTTATGAAAGCGCAGACAAATAATGGTATTTTCCTGATTACTATCAATAGAGGCAGAATATTAGAGAACACTGTATGGGTCGTGCTGGAGTGCACGGTCCAGTGGCCTATTTGGTCAACTCGGAGGACGTTTTGAAAAACAAAAAATCTCACACTGAAAAAAGTACACCACAATTTTTGGATAACAATGGGAAAAAATGGCTACTATTTATTTCTGGTTCATAAACAGTGGCCATAAAACACTTTCTGAAAAGTTTACAGTAAGAACTTGTCTAGAGCCTGGTTGAGATGTTTTGCCTGTATTAATTTGACTTGCATTTAGTTTGACAAAACCGTAGAGACAGGTACATATCAGCACAAAGAACCACTCGTAAACACACACACAGTAAGATGTGAGACCTTCTTCCCACGGGCTGCCTTTGAACTTTCTACTGGCATTTACTCTGTGAACAGACAAGCAAACAAGAAGAAAGAAAGTGTCAGAGCACAGTGAGGAACGAGGAAAAGAGTAAGCAAAAAGGGAAGTGAGGAGGAACTGAGTGCAGGACTGCTCTGACTGGTTCAGGACATCTCTAATGTGCTGAGGGAAGAGGAAGCCGAAAACTTACTGAGGGGAACTGAGTTGGAGGGAAAAGAGGAGGAGAAAGGGATTAAACAGAGCAGAGTGATGCACTTGGAGTAAAGAAAGGACTTTTATCTCTTGGTCCTCCTGAGCTCTTCCCTTGTTTCCCCAGTGAAGCAGACAGATAAGAGAGCTGGTGTATGATTGGCTTAACACTTGGCCTGTCGCACGGCTGCACTATCACCATGGGATACGGACAGAGGCTGAGGGAGTCGCATATGATGGTGTTAAAAACTAGAATTTTTCAGAGAATTTTTTTCTGTGCCTGCTGCATGTGCGTATCTCAATATGATTGGATATGCTCCTTACAAAGACAAACACCTTCACTCACATACATACAACCACATACACTAAATTACACATGAATCTAAAACAGATTAGCCCCTTATTAAGATAATGTTACTTTCTAGGGATTTTATTTTGAAAAAGCGCCTGAGTCTCCATCATCAATACAATTTCTGTATTTGGAAAAAGTCTATAGTTTCCTATAAACATAAGATGACTGTTGTGGGCTTTTATATTGATAAACAAGCCTCATCCTGGGCTTCCTGTCAAGAAGCAGTTCCCATATGCGGCTTTTATTTTGAAAAACTAGGTCCATCCCCAGTTCCCTGTTAAAGCTACCCTTACCTTTGTTACATTTTTTACACATTTTTTTATTTAGGTTAAAATGCTATTAATAAGGTAACACTCTAAAATGTTAGAGAGATCCACCAGGCATAGAAACTCATCATTATTCCATTCTCATATGGTTCTGTGAAAACTCTGACCACATGAGACATACTCTAGGAGGGAGGAGGGGTTGTTGCTGTTCAAGTTTTTTCAAAGTGCTGAGTGAATTGCAACAAAGGTAAGAGTTGCTTTAACATTCTGTGTCCCAATTCAGGGGGCACATCCTTCCAAGGACGAAGTCTATAAAAGCTTGTCTTTCATAGATTGTGAAGGTGCGAAAGCTGTGATTTCATAAAGACCATAGTAGTTATCAAAAAGTGCTTTGAACCCAACGGAGTTCCAAGTCTTGTGACCCATTTCAACTTTTAATCACATTTCTGCTACAAAGTATTAAAAAGTGGTGTGGCTCCAAATAGGGGTGGGATTGATCAATGTTTCATCCAGTGTGGCCCAAAAACATCACATTTTTTTTAACTTTGTGTTAAAAGTTTATGTGGGATTGTTCACAGTCATGGTCATAGCACACTACTTCCTGTTCAAAGTTTTGATGTATTTTTTGCGCATATGATGGAAACGAAACTGAAAGACTACTTATGCGGGAGACAAATAATGGTATGGTAAAAGTGTAAGTGTGCCTTTGCATGGCAGAGGAATTGGTGCTTTATTTGTCTGACTTTCATATCTGTCCATATTTCCTTACAACATAAAGAATATTTGCTTTCATATCCCAGTGATATGATCGTCAGAAATGATAAGCATAGCCAGACCAGTGTGGTTTGCATTATCTTGAGCCAAGAAGGGATCCTATTCGTAAAGTTTAATACAACATATGTACCAGCTGAGCTAACTGCAGGCACCTATTTTTGCCTGTTTTAGCTTGGTCTTGTTCTGTTTCATGCAGTTTATTTGAGACTTCATTCAGAAGCAGCCTCTCATTAAATACAAATATTTGTTCCTTTAGGGGCTTACAGTATGATTTTCCAAATGACTTTTGATTTTACACATTTTATTAAAGGGTTTTATTAAAGTTTCATGATTGATATGAGCATGCGTGGCACAGGCTACTCCTCTTTGATATTAACCATTTTTTAAGTTGTCACAATAATAAAGATACTCCGTGGTTATTTGAAATTAAAGGCTTGGGTCTGGCTCATTGATAACTCTCATCAGTCTAATCAGCACTTCTGTGCTCAACAGCGCTATCCAGGGTAGAAAGTGATAACCCCGAACCCTAACCCATATTTATGGCACCCCCTCCCAGAACATAGTTCACATGTCCCTGCCCTTTCATACTCTTTTTGCATGATTTGCGCCATTTTTCATACATTTTCACAGTGAGAGTTAATAGGTCTCTGTTTGAATATATTATGTCTGTTGCGAACCTTAACATGCTTTGCCCTCATTTTGTGCTTTTCTCTCTCATCAATGCAAATATATGGATTCATTTACAGCCAGTGTATCTTTTTTATCAGCTTAAGACCCCTCTGATGTGACAAACTGAAGATCTAGTCACCACTTAAGAAGCAGAAAGTGAAAAACAGATGTTCGACTACCTTTTGTGTCTTACTGTGATGTCTTCCAAATATCACTTTGTGTACCACTTTCATATAAGTAATTACGCTTTGGGTGTTTAGTAGTCAACACAAACAAAACACAGCATAAACAGGTGGGCTGTTAACAGTTTATAATTTTTACTCAAACAGTCTCTATCCTTCTTAACAGTGATAATGTAACATCTGTTGGAGGACAGAGTGAAAGTGATACAGAGAAGAGAGTGAAAAGGAAATTAAAATGTGCAGAGTAAGCTGTTGAAGTTTTTTCCAGGAGTAGGAGAAAAAAAAGCAGCTACTGCTTTGTTTTTCACACCAAGGAGAGGTTATAGAAGCATGACTCCAGCAGCAGCAGCAGAGTATTCATCATCATCATCTAGCTTATGGCTGCACACTCGATGGTGGAGCTTACCTCACAGATAAGAAAATCAAGGGCATACACTTGCACTACTAGTTTGACAGACCTGCAGTCAAGTAGACAAAAAGAAGAGAAATACCATTTCCTACTATGTTTCTCTGCTGCATCAGGCAGCATACTGAGACATACTGTCTCATGCCTCGATTTCACCAGGTGCATCTGCATCACGTTCTGTATGCTATGCGGCCACCAAAGCTGATCACGGCCACTCTAGTCAATGCTTGTGATCCCACCAGACACAACACAACACGTTTCAGAAGTGGCTCTCTGCTCTTATTTTTGACAGTTACTGTGCCAAGCCACACAGAGCAGATCAAACCAGGCAGGAAGTAAAGCACAGGAAACGGAATAGAGCATCAGGTCAATATTAAGAAACACAACATTAAAAAACACAAAAAATTGTGCAGACTCACAGTTGTCTGCACAGTCACTATATCACCATTATGTCATAACTAGTGGCACAAGGCCAAAGATCAACTGAGTATATGTGTCATGGTGTCAGAGTATGTCAGACACCATGGAGGACGATAGGTTCATCTTGGAAGTAGAACATCTTTAATTGACAACACTGCTGCCAAGACAGCCCCAGTCTCTGGCTTCCTCTGCTGGTAGACAGGTGCCTCTCTTTTCTCTGGTGCTGCCAGGGCAAAATGCTCCACTTCTGAAAGGAACACGTAGGATGGAACAAAACTGCATCGTAGCCAGAACAAGTCATAGTCATACCCAGTGGGATCAAGGTGTCACTTATTATTTATTACACTGTGTCTAGCTGCCTGTATTTCCCCTAGCCTCAGATACCCATTGACCTCGACATGCATGTAAGACTTACATGGTAAAGTAATTCAGATCTGACTGCTAAAAGGGATTTGGGAACAGTTACTAACATGAGACCATTTCCACCATTTTATGAAGCTTCTTCAGGGTTTTATTGGTACAATAATGAAGCCCTAATTTTACTCTTTGTTTAAAATACTTTCACTTTTAGATTTCAAATGATTACATCTTAGCCTACAAGACAACTTTGAGGGGTAATACTGTGTCTACACTGAAAACATATCAGCTCCATTTTTCTGCCTCCTATTTATGTGTGTAACTACAGTGATTGTGTATTGGGATGTATTGGTCTGAGTGTTTCCAAAAAGTGAGTGACCTACACCCAACACTGTATGTATGTGAGTGACTCCACACAAACAGAGCACCTGTTGCTGCTGTTCCTATGCTGAACATAATGTTCATGCTATGCTTTCAGTGTACACAAGCTGTTAGTGTGTCCTCTGCCTTTTTTTTTTTCACTCTGGAAACATGTTCCATTAAACATTGAATTGTGATCTGTGGATGTAAAATTCACATATCAGGGTGTGTCCAGAGTGAGCAGAGGAGGGAAACGTTTTTTTTATTACTAGCTTCTTAACTCCACCTTTTTTTCATGAGCTAGTTTTTTTATCCACATATTATTATATTATATTAGAGATATTCCAAAAGCTTTGAAATAACAGATTTAGCTTCATGCTTGTTTTAAGACATACAAAAATACTCTGCTTTAAGTAATAGTGATATATGTATGTGCACTGGAGGCTTCCAGTTGTGATGTCACCAATAATGTTCGCAGGTATACATCTTAAACTCACATTTTCTGTGAGCGCAGAGAAACTCTCCAATTTCACCAGTTTGAAGTGACATTCTTCTGCACCGTCATTCTCTCTATACACCAATTGTTGTCATTTGTGGTTTTGGCTCTGGTTGTCACTATGTTTTTTTCTGCTGTCTCCCAAAGCTCTGTTTTTTAGTTGTTAAAAAAAATCAGTTTTTCTTTGTTTCCTTTCACTTGACTTCCTTCCTTAGTTCCACCTCTCATTAGGCGTTTGTGTTATACAAACTCTGTCTCCCTCTTCTTTCCCCAACTACTCCTCCTCTGCAAATCTATTGATTTTAATGTTCAATATCCTGAAACTGAGAGGAAATGGGGAGAAAAAGGAAAGGAAACCAGTTGGAGAGGATATTGGAGGGAAGAAAGAATTCTGAAGAGTGCGAAAATGGCAAGATTTTTTGAATAACAGACTGCTCACTGAAGGTTTTTCCCTCATTAACGTGGAAAGAAAGGACAGAATGAAGAGGAAGCATATTTTTGATGTTTGGCTTTGAGCCACATTGTTCAGTTTCAGGATCAGTTGAGTATTGCTTTCAGTAGTAGAAAAAAGAGGGGTAGAGGAAGAGAGTTGATGAATGAGGGAGGCTATAAAAATAGAAAGCCAAGAGGAGAGAGGGGGGGTGTAAGCAGAAAAGAAAAGAAGTCGTTTGTCTCTGTTTAGAGTCGCTGTGATTGGCTGTGAATGCAAATGTTTTCATTGATTAGCCTGATCCTTATGTAACTTTACAGTCTGGAAGGAATTCACTGTTGTAATATGATAGGGCCACTTTTGTTTTCAGCCTAATTGTGTGTGCATATGTGTGTGTTAGGCTACGTTCACACAGCAGTTAAAAGTGACCTGAATTCGATTTGTTCGCTCAAATGTGACCCATATCTGATTTGTTTCTGACAATGTGAACAGCACAAGTCACACTGAATCTGACATTTCCAAATCTGATTCAGGACACTTTCAAATGTGGTACTGAATTGGATTCATATCGGATTTTTTTGAATGCGACTGCAATCTGAACGGTCAGGTCGCATTTAATGTGACGTTATTCTGGAGCAACACACAGCTAATGCTCTGTATAAAGACATCATTATAGTATCCATTTTCTTTCTCCTCTTCCTCCTTTTTAACATCACCCGCTCACAAATTTGCTGCCTGCCGCCACACACCGTTTTGTGCATGACGTCATTAATGATCAACTGAGCATGCAGGTCACTTCAGGAGCATGAGCTGTTCACATCGCAGTCCGCAGACAGGCCACATCTAAAAGTGTAATATGAACAGCCAAACAAAAAATCAGATTTGAGCCTTCAGTGTGAACGTAGCCTTACTAAAGCGGGAAAGTCCCCCAATAAAGAAGTACGTTGTGTTTGTCTTTAGCTATCCTCAAAAGCAGGTGATTACTTTTGTGGGTGTGCACGTGTGCAATCTGTATGTGTGCAGTGTTGCTTCATCCTCTCAGCACCACATGTAAAATTCAGCGTTACCTGTCTGTTCATATGAATGAGATTCGGCCTGTCAATTTCAAGGCTGTAGAAACAAATACTGGATAGACTCCAGTGGAGCTGTGCTACAGAAAATCAAACTCCCATTTCTGTTCTTCGTCTCTTCTCTTCTTTCTCTCACTTCTTTGTGTGTGGTGCCTCTCTTCCATCACTCTGACTTCATGTTATCTCTCTTCCTCAGTCTTCATGCTCTCTCCTGTTTCCTCTCTTACTGTATTTTTGTTCTTGCTTTTAAAATCCAGTCCATCCATACTTCTATAATTTACTGTATTTCTTGCTTATTCCAATTTGCTGTCTACTTCACAGCTTCACTGAATATAAATCCAGGTTCAAAGTGCACATAAACAAGCTCCTTTTACTGCTGTGGTATCTCACTGGTAATGCTCTAACTACTTTTTTGCCAGGGAATGTATGTCGATAAAGGTTATAATTAAAAATCTTTTACTTTTCAGTGAAATTTAGTCTACTGTAGGTTAAATAGAGGGTTACACTTTTTTTCATCTGCAAATCAGCACTCAGACTCTCTGCTGTTATCAGGTGCTCCAACAAAAAAATTGAATGTAAAAGCTACAATCCTCCTCTCCATGAAATTAATGAATTATTATTCTTCTCCTTTAAATGTTCACTTTTATGTTCTGAGCAGTATGCTCACTCTGGTTCATCCAAGGCCCGCAAAATACAGACATCTGCCTAAAGTGAGCCACTGATCTCTAAGGGACAGGGTTGTGTCCTACTGCATGTTTCCTGACCAAAGTTCCAGTTTTATAATCTAATATTTTTCTGATTATTGCTAAATGATATATTTCATCTGGTTAGACAATGGAGGTCTGATAGTTACGAGTAAATTGAATGTTAGTAGTTTCCAAAACCTGCCGCGCCAGTGTTTTGAGACTGATTTACTTCCACATCCACACTATCTGTCAATGGTGGTGGTGTTGGGGGCTGTCCCTGTTTCCCCTGACAGTGTAAATGTACTCACATAAAGCCAGTTCAGGCAAACCCACATGACCTCACCCTATTATGGGGTTGAGTGCTGGTCATAATGTTAATAGTATCTAATGCCTTTAAAATCACTTAGAAAACTACTGATCCAAGTAATTTTGTCAAGTGTATGACAGTTAATGAGTTTCCATATTAAACACTCTCCAGTATGGATTATGACAATGGACAGGAAGTCTGTATAAACCCTTATAATCCTGTTACCTCCATCAGTGGCCTTTAACCGGTCTTGTAAAGGTCATATACATTTCTAATAGAATTGCTGCGTAAATCAAGCTAATATCTTTATGTGACATGCTTTAAAATGTCAGAAATGACGATCCTAACCTCTTATTTGTTCAAAAGTATTGGTTATAGTTTATCTCAATGTTATGAACACGACTGTTCCTGTTGACTTAGGATTTAGGATTTAATCAGGATTCCCAATCAGCTGATCCAGAATATCAGCTACTCTTCCTGCAATCAACAAAACATAAAAACATGACAACAAATAAGATACTAACAGACAAAACAACCAAATGATATTAAAATCTGAAATGTATAATGTAATATTTTGTGTTGCAACATACATGTTCTTATTCATATCCACTTATATATATTAACATACACTAAGTTCATGAGCACTAAATATGCATACAAAGTAAAATCTCACACTTCATACATAAGATATAAAGTAAAAAGAAAGGCAGAGGGCTATTGGGTGTTGCTTCATTGTGTGCTTTAGCAATGTGAGCTGGGAGTGAGTAAATACACAAATAAGAAGATATATTTTCCAACTAATGAGGACAAAATTTCTTGTGAGAACAAGCTCATCAAATACACTATTGGTCTCTCCAGAAGTGTGTGTGTTGCCTTTCTTGGTGTTGAAGCAAAACTGTATCCACTGGTCCTACTCAGCGTTCCTCACTTCTGCAGAGGCTGAACCGTAAAGTAATCTGATCCACTCTGCACTGTTCTACTATCTGCTCACACAGCTCATCTATCAGTTTCACTGGATGCTGATCAGATCCCAAACCAGTTGTCTATACAGTAAGTAGGATGTAGCCTGAGGAAGACAGCAAACACACAAAAAAGAGAGGGAAGAAAGAGAGGAAGAGAGGAGAATGAATTAGAGACCATGGGGAAATGGAGAGCAAGGGGAGGAATTCAGCAAGGTTCCAGACCCATGAATATAATGCATAAAGTACACAATAAATTTTTAATGCAGTTTAGTTTCCACCGAGAGGCCAGATTTGCATCCACATCCCCTGATTATGACATCTTCAGTCAGCGCTGCAGGCACGGCTTTGCCTATTTTAATGTTAATCTGTGCATTTGTGCAAACTCACAAATACCACTTGTGAGTGTAGGCACATACTCACACACACGCACAGGCACGCACACGCCAGATTAGCAGAGGTTACTGCTGCTGAGGGAAGCTAATCGAACTGAAGTCATTCCCACTTTGATTCCCTACTGAATCAGTTTGGTTGCCTCTCTACTTTTTCCTGTCACGGACTACCTGAGGGATCTGCTATCAGATGAGATCTCAGTCCATCGTTTTAAGCTGGAGGAAAGGAAAAAATGAGCTGACGTGTTGGAGACCTTAGAGACTGAATGAATGTGAGGAGGTCATCACAGAAATGAAAGACCTTTTTAAATATGCCCTCACATGTAAAACGACAGCCTTGCTAGAATTTCTTGACAACTGACCTTTTGCTATCATGCAAATAACGAGTGTGAGACATGCACACTAATAGCCCTGTTTTGAGTGTTATCTAAGTCTAGATTATATTTGGAATATAATATAGAGATCCCTGTGTCCATATTCAGTAGGAAATCATTTGGTCCTACTTTTAGGACTAAAGCTACAAATATTTTATCAATTTTCTTAATGTAGAAAATCACTCATTGGCCAATATTTAGCTCTGAAGGCATCAGAACTTGTTAAGAGTGGCTACTGAGATGTGCACGCAGTCAGTGGAAGACATGGTCATTTATAACTGTTGGCTTATTCCAATATACTGTTTGGTCTAAAAAAGAGTTGTTTTGAAACTGTAATGATTTGGGTCTGTAATAAATAGAGTAATAAATCCATCAGCTCCTGCAGCTCCTCAGATAATATTCATTCATTTCTCCACCCCCTAGTTGCAAGTTATGGAAAAACATTATTAATTGATACATTCTTTAGTTTAAAATTACAGATGATGGGGCTATATTTAAGAGCTGTGTTCAAATTGTTACTGTGAATTTCCCAACAGTCAGTTACAGTACAGAAATAAATAGTTTTCTCTGCATGTAAGGGCACATTATTTAACAGGAGGTGCTGTTAAAAGGAGAACTGTTAGCCATTGTAAAACAATGTCATTGGATAGGGCTGACAAGTTTAAAATGTAATTATTGTTTAATGAATGCAAGTGAGTAACTTGCTAGTGTTTTCTTGCAGCAAAGGTATCATATTTTTGTATACATAACCTTGATAACTTAAATATTATTTCCTATGCAAATACAGTAAAGCCTAGACATAAAAAAGAGTTTGCCATTTTCTGCATTTCAAATCTTTCAGTTGTTTTATATTTCAAACTGCAAATGTCAAAAGGACTACACATTGTCATCACTTTGCTGCTCTAAGTGTCATGAAACAGCAACATTACCCGACAAGTATTTTTAGTAGGATCACTTTCACCACCATTCCTAAAGGCTTTTGGCTCTGGTTACTAGCTGCCTGGACTTACTACATTTACCACTATACTGGATTTAGCATCTCTATGTAATCATTAGTAATTGAGGATGAAAGCAATAATAAAAATCCAACAGCCTCTCACTTTTATATCTGCATGTAGGCCATTATTACATAGTTTATCATCTTTTTTTTTTGTTTTACAGACCTTCTATTACATGGTTCAATATAGGGATGCAGCATGTGAACATGGCAGAGAAGGATTAGGAAAAAAAATCAATTCTGTCCTCTGACCAAAAGTCAGACTTTGACACTAGACATTGGCATTCACACTGAGAACAACACAACTATATTAACCAGTACGCAGCATGTGTTGATTTGTGTGTCACCAAGTAGCTCTCACATAACATTTCCCCATTGACATGTCTGCCCTTTTTTTTGACTCTCGGGAGACTGTCTGAACACAGCAGCCTAGTTTAACGTGATCTCCTAACTGCTGAACAACAACATTTAATGGAATGACTTACTGTTTCATGAAGGTGTTTGAGCACAAACATGCAGTCAATTAACCATAATTAAAATGGAGGTGCTGCTAAATAAACTGCATCATGTACAGTTTTATGATAAAGGAATTCCATTTTCACCGACAGCTGTTGTACTACATTTTAAACAGATTTTTAATTAAACCCCTAAAAAGACTTAATTAAATGGTTCAAATTCTTGCCTGCGATAGTGTTTGCAACTTTCAGTGGAAACTGTTGAAAGACTTCCTTCACTGTGAAACTCACCACGGAAAATTCCTACAAAGACGATATGATAATAGCGAGTTTTATCTCCTTGTAATCACTTTGAAGGATTTGAATGACATTGGGGCAGTCTCACAGTGAGCTAAACAGGCAGTTAAGCCTTTTGAGATGAGCACACTAAAATATTAATAGGGGTCCTGGGCAAAGAAAGGTCATCCCTGAGACTTAGGCTGAATAATAAGAGTCCCAGTAGCAACCACTGAGGACCTGATGGAACAGCAGCTAGCAGAAAACAGCAGAGCAATAGCACCTCAGCAGCAGTCCTGCACTGCTGGACACAGTAAATGCTGTTATCTGATTAGAACAGATAAAACACATTTCCTTGTACACACAACATGTTTGTAGCTGCAGGCCAGAATAAGCTCAGCAGAAAATACCAACACGTTGCACATTGTCCAGATGGTAGAGAAATCAACAAGACAACAAATATATTAATTCCACAACAATCTGGTTCAGATGTAACCTCACAGAAAATAAAGTTATTTACTGTGAGCCTGAATCTGAAGTTCCTTTGGATGTTGTAAAGTGGTACAAAAAGGGTATAACACAGTGCGGAAAGATAGAAGAATAGGAAGCTCTATCTTGACTTGACTTGTATCAAGTCAAGATATAAATTTATATAGCCTTAAGTTACAAATCCCAAATTTACCCCAGAGGGATTTATATTCTGTACTAAACTGCTCTACAACAGCAGAAATCAATAAATACAGAAGCTGTAAAACTGAGATTTAAAAAAAGGTGAGAACAACATGTTCTTTCATCTTTTTTGTCCATTTGAATTAGTCTTCCTGGTGTGAAATAACAAATGTAATGATCAAGACTGTGATTGAAAGATTGTGATTTTGGTGAAATGCTAATAATCTAAATGTTGGATCTGGTGCTTGAAGTCACTGCAGACTTTTTCTGTATTAAACCCATAGCAATCTTTAACTATCCTTAACCACATGCTAAACATAACCATGACAACCATGACAAACTTTTATAATGCTGTAGATGCTGCAAGCTCTCATAGTATTGCATGATCTGATTTTTTTTTAAATGTTGTCAATGAAGATTTTACTAACATTCAGTATCCACATTTTTCAGTTTGCCTGATTTGTTTTAACTCTATTGCAAAACAGATGCCTAATAGTCAGATTACCGTTGTAAATCAATTTTCATCATATATGCAGTTACTGCATCTTGGCTTTACTCAACACCCTCAATCCTTAGATCCTCATTAAGATGAGGAAAATCTCCATGAAAAAATCCTACAGTACAATGGTAGTAAACTTAAATGCCTTTCCTACTTTCACCTCTACTTTTGCACACTTTCCTGTATCCTCCCCACCCCCACCTCTCTCTCTCTCTTTCTCTCTCATTCTCTCTCTCTCTCTCTCTATCTATCTCTCTCTTCCTCACTCTCACTCCCCCTTTCCTTTATAGTGTGTCTCTTCTCTAAGTCTGTACAATTTGCCCTCGATGTGTTTCAAATTACATGCCACATCAAATAAGGCTATCTCATAAGGCTGAAAGCGTGAGTGCAAGTGTGTGCATGTGTAAGTCCTTTAGTATTCTACCACCTTCAGAATCTGATTCCTATTGAATGAATCTCTAGAGCTGATCTCAGTATTCAGAATGAGTAACATGGGGTTGTAATAGATCTGATAGACATCACATACTGTGCCATTATCACTGACCTTTCTTTCTTTCTCTCCTCTCTCCCATCTATTCCTCTGTCTCCCCCCTCTGCAATCATTTAAAGGAAGCCGAGGTAAGTAAATCCATTGCATTTGTTATTTCATATACTACAGTACTATTTAAAGCTTCAAAGCATTGTTATCTGGCTTTAAGGCATAGGCTGGCTTTAAGGCATTGTTGCAGAGCTGCAGAGGTGTCGCAGATATACATGCACAGCAGGTTGTAAAGCTGGTCAGCCATAACGTGGTATAGTTCAGCATATTAAAATGTTTCAAAAGTGGTTTGATATATTTCTACCTTAAAGCAAGTTTAGCAATTTTGAAAACAGTTTATCACATTTGTAAATGTCAAGAATCTCAACCTACATTAAAAGAAAAACTCCTATGTGAATTATTAGTGTTGGTGTCTGTCAAAATACTGAAAGGAAGCTTACAATACTTTGCCCAAAGTATGGGGACACCTGAACACCACATCCAATGTAATTGTTGGTGATGTCATTCCAAAAACAGGGACATCAAATGCTGCTGTAACAGCCTCAATTCCTCCCAGAAGACTTTCACAAGGCTTCAGTAGGAAATGACTTCTTTTTGCTGAAATCGTACTTTGCACTTTCATACATATACAAGATATGTTTATAATAGAAAAAGATGGACATAAAACAAATAAAGAAGTGAAGATGCATGATGCATGAAGTAGAGGGAGAAGCTAATTAGGTTTCCTCTCCTCAAATAAAATTTTGAGTTGCCTAAAACAATGGCAGTTGTCATTTATAGAAGGAGGACTGGATTTTCTCTGTTTCATATGTGTAATTTAGCCTTCCTTTCTTTCTGTCTCTCTTTCCCTCCTTCATTTAATAATAAAGGAGGGAGAGATCCTGCTTTCAAAGGCAGCAGGTTTCTTCTGTCTGGTTCAAATTGTGTCACTGACACAGGCTCACTCCCTGCTGACACACATATGGCTCGCAATGGGTACTACTTTAGATGCAGACACCGCCACTGCCTGTGTGCGTATGTGTGTGTGTATGGGCGGGTATACCTGTCATAGTGAAGAAAACACTTCAGACTACTTTCAGTGCAAACATGAATTATACAAACAAGCAAATCTCTCTCAAATGGAGTTCACACTGTAGGTTCAGACCATCATCAGCTGATCTTACTGAACATCAACCTCTTTATATAACAGAGTGGTCTGTTGAAAAACTCAACTTTTGCTGCTGGTGTTCTGACCAGTGGCTGCTGCTGAGTTGCAAGTTTTAAATGCTCCTAAAATCTTAGTAAAAGGGGACATACTGTATCCTTCTATTTGTCATTTTCTATTGTGTTGTCCTGCTATAATGTCAGGTATCTATGTTAAACATGGTTGAAGTTTCAAAACTTCTAATCTACTTTAATCTACATAAAAATGCTCCCTGTAAGTCAAGTCAGTGCTTCAGCCTGCTCTATATGCTGCATTTTCATTGTTACCTCTCGTTCCCCATCAAAATGACGTCAAACTTTTGGGCACATGATCACAAACGGCCATAAGCTCCATAGCCTTTGTTGCTAAAGTTGTGGTGGTTGTCCACTAACGTACAGTATGTCATATTGGATTTTGGCTTGAATGTGTACAAAGTTGATGTTTTGAGTAAAAAAAGAGAAAAGGAAGTGAAATCCTTCTACTATAGTTTGTTTACTTAAATTGTGGAGCTGGCGGAAGTCTGATGAGAGGAATTTTTCAATTGTAAAGCATGCAAACATGTTCCTGAATATAAATATAAACCCAGAAATGTTCATGATATGTTCCTTTTAAGCGGATTCATGGACTATTAGCCCATATTTTCAAATGTGTGCATGGTACACATAAACAGACGTGTTTTAACTAGGGCTGTCCTCCTAACACAGTTTGTAAAAGCTCTACACAACATGAGATATCTATCTGGAATAGTTTGTTCCCAGTTTGATCATTTTCAGTGGTGAGACTCTTTCAATGACTCTAGCTCATGCTGCATCTATATCTTAATAGCAATACTAATTTAAAAATATGATTGGGAACATCCTAACAGCTCAAATATACCACCTTCCTCTTTAAAACCTTTACTCTCCTTCTGTCATATTTATTCACAATAACAGCAACAGTTCTTTATAAACTGTTCTACAGATTAAAAGTCCATTTTGACCTTGACATTAAATGTTTTTGTCCTAGTTAAACTCTCTCTACTGGAGGCTGTAACTTTCTTTAATCCCCTGTGTTTCTCCTGCAGTTTTCTCTAAATATTTTTGTCCCATTTTTATACTTCCAAACAAGCTTCATGCTACAGTATATTGTCTTTCTTCCACTGTAATCACTCATTTTTATAAAACAAGTGGGAAAGGAGTGAAGAATGAGGACAGGATTTCTCAGTAGTCTGGTTTAATATTTGGGCTGCTTTCTCTCTGGTCTACAAAGTAATGCAATGATATTCTCAGCGTGGAGTTATTTTTTCATAACCCAGTTTCTTGTGTTGTGTTTCCACTCAGGATGACTACTTCAAAAGCTGGGCTCCTGCCAAGTCTCTAGACCAAGGTGAGTCCTGCTGTTGTGTTTATATGAATGCATACTGCATATGCAACAAAGACTGGGTGTCAAACCTCAATACTTTTTGATTACCAGCCAAAATGTGTCTATACAGTAGAATCAAGTGTCAAAGCCTGTCAAGCATAGAGAGTTGGCATTGAATGCTTAGTCAAATGCTTACCCTTGTTTTATGTGATCATAAAGATGCAGGCTGGTGTTAGATTGACAGCAGTCCAGACAACATTTATAATAATAATACTAACAATTAATTTCATTCATATAATGCAGTGCATACACAACACATGTAGCTCATAGTGCTTCAATAAAATACAGTATAAACTGTATAAAACACAATAATTGAATATAAACAGAAAATAAAACACAGTAAAACACAAAAAGCCCATAAACACTTCTAAGTTGTTGAGACCACTTCATTATATAAAATGAAGCCTATAAAATACATTTTAAGATTTAATTTAAGGTCTCCACCATGTCTGATGTATTCACCTTGTCTGGGAGGACCCAAAATGCAGTATCATCAAAGGTCTTAGTTCTAGTGTGGGGAAAATCCAATTCCAGTTTGAGGATTTCAGGGGACTATGAGGGGCATACCTAACCATCATGTCAGAAACATAATCTGGTGCTGACCTGTTAAGGTATTTAAAGATTAAAAGTAAAATCTTGAAATTAATTCCTAAATAAACCACACTGAATTCAAACCAACAGACAAACTACAAAACTACAAAAATCTACAGTACAACACATAATATTACAGAAAGGCACAATTTGCTATTAAAAATGCAGCTTTGAAGGAAGGAAATATATCACATGTTGGCAGCATAATAACTATAAAAAAGGTTATATAAATCAATGAATAAACTGTATGGCATAACTTGAAAGTAGACTGCTAAACGTCTTCTGTAAAGTGATGTTAAACAGCGAGGCAATGTAGAAAATGACCAAAATGTTACCGAAATTTAAGAAGGTATTTCGGGAATTCATTAATTGCTTCATTTAGATTGCATCAGCATTAATGTTCTTAGGCCCAAGAGTGTGGTTCTGTATACTTATTTTATGTTTACTTCACATCATATATTATTCACTCACCGTTGTTCAATGGTTCATTTTGCAGCATGTAAATTAGAAAGAGTCCAACTACACTAATTGTGCTGTATTGAGTACACTGCTGCCAGAAGTCCAATCATCATTGGGGTGTTTGTGTGTGTGCGTGCGTGCGTGCGTGCGTGCGTGCTAGCGTGCGTGTGTGTGCGTCTTTTTCCAAGGAGAAATAATGCTGCTACTTTTCTCAGATACGTATTGCTTACGGACTTACTATGGAAACAATGCCAAGACCACTTTATCAATCACACTCAAGAGTGTAATGCTCTTAGACCTCTAGTAACTCTTGACTAAACTCAATTATTACAAACACACACTCACTCTCAGTCTCTCTGTCACGCACGCACGCACACACACTTACACACACACACACGCACAGTTTAGAGGTTTGATTGGACTGCAGCTCTCTGAACAGCACAACAGACTTTTAATCTTTCCACCACTGAGTTTGTTCTGTTCTGTGCTGGCTTGGTTTGCATATCTAGTACAGTAACTGTAACTCTTCAGGGAAAGACTTGCTGAGCAGGTTTATCTGGGCCAGCTCCTCATGGATACTGTGCCTAATGAGAACAGCCTCACATCAGTGCATCACATTTTGGAGTTACTCTCTAGTTTCTCAAAGATGACTGAAGACAAAACAGAGCGTCATTCTTCTAACGAGGGACTAAGTACATAACATGTAATGGAGGACAAAATCCAGGAGAAGCACATGCATAGAAGCCTTATTTTAGAATTATGTACTAACTAAAAAAATGTTACTGTGGAGCTGCTATCTGCATCATACTGTTCTCCAAACTTCAAAGTGCTGGATTGATTTCCAATATGTCCAAACTACCATAGTATCCAGTAAGTTAAGCTGTGTACACCTCACTTCATGTCCGCTACATTTCATTGAATTAAGCAAACACCAAACACAAGGTGCTTCATTAGTGGTGTGACTGGAAGCTATGGCGAAGAGAGAGAAAGGAGACTCACTATCCTGACATAAAAAAAACCTGCAATTGAATTAATGTACACTCATACACATTTAAGCAAAAACTTGGTTATGGAAAACTATGGAACCAAGGTTTATTTTCTTAGCTTTGGCCATCAGTTCAATCAGTTCTGATAATATTGTATTCACCAAAGTCCTTGCTGAGATCTTGGAATGCATATCACAGCTTAAAATAGGTCCAGCTTGGCAATAAATACAATGGATCAGGCAACCATACAAGTTTAGAAAAATGATCTAAACAACTTTTTTTTGGAAGTAACACTGAAATTGAGCACACCTTTAATGTCGGAAATAATTCTTCACTGAACTAAACTAAACATCGCCTTCATTTGCTGTGTTTTCCTAAGAAGTCAAAGTAAACTGGGGGCTTGCTTTTTGTTTCTTTCTCGTGTCAACCATGTTGCTGCTCTCTGAGTTCTCAGTAATTACAAAGTACAATGTTATCACAACCAATAGAAAGTGAGTGTTGACAATTTATTGAAGATAGGAGGTCATGCAATTTGAAACATTTTTTAAAAAGCCTGTTGGAAGAATATCAAGCCAGCAGAATGAGGATATTTGATAATGTCCTCCAGGTTTCATGGTTGATCAAGTAAAATTGCATCATAGTATTTGAATTGGTTTTAACTGGACACAAGACAATACTTTCCCTGTACTTACAGTTCCTGGTGGATAGAAGTTCAGAGGCTACTGACACAGCAGGGTTTGATAGCCTGTCAACAGTAGCAAACGAGGCACGTCCATTACTATTGTTTTTGATGATGTCAGAGATGAAGGACTGTCCTACATTTCTCAGTTGTGTTTTGCCACCTGTGTTCAGCTTTTTCACATTATGTTTTTTCTGTTCTCACCAGAGTTGTATTTCTCCACGGAGATCAAGTAGACATTTGTAATTTTAGAATTGAAATTAAAGCTTTATTACTCAGAAGCCACCATAATAAAGCCCTACCTTTAGAGCAGCAACGGGAGAAAAAAATCCTTTCTCTCTCTAAAATCTCTGTGTGACAGGACACACTGAGGTGACTATGTGCTCTTGAAAAAATGGCACCTGTGCTCTTCTCCAAAGAGTTGTTTCATGTAGCTGAAACACAGAGCAGCTTTGTGCCAAGGATATAAAAGTGCAAAAACACATTATTTTTTGTCCATCTTCTGTTTGCCTCTTCTGTGCTGCTGCGGCGATGAACTTCAGCTGCAACATGAGTGCTCCCCTGCTGCAGAGCTGTGAGCACTCTGCTCCTGCTACCATCACTATGAACCACGCAGTTATACTCCCGCATAAAAGCACACTGGGGAGTAAGCAAAACAGTGAAACAATTAGATAGCAAATAAATAATGGGAATCAATCCAACAATCTGGTCCGCTTTGGGAACATTTAATGGTTTTTGTGTCTGCAACGCTTTTAGTGGGTTCCATTTTCAGCTGATGCAGCAGATATCACACTTCTAACTGTTAACTTCACCTTTCGACTCCAGCCAGTGTCCAGCCTGAGGCATAGTATGGAAAATGCCTGAAACCCTTTCCTAAACAAAGCTGCAGCACTGACTCACTATAAAAAGCATTTCTTTGCCGTTGAAATTGGTATCATAAATCATGTTGAGGGACATTTTAGTCATTAGAACGGACCAAACTGCAGGCTAAAAGACAGAAATCAAGTTTTCTTCCTGTGCTGTAGCAAATGAATAGGCTGTCAAAGTTATACTGTTATGTCTGAAGAACACTTTAAGAGGAAATAAAACAG
Source organism: Scomber japonicus (assembly GCF_027409825.1). Classification (NCBI taxonomy): domain Eukaryota; kingdom Metazoa; phylum Chordata; class Actinopteri; order Scombriformes; family Scombridae; genus Scomber; species Scomber japonicus. The sequence goes on along the minus strand of NC_070585.1, from coordinate 15,845,557 downwards.
ACTGAATTTCAGCAGATTAATTTGTGCACATCGAGTGATGTAATCTCATAAACTCTGATGTGTGTGTGGGCATATTACAAACATCATATTGTAATGACAAGTGAGACCATAACACTTGATTGAGGATCAATGCAACTGAAAGGATTCCAGCATCAATCACCACCTGCTGATCTCAGTTTGACTAATGTATCACGGGTCGCCCTTGGAGACTAATCAGCAGCAGGAAGGTTGATGGAGGAAAATCCAGTCCCTTGATGAATCACTCGATGATTAATGCTTCCCTCTGTAGCATCTAATGAATGAAATCGGGGGGATCACAAATTACTTGTTGGTGATACTGAACAGCAAACGATCGAATCCGCTGGTGGTATATCAATTTTCCAGACTTCGTGTGTGGCTTAATGAGGTCAGGCTCTATGTTTGTAGCTTATTGTAGAGCTGTGGAAAACATGTATTTGTGTCCAAATATATCATGCTCAATTTCAGAAAAATCCAGAATCAAATACAGTCTCTAAAACCAGTTCATTCCTTTGCCTCACTCACATGAACATATGGTCCAACTCATAAGTGTACTGATATAATCAACATATTAGGAGGTCTGTAGGGAGGTATGGTATCAGTATTTTGCTTGCCTTTTGCTTATATAAATGACTTTGTAAGGACTCAAACATATTGTAGGCTGGGATTGTGCAGATAATTTGGTGATGTTGTACAATAATGTGTAATGTACTTACTATGTGTGCTTTTTTATTCCAGTGGTCTCTTAATGCTTCAGTACAACAGCATGAATAAGTTGCATTCACTCTACAGAAGGCAGATACATTGTTATTTCCTCAAACTATTGTTTAAAGTAGAAACCAGTTCATTTTTGTCTCCATATATGTCCATTGTTTCTCTAATTTGGACGGCAGCACTCTGAGAGGAAATTTTGAGCATTAAAAAACCTAACATACACATAAAACTGAAGGAGGTGAAGTATTATGTCCCTTTTTACTGAGAGGCAATTTACTAAACCAACAGAATCGTATTTAAAGTGCTCCTGCCTACAAAATATATTCATGTAGCAATATACCCTGCTTCATGTGTGTTGCCCCCACTGCAGTCACCATTTTTTCTCTCTCCTTTCTTCTTTTGTCTTATGGCAAACTTGATTGCAAATAATTGGTTATTTACCCATCCAACAGTTACTGAGCAACATTATTATTCATTTAGAGCCATGTTTCGGCCAGCTGCAGCTGAAAATAACACTATGAGAGAGGTGAGAGTGAACCAAAGCAGTAAATTTGCAGGCCAGACAGCCAAAATATGAGCTGAAATGCACTAAAAAGCTTCATAAAACTTGGAGGACCTGCACAGTCTGTAGATTCATGGTTATGAATGACACCATTGACATTACATGTTGTCATTTATGTTATAAAAATATCAATGATAGAAGCTTTAAACATTATGCTTCTTTTCCATTTTTTTCCCCCCTCTTACCACCCCTTCCCTTCATGTGCTTCTTTGCTCATTGCTTCTCCAGAGTTTCATATTGATTCCGAGGTATTGAGTTCATCAGATGAAAGTTACATAATCCAAAGTTACATAATTTTTTAATCCAAAAAAAAGAGTGACTGTGAATTAACATAATGCAGTGACGTGTAAACACACACACACATACACATTAGATGTTAGTTGTTTTTGTACATATTTGATCAATATTTAAAGAGGTTCGGTTATAATGATCACATTTCCTTTGTGTTATTGTAGTCAGGTCTCTTCCCTGTTGTTCTTCATCTGGTTACGTATCCACAATTTTCATTTTGACAGTTATGTGTGCTTTTGTGTGTGCGTGTGATCGATTTTGAAATGGTCGTAACGTAAAATTTGACTATTTGACTTTTTGTAAACCTTTGCACTCACAAATACATACTATAACTTGCCTGATCCAGACCTAAAGCTGACAGCCTGAATTGCTGCTCAACTTTCTAGCTGGCTAAAGTTAGATCTCTGTGGCTAAGATGGAGCGTTTAGCTAAATAATTATTTATATTTAACTATTTTGTACTTTGCATTCATCGAGATTAAGAAAATATGATTAAACTACTGAAGGCAAGAGTTTTGCTTGTCTAAATATTTTGGAAATGTTTGATAAATAAATTATATATATAATTATATAATTATAAAATAAATAAATAATATCTCTATGTTTTAATAATAAAATGGGCATTATGGATGTTTACTTTGGGTGCGCTTCTTTTAGCTGCCAGTTAAACGTCTTGAAATGGTACCCTCTAGTAATATGAGAAGGGCAAATATTAATTTGTATTTCAAACACTGTTCATTTGGTCAAAATTCACAGAGCGTGATATTAAAGGATGGGAAAACAGTGATTAAATTAGTCTTTTGGCTCAAAGCATTTCATTGAGGGAGCTGTAGAAATGACGCATTGCACATCAATGTCGCAAACCTTGTAGCCTTCATCGTGTGTGTGGACAGACTGCAGATTCTTTCGCAATGCCACGTGAACTTCCATGGTGTTTCCATGGTGACAACTCATTGACCTGTCTATTTCCCAGTCATGGCTGGTTAACCTGTTAGTCCTCTCATGTTATGCTTAATGCTGAATTCTTAAGCTCTATAAGGGGGTAGGTGTGTGTGTGGGTGACACTGGCCTGTGTCCCAGACAACCCAGTTCACCCTCTGGGTGGATTAGACAGACATATGCTGTGCTTAGATCAGGGCTTCATGCTTTCATGATGTGCCAACGCACTGCCCAAAGCTGACCTAGGACCATTGAGTGAGAAGTTACATCATACATGAGTTTCACCTTAGGGCCTAAACATTATATCATTAAAACAACATAAGCAACTAATGAAGTAAAGAAAACACAAGGTCCACTTACTAGCTTGTTTTGGGTCAATTGATGAAGACACGTTAAGATTATTTTGTCAACTCTACTATTTCCATGGTTAAGAATCAACTTTCATGTTCAACAGTTGAAATGTTTTCTAGACTATGGGAAATCTTTTAAAAGATGTCAGCCACATGAAGAGAGTAAAATATAAGTTATTGTTTTAGTTTTTGACATCTCAATGAACTGAGATCAAAACAAACTAACAAACATTCTCCTGTTTTTGATAAATGGACATACTGTAGTTTGGGGTGAAATCCAATACTTTGTGATGTTTGTCTATTATAACCACGCCCGGATGAAATACCTGCTGTCAAAAATCTTCACATTCAACACATTCGCTCACACAAACACAAAAAGTCCACTGAAATTAATTTGACTGTAGTTTTTTACCTTTTGAAGTTTCTGTGTTCATTCATTGTATGAAAAATACTGTCACAGCTTTTTGTATGAAAACTCTGCAGTTTAGTGTCCAGCTAAATTTCAAATTCTGTGTTGTCCACGTCAGCTCGAACAATGAATTTTTTATTTATTACTAGTTTCCTGCATCTGCTTTATGTTCTGTTCAGTCCCATTTGTAATTGTTGGAGAGAGACAGGGAGAGACGAGAAGTGAGGAAGAGTCCTTGGCAGCAGTAGACAGTTGTACTGTCAGCAAGACCGATGTCAAAATCAGTATTCTGGCTATTTCATTCGGGGTTCTTGTATATCGGCATGCCCAACAGATTTGTGAGGTTGTGATTGCAATACATTATCCGGAGAGGGGAGTCAAAGGGGGGATTACAAATGGCAGGCAGTGTCCCATTATCACAGCCAGTCCAGAGGAGCACAGGAGAGTCAAACTGGCACAGAGACCCAACCAGAGGACACAGCACGGACAAAAGACAGAGAACAGTCTGGTTTAAAGAAACAATAGAGTTTATTAAAGTTAAGTTTGTAATATTCAGATTTTTACTGCCCTTGTGACTAATTAGATTATATATCCTACTGTAGTGAGTAAGTGGTTGCTGTAGCAACCATTTTTGGCAATGGTAACAGAAGTCATTTGTGAAGCACTCAGGTTTGGCAGTGGCAGCCACAAACAAAGCCTTGAAAATCTGGAGCTTCCAAATTGCCAATCAGCCTGATTATACGTGGCATTGTGTTTTCCCAGCAGAGTGTTCATCGTTGTTATATATTTCATCAGTTATTTCTCCAACTCACTAACCCTCTGTCTCTGTAAAGATATTCCGAAGTCTGTCCGCTCCCATTTCTCATCAGTTCATCCTCACACAGTCTGCCTGCTCCCTTAACTCTGCCACTGCTTCTTAATACGTTCTCATATAACTGTCTCTGATCTGCGCCTGAAGGAGCTAAAAGAATTAGAAGGGGAGAAACCGATAAGAAAAGAGGCAGATAGGACAACAAACAACAGTTAGCACCGCAGGTCTGTGTATTAAATGGAGAGTGAGCTGGAGCAAGAACAAATACCTCATTTCGGTGTAATGTGGTAAGGGTTTGTAGCTCTCTCTCCAGGCGTTCTTTAAACATTGTTTACTGCTCTGATTTTTAATGGCTTGTTGGCCACATCATAAAAAGTGACTCAATATCCGCGACCTTTGGCTCGGCTCTTATCTCACTATTTCAGACGGGTTAGTGCTCACAATGTTGAGTCTAAACACATAAATGGGACTATCAGCTGAAATGCACGCATACATGCTACGGTGATTTCAGGTGTATGCAGTAAATTAACTAGTCACACACAGGCGGTAATCAATGATACCTGGAGCCTGCTGAGACGCAGAGAAAGAAAATACACACAGTCACACCAAGGGTATTGTTAATTTAATGAACAGATGAGGCCAATCATATCAGCAAAGCAGTAAAAATTCTAGTTAACCAAGATGGGAAAGGAAAGGTATGGAAGGAGAGACACCGAGGAAGTAGCAGCTAAGAAAAGTGGTGATAAAGAAAGGATAAATGTGTCCAGACAGAGCCACAGAGAGTAAAGTGAATTGTTACTACCCTGCACTTCCAGTTTTCAAAGGCAGAGCCAAGACCAACTACAAGCTCAGAACAAAATGAAGCTGTGAATCAATGGACTGCAGTGTGTGAACAGTGCTGAATGGGCTGTTTTCAAGGGGAGACACACATAACAGTAGATCACAATAGTGGGAAGACTGAAAATGTGTGTGTGTGCGTGTGTGTGTGTGTGTGTGTGTGTGTGTGTGTGTGTGTGTGTGTGTGTGTGTGTGTGTGTGTGTGTGTGTGTGTGTGTTTGTGTTTTTAATTCTGCACTTTTCACCCCATAGCCAAAGGAGACTCCAATGATTGCCGCAAATTAGGGTAAATAAACTTAAGAGGATGTGAGCAGTCATTGCGATCGTAGCAGCAGAACCTCAGGCTGAATGCCAGCATGTGAAAGTGACAGTGGCACCAGAGGGTCTTGAGGGAGGGCAACAGAAGGAGAGAGCGGACTAGAGAGAGATTTCCTGTAGAGAGGATAACTCGAGAGATAAGAAAGTCACCCCATAATGAGGAGAAGAGAGGTTGGGCAAAGGGGTATGTCAGGTATATTGACCAAAAAAGTTGGACCAACTTTTGTCACGCACGCACATACATCTTCTCTCTTTTTCCTGGTTGTTCTGTACAGTCGCTAATAAATACAGGAGATGGATGAGTTTGGGAGTTAATCATCTCAAGGTATTAATGTCACGGCCTACAGACAGAGATGACAAACTCCCTGTACTGCTGTACTGTACCTCAGTGATTGGCCTGCTTCCCTATGGGGTGTTGTACTGCAGTGTGTGTGTGTGTGTGTGTGTGTGTGTGTGTGTGTGTGTGTGTGTGTGTGTGTGTGTGTGTGTGTGTGTGTGTGTGTGTGTGTGTAAGACGATGGATTAGTGCTTTTGTATCTAGATGGATAGGTGCTTTCCCGCTTGCCTGTTTTTGTGTTCAATAATGATGCTGCAATGAAAGATTATGTTTGTCACTTTGCCTCATCCATTAAGCCTGCTTTTTTTTAATCTCAAAATGTCTCAAAAATGACATGAATCAGTTTCTCCTTGGTGGCAGTTTTGATTTTTAACTACCAAAAATAACAAAAATTTAGTTTTTTTTTTTTTTTTCCTGCAGTGATACCACCTCCGCTACATGTTTTATCCAGGGACTGACACTGTTGGTACTGGTATTTAATTGGGCCAATATCTGAGTGGGTGGGCACTAAACTAAACATTCATAATATCACTTCTGTTTCCTGATTTGAGACTGTGTGGGACCTGCAGATATATATCAAATGGTTTTATACTCTTAATACATACAATATCTGAAGTATGATACATTTGCTTACACAATTCAAATATCAGTTTGACATTGTTGGCTTTATATCAAAATATTTGCTTGGTTTGGATTGTGATATTGGGGAGCTGTAAGCAGATGTTTTAAAATTTAAACATTTAAACTCTTGTAATTATTCAGTTTGGTTTTTTTTGCTGTGTTTTCAGAGGGACAGGTCAGGTCTGGCAGATTTGGAGACCCAGGGACCACAGCCCACTCTGGCTCTGCCAAGAAGACAGTACAGGATGGTGAGTACGGCAAAACCTTTTCATCAGTGTGGGCAGGGTTTGTTTTGGGTTTTTTTGGTCCAGTTTTTCGGTAACCATCCTGTTTATGTTGTTACGGCAGTCGGCAGATTGAGATCTAATATATGATGTTTTCCCAATGCTGATACTTGTTTTATGATATCGAGATCCACGGTGTGATATTTCCAGATTATTGCAATTGCAGTTCCCCAAAAAAAGAAAAATCAGTGGGTATGATACAGCTGTGTTTAGTGCAATTAGTTCTCCACCCTGACTACCTGTCAGGTAGTGTGCAGAGCTGTCATAGTGGAGGAGAGAGATCACCAAGCTCACAGCTCGTTCTTTGAACCAGATCGAGAATGGCTAATGCACACAGGATGATCAAAGCTGGCCCCTTCAGTAACATGGAGCTATTTCCAGGGTTAGCTTCAACATTAACATCATTAGTGTTATTGCAGGCCAGCATGAATTAGTAACATTTAGCAAGTGGGTCTGTCAGTTGATGTGTTGGTTTAGGAGAGTTTAACAAGGCAATGTCTCTGAAAGGACGGAAACCCTGTGTAATATTGTTTGTTTGAAATGACCAAAAGTAACATCAAATGCATTTCATTTCCTTAACCACAAAGAAACTTCAACCTAATTTTGTAGGGGAACATATACAATTCACGTTGATTGATGCTTTTTAACTTGCACTTACTTGATTTTGATTGGATTAAAGAGTACAAATATTCATGTGGGAATCAAGTTTTTCTTTCTGCAGCACAGCATATATTTAGTTTTTTTTCAGCATTTGCCTTGATTAATTTCAGCTTGATTAATTGAGAATGCAGAGGCATGAAGAATTGTGCAATCTGAATTTTCTTATAGAGCTACGATTAATCAGTGAATGGGGAAGTAATAGGGGACCTATAATGATACTGTATGGAGAACTTCCTTCTTTAATTCTTAGTGAAAGCAATTCCTGAGCTCATATATAATTTGATAATACAGATGAATAATACAAATGATTTGATTAAATAATGTATGCATGTAATTAATCAAAAAAATAAGAAAATGTTACAGTGATTAACAAAAAACTAATTAATGGTGAAGGTACTATAGAACAGATTGAATAATCCCACCATGCAGCCTGTGGGACATTAGTATAGTGAGAAACACAATGCAACTTCACATTATAATATGACAAGAGCTCTCATGTCCACCGATGAAACTTTGAAGATGGCAGAACTAAGTTATTAATTTCAAGGGCGTGCACACATTTAAGTGTCAGCCAATGAAAGTTCTCGTTACACAACATGCAGATTAGTTTCGCCACAGCAAGGCTCCAGAGTGCTGCTTAAATGATACCAGAGTTGGCAAATGGAAAACTAAATGGGGAACCAATTGACAAATCAAAATGCAAATTGAAATGTGACTGAGATCCGTCAGCAGCCACACATTGTATTCTCTTCGTTAGGTAATTACAAAACCAATTACACGTGTTTTGATCTAATTCATTGTGAGATAAGCTGCATGTCAACACACGGTAATCCACAGTATCAAAAGCCTAGATAAATCCACAAAAAAGAGCAGCTGCCATATTTATGCTGCTCATGTGAGAGTCAGGCTGAATAAATTGCTTTGCATTCTCTGTATCTTCACATATTTAAATCACTCCAAATACAGATTTTAGGACAAAGCTGTGGTGAAAGTCTGGTTATTTTTTATTTTTATGGTTTATTTCTGTGTTTTAATGTGATTCAATTCTAATGAAATATTGGTCAGTTACAATAATGCAGCCATGCTTATCTTTCAGTTTGCAGAAATGTTGCCCTCTCATAGAAAGCTGCTGTTCATCTAGATTGTAACACAGCATGTCAGTTTCTATTGTTCTGACACAGACTGAAAGTGAGTTGTGAAAACAAGAAATCTCAAAGGCTCATGTAGATGTGTAAGAGCCTCACATGGTGTTTATCCCTCGTGTGCTATTGGGAAAACAAACATTGCTCATTTGCCCTTTAAATGGAACAGAATATGAGATTTGGAATTACTTAGCAAATTGTCTGTGAATCATAATGTGTTCAGCTCGACACAGGAGCTTTGTCTTGTAGATACATTGTATAGAAAGAAGAGATCAAAAAGATGTTTTAAACTGCCATAAAGCGAGTCTTCCTTCTTGTTGTCACATTATAACATGCCTTAGCTAAAATGAACACTCACTTTCACTGTATCACAACAGCTACTGTACATGTGTTCGTGTAAATTTGTGAATGATATTGACAATATGGTGAATGTGAGTAGATAACAACAGAAAGGGAGGTAGGGGATAGAAAGAAGGCTCTGATTAGCTGTTATTCATTCATGCTCACACATACCCACATATACACACAGACACACTCACACACACAAACACACTTTCCTAGAAACACACCATCACACAAACACACATACACACACACACACTCACACAGCCTTCAGCTTCAGATTAATGAATGCCTCAATCTAGGGCAGTGCAAAAACATTTAATTATCTCTGACACTGAAGGTGAGGCAAGAGGCCATATCTGTCATCCACGTGTGTGTGTGTGTGTGTGTGTGTGTGTGTGTGTGTGTGTGTGTGTGTGTGTGTGTGTGTGTGTGGATAGAGGGAAAGGAGGAAGAGATCACAGTGTGTCAATGGCGCAGAGAATCAGGTTGTAAGTCAAGTGAGTGGTCTTTCATTGTAACCTCTCCAGCAATGGACTTAAGGTCAAACTGACACAAACTCCTCGCTTGGCAGCAATGCACAACCACTTGGGAACCATGAGAATCTTTTTCAAAGCAGAAGGAAAGAATCCATTTGGCATGTATACAGAAAGTGTAAATAAATATAAATATTCCATGAATATCAGAAAACTTACCTTCCATGGTCAAGTAGCCAAAAACAGCAGCTGATGTGTTTGATTTGGATACAAATGAAGATCTGAAACACACTAAACCTTCACAAAACAGTAGACTGACCAACAAGATGGTGTCAGGATCTACTTATGAACGTATTCTACTATTGGATGGATTGCTGTGAGTAAGTTGATTGTTAATCCTGATGACTTCCGTGACTTGAAGTTGTTTGCGGTTTTGGTGAAATGTCTTGACAACTTCTAGATAGATTACCATGAAATTTGGTTCAAACTTTTATGTATACCTTTAGCATGAATTTGGTGATCATAGACTTTTCTTCTAGCTCTGCCAACTAGTCAAAGATTTCACTTTCCTGGTGAAATATCCCCCAAGGATTAAGGTGATTGCTTACATTTTCCTCTAGTTCCAATTGGTCTGGGTTTTTCTGTCTTGTTTTGGGGTTTTTTTGTATTTGAGACCAAATAACCTCAAAACTAATAACATTCCCATTGTCCTCAGCTTTACTTAATGTTAGTGTTAATTAGCCAATGTTAACATGCTAACACACTACACTAAGATGGTCAGAGCCGTTTCAAGGAATTTGGGGGCCCCAAGCAAAATGGACTTGGAGGCCCCCCCACCACCACCGCCCTCCGACGCCGACACCCCTGGACCACAGCAAAAAAACCTACGCCTCACCATCCCACCCCGCCTGCCCAAAGCCTACAGGAACCACAGCGTAGACACACTGTTGAAGTTCAACCACACATTATATCAATAAAATATTTCTTAACAGTGCAAATACTGCTTACAAATGTTGCATATAGGCTACTGCACACATAGTATGTTTACTTATTTTATTTGAACATTTGCAATCAACATATAAACAAACTGCAAATTCGGTATTAAATATAAAATCCAACATAGATAAAAGTACACACACACATATAAGATTAACCTTTAAAAAATATGCAAAATATCTACATCTGCTGTTTGCGAGCCTTGGCTTCAGCAAAGGCAACCACAATGTCCTCCATGTCCAAAGACCAGCGAACATCACGCTCAATTGACATAACGGCCAGTCCTGTGGGCCTCTCTTGGCTCATGGTGGACCTCATGCATGTCTTTATCAGCTTCAAAGCTGAAAAGCTCCTCTCACCTGAGACCACAGTCACAGGGAGAGTCAGTAGGTAGCTAACATAAACAGGGATCATTCCTATGTTCCCCCGGGTCCTATGTTCTCCACTTTGTATGTGACCGGGGAACATACAGTAGGGATGATCCCGTCTACAGTTAGCCTGTTAGCTCAGTTAGCCGCCGAGTTGGCAGCCGAGCTAGCAGCCGAGTTAGCAGATGAGTTAGCCGCTGAGCTAGCAACTAGGAACTAGGAACATAGGACCCTGGGAACATAGGTACGGTGTGGAGGGCCCCGAGGGGGATTCCGATAACAGTGTCGCTGCACTTTCCTGCATTGACCATCACAGCATTTAAAGGGACGCGCACACAGTTTGTCGTTGCATTCAATTCAAAACCAGTCGTTGTCTGGGGGCCCCCGGCCGGCTCGGGGCCCCAGGCAATTGCATGGTTTGCCTGTCCTGTTGCGACGGGCCCCAAAGATGGTGAACATAGTGAACATCATAACTGCAAAACAAAAGCGTGTTAGCATTGTCACTGTAAGTATAGCATTGCTAACATGGCTTTAGACTTGTCTACAGAAAGTGCTTCAGTTGCTTTTTTCAGTGGTCCATCTTAAACACATCTAACGTAAAAGACATGTTTCTATTTTAATCAATACAGCTCCTGCATTTACAATTCAACTATTTTTCCCCCCTTTTTTACATGCGGAACTATACTGAAAGTAAGGTGGTTTCTGAATGCTTCCAAAATGCTGGTGACCTACACTCAATTCTGTACTTGAAAGCCTCCTAATGTAGACAGCCTCTGTACACAATGCAGTAATACTAATAATATCTTTATTTATGTAGCATTTATCAAACCAAAGTTAGACAGTGCCTCACATAAAAAATAAAAACTCAGCAATGCTAAAAGAGCATGGTAGAAATTACACCACTAAAACTATAAAACAGAATAATGAAAAAACAGAATTGGGTGACAATCAGGGTAAGCAGTGCATTAAAAGTATGCTTTGAGCTTACATTTAAAATAAGCCACTGACTCAGCCGGCCATGTTTCCTCCGGCAGGGTGTTCCAGAGCCTCGGGGCTCTTATTTCAAAAGCTTTGTCCCTCTTAGTCTTCAGCTGAGAGTCTGGAACAGATATTAGGCCTCTGCCCGAGGATCTCAAACTGCAAGCAGGGTCATACAGGGATAAAAAAATATTGAGTCAGACCATTTAGTGCCTTGTAAGTAATTAAAAGAAGATTAAAATTAATTCTGAAACACACTGGAAGCTGATGTAAAGAGCCTAAAACTGGATTGATGTGTTAAAAAATGTTTAAAAACAGTTGAGTTTAGTACTGTTACAGTAATCCAGGCGTGATGAGATAATAGCATGTAAAAAGGTTTCTGTATCTTTAAAACTTAAAATAGATCGAATTCTGGCGATGTCCCTTAGCTGATAAAAACACGTGTTTTAAATATGAAGTATCATCAATTATTGCGTGTGTTTCTCTGAGTGTGTGTGTTCCCTCCAACCAAGCCAGTCCCATACATATTCTATTTCTGCTCTCTCAGCTCTCCATGATGGTGATTAGAATTGTAAACACACTTAAAGCAGAACAAGTTAAGTATGCTGTGAGTTTGTTTAGACCGTGACAATTAGTAATTTCTACCTTTAATTAATGTCCTCTTGTATGCACACGTTGTCCTTAAATGCATCTTTGCTGCTCTGCTTTGAAGCTGCCTTCAAAGACTGTTTGATTTATTTGCTTTAGTGTTCCTTTAAAAATGTTTCGCTGCCAGCAAAAGCTCCACAAAACATCCTCTTTCACAATAATAAATGAGTGTCTCTCTCCAGATTCCTTCTCTCTCGTAAGCCACTGCAGTTTCCTCTCTGACATTCAAACTGAAGCCGACTGTTTATCCTCTCCATTCCTCAGTTACATCCACAATAATATGATTTGCTCATGTTCTCAATAATTAATTTTCTGGATGGTGAATCCGTTCTATCACTGTGTCCTCCCGGAGGCTTCCTCTGTGCTTTCATCCCCCCATCATTCCTCTCTGCCATCCCTCACTCCAGTGCCTTTCACAGGCCAAACAGTCAGACCCGGAGGAAACGATGACAAAGCGGAGTGAGAAGATTTTTATCTCCTCCTGATCTGTTTGTATTTCTGTTCTCTGTTGTGTTTGCTTGTTTGCTTCTGTAGCCCCGCAGGTAAAAGAGAAGAAACACCTTTGTAATTAGTTTATCAAGGCCTGAAAGTGATGCTCATTTTTCTAATAACAGTCAAGAATTTGTCCTTTGGGAATGGTTGTTGAAGCTTGTGTTTATTCAATTTCAAACTTGATTATTTGCTTTTAGAAACAGTAGCTGGGGAGATCAAACAGTGGAGCGCGGTGTCGATAAAGCAGCGCACACACCGTTACACACACAGTCCAAAAACACCACACTGACCCATGTCCAACTCAGCAGCAATTAATTTGAGGTCACCCTCTACTCTCTGACAGGGCTTGTTGGCATTGTGGCCTCTTCTATTGGCCTCTGACTATCTTTATTATCCAATCACTGCTTTCCATTCTGGCCTCCGTCCAGTTTTAGAGGACACAGGAAGAGTCTTTTATCTTCCCCTCTTCTTTTCTGGCCATTTTTCTGTCTCTTAAGAAACATTAAGGCTAAAAAATAGAAGGAAAAAAAACCTTGAGAAGACAAAAAGTGGATGAGTGCGACAATTTAACGTCAGCCGTAATTGTAATAAAATTTTACTGCTTTTTCTCCGTTGGAAGTATTTCAGCAATTAAATGATAATAGAGGTATGTCGAGTGTTGAATTATGCAGGAACTTTTTAAAGAAGGGTTTTTTTACATACTGAAGTCAACAAGCTGCCATATTTGCAGCCTGGCTTAGTGAATAGCGATGTAACAGTACAATACTTTCACACTCAATAGTTATTCAGTGACAGTGATTCTATAAATCCTGACCTTGTGTATCACCACCCACCTAAAAATGTGTCAGTATCCGAGGTATCTACACAAAGGAAGTTAAAGCTCCTATATACTGTTGAGATCTACTCCAAAAAATGTGTTTTAATGTTTTATAATCTTACAAACGTTTTATTGTCACAAAGTAGGCAGATTTGTGTAATTGTTATATATTTTATAATCTCCTGCTTACTGCACAGAAGCTCAATGCTGCATTAGAATGGGTCTCTTAATTTTCTGATGTCATCCACATGTTTCTTGCTCTCCTCTGGCTTTCTGTGTTTGCCTTCTGGCTCCCCGAGGGCTCTGTGCTGTTGACTTGGAGGGAAGAAGGGAGAGGGAAAGGTGATGGAAGTCAATATATGAAGCTGCTTCATCTACAGTCTGAGAAGTGGATATGCAATGTACACAAGAGATCACTGTAACTGTGGTAAGGGCAGGAATGTTAAGTGAGGGCAGAATGACACACCGGAGCAAAGCAAGGATTGGTGGGACATGAATATGACAGTGAGTAGAGATCTAGCTTGAAAAATGATCGTATGGATCACCTGTGGATTGTACATGTATATCCATCATTTTATGTTAAGTTATCATTAACTTTTGATTTCAGCAGGGAATATAGTATTTTAGTCTGTTATGTACTTGCTATGCTCGATAAGCATGAGCTACCAACCAAGAAGTTAATTGACACCCCCCCCCCCCCCCCCCCCAGCCCCCTATATAAAAGCTGATCAGAACATATGATAGCTGGGTTGATGCTGGGTTTGCAGCAACAGTAGAGGTTTAAAAGCATGCAGCAACACACATTAGTGAATGTACATGGGCCATGAGGTGTCTATGTTAACAGATTTCAGATTATATAACAACATACTACTGTGCAGGAGTATTCCAGTCCTAAAAGGCATCCATCAAATGGCCACAACCTAACCTTTCTAGTAGTAATTTGAATATACTTTTTTTTGTGTGTGTGCATAGGTACAAGCACTGCGTGTAGACAGTATATATTATGAGAAATATACTTATTCACTTTCTCCTGAGACTGAGATGAGAAGATTGATACCACTTTTATCTTGTGTCTGTGTGTTAAGTATGGAGAATGTGATTACCTTAATTTAATGACTGGAAGCAGAGGGAAACAGCTTTGCTCTTTCAAGTTCAAAAATACACCTTCAAAAACCTCAAGCAACACACAAGGCACATAGCTGCCAACACTCCTGTTTTTCCCGGCTTTCTTCCGTATGTCAGACCCATCTCGCGCCCCCCTCCTGTTTTGTCATTTCTCCTGGGAAGGGGGGCCCAAATTTATTTCTGAATAATCTGATCAATATGTTTGTTGATGATTTTTTTAAAAAGCGCACAATGAAAAAGGTTTTAATTTGAAAGCTCAGACTGGAAGCCACTGCAGCTCCGTTAACTTAACACAAGCTACATGGCAAAATGTTTTAATTGTAAATAAAAGTGCACATTTTCCAGCCTGCTTCAGACAATGCAGAGTTTACTGACCAATTATTAAAAACCACGATAAGTTGCATGAACTATCGCCATCTTAACCCCCTCGGCAAGCACCAACATCCCAGCACATTTTCTGCTGTGAGTTGCATTAAACAGCAGATAAAAGTGTGTGTCTGTACCACAGTGTTTAACTGCAGTGCAGTGTTTTTGTGATGCTCATGTTTTGCTGTAATAAAAAAAGAAACATGAATACATCATAGATAAATAAGTTGTTGTGAATAAATAATGTTATTATGAATATATTTATAGGTATTGAAGTCTTATAATACATAATAAATATTTGTATACTTATGCACTAACACCACTCAAAAACCAGCATTAGCCCACCTCCACCATACAAGGTCCCCCCAAAACCACCCAGCACCCGCCTCCCTGCCGCCGCAAATATCTCCCAGATTTTACTACCCAAATGTTGGCAGGTATGACAAGGCAGTGTGTGACGTATGTTGAAAACATCCACAGTAGCCACAACCATTGTGTTGCATGTAGGCCTGCATACCAATGATGCATGTTAACTCGCCTGGATACCCTGCTGTCCTATTTCCCACCGATGATGGCATTGCCTCTTTAAATGAAGTGATTTTATGAAATTAAACCCTTTGTAGCACATTAGTTTTATGCAAATGGAGATTCATTCATACGTTATGTGACACGAAATGACATCGCCAATGTGTGTTGCACATAAAGTTAATTAACAGATTGCATCTTGTTGGTTTAATCTGTACTCAAACAGAAATGTAAAAACAAAAATTGGTGGTTTTAGGAGGAGTCACATGCTGGAATTATTTCTTGTTGAACAACTGCTGAGTGTAGTGGGGCTGCCACAGTAGGTGTTTTACCATCATACCTGCACAAACACCTCTACTGAACCTCAGCAACCGACTACAGTTGGCACTCACACTGTAGATGCTTTTTTGAAACTGCAAATGTTATCCCAAATGGAAATTATTTGAAAGATAACCTTAACTAAACTGTGTGAGTTTAATACAGTTTAAGAAGTGTAAAAGTGCTTATCTTGTATACAGAGGGCATTTATGTCCATTTGCTGATGATCTGCTGTTGTCTTATGCCCTCACTCCCCTCAGTCACAGGTATGCCAACTATTCCATCTGGCTCACGCCCCCCAGACCGAAAACCCAGCAGCCGGTTGGGTTGCTGGACCCCTTGGGTCATCAGTTAGCTTAACATACTGTATGACCAAGGACACGCACACACATCAATTGTCCTTGGCAACTGAGTGTGTGTGCAGAGTTGTTGGCCTTGTTCACAAACCGTAACTGTAATATTAAAGAGAACATCTTTTACTTGATTATCCCTGTTTCTTCGTCTGTTATTACCTGCCAGCTCTGTTTTCACAGTTTCTGCAGCAGAAGAATCATTTACTTGACACACACACACACACACACACACACACACACACACACACACACACACACACACAGGCACAAATCCTTTGCACTCGCTCATTTGGCAACGTCTTATCAGTAGCAGACCTTGTTAATTTACATAAATCAATAACATTTTCAAGGTAAAAATGTGGTTTTGAGTGTGAAAAAGAGTTTTACTTGGCACTTTGGAAATGAATGGACATGCAACAAGGCATGTCAAGTTACATCGCTCATGCATATTGACTTATGCACACACGCAAAGATGGAGTCATACTTAAGATTAGAAAGAGGAGAATAAAAGAAGATGATACTCAAATTGAAGTGAAAGAGAGGTGGCAAGAATGTCTGCAGTGCTTCTGCATTACAATTGATTGGCTGGTTTAACTGCCAATGCTGCTCAGTCAAGCTTTAAATAGATGGATAAAACTCCCTTTTACCCCATACTCTACTCCTCTCTTTTCTTCCCCGCCTATTCCCCCCCCTTCTCTCTACATCGTCCAATTTTCTCCTCTCTTCTCTCTTCTAACAGCATCAGCCATAAAATGATTTCACATTCAGAACATCATTGTCTTCCCATATGAACCATTTTTCTGTTTTGAAGTTTTATCTGATTAATTGTCCACATGTGATGTTTTGTGTGTATGTTTGGATTTGTATATAAACTGACCCGTTCATTTGTATGTGTGCGTCTGTTTTCCAATTTGTCTGAGAGTGGAGGTCATGCACTAATCCTAAATTGTCCTCCAATCCTCTGTTAACCAGATACGAGCCTCATTTTTTTCCCTGGTCCTTCCTCCTCCTCCTCCTCCTCCTCCTCATCCTCTTACCTCTTCCCCCTCTTTTTCCTCTCCTCTTTCCTTCATCTGTCATTTCCTGGCGGTGATAAAGTCATTTTGAAGCGAAGTGAAATAAGATGGGTTTTCTCCAGCATTGATAGATGGAGGTGAGGATGGGCCCAAATAAGCAGGGCGATAGAAACACACTGCAGAGCACGCAGCTATCGGGGGGAAGGCCAGCTTGTCATCTCTTCGCACTCTGGAGAATATGAGAAGGCACACGGGCTTGTAAATGTATTTTTGCATCTGTGTACGTGTTTCACAGATTGTGTGGAAACAAGTCTGTTACTCGGTTATGACAGATGTGTGCGGTGTGCTGTGAATCTCTTCCCTTGAGAAACTTGGCCACTTTTGTTGTGTGTGTTCATTCTGATGCTTTATGTATATATATATATATATATATACACACACACACACATAGTAATGTGAAAGAATTAGAACACCCCATTAAATATTCAGTTCTTTATTAAGAAATGTTCACATATCAATGTCTAATCTCGTTGTTATTTATCTCTGGACTTGTGTAGTCTTTTTCTGATTGTAGAGGCATGCACTTTCACATCAACAGTAGCAAGAGTGTGCTCTAGGTCCCGTGATGGTCTTTTAGGGTTTTTGCTGATTTCTTTAAGCATCTTGCAGTCTGCTCTCAGGGTGAACTTGCTTGGACGGCCAGACCTGGGCATGTCCTCCACTTCTAGATTATTTTCTGGACAGTGGAATGGCTGATTTCAAATTCTTTTGAGGTCTTTTTAATACCCTTACCAGACTCATAAGCTGCTACAATCTTCTTTCTGAAGACCTCAGACAGTTCTTTCAATCTCACCATGGTGCTCACTCTCATTTCAACAGTCAGGGGCACACCAAACTAAATGTCTGAGGTTTAAATAGGGCAAGCCTCCTTCAAAATGCTGAGTAACAATGTTCTGATCATTTGCACTTGATGTGATACACCTGTGTGTGATTTTAGCCATTTTAAGTGGGAATGAATGTGGAAACCCAGTCCTAATTTATTCCTCACCAGCAATTGCATTTTTTTTAA
Source organism: Scomber japonicus (assembly GCF_027409825.1). NCBI lineage: Eukaryota > Metazoa > Chordata > Actinopteri > Scombriformes > Scombridae > Scomber > Scomber japonicus. The sequence goes on along the minus strand of NC_070585.1, from coordinate 15,827,376 downwards.
ATTACATTTTACAGAAAGTTTTAAGAAGTATTTTCTTCAGTTTTAATTAGTTATATTACTTGAATGTGTCAGTATTGTTAACATTGATATTAAATATCCATATGTCCAAATATGTTAAAAAACACACAGGCTTTCATAGGGTGTCCTAATTTTTTCACATGACTGTATATGTCCTTTGACAGCTCCAGATACGTTCAGCATGTTTACAGTTCATATGTATTGGTGATCATTCTTGTAGTTGATTATTGAGATTTCAGCTTTGAAAGGGGAACTACACTACCATCACGTCAGAGTCTGTGCTTGATTTAACACTGATAAAGCAGCATGTAAACAGCAGTGCAGTATGTGATCAGGTCAGAAACGAGTTGATGTTCACATCAGACACCAGCTGTGGCTCAAACACAATCCATTAGTCCTGTAATGGAGACCAGGCCACTCTGTTTTTATGATGTTAGCAGCCACATGTTAATGACTTGTACATCATGCAGGGCTTTTATCTATACACTGTGCTCAGTTCTTATTAACTTGGGAGTTCAAAACATTTCAATTTCATTCACCATAGTGACGGTATGTGGTATGCGTATGTTGTTTAAACTCATTCATCTTTCTTTAGTACATGACTGACACAGCCTGTGTGATTGACAGGGTCACTATGACTGCCAGTCCAGGCTCCGCTGCTTGATGTCAGCTTGTCTCTCACTTCATTTGTACTAAAAGCTCTCAACTTGCTGTTTCTTTTTCATCTCCCCTGCCTTCTATTTTTTTCTCTTTTCTTGTCTTTGTCAAATGAAAGTGGGCTTGTGCCATTAGTCTAGTGTGAAATGACACAATGCTTGGAGTCAGTGAGCTGTTTTGATCTTTTGTCACCTTGGACACCTGCCAGCTGTGCCTTTCTGCCACGGTGATATTGTCACTGTGAGATTGATTTGGAAGAAGATGGGGTCAACACTCTGAGAGAATAGTCCTCGTTAAGCAGTTCACACTGTGGAAAACTCAACATTTACTTCATATCTTTTACCATTCTCCCTTTCCTTCTTTTACTCCAGCTCATTATTTTTCTGTCTGCTTCAGTTAGTAGGATGTAAGAATCTGCCAGCTGGAAAACCAACAGAACAGTTTGATGTTTCGTTGCATTGATTCTCCTTCTCTCTACAAATACATTTTTCTGCTGTTCGGAGATGAAGTCTGTCCCTGATCTCTCTCTGTAGGTCCAGACGCCACCAAGGACCCCTGTCTGAAGGTGCGCTGCCCTCCTCACAAGGTATGTGTCAGCCATGACTACCAGACAGCCATCTGCACCAATCACAAGCAGCCAACGCACAGGTAAGAACCAATTACATGGCATTTTATTAACTCTCCAAAAGATCAGCAGAATGGAGGGAATGTGGATGCTTGAGTGCAATATTTTCTCTCTCCTCAATTATGGAGTTATTATTGAGTTATTAGATATTAGTAAGTAAATGCCTATAATGCAAAATTACTATGTACAGCTGAACTTCAATATGCTAATGACCCTTAGGATAAATCAGATAAAATGATACCCAGCTGAAGCATGAAATAAAGTATCATTTTGTTTTTTGTATGTAAGCAGTGTGTAACAGTCCAATCTGCTTCAATGACATACATACAGATACATATTCTCAATACCAATTAACTTTAATCAAACAGTCTGTTTATTTGCACTCTGTGGACTCTGACAAAGATCGGGTGCCCTATCAGTACCCAATTTGTTTGTGTTTTCACCCATGTCATGTTGCCAAGTTTGAGGTTTTTCAATTTTTCAGTTCAAGAATCATTTCCCCCCCAAAAAATCTGAATACTTTCTGTCTCTGTCATGTGTTTAATTGATTTCCTCAAGTCATTAGCTCCTAAGAAACTTAATTTTAATTCTTTTCTTCATATTGAATTAATTACAAGTCCTATTTGCTGCTTAATATGTCAGATTATTCACCTGAAATCTGTAATTTCCCAGCAGCATCGATCACTGAAGCTTTGGTCCATGAGATTGTTTTATCTACATGAGTTAAATTACCTGCAGTTATTAGCATAAAACAGATTCGGTGTCCTCTCAGAGGGCAAATCCAAACTTTGTTGCTCTCAAGATATTTGAAAACAAATATAGATAAATGCACAATGTCTTGCAGCTTGTATATATAGAAGATGATTCATCATTGTTATTCACTGCTAACAAAATTGCCTTTTTGAAGTTGCACTGTACACACTTTGGCATCACTGTTGTGTTATTAAAATTCACAAGCAAATACATTTTGTTCTTTATTAAGAAGTTGTCAACACAGAGGTCTTTTTCTTCTTCTTGAAATTTGTACACAGTAGTTCTGTTCAGACTTTACTTATTCACTTATTGATTAATTATGCTTCGGCGCAGGCATGGACATTTATCATTTAAAAACCATTATGTAGGCGTGCCATGTTAATTTATTGTGCACCTCTGTCCTGCTGTGAGAGGGGTGCAATACTGTCAAATCAGAGCATTTCCAGATTAGAGCAACATGGAGACTCTCTGCAGGGGGCTGAAGTACAGTGGTGTTTGAGAGCGAGAGGGGGAGACAGAGGGGCCCGGGGGAGTGAGTTGTCTACAGATCATCTGTCTCTCAAATTAATATTTGTCAGGCATGCACTAATTGTTGTGGTCGAGTAAATCCCGCCCTTCAAATCACACTAATAACTTGAACACATTTGCATGCTTCATTGCATTAATGCTTGAAAGGAGGAGAAGTGTTTGATTTTATTTGGAGATAGATGAGGGGAAACATTTCAGACAATCATCTACGTGCTAGTTTCATCTCACCTTCTCTGTCAGCACTGCTTTATTTATCGGTACAGCATGCATGTCTAATCTACCGTGGCAACGATTGTGGCTCATTCAGTAAGTCTGATAGTTTAAAGAACCACGAACGTGTCTTGACACACCACCTGGGATTTCAGTGATGCAGTTTTACAGAGTGTGGACATGAAAGAGGTTTTATATGTGTGGAATTTCAACTTGTTCACTTCAGTTCACTCCAACATTTTGTCTCCCAACACATTAATTTCTCTTCTAAAAAAATGTGTTTTCTGTTTGGCTTCTATTCCACTGCTGGTCGGTGTATGAGGAGGCGGCAGGGCATTCTGTGAGAGCACTTTGCTAGAAAATTGCTGAGAGATTTGGATCCAATGTAACAACTGTCATGGGTGATGTGTATTAGGCAGCAAAGGAAGGCCCCAAATGCAGGCTTTAGAGGCAAGCAGGAACAATTCAGTGAGTTTATTGTCAAAAGAGAAGATACGCTTGCTCATGGTGGCAAGTCCAAACAGTAGTTGTATTAAATCCACAGAGCTGAAGGGAAAAGACTAGACAGGCAGACTAGCAGGTCCAGATATGTTACAGGTCCATGTAACAGGATACAGAAAACAGAAGCTTGAAAGCACTAGCAAAAGCAACATGACATCTTCGGATGATGAGAGAATGAGGTGCAGGTGGGGAGATGAGTGAGGAAGCTCAGGTGAGGGGAATGAGATGATTGCAGGGCAGATGGGAGTGGCAGGATCTGGAAAGCACAAAGAAAAGTCTGAGGGCATCTGTTGGTCTGCTGAAAAATGGCAACTAAGGGACCTGGGGAAGTAGGAATGCAGCTGTAGGAAGGGAGCCAGACAAGCCAGACCAGGCCAGCCAGCAACACCAAGCAGGGTAGAAGGAGGGGCTGGGTGGCAGGCAGACTGCAGTTTGAGGTCTGGTTGGGCATCAGCAAGGATGGCCAGCAGATGATCTGGGAGATCTGGCAGTGGGTCGACAGAGATACCTCACCTGAGGTCTGGCTGGGCATCAGCAGTGGTGGCTGTCTATTTGTCACTCATTCTGTGACAATTTTAGCAGTCATCAGGTGTTTTTCTTCTAACTATCATCATGTTGAAAGTAACAGTTTAAAGTGTTGATTTGTACATGAATTTTAAGTTGAATCAATAGTTGACTCCCACATATTTGACAGTTGACTCCCACATATTTGACAGTTGAGGTGTTGTGCATCATGAGTAGTTGTCGTGTTCTCAAAATTACACTGGAATGAGCGAGGACATCCTGTTTGCTGAATTAAATTTCTTCATCCTCGCATCTCTTCCTCACATCTCTCTCTCACATCCTTGCCCGGAGGAGATGAGACGTGAGGGAAGCGAAGAGACACATTAGCACCCATTGAGTCAGCCTGTGACAATAAGACTTGTTATTAAAAAGGCCTAAATGGACTAATTAGGGTTTGATCAGCTTCAGCAACATGAAACCCTTTTAAAACTTTTCGCTCATTGAAAAACTGATTTCACTGTTTTGGATAATATTCCTGCCTGGAAAGTTATGAGTGCAACCCACACAAAATCAATTTCTGAGTCTAAATGCAATACACTGAAATTGTGTTTGCTGCTAGTACTGTAAGTAATATTGTGTGCAGTAGTTCTGTGTGTGTTAATGTAATGTAAGTTCAGGTGATCTCAGAAATGTAAAAATTCCAATACTTGAAATTAACAAGTGATTTTCTGTTTCTTCCTCTCTCAGTGTGAGGCCCAGGAAAGGCAGCTCAGGTCACAAGCGCAGGCTTGAAGCCAGTGCTCATGGGAAATGTAGACTGTGCACAGCGCCCCATTCAACTCCTGTGTGTGGATCTGATGGGCACACCTACTCCTCCAAGGTGAGACGTCCCTTTTATATTCATTTCCCTTTAATGTCCACACACTTCTCGTTCTCTCTTTACATTCTTTTTCACTTCAGTGTTATTTTGTTCTGCCATATTCTTGGCAAGCGTAATTGATTAATAATTCAATTTGTTTTGAACCATAAAAGCAAGGACAGAACTTCTGTAAGAAACACAGATTTTCATTAATTTACAAAGTTAATATCTGAGAAGATCTGTACAGAAAGTGTATACAATAATAATATATATGATATAATAATAATGTAAGACATCTCTTGAGCCTCAAGAGTTTCAGCTCAATCAAAGTCTTTGTGATAGAAATATTGACAAAGCAACCAACATGCTGGCTTACAGTGCACACTTGTATTACTTGCTCAGTGTCTTTTATTCAACTGTAGGACATTATTGGAAATTTGATGATGATCCTGTTTGAATGCAGGATTAAGCCCCAAATAGGAAGTAAAAAACAACCTTATATTGGGTGTTTCCAGTCCGTGTGTTGGTGGTAGTCACCACATAAGCCTTCCGAATGACCTACCTGTCTGAGCTGTGCTGAGGATGAAAACTGTTGAAGGAGAAAGAAGAGAAGAAGAACAAAAGGAAGAGGAGATTCAGGGAGTCCCTGTGCTCTCCACGGTAATTTAGTTGGAGGGGTTCAGTTAGCGGGTGGAGTGATGGGTCCCTGTGGCCCAACTTAAACTCTGCTCACCAGTGAGTTCCTCTGTAACACGCTGGTCTCCAGCTTATTCATGTTTTATTATTACATTACACGCTTCTCTCATAACCACACACACACACACTCAATATCCCATTAAGAGGACAGTGCTCTTATCTCCTGAGAGGCTTCAGCCCTCTAAGTTAAGTCCATTACTTCCCTTTTTTTAAATTATCCTCTCTCCTCTCCTCTCCTCTCCTCTCCTCTCCTCTCCTCTCCTCTCCTCTCCTCTCCTCTCCTCTCCTCTCCTCTCCTCTCCTCTCCTCTCCTCTCCTCTCCTCTCCACTGCTCTGCTCTGCTCTGCTCTCCTCTCTATTTTTACTCCCCGAAGTCAGGTGTTAAAACACTGTTTCATCAAAACCACATTAACCCCTGGAGAGAGACAAACATAAAGATTCATGGGGCCTATCAGGGTGCTGACAGTGACTGGGGGAGGTCATCCATTTCCTCTGCTTTCTCTCTCTTGCTCTCTGTCTCCCTCCCTAGAAACCTAATTCAATATGTTGAGAACAGGACACAGCGCTATTCCTTTGTCAACAAATTTCATTATGCAATATTAGCAGTGCTATCAAAGAGGTGACAGGGAAGAAATGATGGATTTGAATTAAAACTGGGGGAAATGGAAATGCTGGCAGGCTAAAGCTAAGCATGTGTAAGGCATGGTTTGGTAAGATATATGTATGGATGTTTATGCACAGTCATGGTCCCGGGCTGACAAACCTGCTGTCATCATCTCGCAAACAAAATTTACATAACCCATCTCGGTTTTCATTATTCTTCGTCGAAGGATGTTGTAATTGGATTCTTTCCCCCCAACTAGTCCTAACAGTTTCTCACCCCTCACTTACCTGAAATGAGATTTATACTGTTAAATTACATTCTGAAGTAGTCCGTCTTGCTTTTTGCATTGCATTAGACTTGTGCTGCAGTGAATAATAGAATGTCACTGGGCATCTCTGTGTCTAATGGTGTGTCTATATGGCTGCCTAATGGACACATCTGTTCATTGAAGATAAATGACCAATCCTGTCTCAGCAAATCTTTCCCTTAATCAGCTAAACAAAGGAGGTTTAATATTCAAAGTTTTACATATGTGCACATACTTTCAACACAGTGACTACATACCTTTACATCATGGGAAATAAGTCCCCAGATTGGTTTGCACCAGCTGTCTGTAAATCCATTGTGTGTAAAGTCCTTTTTAGGTTCTTAGAAACTAATAGTTTATTTCAAAATAATTATTTAATATATCAGGTTGCACAATTAAAACTTATAGGATATGTTCACAGTTTTTTCAGTTTAGGTGCCCATATGAACACTGAAAGAGGTTTTCCTCCTGTTCATAATTGTTGTTAAAAGATTCCCTTCATATATTTTATTTGAAACATATGTGGCTTCATATCAAGTACATTTCTTCCACATTTACACTCTGTTCAGCATAATTGCAGCATAACATTCTCTCTTTCTCTCTTTGTGTTTCCGTGTTGAGCTGAGGTAAAAAAATTGTAGGAAAAAGAGGGACTTGGGCACTAAAATACTAACATTCCTTTAACTTAATGAATGGGTCAGATATTAGTAAGTTAACTGTAGCTTTGTCAGTTTATAGGATATGATTATAATACAATGGTTTATACATCTTCACTTGGTAAAAGCTTGCATTATAACTAGGCTTTGAAAGTATGAAGAGGTTGCTTTAGAATTCATGATTCTTCATCATCTGTGCTATCGTATCAATGTATTTAAAGGGGTGCTACGCAATGTAATATTGCATTTATATAAAGATAAATAAGTGGTCATAACTGTTGCATCATTTATGGTCGGGTGCATGATAACATATTAAGTCAAGTCAATTTTAATTTTATAGCCCAACATCACAAATCACAAATTTTCCTCAAGGGGGTTTACAATTGGTTCAGTAATACAACATCCTCTGTCCTTTGACCCCTTAAATTGAATAAAGAAAAAAACTCCCTTAAAAAAACTTCAATGGGGAAAAAGTAGAAGAAACCTCAGGAAAGCAACAGAGGAGGCATCCTTCTTCTAGGACAGACAGACATGCAGTAGATGTTGTGTATACAGATAAGACCAAGAAAGCAAACTTACGTAAATACAGTGTGGAGAAATACAATGACAAAACTGTAATAGATTTATAACATATTACATTAAAAGAGTCTGCACACACACAAAAAAGACTCCAGATATTTTCTGATGTAATGAACACGTGACACAAGTGTTTTCGCAGGATGAGTAGTACGCCACACAACAAGTATGAACTCATCACTTCCCAAACCTCTCGTCTGTTAAATAAAGCCTCTATTAAACATTGTCTCTTTGTGTGTTTTTACAGTGTAAGCTGGAGTTCCAGACCTGCCTGTCTGGGAAGACGATCTCAGTGAAATGTGATGGGCTGTGTCCCTGTTTGTCTGGTCAGGAGTTCAGTAGACCGCCGCACAAGACTGAGAAGCCTGGTGAGTTTCCAACCCCCCCAACCCCGCCAATCAAACCTCTTTTCCTCCTATTTTAGACTGTATGAATGGGTAGATTATATAAAGAATGATGGAGCGATATGTGTGCTGACAGAGGGAAGGTTATTTGGATTTCAGCCATTCAGACGCCTTCAGAAACAAACCTTTATGACTCTACACCAAACACATCAAAACAAATATTCCTGTCAGCTCTTCCCTTACTCATGTTATTTTCTTCCCCTCATATCCAATCCCAGAAGCCCCTCACCCACACCTCCAATCCCAGCTACAGACAGGAAGCAGTGATGGAGTGAGTGTGTGTGTCTTATTGTTTGTCATAAAAAAATGATTTCAGCAGATGGATGTAGAGATTCTGGAGGAGAAATGCGATCTAAAGGTTAACAGCACAAAAAAGGATGGATTGTTCTCATTAAAGACTTCCTTCTTTTCTCAGGTGGGGGAGTAATGGGATGTCTTTTAGTTGAGTATTTGCACATGCTTATATAACCCCCCCTCCCGCCCTCACAGGTCTTTTCCAATCATTCTCTGATTATGAAGTATTTATAAGGCACATTTAATAAAAAAGGAAAGTGTATGCTAATTAATGATCTAATTCTCTCTTCATTAGTTTAAGGCTGAATGATGAAGGGAACATAGAGTGATGCTGTAACAGAGAAGTATTTTACTAACTTGACTGCTGCCTAATTAATTCCCCTCCATCCAATTATGCATTTGCTGGTTTGCTGAGAGTTTGGCTCTGAGAGTGAACAGAGCAGATGAGCTTATGTGAAGAAAATCTACTTCCAGATCTTGGACAGTGTCAACATGCAGCACTATGTTTATTCTCCATGTCTGACTCTCTGTTGATTCGGTCTCTTTCTGTACGTTTTCTGTAAATTTAGTTTTCCCTCGTGTTCCTAGTTCTGAGTGCATTCTATCTTCTTCTCGTGAACATCACTGTACTTTTCAGCACAGCCAGTCCTCCAACCATCAGCGAGATAGGGAGCTAGTAGATAACAGGTCCGAGCATTTCTAAGGGATGTGTGAAGTGTGTGTATGTGTGTGTGTGTGTTTATCATCTCCGATAGAATCTCTCATTAGATCAGCACCGCAAAATGGTAAACAGATGGAGATGGCAGTAGGTGAGGAAAACACTGCAAATGTGTCAGATTGTGTTCCTATGGTAACAGTCAAAAGATTGCAGCAGTTTGGTTTGTATGATCACTCCTCTCTGTTTACTGATACCCAAAAGGTTCAGACTGGGTTTGAACATTCATACCAGACTGGCAAATATTTCACAACCTGTATCTATAACTATATATCCTGATTAGATTAAAGCAATACATTTTGGTTGTATTGCACATTGAAGTTGTATTAACTGGTACAAAAGTCCGTTGGGAATACTGGTAAATACACATTTATCACAGGGAAAGTAGAGGGGGAAAGATTTTAACAACAATAAAACACATAGAGTTTGCATGTTCAGGCACACTTAATATATTCGTTAAAATGGGTATATGTGTGTGGAAGCTGTATTTAGACATAGAGGACAGATGAGGTAGGTGTCACGGTGAGTTGACATCAGGAGAAATAAGATGGACAGGCAGAACTAAGCTAATTAAAATGGCAGGGCTGATCTGTTTAAATCAAGCAAAAGTAATCAAGTTCTTGTCAGTCATTCATACATAGCGTGCTGTCATACAGTATTGTCATACCCTAGCATCATGTCTTTGCTGAGGCCATTGCACTTTTATAATTTCATCATACTATAAAATATTATCTGTACTACTGATACAGTACATCTACTTAATAGGGTCAGTTCATTAATGATTAAACACATCTATAGCAGTGCTAAAACAGTCACGAAAGTAACATTACAGCTCAAGATAATTCATTAATGAAAGCATAAGAAGATAAAAGCATGAATTACTTCTTCCATTTCATTACAGGTTAACAATGAATCATTACAGATTAACACTGAATCACTACAGGTTAACACTGAATCATTCAAGGCAAAAATATGCTGCACTCTCTCTAATCAGAGCAGAGCTTTAGTGTGATTAAAACCTCAACAGAGCTGATATGAGACTTTTTATGCACTGGAAGAAGTTATCTTTTATTATGAGGCATGATTTGTTTGTTAAAACTGAGAAAAATGTAAAAAAAAAAATCAACAAGTATTTAAAATATGCAGCTTGACATTAGAGGATAACTGTACCAGGCTGTGGGTAAAACTAAGAGCTATAACAAATACAGTAAATTAACTCTAATTTGTTCAGCTTAGAAACCATTCGCCTTTCAATGCAGACAGTGATTAACATTATTTGAATAGCAGAGATAATTTGGTTTTAGTGACATGTAAATCTGTGTATCTTCATATAACAGTGAAAAAGTCTCTTTAGTTATTCTGAATGAATTTAAGAATCTCTAATGGAAACTACATGATAATCATACAGTAGCTTAAACCATGCTGATGAGATATTACAGGCTATTGCTTGTAAGGTAGAAAAACAGTTTCTTTCCATCTTCTACTGCTTTCTCACTCCCTTGATTTTGTGCTGCTCCATACTGTTTATTTGGAGTTCCAGGTGAATACTAGATAAGCGTGGAAGACTTCAAATATCATACTTTTTTGAGTACCTGAGCTTGAACCATGCTAATAACCTTTTTTTTTCCTCCACTGAGTTTTAGTGGTTATTTGTCAGCCCCCACCTCTCACATCTTTCCCTTCACTCTCCTATCACTATCTGATGCTCATTTATTTTCTTTCTCGAGCCTCCACAATCCATCATTTTCTCAAAGTGTCGGTCAAGGTGAAGTTCCAACTCCACTTTTTGTCTTTCTCACATTTTTCTGCCCTTTGATTCATTGCAGAAAAGACCATGACATACAGTAGATACCTCTTTGAATATTACAAATAGAGCTTGAACAAATCGATGACTATTTGGCACAAATGTATACAAACTCTTCTGCAAAGGCAAAGGGTAGAAACTGTCAGGAGCTGAGAGAAATGAGAAGAAATTTCAAAGACAAGTCCATAATTACAGGTTTATGGGATATCTTAATTGCTAGATTTTCTTTAATCTTTTTTTTTAATGACAACTTAATATGTTTCCTAATGAACACATAAACCTGATTTTCTCTGAGAATCTACTGTTGCCTTTTTACCCATTTGTCAGAAGAGGTTAACATGTTGACACAGAGGCTCTGACATTCACTTTAATCTGTCATCCGCCCCCGAGGCAGCACTGCTGTGACACTGAGCATCATCACTGTCTCATATAAAACAATGATTCAAGCTGGTACAGTGTGTTATTGCTGGTGACCGTGTCATTGCTGTTTATGGTTGCTTTATATGTGTATATATAGACACATATATATGTATATAGACATATACAATAGTAGTTTGTTTTCTTTGACTTATTGTTGAAAAAATAAATGGACAAAACAAACTGTGCTGGCTGAACTGGTGAAATTCTCTCTTTAAATTCAATTTTTCTTGGCAAGTCAGTCTCAGACCCCCACAGAGAGCACACAGGAGGACAGATAATGTTTTGTGCTGCTCTCCTCTGCTCTCACACCTCCTATCCTCTCCTAACACATGCCAGCTGCTTAGGGATTATTTCCTGAGTGATTTCCTGATGAGTGCCTTTACAGTATTTGTAGCTTGTTGTATTGAGACTGTCCTCACCAGACAAAATGCTTTAAATAACCTATGCTTATGTGATCTCGTGAGGCTGGGATGTTATTATAGCACTGCAAAACAGTCTGTGGTAGATGTGTTTTTAACAATGACCACAATCATTACCTAATCATAAACTAGTAGAGTTTTACATGGTTGAATAAACCAGTCCTTAAAGCAGCTATAATTGGTAGTTTTTATAAATAAAATGTAACAAGTGACAATGTTAGAGGTGTCACTCGTAGTGCTGACAGTCAGAGAATTATCACCTAGCTCTGCAGCTCCTCTCAGCATAACAGTTTTACAGGCTTTATAGCACGTTTTAGCTTATTGTTTAGCTTCTGCAACTCACCCTTCTCATAGTGTCTTTTTTTACTGCAGGCAGCAGGCCACTGTTTTCAGAGAAACATTTTTAAAAAACCCATAGAGCTAAAGGAGAATCAATGTTGTAAATTTGAAAATAATATGATACAACCAACAGTTTCCTATCAAGTTTGCCACATTAACATAAAAAGTTGGTTTATTTCAGTGCTGTGTTCATAATTTGTAGCCAAAAAACTGTTAATGTAGGTATAAAATATCTACACAGCATACACACAAGTATTTTGCCTAATTAGACCTCTCAGGACTAACATTCATACTGTCTTGATTGACATCTCCTGCATAGACATGGATCTTGATGAGCTTGTAATTCCCATCATAGCGGAGGTCCAATTAATCAGAATAAATGAAAACACCCGTGTAAGTAGGCAGAGCCTTCAGAGAGGTGGTAGATCTGAACATATTCATTATTATAATTTTATTCATTTAAATATCACTGACAAATGATGCAATCCTTCTTCACTCTCTGACTGTAAATGGCACCAAACCTGCTGACTTAGCATCCTTTGTTTTTTTGTTTGTTTGGTGTTTTTTGGCAGTGTGAAGTGAGGGAGTTATTTATTTATGCATTCATGTATTCATTTATTTATTTATTCCCTCATTTCTTCTTTTTTTAATTTAATTGTCTTATTTATTGACTTTTCTTACTTATCTACCTGAGTAGTTTTATTCCCCAAAACCAAATTAGAGCTCTGCATGATTGAACTATCTCACACCAGGACCAGGTGACTGAAGGGGCTCGGTGGCTCTGACTGATTTGGATATCTTGGTGTCTGAGGGCCTATTCCCAGTTTAATCAGACTTCAAATAGAGAGATGCTCCTCAGACCCCTTCTGTATGATTCGGGGGCTGTTGTAGGTGGTATCTGACCTGCAACAGGCCAGAAACCTCCTACGAGTCTGGGAGCAACCCTAAAGCAGGAGAGAGCAATGAGAACAAGGAAGGGTGAGGAGGAGAGAAAGGGGAATACAGACTGACAAGCAAACAGAAAAAAGAAGTGGCTGGGTAGGAGTGGAGGAGGTGTGTGTGTGTGGGGTTAGTCTGTCCTGTCTCATTCTGGTTTCACCCTGGCACCTCTTTATCCCTGGGACCCAACCAAAGATCCTCTCAACAGCACTGCAACTTTAAATTTTTTCCCACATCTTTCTTTTTCTTTCTTTTCTCTGATGTCTGTAGCTCTAAATACAGGGAAAAAGGAAGTGCTTATCCAATTTTGTCAGGTTCTGAGGGCTGTCTGTTGTTGTTGTTTTTGATTTACTGTTTGAGGTATTATCTGGTCTCTAATCACCTCTTACTGAGCTTAGTCTTCTTGTGCACCTGAACAGAAACCTCATTTAAAACTGCACCGTAAGTCCGACCCCCAACAGCAAATAACTCAATTGAAGAAACAAAAACTTGAGTTGTGTTTAGTTTTAAACTATTCTCACCCTTATACTGTTAAAACTTGAACTGCTTGTCCTTCTTGCTCTTTCTTTGTATCTGTCTCACCCTCACTGTCTCTGGCGTTTCACAGAGACTGTGTATTACTGATCATTATCTGGGCTAACCTTAAGTCACTGCCAATCGGATTGTTCTGGAGAGCTGATAGCTTTGGAAAAAGAAAATCAAACATACCCTTGTATCTTTTTAATGAATCTGACCTTCTATCTTACTCATGTCTCCTATCTGACTCTCTCGGTTCATTTCTTTCTCCTTCTGTTACCTTGTTAGGAAGTGTCACCTCACTCCACCGCCTCCATCGTTTTCATCTGCCTTTCATCTTGATCTGATCTAACCATAGACTCTAAGATAGTTGTAGCAAGGTGTGACATCACCCATTGGTTTGTATTGAAGCCAGTTTGAAACCAAGAGTTGCACCATCTTTCATGGTCTGGAAACACGCCTCGCTACCTTGGAACAAAGCTAGCACTAACTTACTAGGAACACAGAGTGGTGCAGACTTTACAACAACTAATATGGCAGGTATCATTATCAAGTAACATTAAAATTACCCAAATATTGCAGCAATATTCTGACCCAGTGCAAGTCAGAGTGACCTGTCAACCACAGCTGTCAATCAACACCCATATAGCAGACATCAAAGCTACGCTTCCTCTTAATACCTTATTAACATAGCAATAATTTCCTAAATGACCACCAGCACACTTATTAGAGGCCCAGAATTCAGAGACTGAGATCATAATGACTCGTTGGAAAAATTCATTGACATCAGAGAAGTTGACACTGATTATTTATAAATGAAAAAGGAGACCTGGAGAAATTCTAAGGCTGATGACTCCTCACTCCTGTCTCATCACCTAAACCAGCTTGGAGGGGCTGCATGCCATATTTGGGGAAGATATACTGTATAGTCACCTCCTAATGGCAGCCTCGATATGCGGTGATGGTTTAAGATTGTTGCATATTTGTGCCAAAGTGAAAGGGAACAAAAATATGCTGTATGTTTTTTGGCTATAGTAGTACTAGAGGAAAAATGTCAATTAAAATGACAGTTGTGACAGGCATTAAAAAGAAAGAATGATAGGTTGACATGATGTTGGGTGTTTGATGAAGTATTTGAAGACTTAACATCTCACTAAACAAATGGTTTTCATTACATAATAATAATAATAATGGTAATATAAAAAAAGAAACATATGTGGCCTTTATGTAAAATACATCGCTGTTATTTTTATCATAATAGAACATTAGGCATCACAACTGTAAAAAATTACAAAAACATATTTGGCTTAATTTTTGTCGTGTTTCTTTCTTTGCTTTTGAACAAAAATCACAATCCTCCCCATCTTTTATATGCTTTGTGCTTTAGAAGCCTCAGTGTAACAACGTGGGAAGCAACACACAAAACCTGGCTTCCATTGTCAAAGTCCTGTGTTTTCTGTGCCCAAATATTCACCCTAATCTCCACAGTTTTATAGGGAATGGATCCTTACAGTGGCCCTGAAGGACAAAACACATACAAAAGTAAAAGCACAAAAAGTTAAGTAAATGTGCTCCAAATCCAAAACCAAAAATGCTATAAAATGTAAAATGTTTTAGTGAAAATACAAACATTTAGAAAAACAGTGATTCAAAGCAACAAATAAAGTTTCTTGAAAATGTAAATATAGATACAAACACGCCCTATAGGAGAGAGGGTTGTATTGTGAATCAGAAGTGGTTCAGTTTCAGTACAGTATCCTGAAGTGATTCGTTTGGTCTCTGTTATATTTAATCTGTTAGTTAATAGAAGTTCATCCTTCACACACACACACACACACACACACACACACACACACACACACACACACACAAAATGAGAATAAAAAAATACAGGGTGGTGTTTGTAAGTTTTTGTGCTGTTTTCTTCTTCGTCAACAGGTGTAGCAAACTAAAAGGTATCACTCCATCATTGTGTGCTGGCTTGCAGTTTGGCTTTAGTTTTCTAGCTGGTAGTTGGTGTTTTAAGTTTGTGTCTGTTTGTGAAAGACAGGTGGATTGTGGGATTGTTTGTTTTTTCGCTGCCAGTTTCTACTGATCTGCTGATAAATTCACAGACATGAAAAGCAGCAGAATCGAGGAAATACAGGGTAAGAGGGAAGGAGGGAGAAAGGAAGAAAGATAAGAAGGTAATTCCCAGTCATTATTCAGTGCCTGAAATGTGACCCGCAGTTCTGATCGATAGCTTCTCGTGTGTGAAAGCAGCCGCTGTTTCTGACTGGCTGTCTACCAGCACTTCATCTTGGGAGAAGTTCACAGTCAAATAATCGGTGATGGGTTGGAAGCAGAGCCGATAGCATCAACCAGGGCAACTCTCACATCGTATCTGTGAGGCTGTGCACATGGACATTTCCACTGGAACAATTAGAAAGTAGCTGTCAAACAAAGGATTTTGGCTTTTTCCAATTGATCTTGAGATCTAAAACCTCGACCTCAAAGCTCTTAGCTGTCCTGGCTGCTGCAAATCTTACAGAACCTCCATTCTCATTGTAAAAACTCACTCAGATTAGAATCACTAATTCTAAACTCAAAACAAGAGACTCTCCAGTTCTTCATGGCTGATAAGGTCCAAATAAGTTTCCTCAGCTGCAATTTTTGTTTTTCCTGTGAGTCATGAGCAGTTACAGGTGGCTTACATGATGAGCGGGTGGGTATTTACACATGATTTTTCAGGGACACAAACTATGACCACATAATGATGGAAAATAATTCCTGTTACTTGGCGGACATAGTCTGTTTTACAATATCACACATGAATAAACACATGGCCCTGTTGAGAATATGTTGCATTATTAAGCCCTGAAAAATAGCTATAAATTGGAACATGATCAAATTAATTTGGAGCATTGCAAAATGAACATCTGCTATACCAAGCATACCATGAGATACGGCCTCAAAAAGTGAATTAATAATGATGAAAAACACATTTTGTCAAATGAATAATGACGAAGGCTCCGCATAATCAGCCAGACAAATAATGCATTTAGTGCAGTGGCTCCCAATGCTTTTGCCACAGAGTCTGACATCTTAAAATAAAGCAATGTTTATACCTAAGAGGGATTTGAATACATACATAGGTCAAACTATTCAGCATCACAAAGAAAAACAAGCTTTCCTCCTTTCATATCTTGTGAATCATCTCATGACTCCTGTGATTTTGTTACCCTTGAGGAGTCATGAATCACAGCCTGGAAATGTTGCAGTAACACCTTAGACATACAGTACATATGGCACACTGATTTATTTCGATCCAAAACAATGATAACTGTTTAAAATCTAAATCTAAACTCTGGGGTCCAGTTCTGAGGTGGGTCAATATATTGCCTGAGTCCAATTGTGAAGCGATGATGAGACATTTCATCAGGCACTACTGACAGGTCCTACTGACAGCAGCCACATCACTTATTGGTCTCCACAACAAATACAGTTCTGTCTAAACAGTGCAACCTTTGTAACCACATGAGGAAAACACTTTGATGTTGAGTCCGTCTTTAAGCCTGCCTGATCCTGCTGCCCTGCTGTGGCTTGGAAATAGAGAGCATAGGGGAGTGGGGAGTTGGGAGGGGTTACAGGCCATTTTATTTTGTTGTGATGTATCGCCTTTAGTCCTTCTGTTTTCAGCTTGTAGCAGAAGCAGTAATGTCGGGTCTGTCCGAAACAATTTAGGTCACACAGAGAGAAAGAGATAAGACAGGTCCATCGAGACTCATTTGGGGCCGTGGTGCAAAGTCCAAGAGACTTGAGTGGAAGAGATGGAGAGAGAGTCAGAGATAGTCAAAGCAGCAGTCAAAAGAAGAAAAAGTGAAAGGAGGAGGAAAGGGAAAGAGAGAGTGGATATCAAAGAGAAAAACAGAAACACTTAAATCTTTGGAGTCTATAGTGGGATGTGCGAGGAGAGAGATGGGGAATGAAACACTCAAAGCAATTTAGGTGAGAGAAAAGAAATAGAAAGAACTGGGCATATCAAAGTGGTCTTCTAAGTCGAGAGAAACTGAGTTAGGTACAGCCAGGTGTGATAAGTGGCTTCTGTTGAATCTCAGAAAATTGACAGAGTGGGAGGGGAGAGAGATTGGAAATTAACAGGCAATAGAGGGAAATGAGCAAGAAGTCCTCAAAGGCAACAAAAGAATCACAGAGGCGGGGAGTGTTTTAAATGGAAATGAGTGGGACCACAATAGAAGACAATGAAGGAGAAATTTGAAGAGGGGATGAAGAACGGCTCATATAACTGAAGGGAAGGATAAAGTTTTCTCTGAGGGTTGTGTTCAGATAATAACAACAAGCTACAGACTCCACTTCTGCCCCCAAAAGACTTTTATTCAGGAGGTGAAGACATATAATGTTTAGCTGTTGGTATTTTGCACTTTCTTTCTCTGCTCTAGACCGTGAAAATGAAGAGCACTCTGAAATGTTATCTGTCTGGTCCTGAAGGGTTATATTACCCAGGCATTCGCACACACACACACACACACACACACACACATACACACTGACCACCTTGGGACTCCAGAGGTAATCTCACATGGATTGCCAGCCAGATAAATGTTATTTTTCCTCATCTCAGCTTCCATCTGTTACCTGGAGGCATCTACTGTTTTATAGCATCTGCAATAATGACACAATTGCAAACTATAACTATAAAACACTCTGAGTATGCCTGTGTTTGCATGATATTGCATAATTGTTCAATAATAGGATGGAGTAGGATGACTTGACAAAAACTGAAAGCTCTCTAATAAAGAGACATGGCAACATCTCTAGGCCCTGTGTGAAAATACCTGTGTAAAAAATCGCTCTAGCTCTTTCATGTTCTTGTTTGTGATGTGCTTGTGTTGGTGTGTTGGTGTGTTGGTGTGTTGGCGCGCACCCACCTTTCTTGATGTCATGCTGCAGACGACTTTATCCACTGACAGCAGTGTGTGATCCAGGTCTTCACACAGTGACCAATCTGCCCTGTTCTCTCTATTAGAGTAAATACCTCTGGTGACTGTGTGTGTGTGTGTATGTGTGTATGAAAGAGACTCTGGATGAGATGATTTTTCTCATTTCCTGATGTATGATTTGTTTTACTTTCTACTTTTTTATTTCTGGTGAAATGTCCAAGAATTTGAAATTATTCCGTCAACAGAATCCTTGTGATTTGTATTCATACGTGACTCTTTGAAAGCTCGAAAATGATGCATGTTTCACAGTGAACCATCTAATTTCTGAAAACAGGAGAGCCGCAGGAATGTTAACAACCTCCTTCTGCATTTTCTATCTTCCACGATAAAGCCGGAGCGTTAGGATTGGCAGGCTCAGTATTAGGTGGAGAATGGCTCTCGTCCTTCAGGCACGTTATCAAGCTCTCAAAAGAAAACAGAATGGGGGAAAAAATATGCCAATCACACGCAGTGCAGAGAGAGAAAGTGAGACAGAGATTGACAGACAGCGACGCAGAGGGAGACAGCAGAGGCAGAGGTCTGCTTGAATTGCTGGCAGACCCTGTCAGTCCCACAGGGCTGAAGCAGCCGGGGATTTGTAAAGCGGCGACAAAGCCTTGGTTGTACTTTTAATTAGGGATAGCCTAAAAATATAATGTTTAGTTTGTGCTCCCTTTGGAAAGTTATCATGGAGAATAACATCAATGTGTTTGGCAGTGTTGGATCAGCTTTCTATTTGGCTGTGCAAAGTAGTGTGATCATGCATAGAAACATGAGCACACACACACACACACACACACACACACACACACACAGTTGGACCGTGGCTAAAACGCAACACTCAAGTAGTCTCTCTCTGCAAGACATGGCTTTATTTTCCACTTGAGGTCCAGATGACATTAGGGATTTCAAATACACTGTTGTCCACTTGTTGTTGTTTTTGTTACGTGATTGGGACCTTTTCCAGTATACACACCAACCTTGCTAGGAACAGTAGTCCTTTTGGGGACCACAGCATAGCCCTAATTAGTCATTTCTGAGGTCCTGGTTAAGGTTAGGGTTAGGCTTTTCACAATAAATGTAATCTTGTCTGTGTGTGTTTGTGTCAGATGGGGTTCCTATGGTAACTGTCAAGAGATAGCAGTGGTTCAGTATGTGTTATCACACAACAGTGTTTACTCAAGGAGAAGAGTTGGATGAGAAAAAAGAAAAGAAAGAACACATAGAGGAAAAGTACACAGTAAAGTTTGATAACGAGCAAGAAAATAATTGTTTTATTTATTTTTTCCTCTGATGACAGCTGCAGATTAATAGATCATTATTGTGTGTGTGTGTGTGTGTGTGTGTGTTTGTGTGTGTGTGCGTGTGCGCATGCAGCCTGCACAGACGCAGAGCTTCACAGTCTGGCTGCCAGACTGAAGGATTGGTTCGGAGTGCTGCACCTCGACGCCAACAGAGACCTCATATCCTCTGACAGCTTTGATTCCACCACTGGACGTGAGTACATCCCCCCACAGAAAGTGTCCGTGTGTGTGCATGTGCCTGTGTGCACGCAGCCCTTCTCTGTTGAACAGCTACGCTTCTCAATCCTCATGAGAGCTGGTAGTGATGTTGACAGCGACCCTGCTCTGTTGTCTGCAATGTCAACATGTCTCAACACATCTCAACTCAGACACCATGCACTCACACACACTCAAATCTCAGTGTGCTGCTTCAAAAACATAAAAATCTAAGTGACCTGGGCATGTCCAGCGGTTTCAAAAGTTCTCACTTCAATATATATATTTTTTTTGCCTCTGTCTGCTTTGTCTCTAGATTTTGACACTAGCATCTTGCCCATCTGTAAGGACTCTCTGGGCTGGATGTTCAACAAGCTAGACATGAACTTTGACCTCTTGCTGGATCAATCGGAGCTGAGCGCCGTTTACCTGGACAAGTATGAGCTGTGCATGAAGCCCCTTTTTAATTCCTGTGACTCCTTCAAAGACGGCAAGCTGTCAAACAATGAGTGGTGTTACTGCTTCCAAAAGCCTGAGGGTGAGTAAGAGAAAGGAGAAATGGAGACTTAAAAACACTTATTGCTGGAAATAGAAGCGGGGAAATTTTAGGAGGGGCAGAGGTAGGGAAGTACAATATAAGTGGTACATAAGGTT
Organism: Scomber japonicus; assembly: GCF_027409825.1. Lineage (NCBI taxonomy): Eukaryota > Metazoa > Chordata > Actinopteri > Scombriformes > Scombridae > Scomber > Scomber japonicus. The sequence goes on along the minus strand of NC_070585.1, from coordinate 15,806,900 downwards.
TATTTAACCATACTGTAATTATTTCAGAACAGTCAATTCCCATGCAATAATTATATGAAACAAGAAAGGTAACAAAATGTTCACTCAACTATTTGAAGGTTGTAAAGTAAGTTTTTTTTTTTTAGTTTTCTCCAGCCTAGATTTCATTTTGTAGTTCTAGCCTTCTTTCGTATTTGTTATGATGGCATCTTACTACCTAATTTAATGCTGAGACTTTGGAGCATGGCGATAACTCTGGAGCAGGACAGCAGGAAGATAAGCAGTAAAAATATCAGATTGGGTTATAAATAAGCCAGTTCTACCAAACTGAAATGTTTGGTAGAAGAAAAATGTTAAAACTATAACGTCACATTTTTGTTGTAAAAAGGTTTTGTTGATGACTTACTGGTCCACTGTTGAGCTACTCTGTGCTTACAATACACCATTTTCTATGTATTCAGTGGTAAAGACAATATGGTAAAAAGAGATGTTTGTTTATAGCCTGTTTAAGCATGTGAGCTCTGTGCTCAGTGTTTATACCTATTGGGCCCTTGTGTAATATATATCACCATAATTCCAGATGTTGCCAACTACATTGGTGTGATCAACATTTTTGCACAACCAATAGTATGTATGTCAAACAGAATAATACCCAGATTGTAAAACATCACATTTTACTGTAAAGGTGATAGTTTGATTTGGGAAATCAGTTATGCAGTTATGTTCAGGTATGTACAATATGCACTGATTAGGCTAAAACGAGAAACATTAAGACTGTGGTCCTTTGAGAGGGTGATGGATTGGAGAGGGCAAAGAACAAATTCAGGCAAAGACAAATAAATTGTATACAATTTATATGTGAGGACAGTGACTATTTAGGAGGATGGATAAAGGAATGTAAAGAGAGGATGACCAATATAAGAAATCTTCAAGATGTTAGACAAGGGTGAGAGTAACTACAGTCAATAAGACTGGGGGAATAATAAGAAGGGGAAGAGCTATTTCAGTTAAATTAGCTCTTTTAATGAAACTATTGTGTTTTTTCTCTGCTTGCAGGATTGCCGTGCCAAACTGAGAAAAGCAGGATCCAGAATCAGAGTCGAAGGAAGAGCCTCATAGGTCAGTTTGGTTGACTGATAGCTGACAGTAACTTATTACTGTCTAAGCACACAGCATGCTCACCTTAAACTCTATCACACATACACTGAAATTAATATGTGTATTTCTGGTTCATATTTAAAGGGTTTCAGGTAGAGCTGCTGCAGTATTGATTTTTTTCCTTTTTTTACCACACAAATTAGCAATTGTTTCCTAAATACTGTATTGGCCTGAATCTAAGGTGACCCTGATCATAAGATAACCCCTCCTGCCTCCCCCTTTCCAACACAGTTTTTGGAAAAATACTTTTTGAATACAACTTACATCATAGTTAAATGTCTATCTTTACTCCAGTGTTGTCATTAAGAGGCTGACTTTGCAGCAGTTATATTTGTTGGCATTCAGCGGTCAATGTCATTCTTTATGTCAAGCCTGAGAGAATAACTAATGTCCCTTCACTTGAGCTGCTCACTCAGTGGTGAGGAGGGGATCAACTTGACTCTGCAGTGGGTTTGATGTGATTGCATTGCCATGGCAGCTCTAGTTTCAGGCCGGTAAAAGGAAACAAACATACGGGACACACAGTACAAAGCACATCCTGACATTATGTACATGTCATCCATCCCCATTGGGCAGATCGTTCAGTGTTTCTGCTCACAACAAAACAGCTTGAAAAATGATCTTAGACTGGGTCAAATGAAGGTGAAAGAGAAAAGATGTGTGTGTGTGTTTTTGTGCATGTGTGCGTGTCTTATTGAGAGTGACTGCTTCCCCTTAAGCTGAATATATGGTTGTTGTCCTGCAACCTTCACAGCAGTAAGTGATTGTTGATCTCCCGCTGTGAATACACAAGAACTTTGGTCACAACACCAGGATACCTAACCTGCTGAGGACAGATCAGACTCTTCCCTCTAGTTTTGTCATTTCAATATCCTCAGTGCTTTTCCTCTTTTTTTCTTACTTCCTTCTCTCCTTTGTTCTTAGCCTCTTCTGTCCTTCTCCATTCATTCAGCTTTTTTTTTCTTCTCATCTCCATCTCTAGGTTCCTATATTCCTCGCTGTACTGAGGAGGGTTACTTCAAACCAACCCAGTGTCACGGCAGCACTGGTCAGTGTTGGTGTGTGGACAAATATGGCAATGAGATCGCCGGTTCCAGAAAACAAGGCAACCCCAACTGCGGTAAGACCAACACACACAAACAGTAGACTAACACATACACATGCCCACATTGATGTTCACTATACAAGGGTTCTGGTTGTGTTGTGTTTGCCCATATTAGCTCCAATTTGTCTTGCTGTCTTTCAGAGTTAGCACTTTGATCCAGGTGGACTACTGCTGTCTGTCTTTTCTCCTCTTTTGTAATCTGGTGTTGCTGCAGACGAGGAGACTGCAGAGTTCCTTTTTAAAATATATGATAATGAAAAACAGAGAGCACCACAGTCACAACTCTGTTCTATTTCTTTTTTCATGTCTCCATGTCTCTCTTTATCTTTGCCTGTATCTACGCATCAGTGATCATTTAGGAAATAGATAACATTAGGCATGCCCCTGGATCCAGTCATATGTCTGATTCTATCTGCCTCTGATACTCTGCTCACAGAGCTTTGCTAAAACACCAGCATCTTGCAAGTCAAGTAGGGAAATTTGTCACGCTTGTCAGGAGAGAGCGATGTCAAAAGATTTGTTATGAATATGAATTTCTGGTGGTGACTTAGTTGCACCTTTTGGACAAACTGCAGATGGACGCTGACTCCAAAAAGAGGCATTTAGACAAAGAATATACTGTATAGTGTATAGTGTAATATACAAAGTGCTCTGATATGTTGACGTCAGAGTATACAAGACAGCAGTAGAAATTCAGAGGGAATGGTCAAAAAGCCAGTGCAAGTACTTTGCTGCAAATCAATGGCCATGGGATTTCATTGTGAGGGGAAAAAGAACAATAATTGGCAAGAAAGAATACAGGCAGATGTACTGATTACCAATCAAACAGCCAACTCACAGTCACAGATTATGGCTCACTGGAATGCCAGTCTAGTCCAAAGCCAGTAATTACATCTTCCAATATTGATGAGGTGTCTCTCAAGTCACCCCACACACACACACACACACACACACACTCTCTCACACACAATAACACATTGACAGCAGCAGTCCTTTGTCTCTGGTCTAACAAGCTAATCTACCTCTGGCTGAGTGGCCTCAGGCTGAAGCTACCTGGAGTGCTCCAATACCGCTCAGCATAGAACAAGCAGGTAGCAATGCAGCAGCTCTTCGTTCAGTATTCTAAACACAAGTACACTAAGCTGATTTTAACACTGTAAATGCCATTCAGCCAAAGTGCACTTGTACCTAGATGTAAATAGCCTGTTTTGAACTAAGCACAGGATTTTAAGATCCCAGCTTTGTAAAATGCTGAAGGCATCAGCCGTGATAATGAGTCCTATTTGGACTGTAGATACACATGATTCAACATTAATGAAAAAAGCATTTGTTCATCACCAAATCGTTTGCAAGTGTAATTTGCCATCACCATCAGAAACCACTGAGTCAGCTAGTTAAGCAACCCCTTGACAGTGTTTATTGTTATCGCTTGCAATGGTCGTCTCTGACTCAGCACTCGAGAGAAAAGATCATTTCCAGCTTTTTTGCTGAGTGTACTATTTTACATATTGGTTATTAAAAGATCCCCCTCAAATGTGCTCTTCATGTAAGTGATAGGGGCCAAAAACCACAGTGTGATCACATAGTCATTTTGTGCAAAAATGCATTTAAAAGTTTATCTGAAGTTCTTCTTCTGAGTTAGTCATATCAAGTGGATATCTGCCACATTTACAGTCTTTTTATCGTACAATTCCCTCTTTGTGTTTCCTCAGATAGTGTCTCTCTGCTGAGCTGTGGTGGAAGTATAGTCACAAAAAGAGGGACTTTGGCACTAAAATGACTCTAACGTTGAAAGATATCCACTTGATTTGACTCATTTGGAACCTTCATATAAGCTTTAGATAAACTTTTAAATACATGTTTGCACAGAAGGAAGACTATGGAGTTTGGCACTCATCACTTACATTGCAAGTGCATATGAAGGAATCTTCAAATCACTAGTATGAACAGGAGGGATCATTATGACTAGTAAAACATGTTTCATTGTTCATTTGGGCACTTGACTATAGTTGTAAGACAGATGTAAAACATTGTGAACCATCCTTTAAGCTCTGTAAAATATGAATATGACCCACTACTTGGTGTACTACTATTTAAATAAACCATCACACTAGCACGCTCACATATACCAATATGAATTTCTTACATTTGTGCATACACATGAGCTAACACAGCTTCCAACAGCATTGACTACTGAGAGAGGGCACCCACAAGCAAATGAACCTACTTGATATATGGAGAGTAGAACCACACACTACACAGACTCTGTCACACAAGGATCTTTCTGTGTTTCACTACTGGCGGGCGAAGACTGATCTTGCTGAACTGGAAACAGAAGACTGCTCCAACACATCTAAACCTGATGAAGGATGTAATGAAAATGTATTATGTTGTTTGGGTATCTTCCTACAGATGAGGACCAAGAGACATCGGGGGATTTTGGCAGCGGTGGTGCAGTCATTCTTCTCGATGACCAGGAGGAGGAGCCTTCACAGAGTGGGCGGAGCCGGCAGAAGAAGCGACGGGGCCGGATCCACCCCAGAGGAGCCATTGAGGATGACGAGGACGAGGAAGATGATAAGGATGATGAGATCGGCTACGTTTGGTAGCTCCTTTTCATTTTACTCTGCCATCAGCTGACCAGGAAACTCCGTTAACTCAGCACAGATCTGAAGCCATTCCAATGTCTCCTCCAGTTACCTTGGCGGTGGTCCATCTTTTGGCTCCTGAACTTGCTCTCGTAGTCCCTGTCCCTTATTCAAATCTCTCTCTACAGTGAACCTCATCCGACCTCTCCCTTTTCAAGTGTTTTGCTCTTTCCTCAGACAGAAAACAGAGAGCCTATTAGATTTCAACAACAACCGTCAAGCCCCCTAATTAAGCTCAAGCTCAAGCTGTCCACTTTCTGCTTCTACCTTCCCTCAAATCTGCGATCTTTACCTTCCTCTAACATGGACTCACTTGTCTGTTTTCTCTATTATCCCCTCTATCTCCTTCTTTATCTTATCCTGTCTCTCTCCTATCTCTGTATGTCTGTGTCAGAGCCTCTGGCCAGTCTGTGAGCCCAGATACATTAGCTGATGTATTGGATGTAAATATGAATCCTCCAGGAAAGTCAGATTGTGGATTACCTTCGCTGTTCTTCTCAGCAGTTCATTATCATGTTCTGTGTTCTACCGTCGGGCTCCTTCTAGTGTTCAACAATGTTTCCACAAACCGCTACCACACTTCCAGGCTCTGAAATACTCCCCCCCCCCCCCCTCTCTCTCTCTGTTATTTCATGGAAGATTGTAAATTATTTAATCGTTGATCTTGAATGTCCCAGAAAGCCCAGGAAGCAATGAGAATAATGATGTATTGTCGTTGTTGTTGCATGTTCCTCATCGTGTTTCTGTAAAAGAGAGATTTACCTGGCCAGGTCTAGCTCTATGCATTTCAAACAGAAAGTGATGCCTATTTGGCTGCTACAATACTTTGTTGCTATGTTGATACTGTCTAGTGTCTTTTTGGTTCTTCTCCCAATCTCAGGAGGTAGGAAGTTGCATTGGAGAGCGATAGCAGTGTAGAAAAACGAACTGCAAGGCCTACAGTCCAAATCTGCAGCGTCTCAGCCAGCTATTCTTTTATTTAATTGGTCAGTAGGGCTGCCAAGGCTGTTTGACTGTGCATGGACACTAGAGGAAGATGCTGCTCCTGAGCTGGGAGGACACATGAAGTCAGGGGAGCATAGAAGAGGCTCTGTTCTGCCTCCCAACATTGGATATGTTCAGTGATTTAAATTGAAATCTTCACCATGTCAACTAAGTGAACTTTTATTTGTAACTTTGAAACTTTAAGTAAAGTGGCACTTTGGGTGTCTTTTGAAACTTAACAGGTCTGTGTCTATGTGTCTGTTCTCCCGGTGTTCCATTTTCAGCCTCACGTATTTCATGTAATTTAACCAAATCAGGATGAAATAAAAACACATCTGTTTCCTCACTGTGAAACCACACACATTGTTATGACTTTCTCATGGTTTTATTTTTCTTGAAGCTCTGATTTCTCTGTAGAAGAACAATCCACCAGCAGCATCTCCTGTTAGAGACGGTAGCAGCAGTAAATGCTCTTATTGCTTGCCTTTGAGAGAGAAGAATTACAAAAGCAGCAGTGCCCAAAAGAACATAAAAGCTTAATGAGTGTTTTAATAAAAAACACTGGATAATGGCACAACTGACCCCACTGGTTTGAAATAGACCACTCAGCTCTTTGGAAACATGTTGTACCAACAATTGGATGTTAGAAAGGACAACCGAATCTTCTGGCTTGAAACAGTACAGTACATTCAGCAGGTCACAACACACTCTGTCAGATACAATAGACAATGGACTTAACTATGTGTATCAAATTATGCCAGAAGCTGTGGAGAGTTTATAATCACCCAATTTTGTGATCCTGGCTAGTGCAGCTTTTTTTTTTGTCCCATGGCTATATAACAAAAGCTGTAAAGAAAACGTCTCATTCATTCCTCTGTTTAATCATGTGCACTGTCTGCTGCTTTATTCTGCATTGTTTTTTAGAGTATGCACATTTTTGATCACGTGGCAGTTTATAGCCCCTCCCAACTTCAAACTTCAGCCACCACAAGACACATTTATTACACACCAGCGCTCACTTTCAATCCTTGTCCTCACGCACGCATGCTCACTCTCATTATTGTTTCTATTTCCCTGCTCTCTCTCCCACTCACTCTCCTGGAGTGACTTCCATCTTCATCTCAGTAAGGGAGGTGCGTGGTTGTGTTTTATCCTCAAGGCACTCCGTTCCTCTGTTTCATTTCTCTATTGGTTGCTTTTTTATTATCCACAGATGGCTGGTCTGTCTCATGGATCCTCCCGTCGGCCAGGGTCTCCATGGAGACCAGTGATTGGTCCCATTTTTGGGACAAAGGGTTTTTAGTCTTAGTTTTGTAGAGAACTGCTGCCTGCTTAAAATGATGCTGGTGAGACTTGTTAGACTGAGTCAAAACAGTAAAGCGGGCCAGAAAACCAAATCAATGAACTAAATGACACTAAACTCTCCACAGAACTGTGAGGCACTGCAGAGTTGGGTGATTGTAGGTTTGTCACTATGGGCGGCACTTTTCATATCACATTGAGTCATTTGATCTACCGCCCATTTAGAGATATTGAGTATAGGTGCTTCATCCACTCAAAACAATCTCCTGTTATATAAAGCTTGACTTTTGGCTGCATCTTCTTAATATTTAGAGGTTTAGAGGGCCATAATAATAAGTACAGGCTGCAAATGGACTCCTCATAATTTAGCTTCATCTTGCATACTGGGCCATGTGCCAAGATTGCCATTTTCGTAGGTGATGAGTCCAAGTGGTTCAGAGTGCTGCTGGTTCTTCCAGGTAGCTTCTCATTGTAACACAACGATTTAAATATGCAACCACATGGGAGTGCAATTAACTACTTGACAGAATAGAAATCCAGTAGTGCCCCAGAGCCCAAAGAACAGATTTGAGGATCACTGGTCTAAAACCTGCCAATGTAATTGGCAGAGACATTGTAATAAGTAGGGATCATCTCTCCCTAATCTGTCACAGCCCACCACTTCCACTCACACTCTCTTTCATGCTCTGCTGCCACTATACCAGCCAGCTTGTGGAGCGTCTGAACAGACCCCCCTATATGCCCCCCAGTGGAGTTTTCTTGGATCGTTTGCGTCAATGTGGTAACCAAAAACACTATTCCAATATGCAAATTTAGAAAGAGATCATACAGTTCTTGTTAACACAATGCCAGTGAGGTCCCTCTGATAGCACTAAATTGCAGGGTGTAACCCTGTGCTAAATAAATTAAACAGGAAACAACTCATAAGCGGTTCCAGTGGCTTCACCCCTGGCAACGGTGATAAATTAAATTGAAACTTTCTGATGAGCAGTCAGGTGAGACCAAACCACATTAAAAGGAGTGTCACATTACCCTCACAGCAATAAATGTATTTACCTATTTGGGTTTTATAATTTGTTTTCTTCTTATCTGATTGGTGCTACTGTATATTTGAAAGCCAGCTCCCACCTTGTCCACCAGGAGCACTAACACTATTGTCACTGTGTTTCTCCCTGAAACAAATCCATTATTTTTCATGCAACACAAATGTGACTTGAATTTCTAAATGCGGTGTGTGGCGCCAGTGCCCTCTGGTGGTGTGCTCCTGGACCAGTTCACATTACAGCTGGTTAAATGTGGTTTTTAGGGGGTTCCCTCTTGGCTTAGGTGTTAAAGGTGATGACCACAGATACAAGTCTGACAATGGACCATTTTTGCATGCCATTTCATAAAACAAAACATAAAATGCCTCCAAAAAGTACATTTCTGATGAATAAACCTTAATGGCAACATTTTATTGGCATCGCTATTATAGTACAGAATCATTTTCTTTTGTAAATATATATTTACAGTTGCATAAATGCAGTAGTTAACATAGTCAAAGCATAGAAGTGACAGTTTGCATAAGAAAGGCAGATTCTGACAATAACCACAAAAGAGAACCATTATCAGCACTTTCACATGCTCATTTGTGTCTCATATAGACTGTTTCTCATAAAATCAGAGATTCAGGAGGGAAAGCCTCCTTGTCTTGATTTTGTATAAAAAGCTTTGGGGTATGGCTGTAGATAAAAGGCACTGGATTTCAGTGTTTACATACTGTTTGTTGCTCTCCAGGGCAATTTCATGCTTATTCATTAAAGGCAGATAATAAGCTGATAAGAGCTATGCACTGGCAACAGCGTCACTGTATATTTTTTTATAACTCTGCCTTGGTTAGATGGAGCTCAGAATTGGTTGACATCTCTTCTCACCATCGGTTACTCTGAGCAGCTACCTCCATATCCACGATTCGAGGAAGTCTACCACTAGCACCCCCTTCCAGGTATCCAGGTCTCACAGTGGGTGTATCCGAGAGCCTCCTCTTGCTCTTGTTTAGGTCTGGATTGAAAGATAAATGAGTTATTCATTTTCATTAGAGAGGGCCAGTGCCACCTACCACCCCAACAGATGGAGAAGCAGATCTGAATCCAAGCCAGGACAGACTTTCACCTGAGATTGCCAGTAACATCTTGCGCCTGGCTCCAAAGGTGGAGACACCCACTTCCTTTAGATCTTCATCAGACAGAGTGAGGAATGTCTGGTAGTCAATCTGAATTAGAAAAGACAGCAGTTGCATTGTGATGCTCATTAATAATGCACAACGCTTTTGGCTGAGGGACAAGAGTGTGTTTGTTTGTTTGTTTGGGGGTGAGAGTGTGTGTTCCTAGCTCTGCAGCAAGTTTTCCCATGCAGACAGCTAAACTTAAAAATCGATTTGTTGAATGTCTAAGTGATGATGAAAATGCTATTTCACAAAGTGACAGCTGCATTCAGAAAAAAATTATCCCTCGTAAGCCTCCACTTACCTCCTGCTGTTCAAACACATCAATGTATTTAATCAAGCCCAATTGGTTGAGCAACTCAGGCAAGTCATCTATCATTTGGGGAGAGGGGCTTCGCCGACTGCATGTGGACGTCCTTCTTGATGAGCACACACCCTCAAAGTAGCCTGGGTAGCTCTCCGCTAAGCATTAAAGGTTAAAGTTCACAGGAGAAAAGTTACAGATGGAAGACAAACAATCTTCCATCTGTAAGTCACAAAAAAACACATTGGTAAGACTTACCTGGTTTGTCAATTCTGTTTCTATTCAATGCAAATGCAGGAAAGGAGGAGGTGGATGAGGAGAAAGTGGACGGAGGGGAGGAGGGAGAGGAGGAAGAGGAGGAGGAAGAGGAGGAGATGGGCAAGGATGAAGACGTGGATCCACGTCTGTCCCTCCAGTTCTCTGAGTTGCTCCCATTATACATCTTTCCAGTCTGAGCAGACCATGACTGGAATGAAACAGAGAGAAATAGTAACATTTTAAATAGTGTTTCTCTAACCTGCAGACATTTCACACAACACCAACATCTTGCACCTCTGTCACTATCACTCCTTTTCATGAGGCAAATGGATCCCAGCAATCATAAACTCTGATGTGAAGTTTTTAGTTGACACAATACTCATAGATCCAAAAAATTAATAAGAAAATCAATTAATCATGTCTTTAAACTTGCTCATTTGCCCCTGTTGGCTGACCTGTGATAGAAGCAGTATCTCACTGGAAATTATCAATGCAGAGCACATAGTGAATGTTTCCTCCCAGCTGCCTGGCTCTCTGAAGAAAATTGAACTCGGTGGAGGAATGCCTCTTGCTCTTATTAACCTAAATGAGCCTGTTTCTCCATCACTGGTTCATGTGCAGTCAGAGAGCGGCCGTTCAGGAGGCTTTCATAGAGCTGAGGAGATGAGCTGAAACAGCTCAGGTAAACAGGAGGCCGAGGCAATGGTATCAGGCTCCAGGTAATTGAGCGTACAAATTGGCAGTGCTTACCACACAGTGAGATAAATGCTTCAAACTGTTAGAGGGCAATACCAATAAATGAGGCTGTGTTAGTTTGCTGTGTTGGGGGGTGTTTGTTACTGCAGATTTGGCAGTTAAGAGGACTTTAGCAAGTTCAGCAAAAGTGTGGAAGTGAAACTTGCTTGAGCTACAATCAGCAGTGATATGAACCATGAAATAGATAGAGATTCATTTCATTACAATTAATTATGCATCAAACTTATTTGTACCTGTTGCTGGCTGGTGTTTGTGCTCAGGTAGGGTTTGTAGCTGCGTCGGCTGATGTTGCGGAACTCTTTGACAGCCTCAGCTGGCATGGATTTGGAAAAGCCGAGGCCACTCCAGGTGTCTGTGGGTGTCTGGACCTCAGTGACAACTGGCTTCCTCTGCATGGCTGAAACAACACACATACACACAGACATAAAATGTAATATGTTGCAATGAAACACTTTCCACTCACTCCTGAGGTAAAAATGTGGCTCTTTAGTAGCTAAATGCTAACTTTCTCTATCTATCATTTAGTCCTGGCCAGGTATAGTGTGCAGTGGAGTTTTGGAGCCAAAAGTAACTAGCTGTTGCATCTGAAAACAGAACAGATGAGAGTGGTAAGATTGAACCAAATAGTAAAGTTGTGGGCCATAAAACCAAATGATTAATGAGCAGAATGATGCTGAAAAGCTCTGTAGAGTTAAGACGAACTGCAGAGTCCAGTGATTAATATCTTTTTGTTACTTTGAGCAACAGTTTTCTCATACATGTAGTAATATGATCAATTATTAACATAAAAATATTGGAGCTGCTTTGAAACTTGTAGCTTCAGTCTGTCCATCGTAAAAATGCACTGCAGGTTTTTTCACTTCTCCCGTACTATTCTGAATTGGACAAGCTTGGTCCAGGTGTTAAATAATGGATCACAAACAGTGCCAAAATGTGACAAACTTAATAGATCTCAAACTGAGACAGACACACACAGTCAAATGACAAACAAGTGACCCTGAGCCTCTTTTGGCACAGGAACAGGATCCATGTGTGAATGTGTGATAAAAACTGTAGCAGCACTCCACAAAGAGTGCGATATCAATAGGATTATAACTGGTGGGTTGTCATTTTTGCACCTATGTGTGTGTGTTTGTGTGAGTAAATGTCCCATTCATATACTGGCATATGGGTGTCTTAATGACTGCGAGGCAGATGGTCCATTCAAACTGCTAATTCATAATCCCATAAAGCAACACTGAGGGAATTTAGCACCATTTGGCACAGATCTTCCCAGTATCTCTCATTGTGCATGATGGATGAGGTTGTGATTCCTGTGTTTGAGTGTCTGTGAGTTTGCACACGTGTCTGAACACGTATGTGCTGTCTGCATTGTGTTTTGGCCCTGTGTGGATTAAATGGGAGTACCACTACTACTCTATTATAACTTTGGCACAGTGCCACCCATTAACAGGTTACCTTCATCAGTTGTCTTGGCAGTGGGTAGCACTGGAAATGGGCCCTTCTATCAAATTCCTGCCTCTGCTGAGGATATTAATGTGTTGCCTCCATAATGCACTTGAATAATAGAATTTTTAAGAAACAATATGACCAAAATGTGTGCACTCAAATAGCAAACAAAATGATTCACTTGTTTTGCTGTGTAAATTGTTTTCCCTTCAGTATAGCTGGCTGTCAAAACAATGTACAGTAAGTATTTTGCACATGATTCTCTGCAACATGTTTCCAATATATTTGTCTCCAATATATAGAAACTGTAGATCAGTACAATTTAAAAAGGGTTTGCTTATCAGTGTCTTAATTGTTGCAGCAGAGACCTTAGCAGAGCTCCAGGGTCCACAGCAATTCAGGAAGAAATATTAAACATTTAGGAGCACTAACCTCTGGTTGCCAGCAGTTTCTTCTTCTCATAGTCATAATCCTACAAAGCAAAAACAGGAAATAGAGTAAGTAAATAATGCATGAAATTGAGTTATTTTTTTCCTCTGGTTACTGAAGACAGGCAGGGGGAACCTAATTTACAAGGGGAATAAACACTCGCACGTGCACAACACATCCTGCTGCTAGGGCGGTAAACTTGTTAATCCTCTGTGCGGTAACCTTTGAGAGTGAGAGATGACAAATATGAGGGGAAACAAACAAACACATAAATCGATTCACGAAATCAAATTGCGCCAGGGTCAGGGACGTTCAAATCAATAGGTTACATAACACCACAAATAAAATGTTGCTGTTTTCAATCTATCTTGTCATCCACAGTTGGCGTAAAATGAACAAAAGTTAATAATGTCTACTATTTTTCTTTCTCATAAGCTTTCTTTCTCTACTAGCAATAATCTCTAAAACACTATTGTGTCATAAGTATCCCTGGCGTTCTTAGAGACTTGATTGTCTGTCCACACTTTTTTTCTCACCTCAGCCTTGTATGAGTCAGTGCAAACATCCTGGACCAGTATCACATCTCTCCTCAGGCTGTTCCTCCGTTCACTCCTCACTCCCTCCATTTCTGTGTTCAGCAGTCTGGCACATTCAGAGAATTCGCATTGACACACACACACACACACACACGCACGCACACACACACACACACAGGAGGGCAACTTTAGGTTAGGCTGTGATGGCTCTGTGCAACATTTAAGGCCGTTACATCTCTATCCCCAGAGCAACAGCGGCAGTTCAATGGAAGGATTTCAAAGACAGTGTTACGATACAATATAATTATGGACTGTATTACAGTAAAGCATAGCTGCTCCACTGAAACTGCAATGTATTTCTACATTATCTGGAAAACCACAAAAGCACAGAATAAAAGACTCAGCAGAAAGCAAATTATAGATGAGGTCGACTAGGTTGGCTTTCTCTAACTCTGTGTAAGCAAGATTTGCAGATTCTGGACAGACCTAGCTGGCACATGCAGGTGTGTGTGTCTTTGTGTTTAAATTAATCACACTGTGACACAACCTTGATCTCCACAAGGATAACCATTTATTTTTAGGTAATGTTGTTTGGTTAAAGTTGGAATTAGAATAAGCCCATCACCTTGACAAAAAGAGGTGTTTCTGTGTTTGTGGATGCTCACCTGTATGTTAATGCCTGTCCTGTTGAATGACGTCTGCCCTGGCCGAAAAACCTGGTGATTTCAGGATTCTGGAGACTCCCTCTCCGACCCATCAATCCCATCCTGCTGTTGGTCACTGCATCACACACCTCAGATGATGTCCTCAAGCTGACCTTGGAGCTCTCATCGTCTGATTGGCCAGACTGGTCCTCATTTTCTAGGATCTGAGGAGGAGAATAAGAGTTAGTATTTAGTGTTGGTTAACAGTTAACAGTATTGGGAAGGATTTAATTTGTATGTTTCGCAGTTTGAATATAAACAGTGAAACACCTTCTCCAGTGGGTGGGTGTCTGTTCCCTTCAGTCCTGTCCTCCCATCCTCAGTGAGAGGGATGAGGCCTGGTGGAGGTAAAGGACGGGGTTTTGTACCTGTTAGCACCTCTGCAGTGGGTGCATGGCCTAATCAACAAGAGCGGCACATAATAGTAAAAAAAATCACATAACCTTTTACTAAAATATAGGCAACAAAGAAAAATAGATACAAGGTATGTTTCTATCCACCTGCTTTACTGCATAGCTTGAAGATCCTAAAAACAACTGAATAAAAATACCATAAATGAAATAAAAACACTTCCAAAAAGTTTTATCTCCTAGATGAAAAAAGTGGTGTGGCAACTAAGGAAGTGTTCACAAACTGAATAAAACTGCATTTTGGAATTTAGGAATATATTGCTGGTTTGTTTCACTGTAGATACAACATCAGAGTACTTCTGCCACTTATAAATACCTCATTCCGTGGATAACTTTAATAATAAAAGATATGTGGACAAAGTACTACACACAAGTTCAGAAGTAGGTGGCTTTACTTACTGGCTCTCTTTTTTGAAACAAGATTGTTTCCACTCTACTCCTCCTTTTGGAAATGTACAGATACATACATGTGCATGCTCACCCTGCTCAGAGAGACCCAGCTGCTGCAGCAACATGTTGAGCCAATAGCTGGTCAGCCCACTGCTGGATAGCATGGGGTCAGAGGTCGTCTCAGTTACCTTGGTAGTTTCAGAGGAATCCAACCCCAGGAGCAGATGGCGGGCCTCATAAAGATATGAGATGTTCCTCTCCAGACCTTTCACCACCACAGACTAAGAAACATACACCAGTGTAAAAGTGAATCTCAAGAAATGTATCACATTACATTTCGTATTTAATCCAGTGGGTATGAAATAAGTAATCACAAACAAACTCTATAATGTAGTTTTAGAACGTGAATTTAAAAAGATGGGACTATAGTGTCCGAACAGAACAACTTAAACACAATTTATTTGTAGATGAAGGTGACTGCCACGGAAAGAAAGTAGCAAAGCTATACAAACTGTACCTTGCTGGTCTGTTTTATTTTGGGTTTGACACTAATGAAGACTCCCAGGTTTTGCATCATCTGAGCCAACTTACAAGGATCTGCTTCCCCATCTTCACGCATGTCAAACATCAAACACACAGGCAAACAGTCCTGGAGTTGAACACATACACCAGACAGAATGGTAAAATTAACAAAAGCTAAAACAAAACTTTTTTTATCACAACATCAGATGAATATATGTAGATTATATCATCAAGAGAAACGAAAAACATAAGAAACAAAAGTGGGGAAAACAGTCTGACATTTAAGTTCACAGAAACAAACACACTGGTACCTATCAATGTTTCTCTGTAACATTACTCCTAAACTATTACAGAACATTTTGTCCTGATTCTTCCCTCAACACAACATTACCATGAGCTGCTGCCGGGCCAGACACACTCCATCAGGGCTGCCCTGGATGAGCAGCGAGGGAGGGCTCTGAGGAGCACTGAGGTCTGGTAAGATGATCTGGGTCTGGGTCTGGTGCATGACGCTCAGAAAGTGAGCTCCATTCTGCCCCAACAAGAAGAGGTGCTGCTGGGAGGTGATATCCAGCTGGCTGTTCACTACACCTGCTGTGACCTCTGACCCAAGAAGCAGGTCCATCAAAATGCAGGTCGCCTTCTGTATACATACAGGACAAGATATGTCTATAGTCACAGCACATATTTCCTCACCACAGTGTCACCATACTTGCTTAGAATATGGTTGTATATTTTTATTTTACTGTACTGTATATTAACTACGTGAATTAAACTTCTCTCCAAGTGGTTTCATGCTTACCTTGACAACAGCTGCATTGCCCTGCAGGCCCCAGACAGTGCAGCAGCTTCCGTAGAAGGAGGGCTGTGCCTGAGGCTGTGGTGGCACGGCCCTAAAGCTCACGCTGACCCCTAAAGTCTGCACTACCTGCTGGATGAGCGGGGAGCCTGCATCTGGAAGAGCCTGCGGCACCAGGCTAACTGGGAGATCGAAGGTCAAAGCCAGTGGCTGCAGGTCCTAGGACAAGAAGATTAGATGGAAAACGTGAGATGGAAAAGAACAGAGACAGAGAAGGCAAACAGACAAAGACAGACGGGGGCTGTTTGATCAATATACCTGTCCGCCCTGTGTCAGCTGTTGCATTAATCATTTTATTTGTCTCTGTGCTTTGACAGGAGTGAAGAAATTGGGTTTTTGAGGCAAATCAAAATCTATCCGCAGGTAAATTTTACATTGACCACTCACTCTTATCCTCCTCCTGGCCTCCTCCACTCCCTCTATGGGTCCAGCAATGGAAACCTGGTAAAAGAAAAAGAAAGACCATTTAAATTATATTTACTGTTGCTGTCTCTCTCACCTGTTACCTATATTTTCAAAAGTATATGAGAATACTACCTGGTTGCTTTTCTCTCCTGTAGCATTGTGGCGGTTGGAGTCTGGGAAATGGATGTGACAGGATGTGACCTCCATCACCTTTTTGATGTTTCCACCACCTTTTCCAATCACATGGGAGTGCTCTGTGTAGGCCACGTCCATCTTTAGAGTCACCTTGTTTACCTGGTTTTCAAACATTTCAATACTTTGTTCATGGGAGCAAATGCAACATGAAAATGTCAAGAAAAAGTTAAGCAAGAAGCAGTTTGATTCCCAAGCCTTTTCCTTTACAATCCTCCTTTTAGGGTGGAGAGGTAACAGTGTAGCAGACATGAAATTATGTAATCACCTACATTGTTAAGAAAAACTGAAAATCAAAGATCATGAGTCTCACCCTGGTTTCCAGGACTTCTAGTATCTTCTTTTTGGCTTCCAAAACATTGGCTCTCTTCCCTTCAACCTTCACATGTGGATCTAGATGGAAATAAGAACTCAGTTTTACAGAGGAGATGTAAAAGTACAGTATTTTGCAAATGTATTGCCATTATCTGAGAGCATAATAATAAATAGATCAATTTGTGGGAAGAATAACAGAGCTACAAGACAAGAAGGAGGAACAACAAAGCTCAGATTTGGTGTGACTGAAATATAAAGAGTTTGTCACCTTTCTTTGACTTAGCTCCAATCTTGAGCTTGGATGGCCATTTCACCTTAGTGTCAGTTTCTTTCATCACCTGTGGAAGCACAAACAATAGAAGAGAGGGAGAAACCAGGACAGAAAACAATGTTGTTATTGTATGCAATGAAGATACACACACACACACACAATCACACACAAATCTGAACACACACGTAAACACCACCACACACATCTTCAGTCTAAGAATACAAAGGTTCATTTGCATCTCAAAGACTGCAATTATCTCCTCCATAAAACCTGTAATCACCGGATGCAGTGTATGGAACAAATGTTAAAATGGTGGCAGAGATGCTCTCGCTGATCTGTAAGCTATATTTAACCAGACTTTACGCACTGGTAATTAGAAATGGCTTCTACTGAACAGATAATTTGCTTCATTGTTTCATCTTTAGGCGTCTAAATTAAATGTGTTAAATGTGTGGAGTTACTACTCACGCTCTCAAAAAACTCCTCGCCTGTCACACCATCTCCATGCTTTGTAGCTGAAAGACAGAATTTTATGCAGGAAGTGAACATAAAAAACAGATAGATAAGATAAACATGTTGTGTGATTTGTCATGTTGTATTTGTCAGCTGCACCATCCAACCTTCCTCTGTTTGTAGTACAAGTGTTCACTCTTAAGCATGTGTGCAATGTCAACATTTAAATGTTGACTGGGCTGAAATTTGCCAAGCGACTAGAACAAGGGGTTGCTGGGAACATAAACAATTTTAAAAGGCCATCGCTCCACAGTGACATTTACAGGGTACGGGGGGAGCCCCAGGAACGCCCTCATCCCCCCCTCATTGCTATGGGTTACACTGGCCAGAGCTGAGGAATGGGAAGAAAACAGTGAGGGGTGGAGAAAGAAGGTGGTGGCTGGGGTGGGGGGTAGGGGCAACCGCAAATTAGCCTAGAGACAGCTAATCACATCAATGGCATTCGCTGACGTAAAGACCTCCCACTTGACCGAAAAATTAAATAACGGCAAAATCAGGAAGGAATGTGTAAAAAAGGCGGGAGGGGACAGAGCTCTCTGATAAGTGTAAAATCTCAAGTGCAGTCTGACAGATTATCACCTAAAGGGATGAGATGTGATATTTACTGCCTCAGTGAGGCTGCTTAAACAGCCTCAAAAGCTCAGTCCCAGCTGCAAAACAACCCACAGTTATCAGAGCTGAATTCATTCAAGCGCCTTCCCGACAAGAGTCAGTGTGAGGACAAATAGACAAACATCAGCCTCTATCTGTGACATTAGCACACTGTCAGAGTTTCCCCAGTAACACGGGGGAGGCATTTGTCATAAACCTGCCGAATAGTGATAACTAACAGAGGCAGTTACCTCTGCTTTACAGACAGGAATGATAATGGAAATAACTTCTGAATGCATAAGCCACTGCAGGTCATAAATCATAGTGATACAGGAACAGTTTGCTGGATGGCAGTTATACTGATGGTGACAACAAGCTGGAGGCCAGCTGGAAGCCCTGACAGACACACAGGGTCAGGTAGATAACAAGGGCTTCAGCGAAGAGCACACAGAGAGGCCATGATAGGCATCACCTGCCGAATAACTTTCAGAAAATGCAGCTTTTAGGGCAGAATGTGTGAATGAGATGATAACAGTGTCAGTGGGAAAACATAGATTTCAGGTGCATGCATTTACAGAAATGTTTTACATCCAGTGTTGAGCCCTCTCAGCTCACTCACCATACAGCATGCTCTCCAGCTTCTTCCTGTCGATCCTGAACCTCTCCTCCACCCACTCAGGGTCCAAACTCTGCCCTCCTGCATTCTCCTGCCCCGGTCCTGAGTTTCCATGGTCTTCCTCCTCTTCTTTTTCCTGCTGGGCCTCACTTGGCTCAGGCTTTGCTGCTGAGTCGGGTTCTACGCTAGTTTCCAAGTCAGGCTGCTGGGCTGCTGTAGTGGCCGGGACCGGAGAGCTCTCCTCTGCAGTGGTGGTGGCCATAGCAGGACTGAGCCTTCGTCAGTGATTGTGTTTGTGTGTGTGTGTGTGTGTGAGTATGGGTGCATGTGTGTGACCAAAGAGACCAGCAGGGAGAGAAAAAAGAGGAGAGAGGGGTTAGAAACACCCCCTGTGCCGTTTCTTTAAATCCCCCGCCCCCTTCACTTAATTTAGTACACAAATCTAACTCTTTCTCTCCCTCCAGGCTGTGTGAGACTGGGAGGATGTGCTGCTATGGCCTTGCACTGCACTGACTAGGATGTATTAGGAGAGTAATTTCTTTACTACAGCACAGGCCATGTCTTCTTTATTTCAGGGGCTCCAGACAGACAAATGGAATCTACAACTAAAAGTGAGGCCTCCTCTCTGAGCAAATCCTCTGTAATCCTCAGTTCAACGTCCAAAGATTATGTGGATAGATAGTAAAAAGCCTACGATAAGACAAGATACACATCTCACCCACAGACACACACACACACATCATGAAAACTCTCTTCACACCAGCACTCACAGCTAACAAAACAAACGGGTCATCCAGTTGGGTCCCACTGCACGTCTTTCCATGTCTGCCCTCCCTCCCCTCTCTCTAAATGAGATGTAGAGGACTTGAGATTCCAGAGGTTGGGGTGAAGGCAGTGGAGGGGTGTATTGCAGCAGTGACTGTTTGGAGGGGGAAGCTTGCAACAATGCTTAGGATTAAAAGAAAAAACTACAATCAGTGGTGGAAGAAGTACTCATATCCTATACTTAAATAACAATACCTACACAACAATGTAAAAATATTCTCTTACAAGTTCAAAATTGGGCTGAAGTATTAGCAAAATGTACTTTAAGTATTTTAAAGCACTTTTCCTGCAGAAAAAAGGCCCCTGTGACTAATATATTACATTATTCTCCCATTGTATTCCATTGTCCTCTACTCTCATCCTGTCAATGCCAGTCTTGTTACCTCTCTCTATGTTGTGTGTCTTGTTTTTTATTGTAATGCTTTTGCTTGCCTTGTCTGTCAAAGCACTTTGTGAACTTTGTTTTTTGAAAAGTGCTATATAAATAAAGTGTATTATTACATTATTATTATTATTATTATTTGACTGTTAATACTGATGTAGTGATGAGTGAAAATGATAGGAGGAAAATTCTGCTACACAAACATGTATTCATTTCTTTTTATTTTCTTTGCTTTCTTTGCACAATATTGGATCATTTCACCTCTTTAAGCCTGGAAATATTAATTACATGAAACCATCTGAGAAGTCTAAAGGGAAAATCTCTCTGGTGGAACTGCTAGCAGCTCATTATACATCTGAAACGTGCCAAATCTTTTTTTTCTTTTTTTTTTGTGATTAACATTTTTTTATTTTCATTATTCAACAATAACAATAACCCCACCCCCCACCCCCAGCAATCAAACCCCTCCTCAGTCATCACCATCCACACTGATCCCTTTCTGGTTACCAACATCTACCATTGTGCTCCTTCATGTACAGCTATTACAGCTACACAAAACATAAAATAACTATTAAATATATATTAAAATATATTAAATAAAACCTTATTTTCTGATTGTTTCACAGCAGTTACGTTCAACAGCACAAATAAACTTCCCCACACTTCCACTCAACCCTGCAGCTCAGCTTCAAACATCTGAATATGAAACGCTGGCGTGCACATGCAGCAGCTTTAGCTTTAATGTAAAAAAGATCTTCTTTATTTCCATCTGTAAAATAAATCAACTATGATCCTGATCCACTTTTACGTCATCTAGAAGTTGCGTCTTATATTGATAAGTAAAGACAGTTAGTTTAGTCGAAGAAACACAATGTAGAAAAAGATGTTTGGTTTATGGTGGAGCAGAGTGGGGCAGAAGAGAAACATGGAGACAGCAATGTAACCTGGCCGCTATGCTACCTCACACCTGCGTGCTGTTATTGGCTGGGGGCTACATCCCCACTGCCCAAAGGTTGACAAGATCCAGAAGAATCCCAAACACAGCAGAACAGTAAGAAAATAAGAAAATACAGACAGAAGGTAGAGTGTAGTATATTTCCTCTTAAATTTCAGTTGAGAAAAAAAATAATCCAACTCCAGATGCATCAAACCACCCAAATCTGCTCTTAACCAGGTGTGCTGAATGATGAATCCCATTTCATTTTAAATTGGAGGCTTATGGCCAATTGTTATTAGCGTAGTTTACACCCCCTAAACAATAAATAAGGGTGGGTGTGCAAAGATTCTAGCACATGTTCATGAATCAGAAAGATGCCACCAAAAAAAGGGGGGGGGGGGGGGGGGCAGCAAGGCTTTATCAGAAATGAAATTGACATACTTATGTTGGACAAACAATTTTTGAACTGTGAAAATTAGATGTATGCTCTCAACCACTCATAATATATTGTCTTACCTAACAGAGCAAAAATAAGAACACATTGGTGAATCCCAGGAATCAATAGGTACTAACAAAATAAGAAGAAATCATAGATACGAATAACAATAATTTGTTCATATATGGCTTCTAGCATGAGGCCCTTTTTTTGTTTGTTTGTTTAGAAAAAATCCTGCATAGTATGCCTTTAAGATCAGTATTTGAGTGAAAACAGACAGCTCCATTTTGTATATTTGCATGCACTGCCTGGAGAAACAAGTAGGCAGTCAGAAAGTCATAAACTTGCGTGACGGGGAGAAAAGGCTTAAAAGTTACCAAAAAAAAGAGCAAATGATATTTCAGAAATTGCTTTGAACTCATTTAGTCCCCTCCCTTCTCTAAATTTCTCAAACTTAAGAGCTCAAGCAGACTGAAACATGGGAAAAACAAACTGCTCAATTAGACGGCGTAGTGGGACTCTGTTTCAAGCTCAGCTCTGTGTTTTCCATATTGCCCAGACAAATTTAGCCCCGGGCGAATCAGCAAACATTTTTTGGCAAAGCAGGGATCTTGCTAACATTACAAACTACTGCAGGCAAGACTTTTCACCAGAGGAGGATAGTTAAGTGAAAGACATGATGACTATGTCACCATGGAAACTGGTCAAGAAGTGAATTATGCTAAGTTTAATCTGAATTCACAACTGCAGATCTCCTCCCCACAGCTCTCTTGTTTAGCCCTGTCTAACTGGAAGAACGTGTGTTTCCAGAAAGTGTCGGTGCGTGCGTCACTGTTTGACTCACAGGCAGAGCAGAGAAAAGCCAAGCTGTCCTTCTGAGTGACTGATGAGCCATGGACGGTTAACTGAATCGACCCCTGAACCCAGGAGGGAAACATGTTTATCTAGATAGACAGATAGATAGGAAGATACTGTAGCCCAGTACTACCCTAAATCCCCTCACTGCCCATGTTACATTTACCTGAGCTGCTTTAACTAGATGTAAACATTCATGACTCCTGACAAAACTGGCATGTGAAAGAGAAGTGCTATAGAAGCACTGACTACAAGATTTAATGGCAAAAAAGTAGTTAATTTTTAATAGACACTGTCGTAAAGCCTAGTGGTCCATATGCCTTATTCATGGCTGTACAGAAACTTCATTTGAAAATAAAATATCGCCTTCCTTGGTGAGCATGCAAGATTTCTACAAATGATTGATTTTAGGAAGCATGATATTCAGTATTCGTATATTCCTTCAGGTGCTGCTGCAGTGAAAAACGGTCAGATTTTGAGATGTGCCCTGAGTTTTAAATAGCATTTTAAACATATAGTTCCCATTTCATTCACCCTGTGCCCTGATATTTGAGCCTTTGTTCAGGTAACACTAATGTGGTGCTGACTCAACTGTTGAGCTTGCTGTTATCTTTACATGTTTAATGGAATATTGTAAATATAATAGCTGGTTCATCACAGTCTTGTTGCTATTTAAAATCAGTTTAAACTTTGTTGCACAAATGCAAGTGAGATATTGTTGTTGTCAGGGCCACAGCTAAGATTCTAAGATTTTAGACATACTATACAACGAATCTTGTTGTGTAAATGTCTGAATAAACCCCTGAGTCATAGGTCTGTTTCCGCTGAAGACACTTTGACATGTCACAGCTGGAACGCACAGGTTTAAATGACAAAATTAAAGATAGCTGAATACCATTTAGCATCCACCACAGCCTTAGTAATAAACACACATTAAAATTATAAAAACAATACAATAATAATAATACCACAGTTGCACCATGCTATTTCAACAGTGCACTTATTTATTTATAATATTACTTTTTAATGTGTGGATTTTTCATTTCATTCCACAACTTTTGCCTACTTAACCATACCAAATGTGTCCCTCACAAACACAAATCAGTGGCAATCTAACAGAAATGGTGTGTTGATGGCTTTTTTTTAAGATAACAACATACGTACATGAAGCAGGAGCAGGATACACTGGTGTATAACCAAAAAATACATCTCTTGTCTAAATGTGCAACACAGAGGAGACCAAGGACAGTTGTAACATGGGACGGATGGTTGTAACCCTTGGAATTCCTCCGATCAGAAACAGAGTGATTACTGTCACTGTGCACATGCTCAGTTACAGTAGATTGTCTTCTTGCTTGCAAAAAAGGAGCCATTTGAAACTCCCAGAGAAAATGATATACTGTCCTAAGATCAAATATCTAGGAATCCAAACAAGTATTATTAGAATCACTGCTTTGTAAGCTAAAAATACAAATGACTAACATGTGTCAAACTAATAGTCAGGCTAGTTCACATGAAGTGAAAATATGGCTGGCGATACTACACCAATTCATTTTACAGTGTAAAAAACATAAAAAGATTACATGAGTTGGATTATATACTAAGTTAATGATAATCAGTTGAATGCTAATAGTCAGTGGATACATATGTTTGCTTACAGCACACCAAATAGCAGAGAGAGAAGGAAAGACAGGGGAGTCTTTACTTTACTTTGCTGGAAGGGGCTTCAGATGAAATAAGCCAAACAAATCAGTCAGAGGAGCGGCCGAATTGTATGACATTTACCATGTGAACCTTTACAGTTTTCATAAGGAGAGGCAGAGGGCTGAGGGCCACGGATTCAAATCCCTTCCCAGTGGAGGGTACTGGACCTCTGACAGGGTCTGTCTCTCCCTCTCTCTCTTGTAGGGAATGTTAACCTCAAACTCATCCATTTTGATATCATGTTTAAATGTTTTGGAGGATTTGTGCTCTACCCATTAAATAATTTAAAAATATATATAATTTGACGGCCTTCCCTCATTTTTGTCCTATAGTTTGAAAAAAAAAACATTATTTAAAAAAAGAATTGGATTGTCACAAAACAGGAATGATAATCTTGTATTTGATTGATTCATTATGTATATTTTAAACATTTTACTGTTTTACAGCCACCCCAGTGCAACAGTACTGTTGCACTGGGGTGGCTGTAAAACAGTACAACAGTAGGCTACTTTAAGTACTTTTTTTTTTTTTACTTAAAACAGTTTTGCAACCTTTATATATTTCATAAAATCACTTAAATTCATTGTTCCAGTAGCTCCATTGACCCCAGTCTTAGGCTACAACTTTATTTCATTTTTAAATAATTTAAAAGAACAAAACTGCATTTCTACTGCCTCCAACCAAACTATCCTGAACACGGTTGAACCCACCTGCTGACGTCCATAGTAGAGAGTATAATACATCACCTAAACTTCACCACTGTGAGCCTCATCCTCACCCACACTCAGAATGTCATCACCCCTCAATCCTCTGGGAGGCGCTGCCTGCGAGGCCACGAAGACTTCTACGATTGCATCACTTGCAACTTCACCGGATCGTAAAATAGTCATCTATGCAATTTCCTCGGACGGCGAAGTCACGACCCGCCCTACTCCACCACTGATTGGTTATAATTACATCACGGACATCCGGATTAGCCAATCAGAGGTGGAGTAGCACGGGTCATAACCTCATTATTTTAGAGGGAGAAAAAAATGCTCCTCTTCCGACCGCACAGCCTACACATCCCGTGACCGGCTGTGTTTACAAGTGGCCAACCTGCCGAGGGACACCCCAGCTATTTTATGGGGCTAGACGACCCTCCAGATGAATCTAAAATGGAGATAACTCGTCGATTAAAGCTGCTGTGAAAGAAAAAGACGAACCATGTGGAGGATTCAAGGATATGTTGGAAGAGGTGAGAGAAATGTCATTGACACCGGAGAAACTAGTCCTCCCCCTTCATGCCATGTTTATCTACAGGCAGATAGATTAGTTATTACAAAGTGTCGGTTTTACATAGAGATAACGAACAACAGATACTGAAGTCAGTTTATTTAAATAGGCTACAACATAATATAAGCTACTCTTTACCATAGACTGTATAAAAGAATATACTATCTGTCGAGAACCGGAGTTGAGGCTATTTTGGTCGCTGCCACATAAGGTTTCTGGACTTTTCAATTTTTTTCAAGTCCTCGAGGCTGTGTGCCTAATTATAATGCTGTAATATATACAGATATTACAGTTATACATATATATATATATATGCCATTGTATGTTACAAATCTTTATTTTTATTCTTGCTAATTGTTATAACATTATTTGTTTGGTTTTTGGTTTTTAATGCAGTGGTTCTCAGTCGAGCCATTTTTATCCTAGGACGGCAGAGTCATAACCCGCCCTTCTCTGCCTCTAATTGGCCAGCACTCGTTCCCTTCTGTGGTTGGGTTGGTTAAGTTTAGGCAGGAGCAGTGTGATCAATTTAGAGGTAGGTTAAGAATATCGGGGCAAACCAATCAGAAGCAGGATAGGGTGGGTCATGACCTCGCCATCCTAGGAAATACTGTAAGGTGATCCAGGGGATTCCCTAAGAAAGGGTCCTACTTTCCTTTCACTTTACTCCATAAGTAACACAGTAACAGAGTGTATGAGTATTTTGTCATGAGTTTCATACACTTTCTGTAATAAAATATTTAAAAGCAAAAGTATTATCAAATGGGGGACCCTGGTATAATTTGTGTCAGTTTTGGGGTTCTTGATGTGAAAAATTGTGAGAACCACTGTTTCAGTGGACATGAGGATTATGGATTTACTTTACTTACTTGTGCATACCTTAAAGCTTCTTCTCTCTGTTTTACTGATCTATGTCTTAGAGCAAATCTACAGTATCATTATAAAATCTGTTCAAAAAATGTATACTGTGCTGCAAAATGTAAATGTTATTACTATTCATTGTTCACACTCTAAACTGCCAGGAAATAGTTCAACAATAAAGCCTGTCATAGTTCAATGTATAGTTAAAAAAACAACAGAACCGAACAATTGAAGTAAATCTTAACCTTCAAGAAATAGAGTAGCAAATGTTTCGGTCATTTTCATCAATTAATGATTTAAATAATTAATTAAGTTGTATATTGAAAAGGCCCAGATAATTTTGCAGACAGGGAGTCCACAGCCTAGACATTTATTCGTTACCTGTTCAGGGGCGACAGAGATGGACACTAAACTGAAAATAGCTGGTCAGTAGCTGTCACGAGAGCAAAGACGGAGTTGGTGCCAAAGAAAAATGTGACATTGTCTATTTCAGGTGTAAACCAGATGCAAAAGGAAACACGTGGATATCACACACTGTACTGCGATGTTCACAGCTGTACTGATAACTGCTCTGGTCACCAGCCTCACTGTCACTTTCTCTCTTGAGCACACACTCACTACACAACCTACACACTGAAGCTATCCTTTAAAGGAACTATGCTACTTGTATAATACTATAGTAAGTTAGTTAAAATCACTTTAATATTAGTGATGGGCAAAGCAGGTGTTTTTAGCTTACAGAATCATAAGAATCAGTTCATTAAAAAGATTTGTTCAGTATAGGGAAAAACTATTGTCAGTTGTCCCTTCCATTGTGGATAAATGATCTGATTGCCAATTTGCACAAACCTTTCAATCTTTCAGTCATGAAAAAATGTGAAATTTGTCTACAGACATACAATTAAAAAAGTGTGCAAGTTAATTTGTTTAAAGAAGAAAAGAAGAATGTTTCCAATAATAAATTAATATTGAATCGCTCCTGGGGGAATGTCGGGTCTCTTTAAATAAACTTACAGAGTACAGTCTAGACATGCTTCATGTGAAAAGTGCTTTGAGATAGCTTTTGTTGTGATTTGGCACTATATAAATTAAATTGAATTGAAATAAATAAATTGAATGATTAAATGATAAACTGAAATGACTCTGGTTTAATATGAGAATCTCTTTCATTGTAGTCTGAGCATCAACAGCTGCTTTTAAGCTCAACGCAACTAAACCGATACAACTTTCTCAGGCAGCCTTCGAGAACTTACTAGGAACTGTAGACTGTGTTTTGTGTACTAAACAATTCTTCAGAGGCTTCACCGGTCTCCCGCAGTTCAGTGTCTTAATTTTTGCTGTTTTTGTCTTCCCAGTTCTTCATCGATGGCATGCCAATACCCCTCTGCGATTGCCCCAGAACCACCATGTGGAGGACGAGTTTATCAACACCTCCACTGTCCTCACCACCTCTCGACACACCTCTGACAGCAGGTAGCTTCACGCCTCCATCCTCCTCTCATTAACACTGCCCAGATTCTGTCCAGGTCAGAGGACTAAAGTCTAGAGAGAAAGTAAGAAGAAAGAGACGTCTCCATCACTTTGATCTCACCACTACTTTTTCCTCAAACCTCTGGCCAAGTTAGCAGCTGTTGAAAAGAGAACATTTGAGTTAAGGGCAAACCTCAGAAGCGACTCCATCCTGATCCTTTCTTGTTCCTTTAGCCGTTTGAACCCAATTTCTCTTTGCTCGCTGCCACTCTTTCAGCTGGTTGCATCATCCGGCAGCATCTGCTGTGTGTATTAACAGAGTTAGTCGAGGGGAACAGAAACAAAGCTGTTTACCCGTGACAAAGTATTTATATGATGTCTTGATACAAAATAAAAGAGAAATAAAAACAGACATGTAACTGTTGGGCTTTGTTTTGTCTTGCTTTTCTCTTAGCTCTCAAAAAGAGGAGGATGGAGAGAGGAGGAAGAAACAGAGGACCTTTCAGTTCGGCTACACTGAGCTCCCGCGTTACACAGCGCTGGATGCTGTGGGATGGGTATGTCTTGTTCACAAAATTTCAAATACTACCCAGAGGACACATCATTTTACCATTGATTGACTTACACAAATACACAAATACGTCATGCTGCCAGGCCCCCTCAGTTTGACAACTGTCAGATTTCTCTAAACAGATTTAGAGTAATTAGTAGTGATCACAATAACCGATTTAAACTCTCCTGACACAACGAAAAGCCACTTAATTAACCATTTGATAAAAGTCCTCAAGCAAAACTGTCATTTTTGCTGCGTATGAAGATGTATGCCATTGTTCTTTTATCCTTAGTTATCTATTTAATACTCCAAACTTTGTGTATTGAATGTGTTATATGAGGGGTATTTCCTAAATTCATCCACACACATTTAAAGGCAAGGTTTTTTAAATATTTTATTTTTCAAAAAGCAATCTTCTGTGTAACTGGTTTTCTTCTTGTAACCCTCCACCTGCCAACTGTTGGCTCTCTGTGGCACATGATTGGCGATGCCTGTTTTACAGTATGTTGGTTCAAGGAGTAACATGTTTCCATATCCATGATGACATTGTTGCTGTTGTTAAACCACAGGGTGCAGCAGCGGCTCTGTTCATGCAGATCTGCAGGAGGATCCATTCGCAGTTCTCCTCTGGTACGGAGCCCAGTCCGACCCCTGGAGCCCTAGCAGCACCCTCCATTTTGCAGAAGTGTGGCTACCGCGTCCTGCTGCAGACCTGTGAGTCCTTATAACATGTTTGTAACTACACCAAAGACCCGCAGGTGGTTCATCTAAACTGATGACATTTATTCATCTCAGTTACTAAATCCTTCTAATCTCTCGTTTTGGTGTTCTCTTTGGGTTCTTCAGTATCGAGGCGAGATGTTCTGCCCAGAGGAAGGAGTGTGTTGTGTCTGCAGGGGGTGCCAGAAACTCAGAATCAAGATCAGTCCTCAGCACAGAACAGCAGCAGCAGTGATGCCAGTCCTCAAAGCAGCAGTCAGCAGGACCAGTATACAGCTGACTTTGCCATCTCAGACCACCAGAGGGAACTCCTGTTCCAAGATTCACCTATACCTGGTTTGTTCTGTCCTCTGTAGTAGTTTTAGGTTAAGCATTAAGCGTCAAGACTTTTTTTTCATGCTTTTTTCTGCCCTGACCCACAGAGGAATCATTGCTGTCAGCGTCTGGTCCTCTGGAGAATGACACCAGCCACGACAATGCAGAGACAAAAGATGCTCATGACAAGGTAATGGTGAAAAGTGGAATTTTTCTTCTTTCCTGGTAACAATTTTTTTAAAAACATGTCTTTTTTAAATCAAATTTTGATTGTTATTTTTGTTCTCTGTGTTTCCAGGACATGTTGTCAGATGAGGAGAGGCTTGCCGGGGCAGAGCTGAACCTCAGACATGTGGGAGACACCAGTGTTCCTGTTGTCCTAAACATCATCGGTAATTATTCAGTACAAAATCACTTGACACCTGATCATTTTCAAACAGTCATTCCCAAGCAAGACGATTCATTTTTAACAATTTGTTCTCACCCGTTACTTTGTAGATTTTTGCTGTATGTGTTTTCTGTTGTCCCCTGTGCATATCTGAAAGCTTCATCTCTGTGTTTACGGCAGGTCTAGAAAGTGCCAAGACTGAGAATTACGAAGATGCTTTCACCTGTTTTCTGGCTGCAGCTCAGCAGGGTTACTGTAAGGCCCAGTTCAACACTGGTGTGTGCTATGAGAAGGGCAGGGGGGTCCGCAAAGACATGGAGAAGGTGAGATCAGCCTCAGTGCACACTTGGTTTACTTCAGTACTGCATCATTCTCATTTCTAAGACCACAATACACAAAAAACAAAAAGGCTGTTTATATATCACTTTAACTGTATCACTGTCTTGTGATCTCACCTGTATTTTCTCTTTAAGGCTCTGTATTACTACAAGCAGGCAGCAGTTGGGGGTCACAAAGAGGCTCAATACCGTTATGCAAAGCTGCTCCTGACCAGCAGGGGCCAGCAGAGTGTAGAGGACCTGAATATGGCTATCAGCCTGCTGGAACAGGCTTCTGCAGCTGGACTCACTAAGGTAGAAATCATAAACACATTTTTTAATGTTTCTTAAATTCTGTCATGGTGTGTGTGTTTGCAACTTCAGAGCATACACACTGATTTTATGTACTATAATAGAAATATATCTATGTTTTGCATAGAGATATATTTCTGTTTTTCATGCTTGTGTGTGTGTGAGAAGGCGAAATGTCCCTCAGTTGCATGTGTGAATAGTGAAAATCATAGCAGTGCCTGAAAGGTTAATCCAGTAAAAAATAAAAGCTGCAAAATGACAACATGATTTTAATATGTACAAAAAAAAAAGACTAGTGGTGAGCTGAATCACACTGTTTTAATAAATAATCATCTTATCACCATGCTGGGCTGCTTTAGGTATGTGAGGTAGCTGTAACAAACTGATGCTGCATTACTGACTGACTCTCCATTTCTCCTCTTCAGGCTCAAGTCTGCCTGGCCTCCGTCTACTCTCAGGAGCCGGTGAGAGACCAGCGCAAGTCTGTCCGTTACCTGCAGATGGCTGCAGAGAGCAGAGTGAGTGCCCTTCTAGATGTTTCTAGAGTTTTATTAATGGCTTTATCTCTGAGAAATCACCTTTCCTACTAGTGTACCATCTCAGTGAGGCTGCATTAAGAAACCTCCTGCTCTTCAGTCACAGTGTTCAGTGACATATTATGAAGTCTATAGTAATAATATGTTGTTCTATGTCATCTTTGTACTAAGTAAATATTTACAGTTGTTAAAAAAAAGGAGAAAGATAGGAGAGAGGTAGTCGAGAATAATCTTCATATAAATATATTATATTGTCAGTATGTATATTTAGAAAATTGTTTAGAAGATTACATTGCCTAAATTATATGTATATTTTCTTCTTGTGTTCAGGACAACACCGCTCTGCTGCTCTTGGGTCAGTGTTACGAGAGCGGTTTTGGGGTTCAGCAGAATCTGAGGATGGCGATTGAATTCTACAAACGGGCCGCTCAAGCAGGCAACAAGCAGGCTAAGATCTTACTGATGCCTCCTAATGAGACAGCCAGGAAGGGTAAGCGCACACATGCTATGTCACAATGACAGGAGTCTCTGTTAGTCACTGCGTTTTGTTCGTTTGTTAGCGATGGCACTGCATGTGATTCACTTTTAATGAGCCGAGATAGCAGTCATGATATCTGTGAGAATGGGCATTTAATATCTGTTCTGTGTCCCTGTCCTCCTCCAGCTGAAGACGCAGTGTTGCGCTCCATCCGTTCAGCCCCATCTTTCTCTGCGTTTGACCATCGCCTCCAGTCACCTCTCTCTTCAATGGCTAATCATGTCCCTTCTTCCGCCAGTCACCCTATCACCTTTACCCTCCTTACTCACTCCCATAGCACCGGGAGCCTGTGTGTCCCTTCGGCCTCCGTGCCTCTTCACCTCCATCCCCACAGCACAGAGGGAGGAAACTGCCAGTGGATGGTGGGGGTTGGATAGTTAGTCCAAGGCAGCAAAGGCCAAACTGAAGAATGTATTTTATAGAGTGATAGTATCGTCACCAAAGGAGAAAGGTCACAGTGTGTAATGTCTGCATTAGTTTTATTACATTTTATACTACATGTGAATGCATTGCTATATTACTGTTAATTTGTTGAGTTTTTCATAAGTCTGGAAGAGCTGTTTCGCACAAAGTCATAAAAGATATGGCGTCTTTTCTTGTATTACTTTATATACAGTGTAGTGTTTTCTTGTAAGCTGTCTAATAACTTCTCCTGTGAATAAGAAAGTGCGATCTCAGTGCCTTTTGTTGGGTCTCAGATAATGACTTATGTCTCTGCACTTATGACGGATTAATTATGTTTAAAAAAAAAAAAAGAAAAGAAAAAGGTTTGTCACCTACAAATTGTATTGCCTGATACGCACAGTTGAAACTAAGTGCTTTACATTTGTAAAATTTCATTTCAAAATGAACGTCACAAGAAAAAAAGGGATGTTATACCTTGTTTTAGAGCCGTTATCTGTATGCCAAAGTGAATTATGATGCGCTGTGAGGAGGATTTTCTACTGTTTGCACTGTACACACATGCTTTGTAGGAAAATAAAATAAAAAAATAAAAAAAAAGTTGTGTGAGGCTGTTTGGTTGCTTTGTGATTAAAATTAAATTGTGCAACAAATGTATTTCAGGGAGTGCTGTAATGTACATGAATCAGTAATTACCATAACTGTAACCCATTGTATGGTTTTAATTAAGCACAAGAGTGGACTAGCCATCCTCTGTGTGGAAATAACTTATGAGATCAATAGTTTTAGGACCAGTCATATTATTTGTGCTCGTTAAACAGAACCTAGACTGATTGTGTGTTTCACACAGATGAGGCCAGTGTGAGACTGGAAACCACTGGATGACGTAAGACTCCGATGATGTGTGATTTCATTACCTGAGATGCAAAATAACACCGGTAGATTTATTATGGTTGCGTCTCCTCTGTGCACCGAGCGTCTTTGCGTCCGCGGCTCTGATTGGCTGGCCGGGTGAGTGCTCCACAGCGCCCCGCTGCTACCGGATCCTCTGGCGCAGAGAGAAAGCGCAGCTTGGCCGCCAGTGAGCACCGTGCCGGGCTGGGAGGGCAGATGATGTGATATGATCCTATACGGGTGGCCGGCTGCAGCTACGGGCGGACTGGCTCTTAAAAAGCGCCTGTGACCTCGGCCCTGCTCACTATCTTGTCGTCGTGGGAGCGGAGGTGCTGAAGCCCGGAGGCTGACCGAATCGGTGAGTGGATGTAAATAGATGCTTTCGATGGGATGCACTCCCCTCCCAGTGCGGCGGTGGTGATGGGGCTGTACAGAGAGAGAGAGGGGTAGCTGCTGGATGCTGAGGATTTACTGCGTCTGTTCACATATCGACAGCTTTGCTTCCGCAACACCTATGCAACCTCGACATGAAGGTAGATTTGATTATAAATAAAGCTGCTTTTTGATGTAAGCCAGCAGCGAGGGAGTTTATTAGGAAGAAGGAAGCAAGAAACGAAGGGCTCAGATACTCCACCCATGACATCATTGACTTTTTCAAGTTCATTTTCTCCACAGCCTGTGCTTTCATCTGTTGCATTTCATTTATGGAGCAGTGAATGCAGTTGAGAGTTGAGGAAATGGGCCTGACATTACTGTGAAAGCCTTTTAAGTTGCTTATGTTTAGTTTCCTCTGACAGGCCAAGATATCTGTCAATATCTAGATATGATATGATGGTGAATCCTTAATGCATTTTATTGATGTGATGAGAATATGGTCTTTTATTTCAGGTGACCTTCAGATGTGTAAAACATCGTCTTCTCTGCCATACTGTATACAAGGTGAGCAGACAGTATAAACATACTAGAGCAGATAAGGACCCTGTTTTGATACCTTGCTCCTAAAATAGAAAGGGAGCATTGTACAACTAATTTTGACTCGTCCTTGGTAGTCATATGGAGAGCACATGATCACTGGTTGTTTTCCATTTTATATTGATATGGTTTCCATATTTATTTTACAAAAGCCAAAACAGCACCATTATGATGCAGTATTGAGGCCGTAACAAGCACATATAAAGAAGAGCAACGAAAAGATGAGTTAAATGAGATAGAATTGTTCGACGAGGGTACATGTTGCTGCATCCCGTGACTAGCTGCTGAAATCTTGTGCATCTCATGAATGACCTCCGAAGGGGGAACAACAGATTTATTGAGGACAACAGTTTGACTACATCTGTGTGTTGACTGGTGCCCACTGTCCTGCAAACTGCTGTGTCATTCTCCTCGCTTTCTCCCTCTAATAACCTTCCTTCTCCTCCCTGCTCCACTCTCTCCTCTCTTCGACCCAGTTTGTTTAACTAATGGAGACCTGCATCGCCAGGGGACACAGAATGTCTGTCTAGGTGATCCAGTTTGTCTGCACCTCCTGACTTATAAAAAACACAAAAGAGGAATTGAAATGCTGTTTTCTTATTACTCCTTGTCAGTTTTTGGGTTTGTGTCAGGATGTGTAATTTATCCTCAGAGTCATTCAACATATTTGCTGTGATTTTCAGCTTCTGTGGCTCAAAGCACAATTTGTAGCTGTCACAAAAGCTTGTTTCTTCAAAATGTCAGGCTTTTATCTTGGGATCTATATTTCTGATTAGTTTGACAAGCTCAGGAGTTCAAAAGATTCACTTCAGCCTATAGGACATACGTAGTGAAACATAATGCAACCATATTCTTTAGCACTATCGATTGAGGATAGCTGCTGTTGTGATCCAGGATGAGTAGGTGCAGGTAGGTTGTACCTGTTGACCGTGTTTATGTCTGAGTCTTAGGCCTTCAGCGTGATCGCAGATTCAGCACAAACAGGTTGTTGTGGTTGTCTGGCTCGGTGACTGAGGGACAACATGACAACCACCCAGGGAGAGGAGAGCAGATAGGGGCCCCGCATGAACAAAGTGCACTGCCCAGGGATTTTGCTCTCTCCAAAATCCTGTCTCTGTCTTTTCCCAAGAACTTGTCATGCTTTAAAATCTGCTGCATTTGTGTTTTCCATGTTTCTCAGAAAGGTGCTGATGCTAACTGCAGCATTGTTTGATGTGCGTGCATGTGTGTGTGTGTGTGTGTATGTGCGTGAATGAATGTGTGAAATTATGTTTATGGTTGCGTGCCTGGGCATGTTTTTCTACCTGTACATGTGTTCAGTTGTTTACATCATTCAAAAACAGAAGTGACAGTGATGTAACCCATACGTGTGCTTTGTCTATCCATCTGTCTATATTCAGCATCATAGAGCTGATCCACCCAAAGATAAAAGAGACACGGCTAGCTAGTTAGCAGGAGCTGCCTGCCACTTCTCCTCCTCACAGACTGGCTCACTGCTCAACCCTGGCTTTGAATGTCAGTCCTGGATGAATAAATGGAGAGAGCATGACTCACTCCGAATATCAGGCAAATGCAACCCCAGACTTTGATGCAGTGCTTTTTAACATTTTAGCAGTGACACCTTATGTGTAAACTGAGTGTGAGGCACACTGTGTTTAGACAAAAGCTTGTAGTGAATGACTGACACCACGATGAATGTCTCAAGTTGATGATGTCATCTGTCTGTGATGATATCAGAATGAGATCATGGATGTTTTCTCCAGCACAAATACAAGAGAAAAGATTGAGACTGTATACATTATATTATATTACATTATATTATTATATATAATAATATATACATCTTTTTAAAGATCTAATGAAAATTTTGTATTGTTGGATATAATTGTATCATTAGGGCTCTGAACATACAGTGTGACATCATGCTAAAATCTAACAAGATTACTGAGAAAGCACAAATACCGTATGTTTTGTTGTTGCTGTCATTATTTTTATCCAGAGCAGTGTCACACAAAAAATGTGTTTCATGTGACATATGTACTGGGAAATATATTTTATTTAATCTGAATGCATTTAAATATACATTTCATGTCAGTATAGCTCAGTGAATCATAATTAACTGGATTGGGTGCATTAAAGTTAGGCCCAAATGATAAATTGGCCAGGCTGATATTGATGGAGGTTAGAACATCACATATCACTACCTGCATATAGTAAACGTGTATAGTATTAACTGTAATTGCTGCACAGAAATGCCAAAAATTATGTTTGAGATAGTTTAGAAACTATTTGTTAGTGTTTTATGTTAAAAATATAATCCAGAGTTGGTTGGGCTTCAGTATGAAGCACATCAGATTACACAGAGTATTGTGACTTCTGACAGTGTTTCTCTTCTCCCATCAGCTCTTTCTCTGCAGTGATATTTCCAGTCAGCCATGATGTCAGTACAAACCCCTCCCCTGTCCCGCTCTGGCTCCTCCCCCTCTAATGTGGGTCTGGCAAACCGCGGCGCCCCCTCCACCAACCCTCCCACCTCCCTCAGCCTACGTTCTTCGTACAACCAACTGCTTGGGCGTGATGTCATCAAAGAGTCCATTGGAATGGAAACGGGAAGTTCAGCCACCTTGCCAAAGAGCCGCCAGAGATACACAATGACAAGCGTGCGGAGCGTCATGGGGATAAGTGATAACCTGTCTTCTAAAAACCAACCTGTGACCAGAGGGAGAGGCCTCCCCACTAAGTCCTCCTCTAGTTCAGCCCTCTACTCCTCCTCTTCTTCCTCCTCACTGTTTAATGCGACCAACCCCAAGTTGGCCAAGAATGGGGCCAACATGCAGAGACGAGCTGAGAGTCAGCAGCTGGAGCTTAGCAGGGCAAATACAGAGGGCAAAATTCACAACAATCTCATTAATAACCCCAGTTCTGACTGGTTGGAATTTGGGAAAGACAACTCGCAGCTGCCCCCGTTTCGTAGACGGACAAAGAGCTTCTTGGAGTACCACGAGAAAGGCTGGGATCTGGATATGAGCTGGGGAAACAAGGAGGATAATGGGGAGAAGAAGCAGCAGCCCTCCCCAGAGAAAGAGCAGGCCACCCCTGCCAAGGAGAGGGAGAGCCAGAAGGAGGAGAAGCCCAGCAGCAAACAGACCTGCCAGGAAGAGAAAGAAGAAGTGGAGCCAGTGGTGGAAGAGGAGGAAGAGGAAGATTACCCCACACCAACTCCGAGACAGCCTCTGCTACCAGTGGTGGTTGAAGCCCCGCTTTCCTCCACCTCCTCCTCCTCATCCAACAGCCCAGAGTGGGTCCCAGACAAGCAGAATCATGTCCAGAACCAGGCTCCAGCCCAGCTCAGAGAGGAGCTCAGTGTCCAGGTTCAGGCTAGTCCACGAAGTCCTGCAAAGCCGCCTCGGAGCGCCCAGCCCAGGGTGATCAAGGTGGAGTTACACCCCAACAACGAGAACCAGTTCCTACAACAGTACCCACCTTCTTCTCCTAAACAGGCCAGGTCTAGTGAGAGGAAAACCCCTACAAGGAACCGCGCACCCCCTGCCCTGCCAGATCCTGAACCAGAAACTGTGCTCCCAAAGGTGGGCTTAAGAATGGATCTGACTCCAGATACCCCATCAGAGGATGAAGATTCCAGCTGGACCACCCTGTCCCAGGAGTCACCTTCCCCTCAAACTCCACAGGAGACAGGTTCGATATGTGTTTTCATCTGATCTGTCTTTTCAACATTAGCATATCTGTCCCTGTCTTTAATCTTGCCTCTATTACTCCCTCCTTTTATTCCCTCTCTTTCTCTCTTCCCTTCCGTCTTCCTCCTACAGACAGTCTGATCTGGAAATTTACCAAAAGCCTCTCCTTAAGCAAGCATGTCACTCTAGCAATACTGCTGGAACCTTTACGGCCCCTGTGAGCCACCTTATGGCGCAGAGAGTGATTAGGATGGACAGAAGGATAAGATACTGCAGATAGCAGGGTGTGAAACAGGAAGGAAAAAAAGAAAGAGAGAAGAGCTGGATATACCAAGTGACGATTGCCAGGGATGTAGGACAGAGCAATATAGAGAGAATATGACCATCAGGAGAGAAATATGAGAAGTGAGACAGAAAGAAAGGAAACCAGGAGTGAGAAAAAGGAGAAAACGCTACTGCCAATTGGGTCCTACTATAGGGGATGAGCCCTGGAGTTGCTATGACAACAGAAAATAAGTAGGGACAGTCTGACCATCTCTGAAATTTGCCCTATCCACCCTCATCTGTGTCTGTATGTCTGTGTGTGTGTGTGTGTGTGTGTGTGTGTGTGTGTGTGTGTGTGTGTGTGTGTGTGTGTGTGTGTGCCTGACTATGTACAGCACATGTACGTGTTTGTGTGATACACTCACATGCAGTATGTGTCTGTGCATTGCTGTCGTTCATCAGCAGATGTATGGGGTGAAGGGGACCTGCCCCCAGGCTGGCGTGAGATCTCAGATTCATCAGAGGTCTATTTCTGGCACGTCCCCACTGGCACGACGCAGTACCACCGACCTGTTGCCTCCGGCAACCAACACACCTCTCCCGACAAGGGGCCAGACACTGAGCATGACCCACAACAGGAAACACAGGACTCCCTCAAGCCACCCAACGAGGTGAGGGAATGACATATTCATAATTGACTTTAGGTGTACAAAGATGCACTTAAAGCGATGGCTCGGCCAAAACTTTCCAATGCATCAATTTATGAGTGAAGACCCTATTTGTACTACTGTAGAAGTTCAATCCAGGCATTATTAGTGGGGTAATTTACAAGATACACTTTTGGTTCCATTAGCGCCTGTACTAAGCCATTCAGCTGATAGCTCTAACTCCACTAATTTGTGACCAAATTTTTAAAAAGGGCTGACGTAATGGTGCATATGATCGTAGGTCAAAATTACGCCGAACCATCGCTTTAACTTTGACCAATGTGGGATTTTAAGTACAAGTATTACATACTCTACCTTTGAGGAAATAAATTGAAGATAATACTAGTCCTGTTAGTTTAGGCAATCTAAAAACTAATGATTTGTAGACACTTTAAGAAGTCTTAAACAGAAACAGAAATCTATAAGTTTTTAAAGGCCAACAGTTTAATGTTATGTGGTTAAAATATATATTTAAAGAAATAAAAGTGCACTTTAAATATCACATTTACAGACACATGAATGACAAAGAAGTAGTGTTTGATCTGTCCGACATTTAAGGACCTGTTTTATAGTAAACAAATTCCACCATAAAACATGTTTAAAAGTCAAATGTTGCATGCTCAAATTTGTGCATTTTGAAGTAAGTAGGAATAAAACCGCTTTCATGGAAGTGAGTGCAGCACTTCTGCATCCGCTACAATCCTAAAAGTCTCTGCTGAGACCCCAATTACTTTGACTTTTACCTTTAAAATGTTATCTTTAAAAAACACTATTTTAAAACATATATAAGTAGACATTCGAACACCAAATGTAAACACAGGTTTGTTTATTATTTTTATTTCTTTTGCTCTGGTCGGGGAGGAACCATTTTATCAAAGGTTGATGCCATAATTGGCAAATATCAGATCTAAGTGCAATAAATTGGAAAGCTGTTGGTGATCAATGAAGAACCCACCACTCTCTGTCCGTCTCTGTGTTTCTCTCACACCACACCTCTCTCTGTATCTCCATCTTTATCCCTTGCTCTCACTCCCACAGCGCCCCAGCAGTCTGGTATCTGACAGCTCGGTAGAGCCGGTGCCCTCTCCCTCTGGCTCCTCCCAATCCTCCTCCTCCTCCACCCCCTCGAATGATGTCACCTCTTCTGGACCGAATCTGAACGCCACTGCCAGCACAGTCAATGTAAGGCACAGACTCATGTTTATTTGGCTGTTGAAATAGTCTTTCTTTTAAGTGATATTTTTTGATATTTTTATTAATTAAGGTCTGTCTGACTGTGTGCTTTTCCACATATTGGACAAAATTTGTGTTGTTTTATTAATTTATTGTTGTTATCACTTTCCTGTTATCCATACACTATTAAAACATTAAAAATACACACTCTTTCATTGGCTGATCTATTCTTTTAGTACAATAAATGTAGATTTTTGCAGCCACCAAATCTCCTTTTCCAAGTCACTTTTTATGTCTAAATTACACATCACAGTCACTTTCTGAGCTTTGGTTAATCTTCAGTCCATCTTGTATTGCAGTTTTCCATAAAAGCTTGATGGTGATATATATCTCTGCTTTCCCTGTTACACTTATTAAATTGAAATGAGCACACAGTTATCACTGTCCAGGCCTGTCTGCAGTACATATTCAGCAGAGATGCATATCTCTTATATTAG
The DNA here is from genome assembly GCF_027409825.1 of Scomber japonicus. Lineage (NCBI taxonomy): Eukaryota > Metazoa > Chordata > Actinopteri > Scombriformes > Scombridae > Scomber > Scomber japonicus. Next base: position 15,766,973 of record NC_070585.1, on the reverse strand, counting down.
GTTTTTAAAAGTGTTAGAATCTGTAGTTATTACAAAGCAAATCAGATTTTTAAAAAAGTGTCAAAAGTCAGTGTTATAATCTGCCAAGTAGTTATGAATCTCTTTTATCCCTTATCTACCACTAATGTTAGTCTCAATCTTGCTGAATATCTGTCTGTCTGTGTCTTGCTCCAGGAGCTGAAAGACTATCCAGTCTATCCAGACCCCAGTCTGAAGGCATTTGAAGGGGCCACTCTCCGCTATGCTTCACTCAAACTCAAGTAATACACCCAGATACACTGGAGACACTGTGCAGTTGAAAAAGTATATTTTCTTAGTTTGTTAAAATGTCACTTTATTGTGACTGGTTGTTATGTCTGATGTTTCACTGCAGCCCTCCAGCTCAACTGGAGACAGTGGACCTCAACAACACCTTCTCTGATCCAGAGGCAATGGTAAGACATTAACAACAGCATACTGATGATAATGTGTCTGAAATTTGGTGAACATTAGGCCCTATGTTGTATCTATATTCTGTGTAAATATTCAAATGATATCACTTTTATATGGTACAGGCCAGCATGCTGAGTAATTAAATCATTTATCCGTTTAAGTCTTTTGACAGCATTTGTTTAGTTTTCCAGTCAGACCCTGCTTGCATTAAGACACTCATCAAACACTTGTCACCTGCACATAACACTGTCTATATATGGCAACAATCAAGAATTTGATAAACACATTTCCCTTTATAATAAAGTCAGTATGACCCAATATTGTAGGTTTAACAGTTGGTTGATTAGACTTTTGTTAGAAATGAGTACATTATTTATTTCTTGATAAAGGGAGGACACCAGGCTTTGTTTGCAATGACATCATGAACCTGCTCAAAGGCATAGGTTCTTCTCTCTGAGTGTGCAGTAGTGCCCCTCAGTGGTTACTTTGAGAACTGAGATATATGTACAGTACATGTTTACAGTCAAACTGGTTTTTGCTGTCCTCCTGTGGAAGAAAAGCATATAGAAAAGCTAAAGAAGCAGAGAGGTGAATGTTTACAGCACATGCCACATAACTGCAACATCTCTAGTTCAATGGGGACCTTTGTTGCATGATGTACGCCTCTCTCCCACTTGTTTCCTCTCAGTCATCAATTAAAGACAAAAATGGCCAAAGTCAAATCTTTAAAAAAAGGTAGGAGCAGATAGTTGAATGAGCTGATGAATGGATAGGAAATTACATCTTGGGTGAGGTGTAGTGACAGGAAAGAAGAAGGAATGATCTTTTTTTCTGACAGATATGTTGTTTCAGTGGAATTATGACAAGGAAGATGATTAGTCAGTCTATAATAAATATATTCCACCATGGTTTGGAATTGACATATTTAACTAATGTAACATTAAAAAAGCCAAATATTGCATGCCCACCTGTGTGCATCTAGCAATAGGAAAACTTAAAATGAAGGCAAAAGTACCAAATACATTTTCCTGTCAGAATTTCTATATTTCCAAAGAGAGCAAATTAAATTAAATTGTGTGGGGCAGAAAATGAGACTTAGAGGTAATATACTCTTTAAAAATAAAATTCAAGTGAATGAAAATCTTGAGATGTTCATATTTCTCAGAGGAACCCAGAAGAGCAGAAGAGTGTGGGAATTCAAATGAGATCTCAGGATGTGTGAGAGTTTAATAAGAAACCAAGAGACAATGATGTTGCTACTGGTGTGCATGTGTGTGTGTGTGTGTGTATGTGTGTGTGTGTGTGTGTGTCACAAATGTCCCTGATTGGTAAAACGCTGATTTGGTTAGAGTTAGGATTAGGAAGTCTCCAGGAAATTAATGTAATCTATGTAAATCCCCAAAAAGTGACAGAGGTAAGACTGTGTGTGTATGTGTGTGTATGCTCCAGTGCATTTTTGCTCGACACTACTGTTCTAGAGCTTGAGAAATATATCCTGAGAGTCTCCCCAGCAGGGAAGAGCTCCTTGTTGTGGTAGAAGAGAGAAAGAATGAAAGGTAAAAGAAGGTAGGAAATGGTTATAGCTACTGGCCTCAAACCTCTGTCAGTTATTGCTGTGATGGCTGGCATGTGATGGTACAGTAGGTGTTACTGCACACTATACTGTAAGTAAAGATTAATAAGGAACTCTGAGTTTAAAATGGCATTGCTTTTAAGCAAGTTGGTGATATTTAATGGACAATTCTAGTTTGTCACAGCTTATTTTTGTAGGTCTGGCCATTGTTTCTATACTGTATGTTATGATAACATAGTTTCTGTAAATTACTGAGATCTAAAACAGAGATCCAAAGTCAAAATAAATACAGTGGGGGAAATAAGTATTAAACACGTCAACATTTTTTCAGTAAATATATTTCTAATGAGGCTATTAACATGAACTTTTCACCAGACTTTGGGAGATATGTATCGAATCGTCTTATATTGGAGAGATGCACACCCCTAGTATTAACTGAAAAAATCCACACATATAAAGGACTCAAAACATTTAAATCCATAAGTAAAGGTATGTGGTATAAAGTGGAATGACACAGGGAAAAAAGTATTGAACACGCTAAGACAAAGCAGTACACCAAGGCAAGGGAAGGCTCTTATTTGTGCAAATGAATATCAGCTGGGTTACTACATATTTATGGGCTATAAAAAGGTTTTTTGTTACCAAGGTGTCACACAAGAGACATCTCATGATGGGTTAAAGCAAAGGGCTCTCTGATTGTTGTAAAACATATCAATGGAATTAGTTACAGATGTATTTGAAGGAACTAAAGATCAGGGTTCACAAGAGGGCCCCCCGCAATCTTCTAGATTTAAAGACAATCTGTCAAGACAAGAATGGACCAAAATCACACCTGAGTACTACAGTCTTGATTCTTGAAGCTCTAAGTATTAAATACATTTCAGTTAGTGTGTTAAATACTTGTTCCTGTTTCATTCCACTTTATTCCACATAACTTTATTTATGGACTCAAATGTTTTGATTTCTATATGTGTGGATTTCTTCAGTTAATACGAAAGTCTGGTGAACATTTCATATGAATAGCCTCATTAGAAATATAATTACTGAAAAAAATTGTTGACATGTTCAATACTTATTTCCTCCTCTGTATGTACCCACATTTATTTGTACAGGAATAAAGAAGGCAGATGGTAAATTAGTCACAAACTTAAAAAATTAAACAGATTTTTCTTATAATGATAGAGGTAAGAGAAGGAATGGAGTCTTAAGATTAAAACATTGTGAGTCTTTACAAGTATAACAATATAAATGTGTTTTTCCCAGTCGTTTCCCGTGCGGTCTCTGGGTTGGGTGGAGATGGCAGAGCAGGACCTGTGCGAGGGGAGGAGCAGCGTGGCCGTCCACCACTGTATCAGACAGTTGTCCTACTGCAGGAGGGACATACGAGACTCAGCTGGTGTCTGGGGAGAGGTCAGTTCATTGACAGACAGGCAAACATATAGTTACGTATACAGTTTGCAGAGTACAACACCTTGTCAGACGTTGCATGTCTATAAAATTTAAAAAAGTTGAAATAAAGAGTGATTTAATTATTTAATTATAGTTTATCTTTGTGTGTAAACTGACTGTTGCTCATGGTTTGATAAAAAGAAAAGTGTAATAAGAACATTTTTGTGGTGTTCGCCACACACCTATATGTAAAATCAAGGTCATTTTGCTCCCGTCTGGTGGAAAAAGGATTTCAAGAGATTTAATACAATGGCAACAAGTAGAGCCTGCCCCACATTTGTTTTGTTTATCATTTTTTTTGGCTTGAGGACTTAAAGCAATCAATTCGTCTCATCTAAAAATCAAGAGAAACGTCAGTAAAAATAAATATCATATGTGGAGCAGAGGAATGTTTTTCCTGCTTTAGCGTATCTGTTTGTGGTTTCACAGGGTAAAGGGATGCTGCTGGTTCTTCAGGACCGCATGTTGACCCTAGTTGACCCAGATGATCGAAGTCTGCTCCACTCTCAGCCAATTAGCAGCATCCGTGTCTGGGGCGTTGGCCGAGACCATGACAGGTATTTTGACATCAGAAACATTTTGAAACTAAAAACCTCTCCTTTTGGTTGTTGTTGTTCGGCTGCTTGATGCCACCGTTTTACCAATTACTATGTGTGATCTTGAACTGATGAGCTGCAGACAAAGAAGACACACATACATGATGTTTCAAACCTGCAGCATATCAAACACTGTAAAATGCATAGATGGTACATTCATGCTGTTAGACGCTGATTCAGGAGTTTTAACTAATCATCAGAGAATGGAAATCGGCCTCATTATTATTCAGTGCATATTTGCACAAACTGCATTCAGAACACCATAATTATGCTTATTGCTCCATGTTTCTATCCCACACTGTGGACCTGTGGGGCCTTCAGTCATTTGGCAATGTCCCATGGTCTTAACCTTTCACTATTGAGCTGACAGTGTGCTGAGGCTAGCACAGCTGCTAATGGGGGGGACAAGCTAAGCCCTCATTGATATGGGCCCCACAGGATTTCCATTTCCATCCACTTCAAACACTCAGAAAACCAATACACAATTACAAACATTAGTGCTGATGTAATATACATACATGCACAGATCTAATATGTCTACATATTTGCATGTGTGTGTACACACCAAATGCATCAAATACTAAGCCACTAAGAGCTAAGAGACTTTGGGAGATTCACATCCAAGACATGTCACACACTGACTGTACAAATGAGAGGAGTGGTGGAGGTTTGCAGTCCAAGAAGCTGTGTCGTTCTGACATGTGTAATCAGCTGTTAAGGGATTGGGTGAAAATGGAGTTTAAAATAGCATCTGTGTAAGAGGCTTGATCTCACTTCACTCGCCCATGCTCCCAGTGTGTCCTTACCTTGTATGTGTTTTTTTTCTTATTTCTGTGTTCCTGTCCCTGTGTGTCCCTCCTTATTTCTGTCTTTCTCTTTGCCTTTTAAATGTTCCCATAGTCTCTCTCTCAAACAGCATCCCTCACAAACTCACACTCTCCCCCCCCCCCTTCTGCCTTTCTCCTTTTTTCCTTCCCTCAACATCCCCAGTACCACATTAGCTGTGTGTGTGTGTGTGTTTGTGTGTGTGTGTGTGTGTGTGTGTGTGTGTGTGTGTGCGTGTGCATATGTCTGTGTGTGTTCGTGTGTGTGCATGCATATGTGTGTATGTGTGCAATAGATAAAGAGAGAAAGAAAGAAAGAGAGTCCCTCCACCCTCTTCCGTCTCAGTGGATTGAGAAACTTTCAGTGGCTGTCTCTCTCGGCGGTAATGGATAAAGCATGTACTCGGCTCAGGCTAGCTCTCCCTCTTATCCTTTTTCTCTCACTCCATCTCTCTCTCTCTCTCTCCCCCTCTCTCTCTCTCTCTCGTACAGCATTACAGCTTCCACTCTGTTCATCCTCTCTTCCCACCAGCACTTTAAAATCTGCAGTCTACAGTTGGGTTTCAGGCTCATGACTTTGATGTAATATAATTCTAGCCTGGTTGGGCTGTGTGTGAAGATATCCGATGATACTTTCCATGTATGCAGCAAATTGTCTTGCAGTGTCCTGCATCTGACATGGAATGGATTGTGTGTGTATCTGAGGCATGAGTATATTATGGTTGGAGGTTTGTAGTCCTGCCACTAGAGTGCACTGTAATCAAAGTCTGTGCATACAGTTAAGTTGATGCAGCCAGCTGAGTACACAAGAGTATATGGACATCCCTGTCCATATGCACCTTTGTTTAAAAGCTGTTTTTTATGGTGTGGGCTCAAAAGTCTTATCACTACAGCACATAGTTAGGTTGTTGACAATAGCGTGCTTCCAACTTTGTGACAATAGTTTGCAGAAGGGACTTTTCTGCTCTTTTGCAAATGGTTTTCTGACTTTGGTGAGGAGGAACTTGACAGAGCCTCAGACCCCATCACATCTCCTAGGATTAACTGGACCTTATCGCCCAGAATCAGTACCTCACGCTCTTGTGGTTGAGGAGTCCACAGTGTGTGACTGGCCTGAGATAAACAGTAACAATGTACTGAACTTGTGGCAGCTTGAAAACTGTGTAAGCAGTTAAATGGTTGTTAGAAAATTGATCGGACCTGTCAGATGGTACAAGGAGAGGAGTCAGAATAGAGAGAGAGAGAGGGAGAAAGAGAGAGGGAGACAGAGAGAGAGAGCATTTTTCTTTCATTTGTAAAGAAACTGAAAATGTGACAGACGAAGGAAAAAGTGAGGAAGAGAGAAAGGGAAAGACACATGCATACAGAATATCTCTCCCTCAGCTCTCTTCATCCACCTCTCTTTCTGTCTCTTTCTGTATTCCCTGTGTTGTCCTGAATGTTCCGCCTCTCTCTCTCTTTCTCTCTCCTCCAGCCTGATTCAATATGAATGAGTCCCCCTGTCTCTTAAGCGGGGCGGGACAAGGGGGGGGTGTTCGCTCCTCGATGAAGTCATGAAGCTATATCTGGAGCACTCAGCAAGTCTGAGTATGTGCACGGTCGTGATTGCGTGTGCACATGTTTGTGTGCGTGTGTGTGCAGGTGGGGTTTGAATTGATGAAGTCATAGGTCTATATGTGGAGCACTCTGATGTGTGTATCTATGTGTGTGTGTGTGTGTGTGTGTGTGTGTGTGTGTGTGTGTGTGTGTGTGTGTGTGCGTGTGTGTGTGTGTGTGTGTGTGAGATGGTGAATGAGTGAATGTATTTTCCCCCCATTTCTCCATCCCCTCTTTCTGTCTGTAATGCTCTTGCGCTATTTCCACTCTTTGTCTCCAGCACTCTTTCTGCCTCCCTCTTGTGCCATTGGCTGCACAGCTTTGCCTCTTCTTCTTTTCTGCCTCTCTTTGTTTGTCCCGCTATTGCACTCTCACTAGATGTAAGCCCCCCGCCCCCCCCCCCCCTTTTTTATCAAGCTTCTGTAAGACAAGAGAGAGAGAATAAAGATAGCAACAACTAAGGAAGAGGAGAAGATACTCAAGAAGAAGACAATTCAGAGAGGGTGCGGGGTGAGAAAAAAAAAAAGTGGCGGCGCTTTTGAGAGAGAGAGAGGGGTAATAAGCAGAGCAATGAAGAGCCAGTGAGAGAGGCAGAGGCAGAGTGAGCAGAGAGGCATGCTTCCCTGCTTGCACTGAGAGGCATACAGCAAGACCTTGTGAGGGACTCTTCGGACCAGGCGAGCAAAACATAGGAAGCTGACCGTAAAAGAAGACAGTGATAGAAAAGGTGTAGCAAGGAAAGAAGAGGAAGAGGAGAGGGAGAGGCTGGGGGAGGGGGAGGAAGGACGGAGAGAAGAAGGGGGAAAGAAGCCCTAGAGGATTAAAAAAAGAAGAAGAAAGAGAGAACAGGCAGACAGGAAGAGATTTACCCCCGGGTACCGCAGCGAAGGGACTGTAGCAATGTCACCGTGGTGGCGGAGCTAAGGAGGCAGGAAAGTAGTCGTCTGTAACGGGGCGAGGATGTCTGCCTGTGTAAGTACCTCTATCTCTCTTTCATTCACTCCTCTAGCTCTCCTCATCCATCCATCTACCCCTCTTCGACTTCCAGTCATCCATTCCCGCCTCTCTCTCTACTCCCAACATCACCCCCTCTATTTCCGTCCTCTGTTGATTTTTAATTGCTCTGATGTTTGTGTAAAGGACACAACACATGTCTTCCAGCCCTGCTTTCATTCATTAGCTTTCTCCTTATTATTTTCACCCGTTCACTTCTCAACCTCTTGCTGTGTTTGATTTCAAGCTGTGTACGTTCTCTCTCCCTCTATCTCTTTCTCCCTCTCTCTCTCTCTGGCTGGCGAGGTGTCGGGGTTGCAGGCTGGTTTTGCAGCCAGAGTCACTGAGACATTAGCAGACGTTCAGGGAGCCAGATAAGAAAGAAAAAGCATGAGAGTGAAAGAAAGAAAGTAACAAAGAAAGAAAGAAAGAAAGAAAGAGAGATGAAGTAAGCAAAGGAGAGATTGAGAAAGACAGGATTAAAGAGTCTGAATGTACTGCAGGGATTTTCAAAGTGTGTGTCATGGTTGTTTGGAGCTGTTTCATATTGCCCTTTGGTGTGTGTGTGTGTGGGGGGGGGCAAAGTCTTTTTGACTTAAGCATTTTACAATATGTCCTAATCTGTTTTTTGGAGGATATATACCTGAGTCAAGGTGTGTGTGCGTGTGTATGATAAATGCATTCACTGTATGCATATGTGGACTTCTCTCTCTCCTTGAACATCTACCATAACAAGCAGAAGAGGAGGATGAGGAATGAGCAGGGAAATAGTAGGCGACAAACAAAAAGACAGATTGAGATGATTTACGACATCAGGGGGTTAGTTGCTGCTTGTTTTCTTGTCCTTGGCTTGTGACACGTATTAGGATTGAGACAACACTGCTGAGAAGCGGAGGATATATGCTGATGTGACGTACGCCTTTAATAGTGTCTTTTCTATAGGCCCAACATCACTGAACTATTGTTACCTTTCTCCACTAATGGCACACACACTCCTGCAAACACACATACACACTGATTCCACATTTCATTCATATTCATTATTGGGCAGCAGTGGGGCTCTGCTTGCTTATTCCCACCAGCTCTCACTTATTTCCCCTCCACCGCTGACCTTCTGTGGACAGCTGTGGCATGTAGAAAAGGAAAGGAGAGATTAGAAGAAGAAGAAAGAAAAAGAAAAGAGGAGAGAAGGAACACGCAAGCCCTCAGTACCATTAATATTTTAATGCTGAACACACTCTAGCGATCACCTCCATTTATGTCAATGAAGTGAGTTTATATGTGCATGTTTGGGTTCCAGTCCTTCCTGTCATGATGCCCCAGTTAAGCTGCAGCTTATTTGCTGATGCTTAGACCCTTGTAGACTTAATTAACATGCAAGGCCCCTCCGACAGCCTACAGGGACGGAGCCCAAACACCTAGACCCACTCGATAGATGCCACAGTGATTGATGGCCTTTCCTCCCTGCTCTTGCTCCGATTTGAGCCCGGCCAACCTCTCTCTTTCCCTGCAAGTCATCGCTCCTCCATGTCAGCTCCTTCCATCTAGCCACAATCCATCACACCCATTTCTCTACACACATACATGCACTTCTTGTCAGGATATGTCCACCAAGCCCCCCTAGAAACTCTCATTCTCTAAAGGGTCATTATGGCAGAAGCAGTGTCCACCTCACTCTCTTGCCCAGTCATACATCAGACACACACACAGAATTATAAGCACGAGCACCCAGGTTTGCAAAAACCCCAAAAAGCTAAACCATCACTTCCTCCTTTCTCTTTCTCTTAGTCTTCATGCTACCTCTCTCTCTCTTACATTAGCATTGTTTGGCACACCTGCTGTAATCCTGTCTTCCTGACGGATTAGTCCTCCTGTTCCTACTATAGATCCCTTCGCTTGCCCCACCAGCCAATAAATCTCCCCCCGATAAAACCCTCACTGTTCCCGGCCGTGTCGGGCAGCGATGTGAGGCGATGCTGATGTTCGCTGATCATACAGGGCTGAACACAGCAGGATGCCGGCGCAGTCAGTGTCTGCCTGTGGCTGGTCTATCTATTCAGACAGCAGAAGTGGCTGCAGACCGTTTTAACTGAATACATTTGAATACCCAACATGTTTGGATTCACTCTAAGTAAGTTTTTGCATGTTTTGTTTCCACTGAGGGGGCTGTGGATCTATCCAGCAGAACCCATGTGTAAGCTGGTAAATTTATCTCCCCTTAGTTATTGCAGGATCAATATCACACTTTCTTCAAATAAATGATTTTTGACAGAGTGCATTTAAAGGTACACATTTATCACGTGTCATGATTATGAATCAACATATTTCTGCAGCTCAGGGTCAGAGTACATTCACTCACAAATCAGTTATTTACAGATAGAAGCTGAAAAATGTTGAATAGTGAATGAATTTGAGGTCACAATACTTGACTCCAGTTGACTAACAATCACAGTTCCTATGCCCTTTGATGGTAACCTACTGTATATTTAATTGATGTTACTATGAAAATGTAACGTTTAAATACAAGTCAAGTAAAAGCAAACTCCAGTGTTATTTTCTCAGTTCAATTAGTAATTTGATGTAGACTACCAGAAAATGGACAAATATAAATCATCACATAATCCCAGAGCCATAGATGACTTGTGAAATGTCATTTTTTTCCATAATAAACCCAAAGATATGCTGTTTATTATCACATAAGACATGAACAGTAGAACATAACTGACAAGCTTGAACTAAAGTTTCTCATTTTTGCTTGAAAAATGACTTGAAGTATTCATTAATTATCAACACTGTTTCAGTTCGAAATGTCTGTATTACTTCAGACGTGATCAGGAAAAAGTTATGGTCTGTTATTGTTATATCTGGTCTTCAATATGTATTTTCCCATTTAAAGATTCAATTCACCCAAATTACCTAATACATACCTCTGGTGGTTTCTTACCATACAGACAGTTTTGGTTTTCTGCCATCCAACCAAATACTAAGAAGGTAAACTGAATGTCAATGCTCACAGCACTGAACAATTGAATGTATAGAAACAGTGTCCCTCTTACTCTGGATCATCTAGAAAACACACTGTCAACACTTTCAGAGGGAATGCTTCTTTGTTAAAACTATTCACAACCTTAAACAGCAAATAAAACCTAAACTACTGTATCTGCATGCTACACACCAGTAGAGGTAACACAGAAAAAGGGCAGCAATGTTTAATTTCTTGCTAACCCTAACCCCCCCACCCCCACCCCCCATCAGAACTGCTGCCAATTCAGTCAGCTGTAGTTTGGAACATATACTTTAACTGTTATTTCAGTGCACCAACCCTTTAAATGATCACGAGGCTGGGAGGGAAAACTGCATGTTACTACAGTATATAGTGCGTGCATGAAACGTGATTTATGGCACATGCAGCTAATTAGGTTACATGCATACAGTATGATCCAAACTGCTCTCACACACTAACTCGACACCAAATCACTGTGCTCTCCCACACACTCTCTTTGTCTGTCTCTTTCTTACACATACACTCACACACGCACAGTTTCTTACACACACACACATTAGATACATGAATGAAGGCATCTTACTGAGGTGATATCTCACTGAAGCTTTGTCTCAGCCAAAAACACACACATACAGTACACACACATTCAGGCATGCAGAGACAGATTCCACACACACACACACACACACGCACACACGCACACATGCACACTCCAGAGCAGTGTGATGTATAAATGATCAAGAAGAGACAGAACAGCAGGACATCGTCTCTCTGCACATGCACACACACACACACACACTCACTCACTCTCTTTCCATCTCACCCACCCACCTATCTCTGCTCTTAAATATGTAATGAAATACGATGAGGAGTGTTGACGCGTGGGTACTGTGTGTGCTTCCTCAGCTTGTTGCCCCCCCCCCAATCCCCTTCCTCACAGTATATGCCTGGAATCAGGTCACCGAGCTGGGGGTCGTGCACACGATTCCCCCCTTTTAGCAAAACACAATTTTCACCATCAGCTTTGTAAATTTGTGCATTTTCTTAGAAATGATGCAGAGGCACAGAGGACAAATCAAACTGAGGCGTAGCTGCTGCTGTAAACAACATCAACTGTCTGCTCAAATCACACAGGCAGCGCTTCGTACACTGTTTAATACACTGTAGACAACAGTTTTATTTTTATTTCGACTTGATTTTGTCCTAGTTCTCTGCTGCCTCAGGCAATATTGGTGATTGTGTGTTTCTGTCTGTCTGCCTGTGAATGTGTAGCCTATGTGTATGTGTAGGGATGTATCATGTGGTACCAGTGATGCAGGGAGGGCCTCCTCCTCCTCTTTTGCTGAGCCCCCTGGCCCTGGGTGCTCATTTTGCTGCTCATCTTGGTGCTGTAAACAAGTTTACTGTGTAGAGAGGTAATTACGCACAGACATTCGACATTAGGCCTAATGGCTGTGGGCCATGACTAATTCACCAGGTCGCAAAGGGGTTTGCCGTGTTCAGTTGTCACACATGCTTTCAAATTAGATCCAAATTAGAACCAAAATCCTGTTCCATCGACTTTTAAATGTGTTTTTTGTCCTTAATTTAAAGGGGATAGTTCAACCTTTTGGGAAATTAGCTTATTCTGTTTTTGTGTATTTTTGAACTTCAGACAAAGCCAGGCTCCTTATTGACCTGTGCTTCCAGTCTCTATTGTTAAACTAAGATGATCTCTCCCCATCTTCTGAGCCGTACCTAACACACAGACACAAGAGTGATATTGATCTTTTCATCCAATACTCAGAAAGGGGTATAGAACTAATTTACACCTGACATTAACTCTATCCATAAATGTAACTAAATCTCATTTGGGTGAAGAAAAATGCATGTATTAACATGCATATTAAAATCCACCAAGCAAGTTGAAAGCCCAACCAACTCTGCCTCTTCCTGCTATCTCAAGCAAGCCCAGCAAAAACTATGAATAGTAACAGTAGCTAATAAGTCCTACCTAACTAAAAATGAAGGACACCTGTCTGTGGCTCTGCTTTCTGTCACCTGGGACACACCATTTTTGTTGACCTTACTAATTTGCATATCTGATAACAATGTGAGCAGAAGGAGGCAACACTTAATTAATACCAGGTGTACGAGCAGTTGGATGTCATTATCAAGATAATGTATCCAGATCACAGGAGCAAATGGGCCATATATGTTGACTGATAAGTAACAAGAAATTGCATTGTGTATATATAATATATCCCAAAATCCAATTTTACCTCGAGAGGCTTTATATCTGTGCAAAATGAAACACTCTCTATCTTTCAACCCCCAATTCTGATAGAGAATAACTTGACAAAGTAGGAAAAAAACAGACAAAACCTCAGGAAGAGCAACACAAAAGGGTCACAGGTGCTGGATATTGTATACAAAGGTAAAATGACAAAATTGTGAAACAGAATGACAATATTGTATTCAGTACAGTATATACAGTAATTATAGTACAAACATTCACTTGTGCAATGTCCCTCTCTGTACATCTTTGGAAGAACTCTTAAATAATACAATGAATCAAAAATAGTTTGTTTACACAGTATAATGTGTTTATGTTGAAAATGAAAAGTATCTGTCTTAAAAACTGGTGTAGATAGGACTCTAATTTAAATATTGGTGGTAGTCTAATAGTATACCAATAATTTAATATAATATAGTATCGGATAATGGACAGAAACATTGCATCAGTAGTGCATCAGTTTCTGTCAGCAGCTCTGCACAGTCCTGTTAATGGGTCTGTAAAGTATGTACTTGGCATCTCTTCTTTTGGGTTTCATTATCAGCAACATCTGCTATTTTTTTGCAAACATAATTATTATCACTCTCAGGTCCAATTTTTTAAAACTGTTTCTTCACAGCAGTTTAGACTAATGAAAACTGATAATTATTCAGCAGAACACACACAGATTATGAAGGCTCATCAACAGAATTTAAATGACTGTGAATGTATTTGTAGGCCTGACAGCAGAACTGTTTTTGTGTTTTCCGTGCTTACAAAGGGAGGATGAGTATTATTATAGCTGTCATCGTGACACTGTTCACAAACTAACTGTACTAATAATATTATTCCAGTTAAAGCACTTGCAGATTGTGCTGCTTTGTTGAGGATCATTTCACACAGCTTCAGGTTTTAAAGTAAGCTAACGAAACAAAGAGTCTCAAATAACAGCTTTTGAAAAGAGAATAATTGAACAGTCGCTAAATGTAAATATACCTGCCATTGGTTTTGTTATTCTCTTTACTGTGTGATGAAAGGGCTTTCCTCTCAAACACCACCCAGCTGTTGTTTCACTCGGTGCTGCTCTCACCTGTCACAGCCACAAGTGTTGAGTCTCACTGTGAAACTGGATCACGTCCACTTTGGACCGAAGCCAAAGCCACAACACTATCAACGATTATAGAGTTTCCAGTTCAGTTGCAATCAATAACTATAAGATATTTCCTCACATACACACACACACACACACACACACACACACACACTATACACACACCTTGTCTACTTTCTGCTGAGATTCACAAGAACTTCCTCCTCAGACATTTCTAATCAGCATTTGGCTGTACAATTAGCATATGTAAGTGCATTAGCATAGCCTGCTGGTGCCACTCAGACACTCTGTAAAGCTGTTTGATAATTGAAGTCTCTATGAAGTGAGTGTGTGTCATGCCATGGTGCTGTGTGTACGTGTGTGTGTGTGTGTGTGTGTGTGTGTGTGTGTGTGTGTGTGTGTGTGTGTGTGTGTGTGTGTGTGTGTGTGTGTGTGTGAGAGAGAGAGAGAGAGAGAGTAAGAGAGCGAGAGAAGGAGAGACAGATGGTTTGGAGAGGACATGAGTCTCTGCTGAGTGATACTAGAAGCTTCAGAGCAGAAGCCAGTCAGACTAGGGACTAGTTACATTTGTGCTGTTTTCACTGCCTCTTATAAAGATCTTTTACGGCAGCAGTTGAGGGACACTTTAGTTTTATTATGTCGTTTTATCACCTGAAGATGCATAGCGAAGTAGTCCTCCTGAATAATAGAGTATCATCAGTGAATAGTGTGTCATTTAAATCATTGAGCATTGCTTTTTCTTATTTAATTCTGATGACCAAAAAAAAGAAAGAAAATGGAAAAAAACACAATGAATCTATCAAGACTTTTAGCATAATAACTATTATGGATGATATGCTTTTATTTCTGGGCCTATTTCATTTTACAGTATATGGTTGTAAATTCCATATTTTTATGGAAAACAAAAGACCCATCTAGGGCATTGCAAACTAAATGCTGTGGTATTTGGCATTAGGTCATGCTATATTGTCCCTATACCAATAAATAAACTCTAAAAGCTGGCATAATGTGATTTGAGGGTGTAATGAAAATTCACCATCTCTATCTGTTTACTTCACAAAAATATCTGTACTTGTAAGTTTCAAGCTACATTTTTACAATAAACTTTTTATACATTGGTTGTTTTTAAGTTGACGTTTTAAATGGATGAAGAATTTTAGTCATTAAACATCTGGATGTTACATTATCGGAGAAACAAGCTGAGCAAATGTTAGCAGCAGCTCAGCCTGTAGCCCATCCAGACATTCTGTGTCTGCCAAACAGCCTCAGAGAAACACTGATTTGGATCATGAAACTGCTTTATTCAGTGTTTTTATTGAGTGTAATCACCAGGTCTGTTTGTTTTAGAGAGGAAGAGTCTACTGCAGATAGACTCCAGGTAAAAAAACACCTTAATAATGAACTAGCTGGTTATTTAACAATGAAGACAACAACTCCCATGATCCCACACTACTTCGCAACATCATCAAACTCCATCTCTTGTTATTGTTTTGAGTGAGAAACCCTAGCGACAAAAATTACATATTGTGTGTTTAAGTGTAAAAATAAATAAAAGCTGTATAATCAAAAATGGTCCGGGTGGAAATGAGATGAAGGAAATAGAACAAAGGGGCTTTAACAGAGGGAAAATACAAGTCATTACATGAGTTTCCTTGAAAGACAGGAGGTTGTGCATTTAACAGGAGGTTTATATTTTCAGCTCCTTGTCATAGCTCATTATGTCTATATTGGAAGTGACCATTAGGCACCATATCTCAAACTCAAGTGTGAAAAATCAGTGTGGTTGCATTTCATCAGCAACATCCATTTGTCATATTTCATGCAGAAATCCATAATAAAGGAGGCAAAGACGCCAATATCACAACTAAGCAAAGCATCAGTGGTCTAGAACATATCATCGCTTTGCATTTACTGATTTCCTTATCGCATTTCATCTTTTTGCATTTGTTATCAGCAATGTACTACATTTTTATGACCTCATCTCTTTAAATTTGAAAAATGCTTCACTAAAATGAACATAAGAATCTTAAATACAAACTGAGATCTAAACACTGAATATCACAAACTGCAACCATGTTTGTGTGTGCGACGGGTGGAGTTTTCCTTCCACTGTACAGATGTTACTACCACACACAGTGCAGTTAGTATTACATACAGTGGGTGAGTGATGTCAGAAGGGCAGACGTTGACGGTTATGTGTGACTTTCACCGTACATCTGCAGCCGTGACCCCATTTAATCTCAGGTTGTACGCGTCCTCTCCAGCCACGTCTGCCTCACAGCCATCAGGATCAAAGAGGGATTGGTAGTAGTGAGTCAGTCATCCTTTATTCAGCTCTGGAAATATGTGGAGCACACAGAGAGGAAAAAAACATGAGTAGTGGGAGTTTTGCTTTAACTCATCTCGCTGCTTTGGTACGTTCACATACCTTTCATCTTTTCCTCTTCACCACTTTCCTCCTCCATCCAACCCCCCTCCATCCCTCTACACACACCACTGGGTCTCACACCTTCTTCCTATTCCTCCATTACATACTCCCACCTTTTCATTTTGGATTTTTTTTTTTTGGCCTTTATGGCTTCCCTTTCTTGACACTATCAATCCATCCTCTCTCTTCTCATCTACTCTTCTGTCAAACACTCTTCTTACCTCTGTGAGCTCTATCTGTCACTTGTACTCAGTTGCTAGTTGATCTGCTGCCTGTCTGTCTCTACAATGTGTTATCCACCTGCATTAACTCTAGTCAGGATAACTGCTCCTTAAAGCCAACGACTATCTCTTCCTTTTCCTCTCTGCCTATTAGATTAAAGAAAAAAATCAAAGGAAGCTGCATTCAAGATCCTTGTCTACACTGAAGCGCCAAATCAGTAGAAAAAAATGTCTGTTCTTCTCTTTCCTAATTTTGTGTAGGAATGGCACTGAGGTCATGATCTTGAAGTTATTTTTGGAAATGTGTGGTTTGGTGATGAGAAATTAATTCTACAATTACACAAATTTTATACATGCAAGGTTATTTAAAGCTGATTAAAAAACTTCAAAATAAAATAAGTACTAAAGAAACTAACTGTCCCCTCCTGCTCCCCATGATCTCCTATGCAGCCAAACTCACCATAGTTGTTCTCATTTACATAAAATTTTTGTTTAAATATGAGTTACATTTGAAATGTACGATCACAGACAAAGTTAAAGCACCAGAGAGTCGTCTTCCTAACTTTACTGCCTGACCAGACTTAAAGTCACAGTATTCCCAAAGATTAATTTTCTCAGTTTCTGAAAAGTAACATTTTCAGGTGTAAAAGCGCGTGTTAGTCTCAGTCATGTGCTGCCAAAGTGAAATAAGGTCAGTGTGATGATAACAGTAGTGTAGGTTTTATGGGGGACTGGAGTCTGTTCTGGGTTTCTTCTATCAGTAATAAAGCATTTGAAACACTTTTTAATGTGGCACAGAGAGAAGAAAGGGACACAGTGTAGAGGTTAATGGAGGGAAGCTTTTGAGCATATTCACAATTTTGACACCAAAATCCAATTCCACCAAAGTGACTGACAGTGAATAAAGCATGGAGTCTGAATTAGAAATGGAGCAGAAGGAAGTAGAATGAGAAGCAAATGGACTCTGACCAAAATAATAATAACATCATGA
The DNA here is from genome assembly GCF_027409825.1 of Scomber japonicus. Lineage (NCBI taxonomy): Eukaryota > Metazoa > Chordata > Actinopteri > Scombriformes > Scombridae > Scomber > Scomber japonicus. The sequence goes on along the minus strand of NC_070585.1, from coordinate 15,749,501 downwards.
ATGACACAGTGAGACACAGAGAGAAAGAGCTTCATTTTAATACAGAATGGACAGATGTGCATATTTACTTGTGGCGAGTGAGGTCTTTTAGGCATTGTTTACATGTGTTGATATTAGCAGTCTCTGTGTGTGTGTGTGTGTGTGTGTGTGTGTGTGTGTGTGTGTGTGTGTGTGTGTGTGTGTGTGTGTGTGTGTGTGTGCTGAGAGGGAGAGAGAGAGAGAGAGAGAGAGAGAGTGCATGTGGCGACCACCAGCAGCTTGGAGAGTAACATGAAGCAGTTCTGATACTCTGAAGATTCCTGTTTGAAATAATCTGCCAGCTGGTATCACACACACGCACATACACACACACACACACACACACACACATGGACTGTTTCTTACTAAGTGGATCATCAAAGAATCAAAGGCAGTCAATGTTTGAATTAACCCTCTGTTCTTTATTCAGCCAGCAGCTCCTTTGTAGCACTCCTGATGACAAGTGTCACAGACTGCATGATGATGAGTTACACTGCTGATATGAATCATTCTGTGTCACATTTTTTCTCCTTCTTCTCCTTCTTGTTCTTCTTTGGGCTTCTCCTGTTGTAGGAAGAAAAGTGAGTGAGTGTAGAGGTGAGAGATGGAGAGAGAGAAAGGAAGATTAAAGAGGATGAAAGAGAGATTGGGAGGGAAAATGGGGAGAAGGGGGGAGTGTGAATAGCAGCTGCAGTACTACCACAACAAGATGTGTGTGTGTGTGTGTGTGTGTGTGTGTGTGTGTGTGTGTGTGTGTGTGTGTGTGTGTGGAAGTATGTTGGCAAGTCTAACAGGAAAGGTGTGCTGTGTCATAACGTAGCACAACGATAAGCCATTGAAATGAAAAGTACACCCAACTGAGCTGCAGTGCACATATGTAACACACACACACACACACACACACACACACACACACACACACACACACACACACCTCACAGGAAGAAAGTGATTGCGTCTGAGTGCTGTGACTGTTTCTGACTTATTATAATAACATTTCTCTTCTTTTCTTCCCTCTGCTTCCCCCACTTTCTCTCATTTTCTTTTCCCTTTTTATCTAATTTTTTTCTTGCCTCTTAATTAAACCCTCCTTTCTTCCTTTCACTCTTTTTTTTTAATACCTGCCCACATCCCTTTCCCCTCCCTCCTCCTTCTGCTTCCCGGGAACCAGAGAAAGGTAACTGCTCTTCATGGTGTGCTCAAGTGTGATCGTGCCTCTCCATTGTTTTCAGTAATCGTTGTGTCAAGACATCCAACCCCCCGTGCAATCACATCTGTCGCTATAGGCATCAAATCAGTGGCTTTGGTACGCCCAGAGTCACTGTTGCTCTTTACAGGAGTGCAGCAACAACTGAAGGTCTAAACCACTGGTGTTAAATCATCAGTGAGCCAGACTGGCCACAGGCTATTTCCTATTAAGAGTTGCATGCTGTTTTATAGCATTTTGATCCCCCAGAGAGGCTACAGAAGTCATAAAAGAACCATTTGTAGTATGTGAGGCAAGGCCACTCATGCTGCTTTGGTGACACACTGCTTAAATGTCCCTGAAAGAAGTGCAATGGACCCATATACACACACTCCAGACACACACACACACACCAACACATGCATACACCGTCCCGTCACACTTTCCTTCCTGGCCACAGGCGGGGAATATTATTGACCCAAAGTGTTTGAGCACACAATTAAGCAGAGGAGACAGGCCGGGTAATGGACTCATAAACACAAAGAGCTGGCTGTGATAAATGCCGGCTGTGTATGCCATAATTCTGTTTGTGTCTGTGGTTATTTGGGAGTGTGAGTTGCATATGAGTGCATGTGTTTGTTTGTGTGTGTGTGTGTGTGACGCCGCCATCCAGTTGGCTTCTCTGCATGTCCCCACTCCCCCTTTCACTCTGTGTTCTATTTACTCAATCATTTCAGTCTTGGCTGCAAACACATCATCCTACCTTTTGTTGTGCCGCTCGTCTCACCTGTTAATGAGGACGAGAAGCATCTACGTGTAATCTTGCATGTGTGTGTGTGTGTGTGTGTCTGCGTACTATCTCAGCTGTGTTTCATCTTCCACCCACTCTCTGCACAAAGTTTACTTCACCGTGGAGCTTTCCTCTCTCAATCTCACCTTCCTCCTCCTCCTCATTTTTCTTTGGCATGTGGCACCTCTGTGGAGCTTACAGCGCTCGGTTTCCTCGGTGCACTGGGACACACATCTGCATCTGTGTATGCATATGTGCCAGTGTGTCATTGTAGCCAGAATTAGCTGCAACCAGTTTCAGTTAAAAAACGCCTAGCAAGAGCATCCAAAAAAGCAAATGAAAGGGGCTTTAAGTAATCTGTTCGTCATATAAAACTTGATTGGTGAACAAGGATTTGCAGCAAAGCTTATAGCCGCCTGTAAATAACACAAATAATGAGGCAACATTTTCACAATAGATGAGTGAGCTAATTAGGGTAGAGCACCATGATGCCGTGATGCAAAATGGTGTAATAATAATGTGTTGTCATTTGGATTTTTTGTTTTTACTTGTGCAAGAAATATTGTGCAGCATGATGTTTTGATGGCTTCTTATTCTGAAGTCAAATAGCTGAAAATGCAAACATGTGTGCACTGAGGAGAATGGCAAGTTTCTGCTGAAGAACAAAAAAACTGGTCCAAGGACAGACCTTGTTTTTCTGCATTGTGTCACTTTCTAACAACAGAATAAGTCTATATAAAGGGTATGGGAATAGACAGGAAAT